>NC_136914.1:101906659-102556623 GCF_949752795.1 Hyperoodon ampullatus
GCAGAGGCGGGGCCAGGTCCAAGGCTGAGACCCGGGAGCTGTGAGAGCAGAGACAGGGAAATCTCTCTGTGCAGCCTCCGAGGCAGCGGATTAAAGCTCCACGGTCCATTTGATGTGCCCTGCGTCTGTGGAGTGCATGAATGGACAGCGAATCATCCCAAATTGAGGAAGTGGACCTTGAGGACAAGATTTAAGACTTTCCCCCCCTTTTTTTTCCTCTTTTTACAACGAATTATCTCAAATTAAGGAGGTGGACTTAGCAAGATTTCAGACTTTTCGCCCTTTTCCTCTTTTTACAACGAATTATCCCAAATCGAGGAGGTGGACTTGGAGAGCAAGATCTTTGATTTTTCCCCCTGCTCTCTTTTTGTGAATGTGTATGTGTAATCTTCTGTGTAAGATTCTCTCTGTATAGCTTTGCTTCCACCATATGTCCCAGGGTTCTTTCGGTCCGTGTTTTTTTTCAATAATTACTTTTTAATTTTAATAACGCTACTATATTTCATACTTTATTCTATTTTACTTTACCTGCTCTTTCTTTTTTTCCTCCCTTCCCTTCCTCCCTCCCTCCCTCCGCTCCTCCTTTCCACTTTCTTTTTCTTTCCTCCATCCCTCCCTCCCTCCCTCCTGTCTTTCTTTCTTTCTTTCCTTCCTCCCTCCCTCCCTCTCTTCTTCCATTCACTCTTCCTTTTGCTTTCATTCCTCCCTCCCTCCCTCCTTTCTTTCCTTTCTTTCCATCCTTCCTCCCTCCCTCCTTTCTTTCTTTCTTCCTTCCTTCCTTCCTTACTTCCCTTCTTCCTTTCTTTCAATCTCTCTTTCTTTCTTCTACTAATTATTTCTTTCTACTTTTTCTCACTGTTATTCTGAGCCGGGTGGATGAAAGGCTCTTGGTGTTGCAGCCAGGAGTTAGTGCTGTGCCTCTGAAGTGGGAGAGCCAACTTCAGGACACGGGTCCACAAGAGACCTCCCAGCTCCACATAATATCAAGCAGCGAAAATCTCCCAGGGATCTCCATCTCAACACCAGCACCCAGCTTCAGTCAACGACCAGCAAGCTACAGTGCTGGTCACCCTATGCCAAGCAACTAGCAAGGCAGGAACACAACCCCACCCATTAGCAGAGAGGATACCTAAAAACATAATAAGGCCACAGGCACCCCAAAACACACCACCAGACGTGGACCTGTCCACCAGAAAGACAAGGTCGAGCTTCAACCACCAGAACACAGGCATTAGTCCCCCCCACCAGGAAGCCTACACAACCTACTGAAACAACCTTAGCCACGGGGGACAGACACCAAAAACAACGGGAACTACGAATCTGCAGCCTGCAAAAAGGAGACCCCAAACACAGTAACATAAGCAAAATGAGAAAGCAGAAAAACACACAGCAGGTGAAGGAGCAAGATAAAAACCTACCAGACCTAACAAATGAAGAGGTAATAGGCAGTCTACCTGAAAAAGAATTCAGAATAATGATAGTAAAGCTGATCCAAGATTCTATTTCCCAGATCCAAAATCTTGGAAATAGAATAGACAATATGCAAGAAACAGTTAACAAGGACCTAGAAGAACTAAAGATGAATCAAGCATCGATTAAAAACACAATAAATGAAATGAAAAATACTCTAGATGGGATCAATAGCAGAATAACTGAGGCAGAAGAACGGATAAGTGAGGTGGAAGATAAAATAGTGGAAATAACTGATGCAGAGAAAAATAAAGAAAAAAGAATGAAAAGAACAGAGGACAGTCTCAGAGACCTCTGGGACAACATTAAACGCACCAACATTCGAATTATAGGGGTTCCAGAAGAAGAAGAGAAAAAGAAAGGGACTGAGAAAATATTTGAAGAGATTATAGTTGAAAACTTCCCTAATATGGGAAAGGAAATAGTTAATCAAGTCCAGGAGGCACAGAGAGTCCCATACAGAATAAATCCAAGAAGAAATACGCCAAGACACATATTAATCAAACTGTCAAAAATTAAACACAAAGAAATCATATTAAAAGCAGCAAGGGAAAAACAACAAATAACACACAAGGGAATCCCCATCAGGTTAACAGCTGATCTCTCAGCAGAAACTCTACAAGCCAGAAGGGAGTGGCAGGACATAATGAAAGTGATGAAGGAGAGAAACCTGCAACCAAGATTACTCTACCCAGCAAGGATCTCATTCAGATTTGATGGAGAAATTAAAACGTTTACAGACAAGCAAAAGCTGAGAGAGTTCAGCACCACCAAACCAGCTTTACAACAAATGCTAAAGGAACTTCTCTAGGCAAGAAACACAACAGAAGGACTATACCTACAATAACGAACCCAAAGCCATTAAGGAAATGGGAATAGGAACATACATATCAATAATTACCTTAAATGTAAATGGACTAAATGCTCCCACCAAAAGACACAGAGTGGCTGAATGGATACAAAAACAAGACCCATATATATGCTGTCTACAAGAGACCCACTTCAGACCTAGAGACACATACAGATTGAAAGTAAGGGGATGGAAAAAGATATTCCATGCAAATGGAAATCAAAAGAAAGCTGGAGTAGCAATTCTTATATCAGACAAAATAGACTTTAAAATAAAGACTATTAGAAGAGACAAAGAAGGACACTACATAACGATAAAGGGATCGATCCAAGAAGAAGATATAACAATTGTAAATATTTATGCACCCAACATAGGAGCACCTCAATACATAAGGCAAATACTAACAGCCATAAAAGGGGAAATCGACAGTAACACAATCATAGTAGGGGACTTTAACACCCCACTTTCACCAATGGACAGATCATCCAAAATGAAAATAAATAAGGAAACACAAGCTTTAAATGATACATTAAACAAGATGGACTTAATTGATATTTATAGGACATTCCACCCAAAAACAACAGAATACACATTTTTCTCAAGTGCTCATGGAACATTCTCCAGGATAGATCATATCTTGGGTCACAAATCAAGCCTTGGTAAATTTAAGAAAATTGAAATTGTATCAAGTATCTTTTCCGACCACAATGCTATGAGACTAGACATCAATTACAGGAAAAGATCTGTAAAAAATACAAACACATGGAGGCTAAACAATACACTACTCAATAATGAAGTGATCACTGAAGAAATCAAAGAGGAAATTAAGAAATACTTAGAAACAAATGACAATGGAGACACGACGACCCAAAACCTATGGGACGCAGCAAAAGCAGTTCTAAGGGGGAAGTTTATAGCAATACAATCCCACCTTAAGAAACAGGAAACATTTCGAGTAAACAACCTGACCCTGCACCTAAAGCAATTAGAGAAAGAAGAACAAAAAACCCCCAAAGTTAGCAGAAGGAAAGAAATCATAAAGATCAGATCAGAAATAAATGAAAAAGAAATGAAGGAAACGATAGCAAAGATCAACCAAACTAAAAGCTGGTTCTTTGAGAAGATAAACAAAATTGACAAACCATTAGCCAGACTCATCAAGAAAAGAAGGGAGAAGACTCAAATCAGTAGAATTAGAAATGAAAAAGGAGAAGTAACAACTGACACTGCAGAAATACAAAAGATCATGAGAGATTACTATAAGCAACTCTATGCCAATAAAATGGACAACCTGGAAGAAATGGACAAATTCTTAGAAATGCACAACCTACCAAGACTGACTCAGGAAGAAATAGAAAATATGAATAGACCAATCACAAGCACTGAAATTGAAACTGTGATTAAAAATCTTCCATCAAACAAAAGCCCAGGACCAGATGGCTTCACAGGCGAATTCTATCAAACATTTAGAGAAGAGCTAACACCCATCCTTCTCAAACTCTTCCAAACAATATCAGAGGAAGGAACACTCCCAAACTCATTCTACGAGGCCACCATCACCTTGATACCAAAACCAGGCAAGGATGTCACAAAGAAAGAAAACTACAGGCCAATATCACTGATGAACATAGATGCAAAAATCCTCAACAAAATACTAGCAAACAGAATCCAACAGCACATTAAAAGGATCATACACCATGATCAAGTGGGGTTTATTCCAGGAATGCAAGGATTCTTCAATATACGCAAATCAATCAATGTGATACACCATATTAACAAGTTGAAGGAGAAAAACCATATGATCATCTCAATAGATGCAGAGAAAGCTTTCGACAAAATTCAACACCCATTTATGATAAAAACCCTGCAGAAAGTAGGCATAGAGGGAACTTTCCTCAACATAATAAAGGCCATATATGACAAACCCACAGCCAACATTGTCCTCAATGGTGAAAAACTGAAACCATTTCCACTAAGATCAGGAACAAGACAAGGCTGCCCACTCTCACCACTCTTATTCAACATAGTTTTGGAAGTTTTAGCCACAGCAATCAGAGAAGAAAAGGAAATAAAAGGAATCCAAATTGGAAAAGAAGAAGTAAAGCTGTCACTGTTTGCAGATGACATGATACTATACATAGAGAATCCTAAAGATGCTACCGAAAAACTACTAGAGCTAATCAATGAATTTGGTAAAGTAGCAGGATACAAAATTAATGCACAGAAATCTCTGGCATTCCTGTACACTAATGATGAAAAATCTGAAAATGAAATCAAGAAAACACTCCCATTTACCATTGCAACAAAAAGAATAAAATATCTAGGAATAAATCTACCTAAGGAGACAAAAGACCTGTATGCAGAAAATTATAAGACACTGATGAAAGAAATTAAAGATGATATAAATAGATGGAGAGATATACCATGCTCCTGGATTGGAAGAATCAATATTGTGAAAATGACTCTACTACCCAAAGCAATCTACAGATTCAATGCAATCCCTATCAAACTACCACTGGCATTTTTCACAGAACTAGAACAAAAAATTTCAAAATTTGTTTGGAAAAACAAAAGACCCCAAATAGCCAAAGCAATCTTGAGAACGAAAAACGGAGCTGGAGGAATCAGGCTGCCTGACTTCAGACTATACTACAAAGCTACAGTAATTAAGACAGTGTGGTACTGGCATAAAAACAGAAAGATAGATCAGTGGATCAGGATAGAAAGCCCAGAGATAAACCCACGCACATATGGCCAACTTATCTTTGATAAAGGAGGCAGGAATGTACAGTGGAGAAAGGACAGCCTCTTCAATAAGTGGTGCTGGGAAAACTGGACAGGGACATGTAAAAGTATGAGATTAGATCATTCCCTAACACCATACACAAAAATAAGCTCAAAATGGATTAAAGACCTAAATGTAAGGCCAGAAACTATCAAACTCTTAGAGGAAAACATAGGTAGAACACTCTATGACATAAATCACAGCAAGATCCTTTTGGACCCACCTCCTAGAGAAATGGAAATAAAAACAAAGATAAACAAATGGGACCTAATGAAACTTCAAAGCTTTTGCACAGCAAAGGAAACCATAAACAAGACCAAAAGACAACCCTCAGAATGGGAGAAAATATTTGCAAATGAAGCAACTGACAAAGGATTAATCTCCAAAATTTATAAACAGCTCATGCAGCTCAATAGCAAAAAAACAAACAACCCAATCCAAAAATGGGCAGAAGACTTAAATAGGCATTTCTCCAAAGAAGATATACAGACTGCCAACAAACACATGAAAGAATGCTCAACATCATTAATCATTAGAGAAATGCAAATCAAAACTACAATGAGATATCATCTCACACCAGTCAGAATGGCCATCATCAAGGAATCTAGAAACAATAAATGCTGGAGAGGGTGTGGAGAAAAGGGAACACTCTTGCACTGCTGGTGGGAATGTGAATTGGTACAGCCACTATGGAGAACAGTATGGAGGTTCCTTAAAAATTAAAAATAGAACTACCATATGACCCAGCAATCCCACTACTAGGCATATACCCTGAGAAAACCATAATTCAAAAAGAGACATGTACCAAAATGTTCATTGCAGCTCTATTCACAATAGCCCGGAGCTGGAAACAACCTAAGTGTCCATCATCGGATGAATGGATAGAGAAGATGTGGCACATATATACAATGGAATATTACTCAGCCATAAAAAGAAACGAAACTGAGCTATTTGTAATGAGGTGGATAGACCTAGAGTCTGTCATACAGAGTGAAGTAAGTCAGAAAGAGAAAGACAAATACCGTATGCTAACACATATATATGGAATTTAAAAAAAAAAAAAAATGTCATGAAGAACCTAGGGGTAAAACGGGAATAAAGACACAGACCTACTTGAGAATGGACTTGAGGATATGGGGAAGGGGAAGGGTAAGCTGTGACAAAGGGAAAGAGAGGCATGGACATATATACACTACCAAACGTAAGGTAGATAGATAGTGGGAAGCAGCCGCAGAGCACAGGGAGATCAGCTCGGTGCTTTGTGACCGCCTGGAGGGGTGGGATGGGGAGGGTGGGAGGGAGGGAGATGCATGAGGGAGGGGATGTGGGAACAGATGTATATGTATGACTGATTCACTTTGTTATAAAGCAGAAACTAATTAAAAAAAAAAAAAAAAGAAGAATGAGTGAAAGATACTTGTCTATACTTTTTCTCTTTTAAAAAAATTTTTAGTAATTTTTTGGTATAATTAAAACTTTCCAAAATTTAGAAATAAGAAAAAAAAAAGTGAAAACACTGTAAGTTGTACTTAACTGACATTAATTTATGTGTTGAAAGTGTTTGGCACAGGATTCCAAACATAAGTTAGACACACAAACACACAGATCAATCAACACACTAAATATTAGCAGGTGTTATTTTTAGAAGTATTTTGAACTGAAATTTTCAAAAAAAGGTTTCAATAATTAAATCCAACTAAACACAAATATATTCACTAAATAAATCATCAAGAATAGAATACCTCTATGCTTAACAGACCCAGAGAACTACTTTCCTCATTAATATATGAGATGCGTAAGATTCTAACCTTCCAATTACCCCACTTAATTCTTGGCTTTGTAATAATTGAATTTTTGTGCCTCAGTTTAGAACAGAACATCAGTTTATACCTGAATACTTATAGTGTTGAACCTGTAGGGCAGGCTAGCAGGCTGTAAACTAAGGCAGGGTTTCTATGTTACACTTCTGAGACAGAATTCCTTCTACTCTGAAAAATGTGATTTTCCTCTTAACTCCTTTAACTGGATAAGGCCCACCCACATTAGGGAGGATAATCTCCTTTACTTAAAGTCACTGATTAAAAATTCTAGTCACATCTACAAAATACCTTCATGGCAACACTTAAACTAGTGTTTCAGCAAACAGCTGGGCATGAAAGCCCAGCTCAGTTGACACATAAAATCAAGTGACCCAAGACAAAGATTTTGTAAGTAGGAACCACCTGTGGATGAACTGTATGACATTCACTGTTGTATTTTCTTTAGCCTTTTCTTTAGCCTTCAGGCCTAGAGGCTTATCCAGAGATTATATAAATCACTGTGAACAGAAAATAGAACTGAAAGCTTCACAACTTTTGGGTTTTCTTCTGGAATTTGCTATCACTCTGTTTTCCAAATGGATTGGAAATGTGCTGAAAATATTTCTTTAAATCACACTAATCTTCTTTAGATCATCAGGCTTCCTATTTTTTTATATATATATTTTTTGTCCTAGTTCTGTGAAAAATGCCATTGGTAGTTTGATAGGGATTGCATTGAATCTGTACATTGCTTTGGATAGTATAGTCATTTTCACAATGTTGATTCTTCCAATCCAAGAACATGGTATATCTCTCCATCTGTTTGTATCACCTTTACTTTCTTTCATCCAATTCTTATAGTTTTCTGCATACAAGTCTTTTGTCTCCTTAGGTAGGTTTATTCCTAGATATTTTATTCTTTTTGTTTCAGTGGTAAATGGGAGTGTTTCCTTAATTTCTCTTTCAGATTTCTCATCATTGGTGTATAGGAATGCAAGAGATTTCTGTGCATTAATTTTGTATCCTGCTACTTTACCAAATTCATTGATTAGCTCTAGTAGTTTTCTGGTAGCATCTTTAGGATTCTCTATGTATAGTTTCATGTCAGCTGCAAACAGTGAGTTTTACTTCTTCTTTTCCGAGTTGGATTCATTTTATTTCTTCTTCTGATTCCTATGGCTAAAACTTCCAAAATTATGTTTAGTAATTGTGCTGAGTGGGCAACCATGTCTTGCTCCTGATCTTAGAGGAAATGGTTTCAGTTTTTCACCATTGAGAATGATGTTGGCTGTGGGCTTGTCATATATGGCCTTTATTATGTTGAGGTTAGTTCCCTCTATGCCTACTTTCTGGAGGGTTATCATAAATAAAAGCGGATAAGGACATTTTTCAAAAGCGTTAGGCAGTAGGTGTCTGTCAGAGGCAACAGTCAAGCACAGTCCCAATGCCTGCTTCAAGACATTGTTTGCAACATAAAATGAATCAATGAATTCAACTAAACAGGTTATTTTCCTTCTCTGTTTTAAGTTGTTTTTCTATCGGCAGTGTGATTCTCCTCAAGCAGCTCTATAAAGTAATAAGAGCTTTAAACAATTCAGGTCCAAGCTTGTATTAGGATACACTGAACTTCTCTTCTTGCTTTTAAATAATGAAACTATTATGATAATCACCAAAGTCTACTACTTGTATCTTTGCTCTATAGAAAGCCTGTCTGTTGCATACAAGTGCAAGTATTCTATCCTCCCATAAACCTATGGAAACTATCCAAACTTGTGGTTAGATGTAGCATAATTTTCTTTCTTAAATTTTGTGCACTTTTAATGAGTAGCCTTTTATTCTACTTAATGATGAAGGCCTAAATTAAATATCAACATTTCAATGGCTTGTCATGGTGTTTATTTGAAAGCCTCTTCCATGCAAATTATGTATAAACTAATTTGATTATGAACTTACTGTTAATTTTATAGCTAAAAAGTAAAGTAATGGCCACGGTTTTGCCAAGGGGAGTATTTTTAACGATTTTAAACCTGCAAACACTAACATTGTGAGATAATTTTGAGCGAATGAATCTGTGAATTACACTGGAGGCTCTCTAGGCTTTTTCATATGGTCTTAGCTGTTGGAATGCTTTGAAGGCATCAATGTACTACCTAATGATATGCTTTTATTAATATAATTTAAAAACAAACAAAAAATAGAAATTCTATAGGAACTGATAAATTTCTAGTGAGGTGATATGGGATCCATTTTAATAGCTCTTAATTTTACATATTGTTGTCAAATAGGAAATACATTTTAATTGCATTGAGTCACAATTATTTAATGTATTTCATTAATTTATTCACTAATGAATATTCATTTAACACATTTGTGCCAGACCCTCTTCTAGTCCCTGGGGATATAGCATTGAACAAAAGAAACATATCATCTCATGGAGCTTATACTGTAGTGGGAGAGATAACACAAAAAAAGTAAAATATGTGTAATGTTAGGTAGTGATAAGTGCTCTGGAGAAAACTGATGTGGAAAGTTTTAGGTATAATGGGTGGGAAGTATTTATTGCTAAATATGGAGGATATAGAAGTTTTTGGTGAAAAAAATGTCAATTTTGAATAAACACTGGATGGAGATGAGGGAGCACATTTTTAGATAAAGTATTCTAAGAGAGGCAAAAAGCCTAGGGAAGTAGAGTCTCTGGTATGTCTAAGGAACAGCAAAGAGGCCAAGATGGCTGAAGAAGAATAGTGGTGGTCGTCAAGTAACAAGAAATGAAGTCAAAGAGGAAATAAGAAGGTGGTTAAAATTTGAACTGTAGAGTTTGACTTTTCTCTAAGTGAAGTGTGAAGAAGGCTTGCTGGGTTTAGTGCAAAAGAGTGACATATACTTTAACAGGATCACTAAAGTTGTGTTGAGGCTAGGATGAAGGTGAGCAATTCTGAAGTAGGAAGACCAGTTAGGAGGCCATTAGCACAATGCAGGTAAGAGATCATGGTGATACGGACTAGATCTATGCGGTGACGATAATAATAGTCAATTACAAATATATTTTAAAGGTAGAGACAACCAAATTTGCTGCCAAATTGAATGGGAAATGTTTACAAAGAAAGATGTCAAAAATACTCCAAGATTTTGGACTAAACCACTGGTACACATTAATTGCTAATAATAACAATAGCTAACTAAAACTGTGAAAGTAATATATTTCACATAAGCAGGAAGGAGGTGGGATGAAAAGAGTTTAGTTCTGAACATATTAAGTTTAAGATACTTGTTTGACATCTATATAGTGATCTAAGTTAGAGGGGGAACATTTTAAGTCTGAGATAATCAGACTTACATTTTATTTAACAGAATTAATCATTCTAGTTTGTTAAGAATAGAGAGAGTGGAAGGGAGCAGTCCAAGATAATGAAGTTGGAAATAAGAAATTGGCTGTTATCAACATAAATATCATACATAATGAACACAACATCCATGTTCCAACTAAACTACAACGGTCAGAAACATACTGGTTACTCTTGGGATCTGCAAAAATAACAAAAAAGTAAATGTCTTGAACTAAAGACTTGTCAAGTTGAAGACTTTTTCTAAATCACCTCTGCAGGAAACAGGTAACATTCAAAAAGACCAAGCCCAACTTTTACTTGTATTGCTCATAATCCTGGCTAGCATTTATAACAGTATGTTCACCAGCACACAAATGATAATTTCGAAGTTTATTCAGAATTGTAGTATAAGGTACAAAAGATTAAAGTTATCTCAGTTTAGAAGTTAGGTTTGCCTAAGGAAGTTGAGCGTTTCATCCACTTGAATTCTCTAGTGAATTTTTAAGGGGATAAAATAAAAATAAGTATCAAATTGTCAGTGGAAATGCTTCAAATCTGACCTTGGAAGCTACTGATTTATGACTTGATTATCCTGGATAAAATAACATTTTCCAAAGATTATTCATCCATCAATAACACCAAACAATATACCAAATATGGGAATTTCTTAAGTCATCTTTAATCTCCGCAAGTTTTTACTTTACTATATGTTTACACTGTTGGGTGAGTGACTTGTGCTGGTCCAGTAATAAATTGGGTCAAAAGATTTTTTTTTAAAAGAGTGAATTTTATGGTACACGAATAATATATCAATAAAGTTATTTTTCAAAAGACCCAAGGACAGAAAATGGGGACTTTCAGTATCCCCCATCTCAGGAATCAGGTCCCAGACCCTCAATCCCACTTAGGACTGGCCAGTGAACCCAAAGGTCAGCCCTGAAAAAGCCCCTTGTGGCTTTACCACCATCTCCACTCCACCCACCATCAAAGAAGCAGTAGCTTAGGAAGACATGGAGATAATATTCCAGATACTCTCTCCATCCAACAGCAGCTCATGTCTTAGCACTTAAAGAGTTATACCTCAGCCATGCAAACATCTCCCCATACCCCCAAACATCAGAAACCTCAAAGAAGCACTTTGGGCACACTAGGGAGCCCAGCAAAGCCTCCTCTTGAGGGGAAAAAAATGTCCTTGGGGGCAGAGCAAGGCCTCTACCACTCCAGAGAGCTGTAACCAGAACAAAGGGCCCCATGGTCCCGAGCCCAGCTCCACCCACAACACACCTGCCTGAGTCCACCTTTCAACAAGAGAAGGAATGGAAGGGCGCCCAACAGAGCAGCAACAGCTCCACCTGAGCTTCTTGGAAAAACAAGGGTAAAATAGTACCCACCTTTAAAGGCAAGTTCAGATCCACCCCTAAGCAGGGAGCCCTCAAACCTCCCAACACTCTCTCTTCTAATCCCACAGGCTTTCTGGTTCCTCATCACTCCCACTGCGGGGAGGGGAGAGAACACCAGATTAAGGGTCAAAAGGCCTGGACACTAGTCTCAGCCCTCTGCTCAAGTGCCCAGACAACTAAGGAAGCCAACAGGCCACCACTCAGCCTCCCTGACTTTCAACCCAGCCAGAGGACCACACAAATTCAAAACAACCTCTCAAAAAGAGGGGCTTTCGGGTTTCCCTGGTGGCGCAGTGCTTGAGAGTCTGCCTGCCGATGCAGGGGACACGGGTTCGTGCCCCGGTCCGGGAAGATTCCACATGCCGCGGAGCGGCTGGGCCCGTGAGCCATGGCCGCTGAGCCTGCGCGTCCGGAGCCTGTGCTCCGCAACGGGAGAGGCCGCAACAGTGAGAGGCCCGCGTACCGCAAAAAAATAATAATAATAATAATAATAAAATAAAAGAGGGGCTTTCGAGTGCTCCCATGTAGCCTTTGGAAGAACCTGGGACTCAGGAAGGACGGGCTGGCCCAGGTCACACTGCAGGGCTGGGCTGTCCCGGGCATCACGGAGGCCTGCTACTTCCACCGGTCGGAGACGGGTGCACCCTCAACAAGCCCCCATTCAGCCACCCACTGCTCAGGATAACGAGACTGTGGCCAGAGAAGCCCAGCGCTGACCTCGAGCCACACCTCCTGTCGGGCCGTACTAGCATCTCCTCCGCTAAGGGCTGAGAGTGGTTTGCTAGCCCCGGTAACCCGCAAGGGTACTTGCACCTGCGGGGAGGGGGTGGGGGTGGTTCACTAGGCGCTCCAACCCAGGGCCCCGTTGCACAGACGGTACGCTGGGGCCAGGGACGACCGGCTCGGAACCCGGCGTCCGACCAGGGGCCCACTGGCCCCACAAAGAGACTCAGACCCGGAGGACCACCACAAGAACTTACCGGGCACCGCGCAGTCATGGCTGGGCCAGAGGTGCTCAAGGCGCGGAGGAGCCCAACAAAGCAGCCTTTGCCTTTTCTGCGC
This sequence comes from Hyperoodon ampullatus, assembly GCF_949752795.1. Classification (NCBI taxonomy): domain Eukaryota; kingdom Metazoa; phylum Chordata; class Mammalia; order Artiodactyla; family Ziphiidae; genus Hyperoodon; species Hyperoodon ampullatus. The sequence goes on from NC_136914.1 coordinate 101,919,352, forward strand.
ATTCAGTTTCCATGCCTCCAACCGCCGCCAATAGCAACGCGGCCGCTTCGCCGCGCCCCGCCCACCGCCATTAAAGGAGACGCGGCGCCTTGGCTTTTTACTCCCCGACCGGAAAGAGTGCCGTTTGGCCTGTTTCATTGTCTCCGCGCGCCCAGCGCCACCAGGACAGACAGCCCATGGACGACGACGCGAAAGTCTTCTGTCCACAGTCACTCATTCCCCTGAGAAAGTCAAAAGACTTATGCATAGATTTACTATTGCTCACTTAAAAAACAGTTGATTTCAAAGTACATCCTGTTAAAGCCAAGAATACAGACCTGAAAACAGTTTTTATATTTAGTGTGTTTAGAAATCATCCTGGCTAGATAGGTCTCCCAGGCTGCTTAAATACTGATGTGCTCCCAGCCCTGGTAAACAAACTTAGGTGTCAGGCAACTAAAATGTTCTCTGTTGGAGTGTGCAAGACAACACCCTTCTTTGCTCATGATGCTTGCTAGAGGTTTGACAAAGGACTTACACTGGATTTCTTTAAAAGGAACCAAAATAATATGCTTCAAATAAATAAAGTTTATTTATCCGTGTTACTGTGGCAAATAAATAAGAACTGAGAGGCATGTAGGTGGGAAGGATCATGACCCTAATACGAGGAAGCTACACTAGCTATATAGTTGTATAACTGAGTTATTGGTCTAGATCCATTTTCCACGCTCCCTGGGCACACTGTTAAGCAACTCATCTTGCTCACATTTTGTAGCCGTTCCTCAGCTGAGTGAATTGGCACTGTTTTTCCACTGCTTCGCCTTCACTTTGAAGGACTGGAATCTCCTTAAATGGACTGTTACCTGACATAAATTCTAGGAAAAAAAGTAATTGTCAAAACCTAAAGCCCCACACATCTCCCTACTTTTGCCCATGAATCCACAGATATCCATGTATTACAAAGTTTGAGTCAACACACAGAAAACTTTAATTATTAAATATTGCTCTCAAATTAAAAACACATGTATCATTAATCAGTTTCTAAGTACTTAATTGTTCCCAGTTCCCCACTCCTTTTCAGTGGAGGGGGTAATAAAGGAAGTGCACAGGTGGAACTGAGAGTATTCAAGAGCACCCAGTCATCAGTTGTGAAAGGGAAACTGCTGTGATTAGTTGGGCAAATACTTTAAATTAAATGGTAAAATTATTTTCTGTAAAAAATTATATTACATTAACTATAATATAATATTTAAATATGTATAAATATATACACTTGTATATTACAAAAGAATTTTTAAACTCTTACATTAACTGGTTTTTCAATGTGTTACACACTTTTAATAAAAATAAATTTGTCTACACCTGAAAATTTTAATACTTGATCACATTTCTATTACACTGGGCATGCATGGTATGTCAGTCTCAGTTTGGTCAGAAAAACTGACCACTACATGTGTTAGGGGAATAAAGGGAACATATGCAGGAATAAGAGCTTAGGAGTATGTAAAAAGAACTTAGGGAAGATCTGAAAGATCTCAGCTGAAGCATATGAGAAACTGGCACTACTGAAAAGTCTGAGGAGCACAGCATGTCTTCCACTGTGAAACAGGAGCAAAGAGAGGTCTGTGAAGCCACCAGCACACTTTAAAACATGAAAGCACAAATTCATAATAGAGAAGTGCTAATCTGACACCTCTAGATGTCATGATGGAGATCAGAAAGTCATGGAGAGGTCTGCAGGGCCATCTTGTCTGATCACAACAACCGCAAAAAAAAAAAAGTTTCCCATCCTGTCCACCTTCCAAATATCATGTGATCTCCTCTTATCGGCCAATTCTAACCTAAAACACACAGGTAAAGAGATTCTGGGAAACCTATGCCAGGTTTCTCCTCCATGCTGGACAGAATTAGGTTGGGAAGATACTGAGCTGGCAAGATAACACAGCACAGTCCACCTCCTCACAAACTGGGGAGATACGTGTATCTCCTTATATATTTTATATGTAATAAGTATATATTTTATATGTAATAAGTATATATTTTATATGTAATAAGTATATATACATATAAAATATATATACATATATAAGATATATATGATACAAGGGATTATACATATTATATTTGATATCTTAAGTAGACAGTAGCAACATACTTCCACCTAACATGATGTAACTATCTCATACCACCAAAGTCATGCTTACCTCTCCCATAAAGGCAGACATACAATCCTATATGCCACGTTATTATTTGATATTTATTCCTCTTCTAGCTCATTTACAATCTCAATGAGCTATCCTGTTTAATACATATGGAATTAAATAGTGAAAAATATGGTTAATCATTACTGGAACTCTCATACAAGAGTAGGAGAAGGAGAGAAAAGTAAAGAAAAAATAATTGGTTTCATATACTTCATATCTATTAACACACACATGCACATGCTTACATATATATGTGTGTGTATATATATATATATGCACATATATATACATGCATACATACATAAAGCAAAGAATAAATTTGTGTGGCAATTTCTAGTGAATAATTTGGGGTAAAATGAGACATACCCATATTCACCATTTGGTTTTCTGACCTGTATATATTAACTGTGGAGAAATAAAGCCATCTATTTGTTGCTGGTTTAGATACACTACTGCTTGGGACTAAAACTAAGCATTCAAAAAGTTATCCTGTTGTCCTTTCAGGCCATCTGCTCTCTTTAGCACATAGTAAGACCAATGAATTCTTTGACCTAGATACTATTCCTTGAATTATAATTAGTAACATTTAGCAACATGCTTCATTTTAGAAGCAATGATGTGTGGAATGGATTCTATAAATATATAGATTAGTGTTACAGCAAAAGCACTGGGGGTAGAGGAGAAAAAGTCACAGTGCCTTTAAGATGTGACTTCTGAAATGGTAGAATAAGGATCTCAACAGAACAACAATTTAAATGCTGAATATTATAAAAGTGTTACCATTGAAAGTCTCTGAAATTGACCTAAGGGCATATAATAAATAAAGAAATGTGAACACGAAGCTTGAAAATCTACTAAATCTTGACAAGGATGGTGAAAGTCTGTGACTTTTGAGGTATGATCTGTTATCTTACCACACATCCCTCCCCCATCATTTGCATGTTATGGAAACTCTATCCCAGGCATATACAGCCACAAATACCGGACTCCCCTGTCCTCCAAGCTCCCATTCTGGGTCTACAGGTTCAGGCTATTGTTTCTTGCCCTTTGTGTTGCAGAGGCTCTGTTCCCAGAGGCATGGCTGAGGGAGCAGGTGTCCTTTCTCCCAGCCAAGTCCATATGTACAGGGCAGAAATCCTACTCCAGGCACAACAGACAGAAAATACTAGGACTCCATATTTTCCTTCATCAGCTTGCTCCCCCATTAGGCAGAAGTTCAAAGGCCAAGTTTTGCTACTCCCCAAATACCAGTGCCTACTCATAGAGCAAAGGTGTCACTCCAGAAAAAGCAGGTTCCTGATCTCACCTCTGGTCCAGTGGTGTAGTGATTCTGCACAGTGGAAAAGCAGGCTGTAAGGATGAGACATTTCACAGCTTTACCTGAGAAGATTGATTTTACTTGGACCAAAGAGTGGAGAAAGCCATGGTTAAGGATGATGTCAAAAACTATGAAAGTCTTGGTGAAAAGCAATTCAGAGGCTCTATTAGCTCCATGACAGAAGCAAAATAGCAGAGCAATCAGAAATTTAATAAAGAGAACCACGGAAGAGACAACCAAGAAGAACCTTTCTGCGATCACAGTAAACATTGGGGCTCAGAAAAGCTGTACACAATTGTTAGGCTGCACCCACTCAAGGACAACCAAAGCAGAATGTGAGGCAAACTTGAAACCATCTTCAAGATATACACAAATTCATCAACAAGGGACTAACACTTCACTGTCCCAAAGGGCTGAAACAAGTTCTGATCAAACATTGAACAGTAAGCTATTTTGATTCAGGGGTGACTCTAAAGATGCCAGACTTAAAAATAAAATTATGGTTATCCCTGGCTGTCTAAAAGATTATGTGCATACTCAAGGATGTATGCTCTAAGGAGTTATTAGACAGTAAACTACAAGCTATAAGTCCATGGCTGAACTTGAGGGGGGAAGAAAATTCACAGACACCCTGATCTGTGATAGCAGCCTCCAGCCACATGTACATCCAGTGATACAGAGTAAAATCAAATTAGCTAAAGGGACTGAAGCACAGAATTAAACCAATTAGTGGCTTATGCCAACCCAGGGACAAACCCTAGATAGGCTAAAAGATAAAAACGGGGAAAAATCTGAGAAGAGATATAAAAGGCTATACACTGCAGAGAAAATAGCCTTTGTAGAATTAGTTCAAGCTACAGATTCAATCCCTATCAAAATCCAGCCTTGCTTTTTCTCCCCCCCCCACCCAGATATTTACAGCTTGATCCTAAAATCTGTATGGAAATGAAAGTAACCTAGAATAGCCAAAGCCATTTTGAAAAAAGACAAAGTTGGAGGGCTTATACTTACTGAATTCAAAACTTACTATGAAGCTACAGTTATCCAGACTTTCTGATACTGGCTTAAGGTTAGACATATAGACATAAAAATTAATGGAATAGAAATTAGAGTCCAGAAATAAACACATGTATCTAGGGTCAACTGATTTTTTGACAAGAATGGCAAGACAATTAAATGGGGTAAATAATAGTCTTTTCCATAAATGGTGTGACACTAGATAGCCACATGCAAAAAAATGAAGTTGAATCCCTATTTCACACCATTTACAATAATAAAATCAAAATGGATCAAAGATGTAAATGTAAGAGCTAAGAATAAAAATATTTAAAATAAATCAGTACAAATAAAGATGACTTGGAAATTGCCACTGGTTTGTTTTTCTTTTTTTTAAATTGAGCTATAGTTGATTTATAATGCTGTGTTAGTTTCTGGTGTGCAGCAAATTGATTCAGTTATATGTATTTTTTTCATATTCTTTTCCATTATGGTTTATTACAGGATATTGAATATAGTTCCCTGTGCTACACAATAGGACCTTGTTCTTTATCCATTCTATATATAATAGTTTGCATCCACTAGTCCCACACTCCTAGTCCAATACTTCCCCCTCCCCTGGCAACCACAAATCTATTCTCTATGTCTGTGAGTCTGTTTCTGTTTTGTGCATAAGTTCATTTGTGCCATATTTTAGATTCCACATATAAGTGATATCATAGGATATTTGTCTTTCTCTTTCTCACTTACTTCACTTAGTATGATAATCTCTAGGACCATCCAAGTAGCTGCAAATGGCATTATTTCATTATTTTCTATGGCTGAGTAATATTCCATTGTATACATGTACCACATCTTTTTATCCATTCATCTGTCAATGAACATTTAGGTTGTTTTCATGTCTTGGCTATTGTAAATAGCACTGCTATGAACATAGGTGTACCATATATCTTTTCAAATTATAGTTTTGTTCAGATAAATGCCCAGGAGTGGGATTGCTGGATCATACGGCAACTCTATTTTTAGTTTTTTAAGGAACCTCCATACTGTTCTCCCTAGTCACTGCACCAATTTACATTCCCACCAACAGTGTAGGAGAGTTCCATTTTCTCCTCACCGTCTCCAGCATTTGTTATTTGTAGACTTTTTAATGATGGCCATTCTGACTGGTCTGAGGTGGTACCTCACTGTAGTTTTGATTTGCATTTCTCTAATAATTAGCAATGTTGAACATCTTTTCATGTGGCACTGGTTTCTTTGTTATGATACCTAGAGCACGGCAAACAAAGAAAAAATATATAATTTTGACTTCATCAAGTTTTTTTTTTTTTTTTTTTTTTTTTTTGCGGTACGCAGGCCCCTCACTACTGTGGCCTCTCCCGTTGCGGAGCACAGGCTCCGGACGCACAGGCTCAGCGGCCATGGCTCACGGGCCCAGCCGCTCCGCGGCATGTGGGATCCTCCCAGACCGGGGCACGAACCCGTATCCCCTGCATCGGCAGGCGGACTCTCAACCACTGCGCCACCAGGGAAGCCCCCTTCATCAAGTTTTTGAGTAAAACATTTAAAAAGGATAATAGCAAGTGAAAAGACAAACCACAGGATGGAAGAAAATATTTTTAAATAATATATCTAATAAAGAAAAAATTGTATCCAGAATATGTAGTGAACTTTTAACCCAATTTTAAAAATGTTAAAAGATTGGAATAGATGTTTTTCCAAAGAGGATACACAAATGGCCAACATGAAATGATGCTCAATGTGGTTAGTCATTAGAGAAATGCAAATCAAAATCACAGCAAAATTCCATTTCACATCCACTAGATGGCTATAGTAAAAAAGAAAAACAATAACAAATGTTGATTAGGTTGTTCAGAAGTTAGAACCATCAAACATTGCTGGTGGGAATGTGAAATATTCTAAAATAAGATTGTGATTATGGTTGCACAACCACGTGAATATACTAAAATCATTGAATGGTACACTTTAAATAGGTGAATTATAAGGTATGTTAATTGCAACTCAAAAATGATGTTAAATATTAATTATAAAAAAGAAAAAAGGTAAGCATCTTCTAACAAAGGTAAAAATGTCATGATGGAAATGGTCCAATGTAACCAATTTGCTTTCATATGACTTTCTGTTTTCCTGTGGGATAGTGCCATATCAGAAACTCATTATAGTTTCTGCTGTTAGCTATGATCAGATCAGCCTTGTTGAATGCACATTACTGTTGTTGAACTCATACACAACCTTCCTCCCTATTGTTGTCAGCACATTGTAATGAGTCTACTAAACAAAGACAAGAGCATCTGGAGAAGAAGATTATTGGCTCCCACAAAATAGATACTCTTGATCACCTGATAATTGAGAGCCTTCTTTTTCCTATAATTTATTTTGATGTGCACTTTTTTGAGAAAGAAACATCCTCAATTTGCCCAATTTAGGGGTCCATTCACATAATTCTTCCCCAGACTTCTTTGTCATCAAATCTCCAATCTTGCTCTTTCCAAGTCCTTGACCATTAGTCAAACTATTAAGCACGTTTGATGAGTTAATGTAGATTTATACTTCTGCTCAACTCTTTCTCAAAATAAAGTTAGCCACCAAACATGTAGTTTAAAGTTTTTCCTACTTAGAGGATTTCCTTGCAGTTATCCACATTCAGGTGGTACCAGCATGCTTATTAGCACCACCAGTAAACTAGATCTGATATCCTTTTCTTCTTCAATCAAGCAATCATAGGGAATGTTCTATGAAGCCTTATGGCTTGATATTCCATGAGCATCTGAGACACTTCCTTATGCAACCTAGCTATGCCTCCAGTACCTACTACCTTGTATACTCTTTTATTTACAATTTTGACTTGATGATGGAGTGTCACTAATGTACTCAAATTTATGGCTTGATGGCTCAGACAATGAGTCCAAGGTGGACTGTTAGATTACTTGGTAGTTTGGAGGCCCATGATAAAGCACTCAGTCTCTACCTGGCACAATGTTATTGCAGAGTTTTTTTCTCCACAAAAAGAACAAATTTCTGCAACAGATAGCTTATATTTGCTCAAAAATCCTTAGTGTATGCATAATAGTTTACCTATGGGGCCTTCCTAAAGCATTCCTATTTGTCACAAGCACTTTGTGCCCCATCAAATCTGCTGTATCATATACCCTAGTGTCAGAGCACCTTGCCAGACAATCTGAATTTGTTGCAAAGTTTTCTCTCCTGCTGAACTCAAAACACATAGACATATGGGTTACACCATAAATTGGTTTGATGAAAGATGATGAAAAATAGTAAAATCTACTGCTGAAATCTATGGAAAATGTTTGAGAGAGGGAGTTATGTGAATCTGAGGTATTTCTTCCCCACATTCCTTCCTAGCAGGCTTGCCCTATTTGCTGTGTTATGTGTACTTTGGTCAAAAGGCACAACTTCTTTCAGGTGGCCAACTTTACCTACAAAACTCTTAATTCTCTCCCTCTCTCTCTCTAATATATAACATTTTCATAAATATCCAGTCAGATAAGCCTTCTCTCATCCTTCATATTACTTCTTCAAAACTGGGTGGTAGCAGCCTCCTGCTATTATTCTCTCCAGGATTCCTCACTCATCCCTGTGCTTTTCCTAAATATTCCCCTCACCTTGTGAATATCTTTGAAAGCAACCAAATTCAGTGTGCTTTCTCTCTCATAACAACTAATTCAACTGAATATTATCATTGCATTTCAGTAGTCTACAATGTTACTAATAAAAATACTATTTTAATTTTGTTTTAATTTGCACTTTCTTGACTACTAGCCTTGTTGTTTTTCATTTTATTGATGCTATAATATTACTTTCTGAATTATTCTCTTGCTTTGATATATTTGTTTCAGAGGGAGTTTAAGTGATTGCTTTAAGACATATGGATAGGAGTAATTTAGATTATGGATATTAGTACTTTTTTGTCATTTGTGTTTCGAATAACTTTTCCTCACATTTGTTTGCCTTTTCAGCTCAGGTATTTTACTTTCCGTGAATAAAAATGTTGATTATTATTTTCCCACTATTTGTTCAAGATTATTATTTGCTAATGCCCCTTGAGAATTAGATTTCCATTTTGTATAAACATATCACTTATGACATAATTTTGACTACTTTGTCATTTTCTATTAAGTATCAAAAACAAATCTTTTACTTGACGTCTGAAATACAGATTGCATTTTTTCTTGTCTTAAATTTTCTTTCTATTGATTTTTAACACTGAATTCAATTCTGCTACTAAAATTTTAGACTCTGCTGTTTTTTCTTATTATTGTTTGCTCTCATTTTTTCTCAAGATTTTCTTTTGTCTTTTCAGTATGTTCTACATTATAATAAATTCTTATTTATAGGGACACAATGGACTATTAATTTACAGAGAGTAAAAAGCAGAGAACTTTCTATTGTTTTATTTGCTTTCTGATAGTAAGAAAAATTAAGAAAAAAACTTCCTTTAAAAGTCCTAAAATTAGTGATCCTATTTTTAAAATGTTTTGACACAAAAATGGTCTCTGGCTTTTTTCTCTTTCTGCTAACTTACCTATGAAAAAAGATAAATTTATCCAGCCTCAGGGATGGCCCTTAGTCCCCTTCTGACCATGCCCTTTCTCTGAGAATTCTCCTCTCTTATCTAAAACTGGGTCCCATATTTTTGTGTGTATCCCATAACAGGAATCCAGCAGGGGTTACTTTATTGTGGTTAGAAACTGGGACTATGTGGGAGCATCTCCTGCTCCATTACTTGTTCTCAGATTTTGAGAAGCACTTCTAATTACTATTCATGGACCAGGGCAGCAGAACTACTATCCAGGGTGGACAGCTTCCAGGGATCTTTTAGTCTCATTTCTTGTTATAATGTGCAATCATACATTTTATTTTAGCCACTGACATGGTAGAAATTAGCATTTGTATTTTCTGAATAGATGTCCCAAAAGAAGAGTTTAGGTTACTAAAAATTATTCTGGTGAGTCATAAATCTAGTCTTATGAACTAAGTGGACTGGATTCAAGTAAATGTAGGCTTTGAATTTCTAAACCTAGGGTGAGAAGAATGAGATATGGAGTTTCTTCTTTTTCTTAACTTTGTTTTTCTCCTTTCTGATAATGGATGCAAAATATGTGTCTATCCTCTTTATTATTTTTCATATTCTAGTAACAATGTATTATGTATCCACTATTCCCATATTATAGAATAGCTCAGACTCCTTTTTCTATTGCTGTGGGAAAATTTTATTTGTTTTTGTTTTGGCAAGTTTTTAAGGATGTTTTCATGACAACAGTTACTAGATTGCAGAATCTTTAGTCCTGACGTCTGCCTAAGTTCCTGACAAGCTAACATTTGTGCTTGTGACAGGCATCCAAAATTTCAGCATTAAGTCCATCTGTCTGTTACCACAAAAGGTGTTGTGCAGGATATCAGTAAAAAAAGCAGACAAATAAAAGCAGACTTATCCAACAGTACTACAAACACTAGGAACCATATGCTCCCTAGAATAAATAGCACTAACTATCCCAAGAGCATTTTCATTTTTATAGAGTGAGCCTAATGTCATAGAGTGAATGCTAATTGTTACCTCCTACAGTGGAAGGTAGGTATTTGTGGATTGTAACTTCCTGCAATGTCCAATTTCTCTGCCTAAATATAAGGCTGCCACTAAATTTTCTCATCTCATAGGAAAGAATATCTTTTGACCATGATAATGAAAACTTTCTTGTACCTTTTGATAGTGCAGCAAGATGAACTGTCCAGAGAGAAGAGGACCTCAGACTGATGCAAGTCTTGGCTGTGCTTCTCCTTTGATAGGTAACTGGGGAAATTAACTTTATCATTACATTTTACCATTTCCAAAATGAGAATTTCCACTTGTGAATTTGTTTTTCAAACCAAAGTAAATCATAGACAATACTGAAATATATTTTTTATATCAAGATATAGTAGCAATTCAGTAGTAGAAAAAATGTTTGTGCCAATATTAAGTACAGTAGTCATAAAATTAAAATTAGCAATTATGTTAGACCTATCTATTGTCTCAAAATATAATCTTATAGATCTGCATTTTTACTGTAAACATTATAGGCTAATATCTCTATTATGAAATGTAGTTTCTAACATAACCAAAAGCCTCTAAATACAATTATATTATTTGGAGAATTTTTTAACATCACATATTTCCACTTATTTCTGAATCACAAAATGTTTAAAAGAAGTTGTGAAGAGTAGAGTCTCTGTGACAAATAATTTGAAAGACAATAATAGATATTAAACAAGAATGTTTTCTATAACTTAGATTATTGTTTATGCCTTTACTAAATACTTGATATGTATAATAAATTTTTAAACTAGAATTCATGTTCTAAGTACTACTTATCCAAAAAAGTGAAAATTTCAATGACAAGGAGTAACAGATATATTTATACAAGAATAAAAGAAGTCTCTTAGAAAGATGACAAAACAGAAAATATTTTCTCTAAGTAAAGATATTCGAAGGTGTTTTACTGAGCACCATTTCTTTACATAGTATATATGAGAAATTAGTTTCTAAAACAAAATAAATCACTAAAAGGCAGATAACTCATTATGTTGATGTCACAAATAGAAATTATAATTACTGTTAATATGTCACATGGCACTAAAGAAAGAAGGTGAAATCAAACACATTCAAGTTTATTTTGATTTCCAGAAAGCTATTAGATATGTAAGATAAATTCAAAATCTGACTTTCATTCCAGTAAAATTATTTTATAATTTGAATAACAAAGATATCCATTAATATTTTATACACAGAACATACATTAATACTTAATTATTTATCCCAGGGATAAGCAAACTACAGCTAGTAGACTAAATCCAGAGCTCCACTGATTTTGTAAAGTTTTACAGGAACACAGGAACATCTACTCATTTAAGTACTGTTAATGGCTGCTTTCCTGTTCCAGTGGCAGAGTAGAGTGTATGTCAGACTGCAAGGCACATAAAGTCTAAAATATCTACTATATAGCCTTTTACAAAAAAAGTTTGTCAAAACTTGATTTAGGATATTGTCTAGAACATAGTAGAAATTCAAAATTATTTACTGTTGCCAAAAATATTTAATGAGGTAAAATATCTGTATGTAAAGGCTGAGAATCAGACTCAACAGAAAACTTTCATAAAATAATGTAGTATGGAAAAACATTTTTCAGAAAGGCAATATTATACTATACATAAACAGCAGTAGAAATGTGCAAAAATTTTGTTCTAATAATTATTCTTTTGAAAATCTATTGTGAAAAAACTTGAAATGTATAAAAGGCACTAAGATGTTCATAACAATATTTTTATGTTTATAAAAATGTTTTAAAAATAAAATTTGTATTCTATTTTATTCCCTTAATGGAATAGTATATAGTCACTATGAATTACATCTACTAATAATATGTAATAATACTTAAATGTATTCATCTAAACAGCTATTATATACAATTTAACATATTCAATGATCTTTATATAACTGATAATCTTATATAATTCAATAATTATAACTATAAAAACAAACACAATAGAATGATTATGGTATTTCTGTGGCTAGTGCTCTTATGGATGATTTTTTTCCTCTACTTTCCAAAAGTTCTGTTATATACTTAAGATTATTCTTAAAATGACCAAGACAGTTTTAATATTTTATATGTATTACATATATTTAAATATATTGACATTTTGGCTGTATTACACTTAATATCACAGAATCTCGGTGTTAGAAATAAATTTAGATTAACCAGTCTAATCTTCCAACCTAACTTGATACTTTTTCTGGAAAGTTACTTGTAAAGGAATTTTTCATCCTCTCCTTCATTATTTCAGTGGCAAGAGCTTATAATCAAATACCAGTATCTTAAGCTAGAAAATAATCTCCTTTCAGTATAACTATCTACTTAAACCTTATGTTGTTTATTTTCCAAAGGGATGAGCTTCTACATTATGACATGAAAAGAGTTTATATATCCTCAAGTTTTTCAGTTTCCTGTCTATGACATCCATGTATTTCAAGACCTGCTCCATGCTTTTCCTTGATGTTTATAAGTTGGTAATACTAGAGGTTTTGATGAGTGTCCACAGGCTTCAGTCATGTCTCTGGAAAATGCAGGTGATAGATGGCTTAGAGGGTCACTACTATCAATCATTTCTTCAAACTTGTTAATGTCTATAAATACTATTTATTGCTTTGGGATGTGTGGGATATGGTTTTCTCTTCAGAAGGACTGTGTTCATGTACTGTTGTATATATCCATATTTGTTGTGTGGTTCTAGAAACGAGAATGTAATTTCTCTTTTTGTTTTTTCTCCTTTGTGACACATGAAGTCATCTTAAAATACTTAATATGCAAGAGGAATGTTTGGATCCTTGTATATTATAGAAATAGGAGAGTAGCTGAAAATATCAGATATATTTACTTGTTTTATATATCTACCCTGAAAGTTCTCAAGGGTGCTTCTTTAAATCAGAGATTTTTGTAAGGGGAAAATAATTAACTGAGATGTCTAAACCCATAGTATAAAATAAAGTTACTTCAAACTACCAGCAGTTTGCCCTATCAACATAGAGCAAAAAATTAAAAACAATTTAAAAATCATTGTGGATTTGTTATTTATTCCCATTGCTAAAATATTGAAAAAAGGCTTGCAGTTAGCATCTGAATTTGCTTCAGTCTCATTCTTGTCTTTTTTTTAAATAAGCCATTAGTAAATGCTTTCAGCTTCTGCTTCTGCAATGATATATAGCCTATTGTCTTTTTGCTATCAGACCTGTTAAGAGATTGTGAAATGTTCGTACTCTTTTGTTTAAAAGTACTTAATGTTCAGCCTTTAAGTGTACTTATTTTGCCTTAATTAGAAAGGCTCAACTGTATCTTTGTAGTACTTGCAATGCTATTATCATTGGTGCTACTGTAGACATACAACTAAAATAGAAATAATTAAGTTGTAAAATTATTTTGTATATGTACCAATTCTTTATTTTGCTTTTGATTAAGAAAATATTTTTATTGACTTATAGAACTGGTGGGAAAAATGATCCGCACTAAATAGTCCTATACAATTTGCTTAAGCTAAATAGATTTTAAGAAGAATCTTAATTCACTATTTGGGTAAACGTACATCTTAACAAAGCAAATAGAATTATGTATATTGACTATGTATATATTTATTATTTGTGATGCATTTTATTTACACTGACAATGAAGACATATTAGTTGTCCCCAAAACACCAAATGTGCAGTATATATCATCTACAGCATCTTTCTCCTTATGTAGATATTTAAATTGAATCTAGATATAAAGTATAGTTTTGCCAGTTTCTCAGTGCTCAAACTGTATGTGCACTGTGGAAATAAAACATCATTCTATTTAAAAATAAATATGAATGTACTAAAATGCAAAGCAAAACTTTAATTATTTCATAAGAGGAGACTCAGTTTTATAAAATCTGAATACTCTATATGTTTATTAATGTGGAGAATATGTGTCAAATAATTTTGCAAAATAAGGAAAATACAGGAAATATATATATTGAAGTGGCTGCTTTTTTTCACATATTTTTGCAGAGGAGATTATGTTGAGTAAATATAAACTCATTCAGCTACAGTTAAAATCTGTTCAGAGTGGGGGCAGTATAAGTCAATGAATTTGCAAATCAGATTAGACACAATCATTCCAATATTAGAGATGTGCTAAATAAATAAACAAACAAACAAAACAGCAAATGCTTAGAGTGTTAATAATTGGATTAGTTTAGAGAGACTCTTAAATATGTATTCTAATTCATTGACACTGGGTTTAACTTCATAAATCCTACATCCTCCCTATTGCAAATTTATCATTGCAGTCACACAAACTTATAAACATTACAGAAAACATTACAGAAAAGTATAAAATTCTAAAATGGAGAATTTCTTTTCTATATAGTTCATACCTAAACATTTTATGTACTGAAATTTTTCTTTGTGTGTGAGCAAAGATTTTTTTATTATTTTCTTTCTTTCTTTAAATTTTTATTGGAGTATAATTAATTTACAATGTTGTGTTTGTTTCAGGTGTACAGCTAAAAAGAGTGGATATATGTATATGTGTAACAAAGTTTTATTTTTTAAAATCAGACATAGACCCCTTAACTCACTAGTACTTGGTTACTTTCTACCCTAAAAAAATATTTTTTGGCTGAAATTTCTATAAATTTTACTGGAAATAGACACTTGTTCTCTCCAAAGTTCTCTTTAAAGTTGCCTTCATTGTGCATGCTTATACATATCAATTAATAATAGTAGTAATCTCTTAGATGGGAATAATATAGCAATAAATATATCCAACTACTTGCCTTCATCATAGAAAACTCTGAACACTTTATTTTCATTATTTCTTTGCATTTAAACTTTTTTGTAAGATGCATCAATTTATGTCTTAAAAAGGCCATATATTTAATTGCTGAAATGTAACATAATGATAGATAACATTTACTGAGTGTTAACTGTATGTTCAGACTCCTGGTTATATAAATATTTTTAAACTTCATTTAATAATGAATAACTCACAAACATTCAATGTAGGAGCAAATATCAGCATTAGGGTTTCCCAGATAATGAAACTAAGAATTAAAATAAAATAGTTACTTTATTATGATTACATAGTTTGTAATTCATGGTGCTGAATTTCAAACCTAGACAAATAAACTCAGTGAATATACTCTTAAACACCATGAAATGTTCTCGCCCACATACTTTTTGATTTCAACTGAAGACTAGAAAGTACATGAAAGTAGCATTTCACTGCTCCAGCACTTTGATGGAAGAAAAAAAGAGTCAATGTATAAATGATACATTTATGTCTCAATTTCTTTAGAAAGATCTTTATTCTTATTCCTTCCTTCAACTACAACTATAAAATTTATGTATATTTTTCCTTGAATTCTTGGAATAAAAACAAATTGAAAGAATAGGTGATAAGAATATATATCAATTAAACACAAATATTTTTATTTTATTGCAAACCACCTGATTGAAAAATAAACCTCTATTATTATTATTATTAACTTTGATTCTTTGTGTCCCATACGGTCAAGTACACATTTCTAAGTAGTTCTTACCTAGTTGTAAGAGTATGGTATATTCATGGATTAACTTATTTTTCTCCTAACCTGGTGTTACCTAGTTATAGTGACTGATACTATTTAAATAAACTTATAATGGGAAGTGCATAGCAGCGTTCAGCAGTATAATATGTGTTCAATTAATGTTTGTAACATGATTCTCATGTATACAGAATTTCTTATAATAGTAATATTTATGTTATTGTTATATAATAAATATTTACACATACATTTATTACCTTATTTCCTAATAAGTACATTTTTTTTAGTTGAAAAATCAAAACCTTTCTGGAATATATTACTGAAAAATAGAGTGCACTTAAGTGTATCTATCTAGCATCCTCTTGGAGAAACTATACCTATATCCTGAATTAGTGGCATATTTCTTTTCTTTTTTTTTTTTTTTTTTTGCGGTATGCGGGCCTCTCACTGTTGTGGCCTCTCCCGTTGCGGAGCAAAGGCTCCGGACGCGCAGGCTCAGTGACCATGGCTCATGGGCCTAGCCACTCCGCAGCATGTAGGATCTTCCCGGACCGGGGCACGAACCCATGTCCCCTGCATCGGCAGGCGGACTCTCAACCACTGCGCCACCAGGGAAGCCCCATATTTCTTATAAAATAATACACAAAGTTGAAATGACATTTTTAAAAAATCCATATTTTTGGAAAACATACCGCTTTAATGTAAATTGTGCTGTCTATGAGATTAGACCATGTTTTAAGTGAAGCCACACTAAATAAAACTTCAATTTCTTTAATGATCACTAAAAAAAAAACTTTATTATATAATGTATAACTATAGTAAGTAACTTGAAGGGTACTATATAAAATTTTGAATAATGGTTAATTTAAGTAACTCAGTCTCAGTAAAATTATGATTTAGTAGATAATATGATTTATATTATGTAACATCAGGTATAAAATTGGAAATATTCAGATTTTTAAAAATACAAAATTGGGATGCATCATAACTTAATATTCAGGATTTCATAAAGGTTTTTCTTAGGACAAAATTCCCTTTAGCAAGATTGAAAGTAATAGGGAATTCTCTGAAAATCATGGTATATTTATGATAGCAGCAATGGAAAAGAACAGATGCAATATCTTTAAAAAAAATCCAAAATAATAAGATCAAATGAGCAAATTCTCAGATGTGGAAAAGAGATAAATTTGAGTGCACCATCCAAAAAAGATCAAAGAAAAAGAACTCTCTAAAGTAAACAGAGTGTCGTTTTTTTTGGTTGCTAAAACTTTCCTGGTAACTTGTCAGTCTTAACAAGAAAGTATAAAAATCTCTCTGTATGACACAGAAACATCACTCCTAAACCTGAAGTAAAGTCACACTGAGCAGAAAACCTTTTTAAAAAGAACTGAAGGAAAAATCAGAAGCTTTGGTCATATTGACTCTCTAAATTTAATGAAAAACTTGCCTATGGCAAAGTGTTCAAACTCTAAGAAATGAGCAAACATTTTTTAAAGCTCAGAGGTATCATATTTTTCATAACATTTATTAATTTGGTCAACTGAAATTCTCCATAAACTAGGAGTTGGGCAAATTGCTCCTAGGAATATCTCAGTGCAAACAAATAAAATTCTACTCCAATAATTCAGAAATGCTATGCCTTGAATTAAATTCTAAGAACAAAATAATAATAATATTTTTTATCACAGTACCAATGAAACTACAAATGAATAAAAATTTAGAAAAAAAGTCCTGCTTACGTATGTTTTATTCTATGTTTTATAGAAAACTTATGTGAGGATAAAAAAGCCAGTTTGAAAAGCCAGTTATACTTTATTACTCCAATGTATATGGGAATAATATCTGACTCATAAATATTCTGAAGTCAGACTGTTATTAATTATAATTGTACCTAGTTTCTCAAAGATTCTACATGGGAGAGGTTTTCCTGAATTATTATATTTACCTTTTTTCTGGTCAAAATATAGACTCTAGCATTATTTACCAATAATTCTCAAAAGGATAATACTATTAAAGCTAAACATGTTTTCCCTTTTAGACTGATTTATGTATATTATACTTATAAAAATATTTCAGAAAACCTTCATGAATTGACTGAGTAGGAACTTTCTTTTACCATAAAATTATGCATCAATTGAGTCCAACATAATATAAATAAATTCTGGGTATGTGAAATCCATTCTCAACCATGTCACTGGCAAAATGAAAAAATAAAACAAACAAATAAAAACCTGTGCTTATGGTAATGCTGTAAAAAGGACACTATTAAACAATGCTAGAGGAAATATGAATTGTATATCCATTCTTCAAGTGCAATCTGTCAGTACATCTGTCAGCAATATGAATTATGACAGGATATACAGCTTGTGACATTCCAATACTAATGCTGGGAACAGTAAGGAAGTTGGATAAAATATAAAAATCCTCTTACTAAAGATATAAGAGAATAATGGAAGCAGTAAGAACTAGAAGGGCAAAGAGTACACATAGTGAAGAATCAAGGAAAAGCAGGCTAAATTTATGTAACCTTTTCTTTCATGGAAATTTGCCAAATCCAAGAAATGCAAGAGATTTTTAAAAAATGTGTTCTTTGCCTGGTACAGGGCTGCTACTGAAGGACAATAAAACTGACAGAACTTTTGGTGGTAATTGGTGTCAGAGTAAAGAAATTGATGACTGGATTGGTACTAACCTCATAGCCATTTCCCCTAAAGGAATCTACCAAATTCTGAAAGTATGAGAGTTAGAAACAAATAGCTAAGGCAAAATCCTCTAAAAACAGTCTACGTGTATTATCAGGCAGCTTGTGGGAGCGAGAAGAGGAAATGGAGCTGGAACCTGATTGAAAATCCTATTTCAGTTAAAATGTGTAATCCTAGACACAAGATCATGGTATGTAAACCAGAATTAGAAAGAGCATTACCCAAACTATAATCCAAATGACATATCTATTCCTGATTAGTTTAAGATGATAGCTGCTCAGTAAATAAAAGGGTGAATCCACTCTGAAAGAAGATACTGTCACTTAGAGTCTCCAGAAAATTTATTATACACACAATATCTGTCACTCAAACAAAAATGATTAGGCATGCAAAAAGAGAGGAAAATAAGATTAAAAAGCAAGAGGGAAAAACTCTTAAAAAATGACTACAGACTAGATTGAAAAGGCATTATATAAACTTCTGTTATATCATAATGCTTATAAAAATGGTATGTACATCAAACAGAAAGCCAGCAATCTCACGCTCAAGTATATATGAAATTTGAGCTAAATATAAAGTCATACTGTAATTCTATTACAATGTGGGATTGAAACTTTTTTCAATGGGAGACATCAAATTACAACAGATCCATCCATTAATGAACACCATCTGATTTATGACAAACGCAAAACCTCAATAGAGTGGGGAATTGCTTATTTTTAAATTATTATTCAATTATTTGTTGAATTTTATTTTCAATGGTCAGTTGTACATTTGTATATAAAAACAATGAATATGCTTACTTGATGCATAAAAATTTCTAATTGATTAAATATCAAAATATAAATGATAAAAAAAATTTAGGTTTCTAGAAGTTAACACAGAAAATATTCTTATAAGCTTAGGGTAGCTATACATTCTTTTAGAAGGGCTCCCAGCAGTGCAAACCAATGAGGCAAATACTAATTAAGACAAAATTAATAGTAAAAATTTATACTTATCAAGAGGCACCATTAAATGAAAAATAAATCAAAGAGTGAATCATATTTGAAATACCGATATTTGAAAAAAAATTCAAATACTAAATAATTTCTACAAATTTGTAAGAAAATAACACAATTAATAAATGAGCAAAGTACTTGTACACACACTTCAAAAAGAGGATATTCAATCACTTATTTCATGCAAGTTAAACCACAAGACATTACTGTATAGGCTTCAGAATGGCTAAAAGAAAAGCAAATGAGCAATCATAAGTGTTACTGAGGGTTTGCAGAAATTAGAAGTTTCCTACAGCACTTTTTAGAGAGTAAATCAGATCATTTAGTTTTGAAAACTCTTTGACCATAGCTACAGAAATTGACCATATGCACATATGGCCCAGGAATTTCCCTTCTTGGTATATGCTGAATTGAAATGTGATAATATGTTAACCAAAAGACAGGAAGAAGAAAGTTCACGGTAACACCACTCTAAATAGCAAAAATTGTAAAGCCCATGTACAGTTTATGAATAAATCAATTTTGCCATAATGATATACTGGAATAATATATGCTAACGTAAACGAACATGATAGAACTACACAAGAAACATGGGTGAATGTCTCCAATAGAAATCAGACACAAAGCTCACAAACAATAACCAGACATAGATATGCATTTACTACATGAGTTCACTTATAATGTTTGTAAAATATGCACAACTAAACTAGGAGGCTAGATGTCTGAAAATTGGTTAACCTTATGGAATTTAATGATTGGTAGAGCCAGGAGGAGTTGTCAGAATTGCTAGTAATTTTCTTTCTCTTGATCTGTGTGATGATTACATGAAAATGTTTATTTTATGGAAATTTATTGTTATATATTTATATTATGTTTCCTTTTATCACTGTATGTTGCATTTCAATAAAGTTTTACTAAAATAATGTATATATTTCAAATGAACAATCCAATTTCTAGAAGTCATTTCTAATTACATCCATAAAAATCACCTGTACTTTATTTCCAACAGAGCCACTTGACAAGAAATATTAAAGGAAATTCTGTAGGCAGGAGGAAAGTGATACAGATGGAAATACATATCTGCACAAAGAAATAAAAGCACTGGAGATAGTAAGCACATAGACTACTATAAATATTTCCTTTCTGATAATTTAAACCCCTTTAAAATATAATTGATTGTTTAAACAGCAAAAAATTGTACAGGGTAGTTCATTGCATATGTGTAAATAAAATGCATTATAAAAATAGCACAAAGATCGGGAGGTGAGAGAATGAAAGCATAGTGTTGTAAGGTTCTTACCTATATGGGAAGTAGTATAATATAACTTACTGCTAGACAGAGAAAAGCGAAAGATGTATATTTCCAACTGTAAACCAACAACTAATACAACAAAGAATTACAATGAATAAACTTGTGGATGTGTTTAAAATGAATAAAAGTGTTCAGTTTATTCATAAAGGAAGAAAAAAGAAAAAATGCAAAGAAGAACAAATAAAAATAGAAAGATTGAATCGTAACCATAGTAATAATCATATTAAATGTAAATGATTAAACACTGCAATTAGAAGTCAGACATTGTTAAATTAG
Organism: Hyperoodon ampullatus; assembly: GCF_949752795.1. Lineage (NCBI taxonomy): Eukaryota > Metazoa > Chordata > Mammalia > Artiodactyla > Ziphiidae > Hyperoodon > Hyperoodon ampullatus. Next base: position 101,940,262 of record NC_136914.1, read on the forward strand.
ATGAAAAACAACACTCAAACTATATTTGTCTACCAAAACACCCTTTAAGTATTAAAAAACACATATATCAAAAGTAAAAGCTTGGTAAAAGAGTTACCATGCTAAAACTAACAAAATAAAGCTGAAGTGGCTATAATAATAACAGATACATTAGATTTTAGAGAAAAAAATATTACCAGGGATAAAGAAGTTCATTGCTTAGTGATAAAGTGTTCAACTTATTAAAACAATTTAATAATTCTAAATATTTATGCCCATAACAACAAAGCTTCAAAATTCATGAAGCAGGTGTATGAATAAATAAATTATGGCATATTCATACAATAAAATACTGCCCAGTATTATAACAGAATAAACTACTGATACACTCAGCAACATGTATTCATCTTAAAGTAACTATACTGGGTGAAAGAAACTAGTTCTTTAAAAAATCTATTCTGTCTATATGAAATTCTAGAAAAAGCAAACAAATCTTTAGTGGCAGAAAGCAGGTTATGGGTTGCCTTTGGGCAGTGGGAGGGGCAGGCAGAAGGGATTACAAAGTAGAATGAGAAAATTTTTGGAGATGATGGATATGTTCACTATCTTAATTGTGGTGATAATTTCATGGGTAAATACATATGTCAATACTATGAAACTATACACTTTAAATCAGTATGGTTTATTTTATGTCAACTACAGCTCCTCAATATTGTAAAAAAATAAATAAATAAAGCAGCCATCTGCACTTTAAAGTACAAGAACATTTATTACTTCATTGTTACTAGCAGCAAAAATAAAAAAATAAATAAAACTACCTGAGTGACCACCAATAGGTAATATTTGAGTAAACTCTGGCTTATGCAAATCATTATATATTATGCAGCCTCTAAATGAATGAGCTAGATATTTTCTCTTTTAAATGAGAAAAATCAAGATGTATATATAGCATAAAGTGTGACCTGTTTTCTTAAATGTCAAAAATCAATGTATATGTTAATATATTTTGATTATGATTATAGGAATATAAAGAAAGCTATGGAAGTATATACACTGGGCTGTTAGCTGCTGCCTTGTGGCTTATGAGGAAGTGACAGACCAACAAAAAATTAAAGAGAAAGAATGATCTGTGAAGAAAGTTGAAGTGATTGTTGGTTGTCTCCTATCGCTTCTAACGCCAACAGGAGTTTCAAAGTTAATTTGTTCATATTAACTTTGTTGTTGAAATTGTACTTCTGGGGTTCTCCCCAGAAGCTATATATGTCCTATATATAGGTTTTACTTAGAGCATATAACTCAGTCTTAGAAATTTTCAGTCCACACACTCTTGTCAGGTCTCACATTGGCAGTTTCATCCCATTTGCAATCTAGCATGTTTTGATTTGGAAAGAAAAGCTGCTGTTAAAAATAGCTCCATGCCTTGGCTGCTGTAGAACATCAGTGTTTTGTCCAATCACAACTTTCACTCTCTTCTCTTTTCACTCACACACATGTTCAAACACACATACACTACACACATACACTGACTTTAGAAAACATCTCTTCAGTCTAGTGATTTCATTACTCTGTAAATGAACTCTTTTGATGCTTTTAAGATTTTAAAACAAGAAATTTTCCTTTCACAATAAAATTGTTGAGGAAACAATGAGAGAGAATATTCTGGAATTTAAACACAAACTTATCTGTCACTCATATTTCAAATAATACTCATAAAATGTCCAACAAACAGAAATTAGAATCCCTGATATTTTCCTTTTCTATTATTTTGCCTGTCACTTTTAGCAAAGGACTGAGATGTCCTTAATAAAATATGGAGGGAACCATTTTACTTTTGTCAACAAAATGTACAGTTCAAATTAAAATTTCTGGACCAACATGTCTTTTTTAATGATAGATCTAATGAATTAACGGCATTAAAGGAAATTAAATTTATAACACCATTAAAATTAAATACATGTATATGTATAAATAAATTTCATATATATTTTATATATTTACTATATATTTATAATTTATATAATTTATATATTATTCAAAATATATATTTAATGGTGTTTACTCTTTCTTTCACTTTCCCACCAAATTTACCTCTTCCATCAAAACCATTTTTCCCCTTTCCTTCTCTGATAATCCTTCTATAAATTCTGTACTCCAAAGGAGGTTTCAGGATATTTCTCATCTTCAGACACAAAGAAAAATTATTTTGTATCAATATTCAAACACAATTGTTATAAATTTCACATGTCAAATATTTTTGGAAATGTTGCATTAATTATGAATGATTTAATTTAGGCATTAGTCAAGATCCTCATGTAATACTTGTAAATCCCTCAGTGTATGCCATTAGTGACACTGCTTACATAAGATCAGACATGAATCAGGAAAAGCTATGAAAAATACTGAGATTTTAAAATTAAAGTGTTTTTATATAATTCTTGTCAAAAAAATGGTACTTACATCACCTTTATTCAGTTAAAGGTTCACATGGTAGCACAAAATTACTACTAACTGCAATGTTGTTACTAACACAAATTAATTGCAAATCAAAAATTTTAACTGTACTCAAAATTTCCTCATATTGAACAAAATAAGGAACACAATTTTAAAATCACACTTACATTTGCATTTCTGAAAATTAAGCACCCTAAAGTGTGACTATGTACCTTTAAAAATATTTTAGTGTTTTCCCTAATAATTGTGTGATTCATTACTCATATTAATTTTCAAAGAATTGTAAACAAAAGCGATCATCATTAATCTATTATTATTGTTCTAATCACATTAATTTTCTCTTTACTTTAAAGAAAGTTACAGATTTAAATTTACATGCTGTTTTAGATTCTGGCAAACTGTACATATTTCCATTAAACAAATAAACTACACTCACAGTATGTTGTTTGTATGCCTGCCTTATGGGTAAATGCCAGCATCCTTTGCAGATGAGAGAGGAAGGTTGCAAATAAGTCATAACTTTCTCAATACTAAGAGTTGTTAGTCTGCTGGAAAATGTTCTCCAGCCTAACCTACAATGATAAATGGCAAAGTGATGGTGCATACAATGGCATATGATCAGTAGCCTGAAGAAGCATAGGAATGTAGTAGGTCATCATTTCCATTTTTATTAGAATTATTTTTTTCCTCAGAGCATCATTCTTTTCAGCATTAACCAAGCTGCTTTTGAGCTCTAAGTCCTTGAGCAGATATAATTTCCATATCACCGGGTGCTTCCTTGAAAACTTTTACAAAATTTTATACAGTAATTTTTTAAAGTTCTACCACACTTTTTTTCCCTAAAATGACATTTACAAAGACAAGAATATAAAGATAAATTCTCTTTAAAATGCATATCATTATGGGTCATATTCAAATTGAAATAAAAATATATCAGAGAATGTCATCTGGTGATTCATAGTCTATCCTATTTGTTTTTTATTTATTTTATTGTTTACTCATTCATTGATTCATCCATTCATTCATTCACTGGATGTAAGGTATCTAACATGAATTATTTTGGAAAAAATTTATAATCTAACATATAATGAATGGCAGTAAGGCAAATGGGAATAATTTTTTCCTCTGCTTATTATCTCCTTTAACTCTTGGAAACCAGTCTCACGATAGCCCCAATCTTGCCAAAAATTACCAACCTCAAATGAACAAAGATCTGATACCAGGGTACAGTTTTCAGGTCCTTTGAAAGTTGCTTACTCCTACAATTTTTCCATTAGCCTAAAATTTATAAGACTTGACAAACATTTTATTACACCAGGGACCATTTTCCTAACACAGACTAGGCCTGGAGTGAATGCAGTTATGTTTTGCTTTATTTCCTTAGTGTGACTGTACGTTAATAGTCATTAGAACTAGGTTTGCATATTAACTCTACAATTTTATACATAAATAACATTTGACAAATTTTTGACATTGTATTTTCTCAACTATAAAATGTGCATTATAATACCTAGTTGCATGATTGTTGAAAGGATTAAATTAGATTATGTATTTAAAGTGTGTAGCATGTTTTGAATTTCCATTGACCATTGGTCACTTCCACAACCACCAAAACTGCCTCAACTACAAAGCTATGAAAACACTAATTCAAAAAGATACATGCACTTCAATATTCATAGCAGCATTATTTACAGTTGTCAAGATATGGAAGCAACCTAAGTGTCCATCAACAGATGAATGGATAAAGAAGATGTGGTATATATGCATAATGGAATATTATTCAGCCATAAAAAAGAATGAAATTTTGCCATTTCCAACAACATGGACGGACTTGGAGGATATTATGCTAAGTGAAAAATGTCAGACAGAGAAAGAAAAATACTATATGATATAACTTAAATGTGGAATCTAAAAAATAAAACTAGAAAATATAATAAAAAGGAAACAGATTCACAGATATAGAGAGCAAACTAGTGGTTACCAACAGGGAGAAGGAAGGAAGGAGGGGCAAGATAGGCATAGGGGAGTAGGGGGTACAAACTATTGTGTATAAAATAAATCAGCTACAAGGATATATTTTATAACACATGGAATATAACCAATATTTTATAATAACTATAAATGGAGTATAACACTTAAAAATTGTGAATCACTATGTTGTATATCTGTAATTTATATAATATTCTACACCAACTCCATCTCTATTTTTTTAAAAGCTGGATTAAAATTGCATCTCAAGGGTGAGAACTAAATGTGACTGTGTATGAACAGATGATATTCAGATTAAAATTGCTAAATGAATGTTGGTAATTGCTATTCCAAATAAATAGCAGTATGACCTCGTGATAAAAGTTGTCAACTTCATTTTCACTTTTATATAGAATTCTCTGAGCTTCAGGTAGAACAATTGCCCATAGGTGGTATCTTTATATTTTAATTAGAATCAAAAGATCAATAAGAAGAAGACATAACAATTATAAATATTTATGCAACCAACATAGGAGCACCTCAATACATAAGGAAAATACTAACAGCCATAAAAGGGGAAATCAACAGTAACACATTCATAGTAGGGGACTTTAACACCCCACTTTCACCAATGGACAGATCATCCAAAATTAAAATAAATAAGGAAACACAAGCTTTAAATGATACATTAAACAAGATGCACTTAATTGATATTTATAGGACATTCCATCCAAAAACAACAGAATACACATTTTTCTCAAGTGCCCATGGAACATTCTCCAGGATAGATCATATCTTGGGTCAAAAATCAAGCCGTGGTAAATTTAAGAAAATTAAAATTGTATCAAGTATCTTTTCTGACCACAACGCTATAAGACTAGATATCACTTACAGGAAAAGATCTGTAAAAAATACAAACACATGGAGGCTAAACAATACACTACTTAATAACGAAGTGATCACTGAAGAAATCAAAGAGGAAATCAAAAAATACCTAGAAACAAATGACAATGGAGACATGACAACCCAAAACATATGGGATGCAGCAAAAGCAGCTTGTTCTAAGAGGGGAGTTTATAGCAATACAATCCTACCTTAAGAAACAGGAAACATCTCGAATAAACAACCTAACCTTGCACCTAAAGCAATTAGAGAAAGAAGAACAAAAAAACCCCAAAGTTAGCAGAAGGAAAGAAATCATAAAAATCAGATCAGAAATAAATGAAAAAGAAATGAAGGAAACAATAGCAAAGATCAGTAAAACTAAAAGCTGGTTCTTTGAGAAGATAAACAAATTTGATAAACCATTAGCCAGACTCATCAAGAAAAAAAGGGAGAAGGCTCATATCAATAGAATTAGAAATGAAAAAGGAGAAGTAACAACTGACACTGCAGAAATACAAAAGATCATGAGAGATTACTACAAGCAACTCTATGCCAATAAAATGGACAACCTGGAAGAAATGGACAAATTCTTAGAAATGCACAACCTGCCAAGACTGAATCCAGAAGAAATAGAAAATATGAACAGACCAATCACAAGCACTGAAATTGAAACTGTGATTACAAATCTTCCAACAAACAAAAGCCCAGGACCAGAAGGCTTCACAGGCGAATTTTATCAAACATTTAGAGAAGAGCTAACACCTATACTTCTCAAACTCTTCCAAAATATAGCAGAGGGAGGAACACTACCAAACTCAATCTATGAAGCCACCATCACCCTGATACCAAAACCAGACAAGGATGTCACAAAGAAAGAAAACTACAGGCCAATATCACTGATGAACATAGATGCAAAAATCCTCAATAAAATACTAGCAAACAGAATCCAACAGCACATTAAAAGGATCATACACCATGATCAAGTGGGGTTTATTCCAGGAATGCAAGGATTCTTCAATATATGCAAATCAGTCAACGTGATACACCATATTAACAAATTGAAGGAGAAAAACCATATGATCATCTCAATAGATGCAGAGAAAGCTTTCGACAATATTCAACACACATTTATGATAAAAACCCTGCAGAAAGTAGGCATAGAGGGAACTTTCCTCAACATAATAAAGACCATATATGATAAACCCACAGCCAACATCGTCCTCAATGGTGAAAAACTGAAACCATTTCCACTAAGTTCAGGAACAAGACAAGGGTACCCACTCTCACCACTCTTATTCAACATAGTTGTGGAAGTTTTAGCCACAGCAATCAGAGAAGAAAAGGAAATAAAAGGAATCCAAATCAGAAAAGAAGAAGTAAAGCTGTCACTGTTTGCAGATGACATGATACTATACATAGAGAATCCTAAAGATGCTACCAGAAAACTACTAGAGCTAATTAATGAATTAGGTAAAGTAGCAGGATACAAAATGAATGCACAGAAATCTCTGGCATTCCTATACACTAATGATGAAAAATCTGAAAGTGAACGTAAGAAAACACTGCAATTTACCATTGCAACAAAAAGAATAAAGTATCTAGGAATAAACCTACCTAAGGAGACAAAAGACCTGTATGCAGAAAATTACAAGACACTGACAAAAGAAATTAAAGACAATACAAATAGATGGAGAGATATACCATGTTCTTGGATTGGAAGAATCAACATTGTGAAAATGACTCTACTACGCAAAGCAATCTACAGATTCAATGCAATCCCTATCAAACAACCACTGACATTTTTCACAGAACTAGAACAAAAAATTTCACAATTTGTATGGAAACACAAAAGACCCCAAATAGCCAAAGCAATCTTGAGAAGAAAAAATGGAGCTGGCAGAATCAGGCTCCCTGACTTCAGACTATACTACAAAGCTTGAATACTACAAAGTATTCAAGACAGTATGGAACTGGCACGAAAACAGAAATATAGATCAATGGAACAGGATAGAAAGCCCAGAGAAAAACCCATGCACATATGGTCAACTTATCTTTGATAAAAGAGGCAGGAATGTACAGTGGAGAAAGGACAGCCTCTTCAATAAGTGTGGTTGGAAAACTGGACAGGTACATGTAAAAGTATGAGATTAGATCACTCCCTAACACCATACACAAAAAGAAGCTCAAAATGGATTAAAGACCTAAATGTAAGGCCAGAAACTATCAAACTCTTAGAGGAAAACATAGGCAGAACACTCTATGACATAAATCACAGCAAGATCCTTCTTGACCCACCTCCTAAACAAATGGAAATAAAAACAAAAATAAACAAATGGGACCTAATGAAACTTCAAAGCTTTTGCACAGCAAAGGAAACCATAAACAAGACCAAAAGACAACCCTCAGAATGGGAGAAAATATTTGCAAATGAAGCAACTGACAAAGGATTAATCTAAAATTTACAAGCAGCTCATGCAGCTCAATAACAAAAAAACAAACAGCCCAATCCAAAAATGGGCAGAAGACCTAAATAGACATTTCTCCAAAGAAGATATACAGGTTGCCAACAAACACATGAAAGATGCTCAACATCATTAATCGTTAGAGAAATGCAAATCAAAACTACAATGAGATATCATGTCACACCATCCAGCATGGCCATCATCAAAAAATCTAGAAACAATAAATGCTGGAGAGGGTGTGGAGAAAAGGGAACACTCTTGCACTGCTGGTGGGAATGTGAATTGGTACAGCCACTATGAAGAACAGTATGGAGGTTCCTTAAAAAACTACAAATAGAACTACCATATGACCCAGCAATCCCACTACTGGGCATATACCCTGAAAAAACCATAATTCAAAAAGAGTCATGTGCCAAAATGTTCATTGCAGCTCTATTTAGAATAACCAGGACATGGAAGCAACCTAAGTGTCCATCATCGGATGAATGGATAAAGAAGATGTGGCACATATATACAATGGAATATTACTCAGCCATAAAAAGAAATGAAACTGAGTTATTTGTAGTGAGGTGGATGGACCTAGAGTTTGTCATATAGAATGAAGTAAGTCAGAAAGAGAAAGACAAATACCATATGCTAACACATATATATGGAATCTAAGAAAAAAAAGATGTCATGAAGAACCTAGGGGTAAGACAGGAATAACGACACAGACCTACTAGAGAATGGACTTGAGGATATGGGGAGGAGGAAGGGTAAGTTGTGACAAAGTGAGAGAGTGGCATTGTCATATATACACTACCAAGCGTAAAATAGCTAGTTGGAAGCAGCCGCATAGCACAGGGAGATCAGCTCGGTGCTTTGTTACCACCTAGAGGGGTGGCATAGGGAGGGTGGGAGGGAGGGAAACGCAAGAGGGAAGAGATATGGGAACAGATGTATATGTATAACTGATTCACTTTGTTATAAAGCAGAAACTAACACACCATTGTAAAGTGATTATACTCCAATAAAGATATTTAAAAAAAGATGAATAATATTGTAAAGATGTGCCATGAAGTTTTAAAATTATTTATTGCCATTAATCTAATTTTTAGGCTTATAACTATTAGATTCCAATATCATTAGAGTCTAATAGTTCTTAAATTATATTTGATTGTTTTGGGGGTAATTGCTTACACTATATAAATAAATTGTCTTACTACTGCTTAAACTTCAAGTTTTCAACTTCCTTTGCCATAGTAAGTTCTTTTATAATAACATTTAGCATAGACCTTTTGATAGTAGATTTCTTTATTAATATATATGCTGTTTTAATACCTTTATCTATCTAAGACATTATTGTTCCTCAACATGTCTGTAACAAAGGATAGGCAATACCATCTCTTGCTAAAAGAATGTTCTCAGAATGCCTGATAAGGCACAAACTTTTCAGTGAGGTCACCAAATAACAAGGTTAATTTGGTAATTATGTGCTTATATTTTTCTCAGAGGATTTGGGATGCACTTGCCTTACACTGTTTTCTACTTTATATTGACTGATATGTGGTTAGGTTCTAACATGCTTTCTATTTTTCTTAATTTATTAGACTTAATTTTAAAATATGCCCTTACTTGTTCTCATATTATGTTTTAAATAAAGGCTTGAGCTAAACACTTTCCTTGATTTTCCTTTTTGGTTTTTCAACATGCTATTGGTGAGGTAAATAGAATCCTAGCAAATAAAAAAATGGAAGTGTTTATATATATATATATATAAATTAGACAAGGCATCACCTAAGAGATATCATGGAAAGAGTGCAAACATGAAAGCCTCTAAAATATATAAGAAAAATATTTTACAATCTGGAATATTAACAATTACCCTTAAACCAAAGTATATCACAGATGTCTAAATATGAATTATGCATGATCATACCTGAACTAGCTATGTCACCCTCTGGTTAAGATATAATACTTTCTGATTCAGGTGCATTGACTCTATTGGACCTATATCATTTATTAAACTCAATGCACCATGTATTGAAATAGCTGTATCTCCAGTGAATAAGACATGCAATCTATTCAATCACATTTCTTTACACTGCCTCTAATATATCATGAAAAAGACATATTCTTTTTGACAACATTCAAGGTTAATATACACATTCTGCAGCCCATAATGACTCAACATTAAAAAATACTGTCCATGATTTGAAATCTAAATGTATCACATCTAATTCATTGCTATGCTTCTGATTAAACATACAGACCAATTTTCAAAATCAGGCACATTGAGATATAGAAAAAATAATTAAGTAGTGGAGTTTGTGTTTTTCACATTATATTTATCTAAAAATACATATAAATATATAATAGGATATACAATAGTACAAATCTAAAATTTTATACAGTATTTTATCCGTCAATGTTCTCCAGAAACATAGAACCAATAGAATATTTATAATGAGATTTATTTGAAGGAACTGACATACAATTTTGAGAACTACCAGGTCTGAAATCTATTAGACAGGTTGGCAAGCTCGAAAAGTCTCTAGCAGGAGCTGATGCTGCAATCTTTTTTTTTCTTTTTTTCATTGTGGAAAAATATACCACATACATTTTTATACACAACAAGGTGTTCCCTCACACCTTGGTCCCCTTGCAGAGACTGGTCCCTTTAGGCTCTCATCTCCTAGCAGGGTGTCCTAGAAGGTTTTAAGAGTATATATCAGTGGCATGAAGTATACTCTCACTGAATAGATTTTAATTTTGTATATATATTTCTTAAAATGGAATTCTCAAAGGTATTTGCTAAGTTTCAAAAGAATTTGTTTTTCCATTAAAAAGGATTTGATTATTACTCAAGATTAAGAATCACTATTCTAGGTAATAAATAATTTTACAATGTAGACTTTTTCTCCTTTGATAAATGAATATTCTTTCTTTAGATGATGAGAATATATTACGGTTTTCCCCTCTTTTACTTGGAAACACAGAACAAAAGTTTTCCCTCTTTTACTTGGAAACACAGAACAAAATTCATGTTTAACTGTGGTAACCACTTTCCCTCTTCACAATATAATTATTTGCCCATATATTTCTTTATCTTCACTTAATCATAAATTGTCCTATTTTACATGTTTTATATTGTACCTTGCTTCAAATTCTTTTCAAATAGTTGGTACTATGTAGGTTTTGAATTCATGCTAAAAATATTGGTTCAAAGTAGTAAATTGTAGACTAAATAAACTATAGCTGAGTTGAATCTAAATTACAGAAACTTCTTTCTTCAATAATATCAACTTTTAAAAAAGTACTTACTTACCAAGTTCCAGGGCGTTGTGCTAATCAATTTATTGTAAATTTTTAAATACCTTATGATGTAGGTACTATTATCACCCCTCATGATACAGAAATTCAAAGAAATGAAGAATCTTCCACAGTGTCATGAAGAGGCCCTTTTAGTGCTCAAATGTTGAATCCAAGCTCCAGTTTCCAACCATAATGCATACGGCATCCCAAGCTGCACATCCTACTCTGCATTATTGAAGGTTTTTCTGAGATTCCTTGTGGGAGAATGTTCACTGCTGCATCCAACAAAGCAGAACTCTGTCTTCTAACAAATTTTGGCTCTTCCATTAAGTCTCCTATCTCATATGCCCTCTTAGTGGAGTCCTAGCCCATCCTCCAGCCCTGGTTCCGACTCAGACCCTGGTTCCTCAACAGAGCCCCTTTCCCTCAAACCCGGGTAACCCCAGCAGCCTGTTTCCTTACACCTGATGTCCTAGCAGGGCTCCAGCTGCTTAGACTGGTGATCCCGGAAGAACACCATTCCCTCAGACACTTGTCCCCCAGCAGGACTCTCAGACCATTTTTCCAACAAAGCTTTGATTCTTGTACCCTAGCAGACAGCAATACCACTTAGCAAACTTTAACAGAGACTTTTCCTTACAAAGGTCCATCCCCAACCCCTAAGCAAGGGAAACTCTACCTTTCCCTTCCCAACTTTCTCCCAGAATTGTGCTCTTTTTACCCCCATTATCCTCTTTTTCTGCTTCCCATTCACTCTCTTCAACTTCCCCCCACCATCTTATGGCCTAGTTTCAGTTCCCAGACTCGCCCCAAAATTCACCCAATGTCTGCAGAATTGTCAAACTCCTCTTTGCTTTACTTCTCCCTTTCTGCTGCTGCAGTCTTGAGCAAGAATTCTTCCTCAGGGAAGCCTCAGTTTTGCCCCTAAAACCTTTCAACTGATTGGATGAAGCCCACCCACATTATCTCCTTTACTTAGAGCCAGCTGACTGTAGATGTTAACAACATGGACTTTAACATATCAATCATGTGTATTATAAACAATAACTTCACAGCAACACCTAGATAAGTGTTTAATTGAACAACTGGTTACTATAGCCTAACCAAGTTGACACATAAACCTAATCATCACAAATAATGAGTAAATAAGTTAGTGAATAGAGTTATTGGTTGATTTTACATTTAAGATAAAATAAGTGCTAGAATTTAAACAAAATATTTTTAAAAAATTCTAAAATTATACAAGAATTTAATGACTTTTATATGGCTTATCCAGGTAAGACTAAGTATTAAAAGACAACTCTACTGGATACTAGTTTTTAATAGATGGCACAATCCACTATTTCTGAATATCCCAATTGCCAGTTTGCCTTCTTGCATAAGATAGTATTAATTCAACAAACCTAAACAAATGTCTTAAATTAGAGTCTTAAAAAAAAAACACAATTTGGTCAGTAATAATAACCCAAATTACCTTATTTATATTTTGCTATTCCAACATAGCAAAGACTGGTGATTTCCTCCTAACATTCACTCTCATCTTCTTCCCTTGTAACAGAAACTTGGATCCTTAGCTGGGTGTCAGGCTATTCAGGATCTAAACTACATTTACGAGGCTTTCTTGTAGCTAGGTGTGAACATATAATTAATTTTGGCCAATAGGATATATAAGCAAAATGTTCTGTGACAACTCCATTGTTATTTATCCCCTTAAAAACAGTTTCCTTCCTTTTTCTCTCTTCTTTCTGCTAGCTGAAATGCATACATTTTTGGAGGCAGAGCAGTTTGGAAATATGAATAAAATCCTTGAAAGTAGAGCCAAAATACAGAAGAACTCTGCATGCCTGGATATATTATGGATGGCCTACTTCTAAATTTTTAAGTGAGAGAAATAAACTTATCAATGTTATTCCAAAACTAACGTAGATGATACATTTAACTATACAGTTCATTGAAGTAAATCATCCAGAAAAATAAATTATACATTCTATAGGATAATTTTTGAGTTAAGTTTAAATTTTTTACTACAAGGGAATTAGAGGAAACAATGTGTCCTTTTACATCTCTAGTAGAGTTCACCTTTTCTTCCACTCCGTTCTCTCCATTTTCTCTTTTTTCTTTTTCTCTGCCCTTCACAAATACATAACAATTCTAAGCACCACACAATATATTGACTTTGGCTTTGTTGGTTTTGTATTTATCTATACACCCAGCAAAGCTTGTGGTTAAGAGCATAGACTTTTGGGCCAAACAACTGAGTCCAAATCCTGGGTCTACCACCTAAGTGCTGTGTGGCCTTGGAAAACTTACTTAGAAGACTGTGTCAGTTCTCATACATAAATTAGGATTGTAGTAAAGTTTAAATAGTTCAGTTATGTAAAAATGCTTAAAACTTAATTGGAACATTATATTTGCTACACAGTGGTAAAAAAACATTATTTATATAACATGATGATGATAGAAACACATTAGATCATTGTCTTTTGAGAACAGAAGATATGTAATCACCCTCTTGGGAGACCAGAAAAAAAGACTTCTTTCTATATATCCAAAATGGACAAGAAAAAGAGAGAATCTGATGTGTTCAGAACGTTTATTAAGTAGTTCATTATGTCTGGAATACCCAAGTCCACAAAAGCAAGAATAACAATGTAGGATGGAGCCAGCTTAAAAAACACACACTAAACAAACAATTTAAAAGCCTTCATTTTATTTCATATTGTTCTGTCATTGAGAATAAATCTCCACAAATTTACTTCTGTCTAAAATTTTTCAAAACGAAGATCTTCAAAATCACTGTCCTTAGTATCTATTTATATCACTCAAACTACCATAAAGATCCAGGAAGTGGTATAATTTTTAAAAGCCCATATGCAAATCACAGAATTTTCTTTTTTCTAACCTCTCACTTAAATTCAGTTTTTTCTTTTCAAGGTGTTCTAAGCTGTGCTAGTACAAATATTTTAAATTATAAATATAGAAATTTATCCAGCTTGCAACAAGGTTAAAATTTGCTTAATACTATAATTCTTTAATTGACTTTAATCTCTAACTTTTCTCAGTTTAAGTTCAATTACTTTGCTTCATGTGTATTGTAAAAGTAAACTTACAGCAGTATACTTCCTTTCCTTTCTTCCTGGCCTTTCTTTATTGCTACCATACAACTTAAGTCTTTATTTTTTATAAGCCACTAAATTTATTATTATTATTTTAGAAGTCAATTATTCTAAAGAGATTTCATAAATATGTTATATTGACCAACATAGATAACATTCCCATTGCTCTTCTTTCCCTTCTGTATATAATAGTTTGCATAAAGGAAACTTTTTCTTTTGATCGGAGACTTTTCTTTAATATTTATTATAGTGCAGGTCCTCTGGCAGTTAATCCTGTGTATATCTGAAAAAAATATTTATTTCAGCTTTATTTTTAAAGATATTTGTGCTGGGTAAAGAACTCAGTTTGATAGTTTCTACCCATCCACCCTTTCATTACTTTATTTTTATTTTTTTAAAATTTATATTACAGTATATTATGATCTATTTTATATTAGTTATTGTTGTTAATCTCCTACTGTGCCTAATTGAAAAGTTAAACTTCATCATATGTATGTATGCATAGGAAGGAACATGATATGTATAGGGTTCAATACTATTCAAGATTTCAAGCATTCACTGGAGGTCTTGGAACTTATACCCTGTGGATAAAGCGGGGGCTACTGTATGTTGCTTTACATTATTTAGTTATTTATTATTTTAATTTTTATTTTTTTAACATCTTTATTGGAGTATAATTACTTTACAATGGTATGCTAGTTTCTGCTTTATAACAAAGTGAACCAGCTATACATATACATATATCCCCATATCTCCTCCCTCTTGTGTCTCCCTACCACACTCCCTATCCCACCCCTCTAGGTGGTCACAAAGCACTGAGCTGATCTCCCTGTGCTATGTGGCTGCTTCCCACTAGCTATCTATTTTACATTTGGTAGTGTACATATGTCCATGCCACTCTCTCACTTTGTCCCAGCTTACCCTTCCCACTCCGTGTCCTCAAGTTCATTCTCTACATCTGCGTCTTTATTCCTCTCCTGCCCCTAGGTTCTTCAGAACAATTTTCTTTTCTTTCTTTTAGATTCCATATATATGTGTTAGCATACAGTATTTGTTTTTCTCTTTCTGACTTACTTCACTCTGTATGACAGACTCTAGGTCCATCCACCTCACTACAAATAACTCAGTTTCATTTCTTTATATAGCTGAGTAATATTCCATTGTATATTGTGCCACATTTTCTTTATGCATTCATCATTCGATGGACACTTAGGCTGCTTCCAAGTCCTGGCTATTGTAAATAGAGATATAATGAACATTGTGGTACATGACTCTTTATGAATTATGTTTTTCTCAGGGTATATGCTTAGTAGTGGGATTGCTGAGTTGTATGGTAGTTCTATTTTTAGTTATTTAAAGAACCTCCATACTGTTCTCCATAGTAGCTGTATCAATTTACATTCCCATCAACAGTGCAAGAAGGTTCCCTTTTCTGCAAACCCTCTCCAGCATTTATTCTTTGCAGATTTTTTGATGATGGCCATTCTGACTGGTGTGAGGTGATACCTCACTGTAGTTTCAATTTGCATTTCTCTAATGATTAGTGCTGTTGAGCATCCTTTCATGTGTTTGTTGGCAATCTGTATATCTTCTTTGGAGAAATGTCTATTTAGGTCTTCTGCCCATTTTCAGATTCAGTTGTTTGTTTTTTGATATTGAGCTGCATGTGCTGCTTGTAAATTTTGGAGATTAACCCTTAGTCAGTTGCATCATTGCAAATATTTTCTCCCATTCTGAGGGCTGTCTTTTTGTCTTGTTTATGGTTTCCTTTGCTGTGCAAAAGCTTTTAAGTTACATGAGGTCCCATTTGTTTATTTGTGTTTTTATTTCCATTTCACTAGGAGGTGGGTCAAATGGATCTTGCTGTGATTTATGTCATAGAGTGTTCTGCCTATGTTTTCTTCTAAGAGTTTTATAGTGTCTGGCCTTATATTTAGGTTTCTAATCCATTTTGAGTTTATTTTTGTGTATGGTGTTAGGGAGTGTTCTAATTTCATTCTTTAATATGTAGGTTTCCAGTTTTCCCAGCACCACTTTTTGAAGAGACTGTCTTTTCTCCATTGTATATACTTGCCTCCTTTGTCAAAGATAAGGTGATCGCTATGAGTGGGTTTTTCTCTGGGCTTTCTATCCTGTTCCATTGATCTATATTTCTGTTTTTGTGCCAGTACCATAGTCTCTTGATTACTGTAGCTTTGTAGTATAGTCTGAAGTCCAGGAGCCAGATTCCTCCAGCTCCATTTTTCTGTCTCAACATTGCTTTGGGTATTCAGGGTCTTTTGTGTTTCCATACAAATTGTGAAATTTTTTGTTCTAGTTCTGTGAAAATGCCATTGGTAATTTGATAGGGACTGCATTGAATCTGTAGATTGCTTTGGGTAGTAGAGTCATTTTCACCATGTTGATTCTTCCAATCCAAGAACATGGTATATCTCTCCATTTGTTTATATCACCTTTACTTTCTTCCATCAGTGCCTTAGAGTTTCTGCATACAAGTCTTTTGTCTCCTTAGGTAGGTTTATTCCTAGGTATTTTAGTCCTTTTGTTTCAGTGGTAAATGGGAGTGTTTCCTTAATTTCTCTTTCAGATTTTTCATCATTAGTGTATAGGAATGCAAGAGATTTCTGTGCATTAATTTTGTATCCTGCTACTCTCCCAAATTCAATGATTAGATCTAGTAGTTTTCTGGTAGCATCTTTAGGATTCTTTATGTATAGTTTCATGTCATCTGCAAACAGTGAGTTTTACTTCTTATTTTCTGATTTGGATTCATTTTATTTCTTCTTCTTCTCTGATTCCTGTGGCTGAAACTTCCAAAGTTATGTGGAATAACCATGCTGAGAGTGGGCAACCATGTCTTGTTCCTGATCTAAGAGGAAATGGTTTCAGTTTTTCACCATTGACAATGATGTTGTCTGTGGGTTTTTCATATATGGCCTTTATTATGTTGAGGTAAGTTCCCTCTATGCCCACTCTCTGAAGGATTTTTATCATAAATGGGTGTTGAATTTCGTGTTTGAATTTGTGTGTGGAAACTTTTCCTCCTTCGCAACTTCCTCCCAAGTTGCAGGTCCCATCCCTGTTCTTCTGTCTCTGTGTTTTCCTTTTTCTTTTGCTCTACACAGATATGTGGGGACTTTCTTGCATTTTGGAAAGTCTGAGTTCTTCTGCCAGCATTCAGTAGGTGTTCTGTATGAGTTGTTTCACAGGTAGATGTATTTCTGATGTATTTGTGTGGAGGAACGTGATCCCCACATCTTACTCTTCTGTCATCTTGAAGGTCCTCTCCTTTAGGATTTTAAAAGTACATTTTCAATATTTTGACATTAAAAATGAATAAAGTTTTTAAAACCACAAGCCACTCATCTTAAAAGCATATTTTATTTTTATTTATCTTCATTATAGAACACAATAACATTTGTAGACCAAGGTTAGAATGCTTTGTTACTTGTAGAACACTTGCTTACTTTATGTAGTGTGAGAAAACTGATTACACTTTGAATGACTTCATTTACCATTCTGGTGCATTAATTTTGAACTCCTGTTCAAAGAAGTTTGGACATATACTTATTTATTTTTATTTATATAAATACACTCATTTACTTATAATCTTATAAATGTAATTTGTTCAAAAGGCATCAACAAAGTCTTACTTTTTTTTTTTTTTTTTTTTTTTTTTTGGCAGTACGTGGGCCTCTCACTGTTGTGGCCTCTCCCGTTGCGGAGCACAGGCTCCGGACGCACAGGCTCAGCGGCCATGGCTCACGGGCCCAGCCGCTCCGCGGCATGTGGGATCTTCCCGGACCGGGGCACGAACCTGTGTCCCCTGCATCGGCAGGTGGACTCTCAACCACTGCGCCACCAGGGAAGCCCCAAAGTCTTACTTTTTTTTAAGCAAATACCTTTATTATAAAATCATTACTTCTATTTTGTTATACATTTATTTTTATTATAATTTTATTTATTTTTTAAACAACAATAAATTTTGTTAAGACATTCTAGGATTTGAACATCCTATATATTTTGACTTGCCATCTATATTGATTTTCTTTTCTTTTACTTATTTATTTATTTTTGTTTTTAACACCATACACAAAAATATACTCAAAATGGATTAAAGACCTAAATGTAAAACTGAATACTACAAAACTCTTAGAGGAAAACACAGACAGAGCACTCTTTGACATAAATCACAGCAATATCTTTCTTGATCCATCTCCTAGAGTAATGGAAATAACCAACAAAAACAAAAATAAATAATGGGACTTAATTAAATTCAAAAGCTTTTGCATAGCAAAGGAAACCATAAGCAAAACAAAAAGACAACCCACAGAAAGCGAGAAAATATTTGCAAACAGTGCAAGCAACAAGGAGTTAATCTCCAAAATTTCCAAACAGTTCACGTGGCACAATATCAAAAAAAGAAACAAACCAATCAAAAAATAGGCAGAAGACCCAAATAGACACTTCTCCAAAGAAGACAAACGGATGGCCAAGAGGAGGCACATGAAAAGATCCTAACATCACTAATTATTAGAGAAATGCATAACAAAACTACAATAAAATATCACCTCACACCACTCAGAGTGACTATCATCACCCAAATGTCTACAAATAATAAATGCTGGAGAGGGTGTGCAGAAAAGGGAAACTTCCTGCACGTTGGTGGGAATGTAAATTGATACAGCCACTATGGAGAACAGTATGGAGTTTCCTTAAAATACTAAAAATAAAGCTACCATATGATCCAGCAATCCCACTCTTGGGCATATATCTGGAGAAAAACATGGTTCGAAAGAATACATGCCCCCCATTGTTCATTCCAGAGCTGTTTACAATAGCCAAGACATAGAAGGAACTTAATTGTCCATTGACAGATGAATGGACAAAGAAGATGTGTTTCATATATACAATGGAATACTACTCAGCCATAAAAAAGAATGAAATAATGCCATTTGCAGCAACATGGATGACCTGGAGACTAAGTGAAGTAAGTCATACAGAGAAAGACAAATATCACATGATATCTCTTATATATGGAATCTTAAAAAAAAAAAAAAAAAACAAATGAATTTATTTACAGAACAGAAACACTCACAGACTTAGAAAACAAATTTATGGTTACCAAAGGGGAAAGGTGGGGTAGAGGGATAAACTGGAAGTTTGGGATTGACATATACAAACTACTATATTTAAAATATTAATAGATAACCAACAAGGGCCTACTATATAGCACAGGAAACTCTGCTCAATATTCTGTAACAAGCTAAATGGGAAAAGAATTTGAAAAAGAATAGATACATGTGTATATATAACTAAATCACTTTGTTGTACACCTGAAACTAACACAACATTGTCAATCAACTATACTCCAATATAAAATAAAAATTAAAAAAACAAAGTATTTCTAATACTCCAAATTGTTGGAATTTAGAAATGAATATCATATAATGTTAATAAATACTATGTAAATGCTAGGTATTATTGTACATCTGTATCAGATTTATTCTTAAGAAATAAAGTACTTGATTGTTAATCAACTATACTGCAATAAAAGTTTTTTTTTAAAAAAGCAAATTTCCTTAGCAAGTGTTAACATAAGATATAGTTTATAAAATTTATTGATAATTTTTTCATAGAGACATGTTTATCATATAAAGTGAGATGTTAGTTTACCACCCATTTTTCAATAACTAATAAAATTATTTGCAAAAAAATAAGAGATAAAGTGCTTGAATATTTCTTAGTGAATTGTAAAATGGCTTGTTCTAATTTTGACTTGTTTGTAAATCTCTCAACTGTTTCTGAAAAGAGCTCTTCTTAGAGAAATCCCTTCTTCTATCCATGGTTCCCTGTTGTACCCTATATTACTGATACTGAGCAGCTTCATATAGGTATGACCTTCCTTATCTGTTGCAGGAATAAAATGAGGAAAAATACCAAACTATATCTCAGTTTCTTAGGTAACTTTATTATCTTCATAAAAACAGCTGGCTGCATTCCTAGAAGTTATATGACAGCACAAGTAAAAGTCAAAGAGAAAACTTCACAAGCATCTTATGGATACACTATTATTTTTTCAATTACTTCTCAGTTGAACTCTGTTTTAGGCATGTGACAAAATACAACTAATACTAACCTTTAATGATATTATCAAAAGGGGCAGAAAAGAAAACTTTTTATTTCCACTCAGGGATTATATCTGCTTTTCTTAACTTTTTACTTAAAGTATTTGCCCCTAATCCTAGAAAATATGTGCCAATATTATGAAAATTTCAGAAATATTGAGTTTTACAATATTTTTGGGCTGAGGTCATACTCATAACTACATATTATCTCCTATAACTTTCACTTGTTACTTATCTAAAAAAATTAATACACTTATCTGTTATAAATCAGTCTTAAGAACAGACAAGTAAATAATCATTTAGTAACAGTCTAACAGTAAGTTAATTACATGTGAGGCTGAAATGCACTGAAATTTAAAAAGGAAATTTCTCAAGATTTAGATTTTAAAAATCACTTAATTTTTCTAGGCTGAAATTATGAGTCATCAAATTATATAACCAAGGTAAACAAAGTTAAAAAAAAGTCCAGAGTTTATTTTAAATCACTATACTGTTTAAACCAGGCATCTAAGAAAGATTATCCTGATTCTATTTCAGGATTTCTCACTCTGGGTCCCCTTTATATTGGCTCATTGTGCTCCTTTCTTTCATTTGCTACTTTCTGAAATTGTGGGCTAGCATGTTTGTCACATATTAAAACACTTTGTAGATCTCTGCTTCTGGGAAGATGGAGCAGATGTGCTTTTCCTTATTCCAGCCATTAAGCACAACTAAAAATCTTAGATATTATAAATAAAACAAATATAAAAAAGTTCTGAAGACTAGTAAGAAGTCAGACCAGCTAGGGAAACTGGGACCTGAGGAATCACATAGCGGTAAGTTCCATGGGTTTTCTTAAGACTTGTAGTTGAAGCAGCTGGCAACCCAGAAAAGCCAATGGACACAGACAAAAAAGTGCCAACAAAGATCTGCTCTTTCTAGACAAAGGAACAGGAAAAGACTGAAAACTTTTGGATAGTAATTGCTATACACCTGCCCAATGTCACAGAATAAACTGGGCACCAGTCCTAACTACACATGCAAGGACTGAATCGAGATCTTAGATCTCCACCCTTTCATTGCAGTGCAGAAGTGAATTAATACTCTGAGATAGTGTCAGAGGACAAGTAGGGAGCCAGGACTTTCATCCCTACTTGTCTGTAATGAAGTGCTTCCCTGCTTTGAATCAGTGGAGCATATGGGGAGCCTGGTATCTTACTTCCATTGGCAGTGGGGCCTGTCTTCCTTTCTGAGGTGGGATAAGAGAAGACTAGTGGAAAGTTAGGGTTTTCACCATTGCCCAGTAGTAACGAGGCCATGATCACTGCATGTCAGAGGAGACCATATTGGGAGTGAAAATTCCCACTCCTACCCTACAGTAATAAGGATGCTCCCACTGGGATGATAATGGAGGCCTGCTGGGGAACCCCAGCTTATACCCCCACATTTGGTAGTAAAAGGTTAGAGTTTCCCTTTCTCCTGCTAGAACAGTAGAAAGAAAAGCCCATTAAAAAGTTTTAAATAAAAATAAAATCTCATAACATAATATGAAAACGTAAGATTTCAAAAGAAAATTACTTGTCATCAAAGAACCAGTAAGATCTCAAGCTGAATTGAATAAAAGACAATCAATAGATGTCACCACTGAGAAGACAGATGTTGGAAATAGATATCTGACATTTGAAAGTAGCCATGATAAAAATGCTTCAAGTGAACAATTAAAAACATACTTGAAACAAGTGAAAAAATAAAAAGCCTCAAGAAAGAAAGAGCAAAGAAATAAAAGGTATAAGAAAGAACCAAAATACTCTGTACCTGATTTCCAGGTGCTGAGTCAGGAAACATGTGCATGCACATTTCGTTCTGGTGCACCCTTCAGCCAGAAGGCACCAGGCTCTCTAGTCCTGTGGGGAAGCAGCCCATATTTGTCCACTAGGCCAGCAGTCCCCAACCTTTTTGCCACCAGGCTCCCATTGAGTGGAAGACAATTTTTCCATGGACGGGAGCAGGGGATGGTTTCAGGATGATTCAAGCACATTACATTTATTGTGCACTTTATTTCTATTGTTATTACATTGTAATATATAATGAAATAATTATACAACTCACCATAATGCTGACAGGAGGCGGAGCTCAGGCAGTAATGCAAGAGATGGGGAGCAGCTGTAAATACAGATGAAGCTTTGCTCGCCCACTGCTTACCTCCTGCTGTGCGGCCCGGTTCCTAACAGAACACTGACCAGTACTGGTCTGTGGCCTGGGGGCTGGGGACCCCTGCTCTAGGCCATCTGCCTGGGGCCGGTAGTTTCCCACACAGCACCACTGATGAGGAAACTGCAAAGGAAGACCATATACAGCTTTGCCTGTCCTTAAAGGACTTGGGGTCTATCTGGAAATCATGGTTCCCAGGTGGCTTTCATCTGTTGCAGCCCTGGTCAGACCCGAAATGGTTTCAAGATCCCTCAAGAGCTGGCTTCAGGGGAACAGTTTTCTTTGTTTCAGAGCCGACTGTACCTCAGCACTGTATGTTCCCAGAAGGCACCGTCTGTGGCTCGGCCTGTTCCTACAGGGCTCAGAAGCAAGGACCTATTCTGGGGAGTAAGAATAACAACCATGCAGAATGTGCAAACGCAATTGGCTCTGGGGCAACTGAGCACATACCATCAGGCATCCAGTCCCTTTAGGCATGTGAGGACAAGGGCCTGGCTTGCCAGGCAGTCCATGCCCTAGGGCCAGCTCTTCCCTGCAGAGCCTGGAAATGTCCTTACCACTAGAATCCTTATAACCACCCAGCCATATCTTAAAAAAAAAAAAAAGAAAAGAAAAGCCATTATTCCTGATCTCTGTAAATGAAGTTATGGTCCATCTTGTGGCCAAGTAAAACTGGAACACTAATCTTTATTATCCTTCTCCATTGTGACCTGTAATCAATCTGTCCAACAGTGTTATTTTTTTCTCTTATTATATCTGGAATGTATTGTTTTCTTTTTGTCTAAATTGTGTAATATTATTCATATTTGTTGCAAACCAAATAGTAGTTAATTCTTATTTATCTGGAAAAGGAACTTACTTGCATCTGTCTCCAATGGGCCAGGGAGTCTGAAATCAAAGTTGGACATGGGATGGAATCAAGGCACCTCCAGGGAGTTGAGTAATAGATATTTCTCAACAGCCTCCTGGGGAACTACCCCTAGAGTGAATAAACTCCTCCATTATGCATTGATTCCAATGTAGATAACATGTCTCTAGGTAATTGGCTGATTTCCCTGGGATATGATATTGGAGCTTAAATGTAATTACATTTACCAGTGAATTAACAACTCAGCAACATTGATAAGGGGAAAGTCCATTTTGTTGATACCATCATAATCTCTGCTTCTAGCTCTGTAGACAGTTTATGATCCTATTATGCAAAGTTCAGTATGGCTAAGGAAGATGTTCAACTGGCATCCAGTGAGTGATCTGTCCTGACCTCCTAACAATGAAGACCTTCTCTCTAATGTTTACACTGGGCAGAACTCTCTCTTATTCTGGGCATGTTTTAGAACATTCAGGCTGCTATAACGGAATACCATAGACTGTGTAGTTTATAAACAATAGAAATTTATTTCTCATAGTTCTCAAGGCTAGGAAGACCAAGATAAGGTACTGGCAGAGATGGTGTCTTATAAGAGTCCACTTTCTGGTTCATAGAAGGTGACCCTCTGGCTGTATCCTCAGATGAAAAAAGGGGCAAGGGATTTCTCTGGGACCTCTTTTATAAAGGCACTCATCACCTCACAAAAGCTCCAGCTCCAAATACCATCACATTGGGAATTATGTTTTAATATGAATTTTAGGAACACAAACACTGAATTTATAGCAGGGCCCTTCCTTTGAGGTCATTTCATTTACTACTTCTCAAAAAATTTGGTCACCCATACACCAGATATATGTCTTTTTCTTCCCTGTACAGTGCCTTGAAGTCTAAATAGATATTAAATTTAGACAAACTGGACTCTTTGGAATGTACTCATTGAGAGAGCTTTACTTTTCAATTGCACCCAACATAGGAGCACCTCAATACATAAGGCAAATGTTAACAGCTATAAAAGAGGAAATCGACAGTAACACAGTAATAGTGGGGGACTTTAACACCTCACTTACACCAATGGACAGATCATTCAGACAGAAAAATAATAAGGAAACACAAGCTTTAAATGACACAATAGACCAGAAAGATTTAACTGATATTTATAAGACATTCCATCTGAAAATAACAGATTACACTTTCTTCTCAAATGCACATGGAACATTCTTCAGGATAGATCACATTTTGGATCACAAATCAAGCCTTGGTAAATTTAAGAAAATTGAAATCATATCAAGCATCTTTTCTGACCACAATGCTATGAGATTAGAAATAAATTACAGGGGAAAAAATGTAAAAAACACAAACACATGGAGGTTAAACAATATGTTACTGAATAACCAAGAGATCACTGAAGAAATCAAAAAGGAAATTTGATTTCCAATTTGACAACAAAAACATGATCATCCAAAACCTATGGGATGCAGCAAACGCAGTTCTAAGAGGGAAATTTTATAGCAATACAATCCTACCTCAAGAAACAAGAAAAATCTCAAATAAACAATCTAACCTTACACCTAAAGGAACTAGAGAAAGAAGAACAAACAAAACCTAAAGTTAGTACAAGGAAAGAAATCATAAAGGTCAGAGCAGAAATAAATGAAATAGAAACAAAGAAAACAATAGCAAAGATCAATAAAACTAAAAGCTGGGTCTTTGAGAAGATAAACAAAATTGATAAACCTTTAGCCAGACATCAAGAAAAAGAGGGAGAGGACACAAATCAATAAAATTAGAAATGAAAAAGAAGAAGTTACAACAGACACCACAGAAATACAAACCATCATAAGAGACTACTACAAGCAATTCTATGCCAATAAAATGGACAACCTGGAAGAATTGGACAAATTCTTAGAAAGCTATAACCTTCTAAGACCAAACCAGGAAGAAATAGAAAATATGAACAGACCAATCACAAGTAAAGAAATTGAAACTGTGATTAAAAATTTCCAACAAACGAAAGTCCAGGACCAGATGACTTCACAGGTGAATTCTATCAAACATTTAGAGAAGAGCTAACAACCATCCTTCTCAACTTCTTCCAAAAAATTGCTGAGGAAGGACTATTCCCAAACTCATTCTATGAGGCCACCATCAAACTCATACCAAAGCCAGACAGAGACACTACCAAAAAGAAAGTTACAGACCAATATCACTGATGAATATAGATGCGAAAATCCTCAACAAAATACTAGCAAACAGAATCCAACAACATATCAAAAGGATCATACACCATGATCAAGTGGGATTTATCCCAGGGATGCAAGGATTCTTCAATATATGCAAATTGATCAATGTGATACACCATATTAACAAACTGAAGGATAAAAACCATATGATCATCTCAATAGATGCAGAAAAATCTTTTGACAAAATTCAACATGCATTTATGACAAAAACTCTCTGAAAGTGGGCACAGAGGGAACCTACCTCAACATAATTAAGGCCAGACAAACATCATTCTCAATTGTGAAAAACTGAAAGTATATCCTCTAAGATCAGGAAGAAGAGAAGGATGTCCACTCTCACCACTATTATTCAACATAGTTTTGGAAGTCCTACCCGTGGCAATCAAAGAAGAAGAAATAAATGGAATCCAAACTGGAAAAGAAGAAGCAAATCTGTCACTGTTTGAGGATGACATGATACTCTACATAGATAATCCTAAATATGCCACCAGAAAACTACTAGAACTCGTCAATGAATTTGGAAAAGTTGCAGGATACAAAATTAATGCACAGAAATCTCTTGCATTCTTATACACTAACAATGAAAGATCAGAAAGAAAATTAAAGAAACAATCCCATTAACCATTGCAACAGAAAGAATAAAATACCTAGGAATAAGCATACCTAAGGAGGTGAAAGACCTGTATGGAGAAAAAAATAAGACACGGATGAAAGAAATCAAAGATGACACGAACAGATGGAGAGATATACAGTGTTCTTGGATTGGAAGAATCAATAGTATGAAAATGCTTATACTACCTAAAGCAATCTACAGATTCAATGCAATCCCTACCAAATAACCAATGGCATTTTTTACAGAGCAAGAACAAAAAAAATCTTAAAATTGGTATGGAGACAGAAAAGACCCCAAATAGCCAAAGCAATCTTGAGGGGAAAAAAATGGAGTTGGAGGAATCAGACCCCTGGACTTCAGACTATACTACAAAGCTACAGTAATCAAGACAATATGGTACTGGCACAAAAACTTCTATTAAAGATAAATGGAACAGGATAGAAAGCCCAGAGATAAACCCATGCACCTATGGTCAACTAATCTATGACAAAGGAGGCAAGGATATATAATGGAGAAAAGCCAGCCTCTTAAATAAGTGGTGCTGGGAAAACTGGACATCTACATGTAAAAGAATGAAATTAGCACACTCCCTAAAACCATACATGAAAATAAAACTCTTAGGGGGAAACATAGGAAGAGCACTCTTTGACATAAGTCACAGAACGATCTTTTTTGACCCACCTCCTAGAGTAATGGAAATAAAAACAAAAATAAACAAATGGGACCTAATGAAACTTAAAGGCTTTTGCACAGCAAAGGAAGCTATAAACAAGACTAAAAGACAATCCTCAGAATGGGAGAAAATATTTGCAAACAAACCAATGGACAAAGGATTAATCTCCTAAATATATAAACAGCTCATGCAGTTCAATATTAAAAAAAACAAACAACCCCATCAAAAAATGGGCAGAAGACCTAAAAAGACATTTCTTCAAGGAAGACTTACAGATGGCCAAGAGGCACATGAAAAGCTGCTCAACATCACTAATTATTAGAGAAATGCAACTCAAAACTACAGTGAGGTATCACTTCACACTGGTTAGAATGGGCATCATCAGAAAATCTACAAACAACAAATGCTGGAGAGAGTGTGGAGAAAAAGGAACCCTCTTGCACTGTTTGTGGGAATGTAAATTGATACAGCCACTATGGAGAACAGTATGGAGGTTTCTTAAAAAACTAAAAATAGAATTACCATATGACCCAGCAATCCCACTACTGGGCATATACCCAGAGAAAGCCATAATTCAAAAAGACACATGCACCCCAATGTTCATTGCAGCAGTATTTACAATAGCCAGCTCATGGAATCAACCTAAATGCCCATCGACAGATGAATGGATAAAGAAGTTGTGGTACATATACACAATGGAATATTACTCAGCCATAAAAAGGAATGAAATTGGGTCATTTGTAGATACGTGAGACGTGGATGGATCTAGAGCCTCTCATACAGAGTGAAGTAAGTCAGAAAGAGAAAAACAAATACTGTGTATTAACGCCTCTATGTGGAATCTAGAAAAATGGTACAGATGAACCGGTTTGCAAGGCAGAAATAGAGACACAGATGTGGAGAACAAACCTATGGACACCAAGGGGGAAAGCGGTGGTGGTGGTGGTGGTGGTGATGAGATGAACTGGGAGACTGGAATTCACATATATACACTAACACTAGTTATATAGATAACTAATAAGAACCTGCTGTATAAAAAAATTAAAAAATTAAATTTAAAAAAAAGAAAAAAAAAAAAAGAAAGTGGGCTAAGGAGGCAATGGCTATCCAAGTAAGAAATTTGCATACTTTGCATGCATACTTACCACTTATGCAACTTAATCACACTTTCAGAACTATCTTTGACCTTATTTGAAATACACTATCTTATTTTAATTATGAAATGCTGTTTTAAACTCGTTATAGCTAGTTGGAAATCCAGTTCACAATGAGAAGCTTATGTCAGAGAATGTCCTTATGCTCCACAGCAAGTCTTTCAGTTCTTTCAGAGCCTAGCAACAAGTAAGAAATCTTTCAGATATTAAAAAAAAAGAGAAATTATTTTCCAAACTAAGGGTAATTTGTTTCAATAACTTATGAATCTCATGATTCTCAACAAATGGATTAACATGGTACAAATATGTTATCCCCATTTGTTACAATCTATTCCTACACTATTGTATCTCCTATATCCTAAAGAAGAAAAGCTGTTAACAATGCCATCAGAAAAGATAAAGCAGCCATCTTCTCTTGGTTCCCATTAAACTGACATTTAAGTCAATTAGGTTATCCAGGAAATGAGTCAAATAACCAAAGAAGCAACAATGTTATCTGCAAAATCAAAAGTAAGTGACCAAGATAGTTATAACAGTTCCCTCAGCATGACTAAACTTTAGGAAGGTTTTTTCCTGATTCTAAGCCCTGACCATACCTTTCTTAGAGAATTTACTTTAGAAAACTTATAACTTTAGGGTTATGACCCTGATGGTCCAGTGATTAAGACTGTGCTTTCACTGCTGTGGCCCGGGTTCAATCCCTGGTTGGGGAACTAAGATCCTGCAAACTGCGCGTCATGGGCAAAACAAAACAAAACAAAACTTGTAACTGTACATTAATTCTCTGTGGCTTTGAGATTTAAGTATTTTTAAAAGGTCTTTTCAGTTTTACAACCCAGGAATGTCTTTCTGAAGGACTTGGGAGCCATCCTTTGGAAATAGAATCATGTACAAGTTTCTGTGGTAGGATAGGAGCCTAACTCCAGTGGGGGCTAACTCACAAACACAGATGACCTAATCTGGAGAAAAACATCTGCAAACTCAGGAATAACTCATTGTGTTCAATACATCCCATTGACCAATCTCCCCACTAACGTCAGTACATTTCCACTAGCTCATCTCAGTTCTTAAAAAACCCTCTTGACTTTTGTTTCAGCAGAATTGAGATGAGGCTGAGTTCTGGCTTCTCTCTCATTGCAATAGCCTTGAGTAAAGTCTTTGTTGTCAGTTTACCAGTTTAACATTGTCCAGCACAATTTTTGCTTTGGCATTAGCCACCAATAATATTTCTTTCTACACTTTCAGTGCTCTATCAACATATGTCCCAGTGGAGCACCAGAAATTTAAATAAGGTACATATTGGTTATAATAATCTCCCATTCTTCATCTCTTGTCTCTGTGTAAGGCATCTAGGGTCATTGCATGTTTTATCAAAAGGATCTCATCAATATAGTGGGTCAACATGCTGTCCTGAGAGATTTGTGCACTTCTCAAAGTTTATGTAATTAAATTGGGACACTGAACGAGAGGATTAATGTTGATATGACATTAATGTTGATATTTTCATATGGGTACAATATTATGTTTTCTAGGTAAAAGCACCATTTTAAGAATATTTTATCTTCAAGCAATGGAGCAAAAGCCTCCCTTGAGAAAGCATTCAGGCTGATTTATTCCAATAAGGCCCACATCTGCAACATCAGCTGCAGTTTGAAATATGACTTGATTAAACTCTTTAAAATTCACTCTTATCCTTCCAAGTTCATCTCTTTCCTCATGTAGATAAATTTTAAAAATAAATGAAGATATGATAAGAATCAAAAATGTATATTTCAAGTATTTGATGGTGGCACCAATATGCATACTGAACCCCAAGGATACATGACACTGAAAGAATTTGATAATCCTTAATTAGCATTCTCTAAGAGGAAGTAAGGTAGCATGGAAGCCAGGAAATATTGTTGCAGAGTCCTAACTTCAGGAATGTAGAGCATGAAATAAAAAACTATATTCCTAGAGCTAAACACTTATAAGAAGATAATAGGCACAGAGGAAATGATAGAAAACTGGTGAACCTTAATCAGAGAAGGGAGGGATATGTAGTACCAGATGTGATTTGGCTGGATATGCAGGTAGGTGACAGAATTTGCAGTACCTTGTAGACCATGGTAATGTGGTTTTTTTCATCGTAAGAGCAGTAAGTAGCAAGGAAAGGTATTAAACATGAAAGGTTTTAAAACTCATGTGATCAGTTTGCATTTTAACATAATTATACATGTTTTCATACCTCAGTTTAGATGCCATCTCCTTCTGAGAGCTTTCTAAACCCCTTCTACACATATATTCAAAACATTCTATGAACCTTAACTATCTACATACAAAGCACATTGATTAGTTGTTCATAGTATTTATTAAAGATATTATATATTTTTAAATTTTTACTTTTTTGGCCTCTTCTAGATCATAGATTCCTTGAAAATATGGACTATGTCTTGCACATGTATGTTTCATAGTAGGAACTCAATACATTCTTGGCAAATAAATGTTTAAACCTTAAGCATGATATTCATTATAGTCATATATTCTGTGCCATTATTCCAACTTCATATCAGCAATTGTCTCCTGCTAGTGATTCCCTGTATCACAGGATATGTTCTCATGTCTCATATCTCATATCTCTCTAGTAATCTAATGGTAGCAATCTTCTGAAAATTTATCAAATTCCAAGCATTTCAACTTTAAGTAAAAACAAGAAAAATCAGCTCAAATATAATTTTCAACTATCTGTGTCATGATACAAAAAAGGAATTAATCAAAATCAAATACCTTCATATGCCACTCTCTATAACACAATTTATCTCAATTATAACCTAGTCAGAATATGTTATCTCCAAGTTTACAAGTGTGTTGTGTAAAGTTCTTATTTTACTTTGTCACCAAAGTTAAAAGAGAAAACAAGCCATCAGAAAGTGAAGTAAAGGATTTTATTACAGATGAAAAAATTATTAGAGATAAGAAGATGGTCTCATGCTGTGATTTTGCTTTGTTTTCACTAATTTGTTTTCTGAAATGGGTCATATTTTCCCTTAAGCTATTTGTAAAATAATCCCAATTATACTTTCCCTTTGTTCTAAAGTTACCATCAAATTAGGTGAATCAACAGACAATTTTCATTATTGCTTATTTTGAGTAATTTATCAATCCATCTTTCATTTTAACTAGTACATTCCATTTACAAAATAACCAATATTACATAATTAAAGATAGCAGGCATATCGATTTTAATTTGTTTTATTTTTATGTTTACTATTGCCCAATGATATACAAACACCAAATCTAGATATTATTTACTTAAAATTGAATAGAATATGCTTTATTTCCATTAGTACTTGAGATTATATAACTTAAAAATAATGCAGAGTAGAAAGGATACTAAAACAACAGTAAAATCAGTAAGCAAACAATTGACTCTATCTCAGCTCCTTGTCAAAGTCAGGTAGTTTATGCTATTTTAATTTCAAATATGTGCATTAGTTTGCCCTACCTGTTTCCCACTTCATGTCTTCGTTACTGCCAATTAGTCTGATCATTGGTCTAAAACTAGTTGCAGAAGAAACAGCTTTACAAAGATTTCTCTATCAGCTCCTGCAACTGCATAAGGTGTAAACCTAACAACAAATCGCTTATTCTATGTCCATATCTATATGAATAAATTACTTATTCTATCATTCATGCTCTTTTCATTTCTCTGATAAAACACTGATACATGGTTGAGTTATATGATGTAATATTCCAACCAATAGATTTTCATTTCTTTTAATATAAGATACAAATACATGAGAGCAACATTACAAAAATTCCCCTTAGCACTTCAATAATTATCTTAACTGAGTCTTGTCAATGGAACAGTATTGAATGTAGATGCAATTTATAAAATGCTGTCATAACTATATTTTGCATTTTAGTTTGCCAATTAACATTCAGATTAGAAGTATCTCTCTAAGTTAAACACATAAGAAAAGCAGAGTCAACACAATTTAAGTTAATTAACCTACATAAATAAAATGCATACAAAATAAAATTTACAGTAGTAAAAGTGGCTATAATTGAGTAGTGAATTGAAATTGTGTGGCCTAAATAAAATGTGGCCTTACCTTGTAAAAACATTGTAATTACAGAATAATTTATGGATTAGAAATGGTTAACTCTTCAAAGATTCAGATGGTTTTTTCTTATTAATTCAGACCCCCTCATTCCCATATACATGCAAAGAAAAAAGCTTTACACTGTTTTAAAAATATTAAAAATCCTAATAATGTAAGAGAAAGAAAAGTATGTGTCAATGACTGGTCAGAAGAAAGCAGATAAAAACCAGATTCTAAAATGAGATTTTTGTAGCTGGTTTACCCAATACCTGACTGGCAATGAAGCCTTCATTGTGGTGCTAGGTGGGACATGCAGTAGTGGTGTGCTTGTTAAAATGTCACTAGTGGTGTCCTGGAATAGTATACCAGTGGAAGGGAATGTTCCTGAGGGTAAAACAATCAGGCATTTGAGTAATATATAACCTTTGATAATATATGGCACCTGGTGTTTGGAAAATCAATACTTTGGGGGAAAGAAAAGGACTAAAGATAATCAGTCATTCATTAAAAGTCAGGTTTTAAAGCCAGAACATCTTCTTGATAAAATATAGAAAGACTCCCATATCCTGCATCAGAAGGCAGAAAAAGATGAGAAAGCAAAGGATTGACATATAAGAGAAGAAACCAAAAGGATGCAAGGATGATGGGACCCTATTATATTCTGCGCTTAGTTCACGAGTCTGTTCCCCCAAGAATCTGATAGATCCAGATGAATGTCAGTACATTATCCCCAAAACAATCAACTTGTTTCCCATTGCAACTGCTGTAATGGGATGTTCTGTCTTTGCTAAATCACATTATTACAGCCTCATGTATGTAGGATGTATTCATTAATTTGTAAAATGCATTATTATCCATCCTTATCAGGAAAATAAATCATGTACAGTTTGCATTGGACACAATGGACAACAAAGTACCCTATATTTACAGTGTTATTCCAGTGTATATTAACTTGCCACTGGTTTCTGCTATAGTATAGTCCAAAGTGGTTTGGCGTCTGGGCTCTCTGGCGCATCACTTTGTTGCAATTATGTCAATGTCCTCATGTTAATCAGACTAGATAGTAAAAAAGTGATAATACAATGGAGACCTTGTAAAGCAAAGGCCTTTGAGAGTTTGGAAAGTTTTATTATAAACTTTCAGGGTGGCTTTAGGGATCCAGTGTTCTGAGGTTACAGAGATATTACCAAAAATGTAAAAGAGGAATTATTGCATCTGATTTCTTCCACCACTAAGAAGTAATCACAATGCCTACCATGCTTCTTTGGGTTCTAGAGGCAGCATGTTCTACAGTTAGGGATATAAACTTGACCCATATACCAGATGACACAAAATTCTGGTGGGGTAAATGTAAGCTGCAAGGTGGCCTGGAACAGCATCACATATCACCCACAATTGCTGTACTGGCACCTGTCTCTCGACCACCTCAGACCTATGGTGACATAGGTGTCCCTTATGACCAGCATACAGAGAAAGGAAAAAAAAATGTAAGCTTTTTTAACAGATAGTTTCACTGAGAACTTGGGGGAAAAAAGGATTGCAGCTGCACTACAGCCTCACTTAGAGATGGCCCTGAAAGATAGCATGGAAGGAAAACCTTCCCAGCAGGGCAAAACTTTAGTGATGTACCCTATCACTCACTTGTGGAAGGAGAAACAATCCAAAGTAAGAATATATGCAATTCATCTAAAATGTAAAAGGAATGTCAGTTTGTTTGTTTGTTTTCCAAATTTAGGGCAAGTTTTGGAGGCTGTACTTGTGTAAAATAAAATGTCTCCAGTTTTGATGTGGTGGAACTTGAAAGTAGAGTGAAATAAGATGAAACCAAGTCAAATACCCAGAGCTTCAGAATTTATAATTTCACATATCAAATCCTTGTCTTCTCACTTGTCTTTTATTCCCATCTCTTTAGAAGTCACTCATTCAAACAAAGGTGCCCTACCTCAATTTCAACATATATTAAATAAAATATCTTCCTTCTTCAAATTTGTAACAGATTATTAATTTTTCTTCAAAGGTATTAATATTTTCTAGACTACAAAGATTGAAACCTTTCACAAAATAGTTTCATTGTAATATCTTTCAAATGTTAGTATTTATTATATATGTTATATTTTTTATATCAGTGGTCCCCAAACCTCACTGATCATCAGGAAATCATTTATTGAAGCGCATATGTTTTGTTTAGTGCAATAGACATTTAGGTAAATATTTTTTATGTCTGAAAATGGGCACGCTTTTCCTTCTGCTAGAATTTTCATGCAGGGACTGGTACCAAAGCATGCCTCTATATCTTCTCTTTGTGCCATGCCTCATAGTGTGTCTTGGCAAACTCTTGTTCCTTTCCTGTCCCTCTCCCAGCACTTGGTATCTGAAGCTTATTAGCTTAGCTGAGGGGCTTGGTAAGATACAAGAGTGGGGCTTGGGTTGGGTCTACTGGGGTTCTTGTTAAGCCTCAGAGTTGGCTAACATCAATTCCTCAATCTAGACAGCATAGCCTTTCTTCTTTTCCTGTCCCTCCCCTGCCTGCAGTATTGCTCTCCATACTTAACTTTTCACTTGCTAATTTGGGTTGTCTCCCCTTTCTTGCCTTCCCCAGCTGTAATGAGTATTCACCAATATCTTAAGACCAGCAGTGTTGGCATTTGCCCCATAGTTAAGGCTTTTGCTCCATTGTTGAGAGAGAGGAAAATTAGTTCTCTGAAGAAATTTCCATTGAACAGAGGGATAGAGAGTTTCTTGCCCCCAGTTTCTTTCTCACACCACTGCTACTCTGCCCAAGTCTGCACCAACATGGACACTTATTGGGACTCTTTCTGATCTTTTTTTCCATCCACCTTGTGGATTCACTGCAAAGATCCTATAAGGGGATGAAGACTCCCCAGTTCTGAGTCTCCAGGGATTTCACACTATCTTGCCAGCCCAAATGCAGCCTTTTCCAATTTGTCAGCACCCCTAGCTGAACACTTCTTACTAGTATCTTGTTATATCTAACCCAGATAGGCCTGTGTTCCAATCTCCTCTCTCCCTCAAGGTACTGTCTGTCCTTAGATTTGAGGCCAGTTGTTTCCTCTCCCTCAATTCTATGATGATTTTTTGGGAAAAAGCCAGCAATTTGAAATTAACTGTGAATTTTTTTGTTGAAAGGAGGAAAAGAAGGTCCTCTCAGTTTTCTACATCCCAGGACAGAAAGTGGCAATTGCCTTCATTTTGAAAGATTTTTGTTACACACAGAACTCTAGGAGAGGTTTTGCTTCTTTCAGCACTTTAAAGATGTCATTCCTTTGTTTTAAATTTAATTTTTTTATATACTAAGAGCAAGTTTTTACTTCTAATCACAATAAAATTATCATCCTCAAGAAATTTAAAAATGATAATATGTTGTTACTTAATATAGAGTATATGTTCTAACTTCTACAACTGTCTAAGTACCATAGGTTTTGTAATATCCTTTATAATAATTTTTTAACTGAGGGTTCAATCAAGGATCCAATCATTAATAATTTATAATTCCACCATCATTTTTCTGCTTATATTTTGACTTTCATGACATTAAAATTTTAGAAGCGTCCAGGAAAGATAGGAGGTAAAAAATTAATATAAACAAAGAATAGCATGTCTGAAATTGAGGTTATCAAAGGAATACACTTCTCAGAAATTGCAAGGTCTAGAACTAAGCTGTCCAATATAGTAGCCACTAGCCACATGTGGCTGATTAGATTTAAATTAATTAAAATAAAATAACAATTCAATTCCCCAATTGCACTAGCCACATTTGAAATGTCCAATAGCCACATGAGGCTAGTGGATGCCATATTGTACAGTGCAGACATAGAACATTTTCTTTACTCCAGAAATTTCTGTTGTACACCTCTGTTACAGAATATAACAGCCACATGGGTGGCTGAAGTGAAACAAGTACATGTGCAGTTAGTTAAGATACAGGTTGTAGCTTGTAACAAGAGTGACTTTAAAAAATGGTGTTTATTTATCTTGACTTACTAATCTGAGTAAAAGAAGTGCAAGTCTGACAAAGCACCTTTAAAATGTTAGAAGCTTAGTATCATTTTACCTTATTTGTCTGTCATACTCAGTGCCTGTCTTCATCATCCATCTGGGTACAAGGTGTCTATCCCATATTCCATCACCATACTAGCACCCAAATCCAGGTTTAAAAGTGAAAGAAAATAAGGGTACTCCCCCTTCCTTCCAAGGTGTGCTGAGAAATGTTTTTAGTTAAGTGGCTACATACCCACCTAAAACTCAAGAGATTCTAAACCTCATACCCACCTAAAACTCAAGGGATGCGAAACCTCAAGGAGAAAAATGGTGGTGGAGGACAACCATCAGTGTCTGCCAAAGTAATGGATCAAGAATAATGATCAGAAAAAAATATTAACTATCTTTTTTATATTCCATCATTATAGTGTTTAGTATATTATTAAATCTATATTCTCAGGAGTTAATTATATGAATCATAATATTAAATTTACTAGTAGTCTTTTAAGGTATGGAGAGGTAATTATTTAGTGTTTTGTAATTTTTTTGAAAATCTGTCCACGTTTATTTCATATGTACTTTTGTCAATAAAATTAAGGGCTTACTATGTTCTGAAATAATTCAAAATCCTCAGGGTACAACAATGAACAAAGTAGCCAGTGATTATTGTCATTATATTAATATTAATATATAAAATCCTAGGTAAGGTACTTTACATATAGTTACTTATAATGATAAAAATAAAATAGGAAAATATGTCTGGGCACTACTTCAGCTAAGATGATCAGTTTAGGGTTCTCAGATTCAAGGTGGACACAGACACACAAAAGTTGTTTTACCCCAGATACCATGTTGGATTCACTGGAGACAACTCACAGGCAAAAACAAAAACAGATGATTTTGTTCTTTTAATTTTCATTATTACATAGTATAGCACAGATATTCTGTAAGTTCCTTGGCCATATTTCTAGCAGAAATGTCCTTCCCTGGGGTGGCATGCTGCTCAAAGGGCAGAGAGTACTTCAAAAGGAAGAATGTACCCCACAGCTACACTGCAATTAATAGGTTAGAGTAATAGGGGCTAGGAAGCACCCAGTTTCCCTAGGATGCAGAAATACATCCAGACCTAGAAGAAACACTAAGTAATATGCATTCCAAGGGCCAAGAACTATATTCCTAGGATACTTGGAATATGTTACATGCCAAGAATGCTGACCTCAGCCAAAGGCCTTCTCCAGTTAAGACTGGTTCAATCCAGCTGGGCCAGCTATGATCAGCTGTCCAAAGGGAAAAGGAAATAAAGTTCTAGGGACAACCATATTCATCTCCTATCTCTATAGAGATTATATTAGAACTATAATTTCAGTGATGAGTTGTAGGTAGCCATATGTAAATATTCAATGGAATCTGCTCTTAGAGAAAGCTAGTATTTGTAAATTAAAGCAGATTTTGAATTGATCTTGCTAACGAGGAGACTTTGTCAGGGCTGTGAATAAAATTGTACAAATTAAGGAAAAACAAAATCGCAATTCTTTGTAAGTAAAACTTTAACTCATAAAGTGTTTTAATCAGTAATATTTACCATTTATTTACTTATATAAAGCTATAGGAATGTATTATTTACTAAATATTAAAGTTTGCTAATTGATCTAGGAATAATCATTATGAGATACTTAATGCCATCTCTATTCACAGATACAGATAGAGAAACTTAATGTGATTTTTTTAACTTCTTCATGGTCACATAATTATGAAGGCTCAAACTATCACTAGAAAAATTTGTCTGGTTCCAAACTCCTACACAACACTACTTTTTTCCTTAATAAAATCCCTTATTTCCAGGAGTAGATATAGGAGAATCCTCTGGCATAATATATCTTTACACCATTCTTTCAATATACAATTTTTATTTGAAAACAGATTTTACATATCACCATAAGAATGATCAAAAGACTAAAGTACATCTGACACTAGTTTTCTAATAAATTGGTGTTCTGCTTCTGCAACCATAATGTACTAGCACCTTAGTTCATAAACTTTCAAAGGACAGGGATTTTGCACATAAAGCTCATTTACAAGAGTTAATACAATGTCCTCAGCAACTTATGAATCTCAAGGTTCTAATAAAAGAGAAAGTGATAAAAAAACACTTGGAAATTCTTTTTTCTTCTTATAAGTTGAGGTTTTTCATAATATAAATAAAAAATCACAATCTCCACATATTAGATAAATAAGCAAATTTTCATTTCAAGAATAAGATATTCTCTTTATTGAAATTTTTAATATATTGTTCTTT
The DNA here is from genome assembly GCF_949752795.1 of Hyperoodon ampullatus. NCBI lineage: Eukaryota > Metazoa > Chordata > Mammalia > Artiodactyla > Ziphiidae > Hyperoodon > Hyperoodon ampullatus. Next base: position 101,978,663 of record NC_136914.1, read on the forward strand.
AATGTAGTATTTTCCCTTTTATTTTCTTCATATTTCCTATCTTTTTAAAATTTATGCTAGAATTTCTCATATATCCTAATGACTCTCTAGTATCCTGTGGCTGCTGAGTTTTCAGTTTATTGTAAATTGAATCTCATCACCTGAGACAAAACTGAATGACCCAGAAATATTAAAAAAAAAAATCTTCCATGCCTGAAATAAAAGTCTCTAAAGGTCTATAAAGGTCATTCATAAGTTTATCAATGTTTACTTAACTGTCTCAAATGTTACTTCATTTATCCATTCTTTGATAACTCATTGGTAAATTTATTTATCAAACATTCTTTCAATCTTCAGATACAAATAGTGACTGCCTTCATCTGTTTTAAACTGAATCAATGTAGCATAATGAGAAGAGCCTGGTTTTGGAGTCAGGGTGTCTATAAATTGTATCCTGGCTCTTCTATTTACTCTGTGAACTTGGCTAATACTTAAACTCTGAGATTCAGTGTACTAATCTATAAAATAAGCATAATCATATCTCTCTATAAGTGATTGAAATATTAAAAATAATATTTTATTTCACAAATCCCAAATACACTATATGATAGGCATTATCTATTTTAGAACACACTGATCCATATTTATGCATTTTAATTAGTGCTTCCTTTGAAGTGAACACCTATGCAATTAATTTCCTGAAAATCTATATATACAGTCTCATTAAATTATATCTATATATTGATTCCAGTGTTTCCTCTCCATCCTATACTTAAGTCAATGAAAGTGAATCATCTAAAGTTGGTCATAAAAAAAGACTCTAGATTTTTAATATTAGCCAGTTATATTATACATGTAAATGATAATTAACATATGTTTTGGATTTAATATATTACAGTAGCCATCAAAACTCAGCACATGTGTGTATGTGTGCACATATCTATGTAAATACTTTAATTATTTTATTTTTTTTTAAACTTAGATAAACTATAAGTACATTTCACTGTATGTACCAAGATTATGATTTACTGCCAGAGAAATCTGTGTTAAATTTGGAATGTGATGTGAGCCCACAGACATAAGGCTGTGAAGTCTGGTGTAGAGCACCAGATTCTGTGACTTGCTTTGTTGGCAAGGAGCAACAGCTGGGCCTGGGTTCCTCTGGATCCTATCAGATCTCCTCCTTCAGCTTCTGTTTGTTCCAGGACATGTGTGTATGAAAGAGTCATAACTGGGTTCCAGTTTGATCTCATCAATTCAAGTTTTCCTTGTTGGATCTAGTTGATCCTCCCAACTTCCTATGCCATATCTAGCTTTCCTTTCTGATTACTGTATTCCTGACCTTTAGTGACTCTAGGCCCACCATTTGACAAAGAGGCAAGAACATAGACATCTTCATGTAATCCACAATGCTTAAGATCTAATTCCTATAATAAATCCTTTACTTCATATCACTCACAGTAGTTCCTACTTCCTTGATGGAACTTTGAGACATAAATGCCAGGTATATCCAGTATATAGGAGAATCATATAAAACAAAATATTGTAAAACTAAATGAGCAATGGTAACAGAAAATGGCTAAGGTATATCAGACAAATGCAAACAGTAAAAAAAAATGGGGACTGTAATCTTGGCATCAGGCAAAGTATACTACTCAGACCCAAAAGCCTTTGCACCCAAGTAAAAAAGAATACAGCTTCATCTGAAATGCATGTAGTCTTTTCATAGGAATTGATAATATATAGGTTCACAATCAAAGTTTAATGAATGTATAAAACAAAAGTGATTCAAATAAAAGCCAGACCACAAATAAAATAAACATTGAAATTATTATAAAAATGCAAAGATCCTTCCACTTATGTGTTTGTTTGTTTGTTTTCTATTACACTGTAATATAACACTCAGGCTAAAAGGGAAATACAAATAAAAGCAGAGTTTCTAAAAAGTCATGATAACAAAAATCCTACATATTAAAATCTTTTAAAAAAGGTGTTTTTAAAGAGTGGAACAAAGATAGAGAAGTAGAATAATAAAAAAGTATAAGTTAACTATCAAAGCAAAGAAAAAATTTGAAGAAAGAGACTTATTTGCTCAAAATTAGCCAAATAAATTTGTTGACATAGATCAGGAGTCAGAAATATTTTTCTGTGTAGGTCCAGAGAGTAAATATTCTCAGTTATGTGAGTCAATACTGTCTCAACTATTCAACTCTGCCATTTTCATGTGAAAGAGGTCACAGACAAGGCACAAATGAATAAGCATGGCCATATTTTTCCCTGGCTCATAGTTTGCTGATTCTATCCTAGATGATATGGAAAATTTCCAAAGAAAATGTAATTTATCAAGAATGAGTCTTTTTTTTTTTTTTTTTTTTTTTTTTTTTTTGTGGTATGCGGGCCTCTCACTGTTGTGGCCTCTCCCGTTGCGGAGCACAGGCTCCGGACGCGCAGGCCCAGCAGCCATGGCTCACGGGCCCAGCCGCTCCGCGGCATATGGGATCCTCCCAGACCGGGGCACGAACCCGTATCCCCTGCATCGGCAGGCGGACTCCCAACCACTGCGCCACCAGGGAGGCCCAAGAATGAGTCTTATAACTAAAAGAAGTTTAATTAAATAAATTTCCATTAAAGACATAAAGAATATGATTTTATCTACCCTTTCAACAAGGAACCAAATTTACATGGTGTTACAGATAAACTCTATCAAAATATGAAAGGCCATATCATCATGGTGCTCCTTGTCATGTACTTTAATTGTCTGGATCATATAAAAAGAAGTATGATTAAAATATTATTTTAATAAAACAAGATGAACATTGATTTAGCAATCTAAATATTAAAATATTAACAAAAAGAATCCAAAAAGACATTAAAATTATTTACTATAATTAAGTGAAGTTTAATACAAAAAGGCAAGAATTATTCAATATAAAGAAACAGAATAACATGATTCACCATTAAATATATCTAAAGAGAAAAATCATGTGGTTATCTTCAGTATGAACAGCATTTCAACAAATTAACAACCATTCTTGATTTTGTCACACCCATCTATATACTTATCATCTACTTTATCTATCTATCTATCTGCCATCCAGTATATTATGTAGCTATCTAGTAAGCCATTGTCTTACTTGCAACACTAACATCATTCCTGCTAACGTCAAAAATAAGGGAAAAAATGCTCTCTATTCAATATCGTTTAAAAATATGTATGATATGTCAGCCAATGCAATTAGAAAAGCAAAAGATAGAGTCATAAGAAACAAAAGAGAAGAAATAATGATCTTTCTATTTACTAATAATATACCTGGAACACCAAGAAAGTTGGTGTTAAAACTGAAACAGAGAAAAAAAGATAATTTAATAATCTAGCAGGATATAAATTGGCATGAAAAATAGCCTTAAGTATGTATTTAAAATAATCATTTAAAAGGCTTAATAGAAGAAAAAAATCTATGTTAGCAACAAAGAAAGATAAAGCATCTAGAAATAAAGTTGGCAAAAGTATGAAAATCTATGTGAGGCAAACACTTCAAAATTATAGAAGTTAATTTGGTGAGCAACTAAGAATATGATTTTTTTTGTTACAGAGAAAGTAGTTTGGATTTTATTGGGAGATGGAGCAGCATTAGACAATGCTAATAAGAGACCATGATTTCCTGGCTGTTGACTGAGATGGAGTGAAATTGGTCATGAGAAATAAATTGTTTAAATTGGTGTAATAAGAGAACTAATGAAGGGTCACCCGTATGAACACTGAAGTCACTCTGAATGATGTCAGGAATATGAATGAAGAGAAACACAGTGAACGAAGTGTGCAAACCATCAGTGTATGAAGGGGATTATCTCAGAACAAGGAGATCTCTAGATGAGTAGGATATTAAGAATGTGATATTATGCTTTATAATTTGTGATCAAATTATTTGCTCTTTCCTCAATGTTTCCATAATACTTTAATTATTGCTTTAGTAAAACATATATTTTAATTACCATTGTTTGCTCTTATATTATTCTTGTTGTCGACTGAAAAACATGCACAACATGAGAGTTGTGAGTTAAGTTTTGTTTGGGGCAAAATGAGGACTATAGCCCAATAGACACAGCATTTTAGATAGCTCTGTGAAACTGCTCCAGAGAGGTAGGGAGGAAGGTCAGTATATATGTGGCTTGGGTGAAGGGGGAGTACATGCCATCAAGCACACATTTTTTGCAGAAGGTTGTTGCTAGTCTCGTGAAGGTTAGTTCTAGTCATGAGGAGCAGACGTCACCAAGAAGGATTTTAGTGCTTTTCTAGATACAAGGAGATGCAAGAATTGGGTTTATAAGTCTTCTCCTGAAAATACCTAACTATCTGAAGAACTGTTCTGCCAGTTATTCCCAGAGCAGAGTGCCTCATTCGTGATCTCCACCTTGAACTCCTTTCAGGTGGTGTTGAAAGTCAGCAGCTGCAGTGGCTCATAATTTGATCCTTGTAGAAGTAGACGGCAAATGCCAATTTGTAGGTGACATTGTCTTTGGGAGTATGTTCAAATTTGTAGGCACTGATCTTTTTTATAGGTTGGTATTCTCTGAAGAGTGAAATTATATATTGAACCTAAGAGAATAATTTCCCAAAGGATAGGAAGGAGGTCTTGTATGTAATTCAAAAATGCAAATAAGAAAATGAAGATTAGGATGTTACATTCTTATCCTTTTTTATGTAAAAAATAGAGGAGGGTAGTTTGGCTTTTTTTTTTTTAAAGGAGGTATTGTGATTTTAGGCTGCAGGACTACAGAGGCCATCAAATCACAACATGATTTGTCTGTGACTTATGAATCTCAAAGTTTAATAAGTACATTTACATCATAATGTTCCTCATAAGAAGAACAATTAAAACTTCATTATGAAAAAGTTAAATAACTGGACGAGTATATTTTAGAAAATAAAAGTAAGAAGACTCTTCAGATATTTAGCATGTTGCTCTCTAAAAGAAGATATCATATTACCAAATTATTCAGAATAAATCGATGGAGATTATAAAATGTTTAAACCTGGAGAACAACTCTTCAGGTCTTGTATTTGGGAATAATCTTCCCCAGGAAAGAATAAGCTTCTCTTTATTTGATTGATGTAAGTGAAGACTTGCACTCCATCTCTTTAGGGACAAAACAGAATGTTCCCCTCTTCAGGAATAAGACAGATGGTTTCTAAGACTCCTTATAACCCTTATAGTTAATAATTCTGTATATTATTTGATATAATAAATAATGTGTTAGTAAATTACTTGAATTAATAACTCATTTCCATATACCAACTCCTACCCAAAGTAGAATTTAAGTATAATTTCATTATTATATTTGATCTCGATGAAAAAGCAGTAATTTCTTTGATTTTTTAAGATAATATCAAGAGAAAAAATGTACTTTGAGTTCACTACCATAAAAATAATTCCACCTAATCCTATAAAGCAAAGAATTAAAAAAAAAAAGCATTATGCCTTGATGTCAAGGGCTGAGAGTAAATTTTTGGTGTTTAGAAAATGAATTTCTTTGTCCTGTTAATTTCTATGGGAGAAATAAGTTGGTCTCACTTTATAGGCAAACATTTATAGGTAACGATTTTGAATTTACATCAAGTTAACAGGTCTTTTGTAGGTAATAATTCTTAAATTAGGATAGAAGGAAAGGAAGACATTACTTACAGTACATATTTTAAAATCCATAAAATTATATGATACTATAAGCAAGAAAATAATTATGTAATAACCAGCCATTAAATTCAAGGTCACAATTTCCTGGGAGGGATGGATAGTTATTAATATTCATACTCCTGTTATAATTTATAAAATACATTATGGATTATAAGTTCACTGCTAAAATAGTTTCAGCAAAAATACAGAATATCAAATCTGTCTTGAATGAATTAAGAGATCATCTACATTTAGACAGACCTACATGATACATCTTTAAACAAACCACTAGCATAATTACTTCTAAGCATTATTCTACATACTTGGGAAGAATTTCCAAGTGAAGTATCAATTTACATTTTCTGAAAAGAAAAAATAGGTAATAAATTACTTTACAAATAATTTTAAAACAATGAACAAAACAGATTACATTGATATTTTTCAAGTGTTTTGTACATCTATATTTCTTTTCAAAATTAATTAATATTTATTTATGCCTTATATTAGAAAGAGGAAATCTAAGGTCATTCTCAAGGAAAAAAAAAGCCAAAACTTGAGGAGGAGTAGCCTTGATCTTTAAAAATGAGAAATAAAGTGTATAGATTTGCTATTTATCCTGAAAGCAGTTTTACAATAAAAATACTATATGTACAAGTTGTAGTTTGATCATTTCTGACCAACTTGTGGATTGAGTCAAAGATTGTAAGCAATAAATCAGTACCATATTTTTTTAGTGAAGTAGGTAGATTATATGGTTAGGCTTCATCAAAATGTTGTTGCAGTTTTATTGTCTGTTTTATTTTAAATTATTTCTGAGATAGGCTGTTGTATTTGATACAGCATAAGATAATTTTTTAAGTTTCATGTGTTTTTCGTTAATCTTATGTAAAGAATACTACAGTGGTTATGTTGATATCCACACATTTTGGAAATGATTCTTTTAACTAGCAGTGAAGTAAAGCAGAAATAATGTGATAACAAACCTCACAATTGAGTGAAAATTACTTTTGTTTTATTGTACATCCAGAAAATATATTTTATACAAATTGTGCTACCTGTTAATTGTATTCAAGACTTAGGGTATATATGTTATTAGAACTTTTAAATTGTCCTATGTTTTCAAAGCATATCTGCCTAAAAATGTATAAAGTCTTTCTTTAATGCAAAGGGAAGGGAAAATCAACTAATGTTAATTATTAATTCAACTTAAATTTTTATTAAACTTAATGTTAAATTTTGGTACACCAAAATCTTTAGCTAGGATTGATTTCTTTCATGTTCTGAATATAACCAGTAATTGGTTATTTCTGTTTTCTAAATGTCATTTCTGTTATATATAAATCAGGGGCTATGTGTATTTATAAATCTATTTTCAGTATCTTATAGAATCTTATATAGCTGTAAGATAAATAATCATCTTACAGCATTTTATGTATATATTATAAATATTTCTATAAGATACTGAATAGGTATAGAATTTTATACAGTAGCAGGTAGAAGATGAATGGGAATCAAAGTCAGTTGTTTATTTATTTAAAAAATTTTATTTTATTTACTGCTTTAAAATGAATAACACCTGTAAACAAACCAATCAGCCAAAGAAACAAATGAACAAAGCCAAATATCTATGAGAAATTTACTTTAAAAATCAGGGCTACCCTGGTGGCACAGTGGTTGGGAGTCAGCCTGCTGATGCAGGGGACACGGGTTCGTGTCCGGGTCCGGGAAGATCCCACATGCCACAGAGCGGCTGGGCCCATGAGCCATGGCCGCTGAGCCCGCGCGTCCAGAGCCTGTGATCCACAACAGGAGAGGCCACAACAGTGAGAGGCCCGTGCACCGCAAAAAAAAAAAAAAAAAAAAAAAAAAGAAAAAAATCAATGGGATATCCTCTAAAGGGATTTAGAGTATTATATTTTAAACTGTTATTCTGAAAGAATATTTTGTGACCTCACAGCACAAACCTTTTAGGAAAATTTATTTAATGCCATTTCTGTACATATATAGGGCATAATTTAACCAAGAATACACATTGAGCTTGGCCTTAATGCATATTTTTTCTAAGCATCTCTAATGTATTGCCTAAAAGAGAGATAAAGTAGTATAATTGATTTATATGCTTTACATTTTAAATTGAAGAACACAATATCATAGTAATAAAAGAAAGACTATGCTGGGGAGTCACACCAGCCAAAAGGTAGCAAAGGAATTTCTATCCACTAGTCCCCTCACATCAATTTGAACAACCCTCTGTGCACAAAAATCCCTTCACAAGAGCCAAGGATTCCAGCCCCCATTTCACCCAGGCACCTGCTGGTTCCAGCAGCCCAATGACACCAGACTCCAAATGGGCCCTCAGAAATCCATGTCTCTGTTAACCCTCCCCCAAGCCTTGATAGCCCAACCCTCAGAGAGATACCTTCCCTGTGGGAAAAGGACAGTAAAGTGAGTGCCTGACTTCACTGTGGACCCCAGAGCCGGCCTGCCTCAGCACCAGGCCAACTCTCTCAAGGTCCAGGTGGCTCCCTGTAGGTTCCTGCTAAACCAGGGTTCCCCCACCCCCTCTCACCCCAGTGTCTACTTGCTCCAGTGGCCCCAGTATCCCCAAAGGATATCCTTGGTACAAAATTCCTTGTAGGCTCCCACAAACCCAGAATTTGGCTCAACCCTGTGTGTGCCTATTGTAACAGCTCCAGCCTCCCTGCTGGCTCCCAGGAACACAGGACCCTGTCTCACCCTGGCACCTGCTGACTCTAGTGGTCTCAGGCAACTTCCACAGCACCAGACCCCTGGTGCGAACCCAGGCTCCAGGCTCAGCCCAGTGCCTGCCGGCTCCAGTGACCCCTGACAGCTTCCATGGCTGGGGGTGGCTTTATTGGTGCCAGGCTCTCAGAAAGCCCCTGCAACTCAAACTTCCAGCCCACATGGGTGCTATCCAGCTCCAGTAGTGCCACATAGCTCAGTAGCCAGAGGTGGCCACTACAGCTTCAGGTAAGCTTCCTTTGCCCTAGATTCCTTAGGGGGTTCTCACAAACTCAGGCCCCTGAACCACTCCAGCACCTGCCAGCTACCATGGCCCAAGGGGGCTACCAAGTCCCCACCACAGCATCAGCCACCTTCCATGGAATCTGGCTCCAGGCAGGTTCCCATGAACCCATGTTCCTGACTCACTCAACACTGAGTGGTTCATGTCTGCCCAGGTGGCTTCAGGAAAACTTCAGCAAACCCAGGGTCCAGCACATCTCAACACTAACTGACCCCTGCAACCCTGGGTGACTCTTGTGGACTCAAGCTCCCAATCAATGCCTTTAAATCCAGGCTTCAGGGAGCACCTCTGAGCCTGGATTCTAGCAGGGCCCAGCACCAGGCTGAGTACCACTGTCCTGGGATTTTGACACACACCAGCACTAGGGTGCCCAAGGGCTCCAACAGCAAGCCCACTAACAGATACAACCAGACTTCCCACCCAGCATCTCTAGACAGGCTGACTGGCAAAGGGCTTTGCCTGCTGTAGTCACTCTATGAAGATTGGGAGAGGTACAATTGTCTTCAGATGCACAGACAGCAAGGCAATGCACAGGACTGTAATTAACCAAGGAAAAATGACACCACCAAAGGAAATTAATAAAATACCAATGACTGACCCTAAATAAATGGAGATCTATGAACTATCTGACACAGAATTCCAAATACTTCTCAAAGAAATTCAGTGGACTACAAAAAAATCACATGTACAAAACTAACTGAAATTAGGAATAAAAATGAATGAACAAAATGAGTAAAAACAAAGAAATAGAAACAATTTTTAAAAATCAAGCAGAAATCCTAGAGTTGAATATTACAGCAGAAATGAATACATCAACAGAGAGCTTCAACAGCATACTTGAAGAAACAAGTAATGAACTAAAACACAGGCCATTTAAAATAATAGTCAGAGGATCAAAAAGAAAAAAAGAATAAAAAAGAGCAAAGAAATCCTACTTCGATTTTGGGATATCATTAAAAGAAACAATCTATGTACTATTGGACTTCTAAAAGAAGGGAGGGAGAAAGGAGCAATAGTTTATTAAAAGAAATAATGATTGAGAATTGCCCAAATCTGGAGACGATTTAGATATCTGAATTCATGAAGCTAATAGGTCACTGTGAATGGATAAAGAAGATGTGGCACATATATACAATGGAATATTACTCAGCCATAAAAAGAAACAAAACTGAGCTATTTGTAATGAGGTGGATAGATCTAGAGTCTGTCATACAGAGTGAAGTAAGTCAGAAGGAGAAAGACAAATACCATATGCTAACACATATATATGGAATTTAAGAAAAAAAATGTCATGAAGAACCTAGGGGTAAAACAGGAATAAAGACACAGACCTACTTGAAAATGGACTTGAGGATATGGGGAGGGGGAAGGGTAAGCTGTGAAAAAGTGAAAGAGAGGCATGGACATATATACACTACCAAACGTAAGGTAGATAGCTCGTGGGAAGCAGCCACATAGCACAGGGAGATCAGCTCGGTGCTTTGCGACCTCCTGGAGGGGTGGGATAGGGAGGGTGGGAGGGAGGGAGACGCAAGAGGGAAGGGATATGGGAACAGATGTATATGTATAACTGATTCACTTTGTTATAAAGCAGAAACTAACACACCATTGTGAAGCAATTATACTCCAATAAAGTTGTAAAAACAAAAAATCTTCTTCAACACACATGATAATAAAACTATCTAAAATCAAAGATAAATATATCATTTTCAAATCACCAAGAGAAAAATATATTCTCACATATAAGGGAACCCTATAATATTATCAGTGGATTTCTCAGCAGAAACGTTTTAGACCAAGAGAGAGTGAGATGATATATTCAAAGTGCAGAAAGAAAAAAAAAAAAAAAAACACCTGCAAACCAAGAATACTTTACCTAGCAGAAGTTGTCTTTCAGGAATGCAGGAAAAATAAAGACTTTTCCCCTAAAACCCAAAAAACAAAAGTTGAGGGAGTTTATCACCATAAGACCTGCTTTACAAGAAATACTGAAAGGAGTTTTTCAAGCTGAAATAAAAGGATACATATGAAAGAAAACATATGAAAATATAAAATATGCTTCAAAGGTGAGTGTATAGTCAAACTCAGAATATTCTAATACTGTAATACGGTGCTGTGTTAATCACATAACTAGTATCATAGAGAAAGATCATAAGAGATGACTATGAGCAATTATATGCCATCAAATTGGATAACCTAGAAGAAATGGATAAATTCCTAGAAACATACAAGCTACCAAGACTGAATCATGAAGAAATAAAAAATCTGAACAGACCAATTGCTAGTAAGAATATTGAATCAGTAACCATCCCAACAGCAAAAAAAATTCCAGTACCAGATGGTTTCATTGGTGATTTCTACCAAATATTTAAAGAAGAATTAGTACCAATCCTTCTCAAACTCTTCCAAAAAATAGAGGAGGGAATACTCCCAAACTTATTTTAGGATGCCAGCATTTCTTTGATACCAAAACCAGATAAGATCACCACAGCCAATATCCGTGATGAATATAGAGGCAAAAATTCTCTGCAAAATACTAGCAAACTGAATTCAATGGTACATTAAAGAAAGCATACACCGTGACAAAGTAGGATTTATCCCTGTGATACACAGATGGTTCAACACATGCAAATCAATAAATGTGATACACTACATAATAAAATGAAATAAAAATCATAGAATCATCTCAATAGAGGCAGAAAAATCCTTTGACAAAATTCAACACTTTTTCATGATAAAAACTCTCAACTAATTGGGTACAGAAGGAACCTACCTCAACATAATAAAGGTCATATGTGACAAACCCACAGCACACATCATAGTCAGTGGTGAATGGTTGAAAGCTTTCCTGCTAAGATCATGAGCAAAGCAAGGGTCCCCACTCTCACCACTCCTTTTCAATACAGTACTAGAAGTCCTAGCAAAAGCAATTAGGTAAATAAATTAAAGGCATCCAAATTGAAAAGAAAGAAGTAAACTGTAACTGTTTGCAGATTTGATCTTATATATAGAAAACACTAAAGACTCCATCAAAAAACTTAGAACAAATAAACTAATTCAGTAAAGTTGCAGGATAGAAATTCAACATACAAAAAATAGTTTCATTTCTATACACTAACAACAAACTATCTGAAAAAGAAATAAAGAAAACAATTTCATTTACAAAAGCATAAAAAATAAAATAGTATAAAATACATAGGAATACATTTAACCAAGGAGGTGAAAGATCTGAAAATTATGACATTGATGAAAGAAATCAAAATGACACAAATAAATAGAAAGACAGTTTGTGTTCATAGATCAGAAGAATTAATGTTGTTAACATGTCCGTACTACGCAAAGCCATCTAGAGATTCAGTATAATCCTTATCAAAATTTTGATTACTTTTTTACAGAAAAAAAAAATAGTCCTAAAAGTCGTAATGAACCACAAAGGACCCCAAATAGCAAAGCAATCCTGAGAAAGAAAAACAAAGTTGGAGTCAATATTATCTGAATAAAGCTGAAAAAAAAAAAAAAAAACCCGGAAAGACTATGTTAAACTTAAAAGAAAACCTAACATAATGTCTTTTAATATTCTTTAATGGCATATTGTGTTTTGATGAATATGTATGCATATGTATCACATAATATTAAGTAACTTTAGCTACAATTCCTTCTTTCACTTTAGTATAAAATCACATAATAATGAAGATTATGAAAATCTAGAACTTATTATGTGATTTTAGTTGGGAATACTGCAAAACCTTTACATGTATTTATTTAGTTTTTACTACAATCGTATTAGTTAGGCACTATTATTGTTCACATGATATAAATGAGGAAACAGGCACAGAAAGGATAAATAACTTTTCTGTCACATAACTAGTTAGCAGCATAGCCAGTACTTAGAGCTAGGCATCCTGGCTCTAAATCATATTTTTAACCCCTGGGTTATAGTGTTTCTTTGCTCTTATGTGCTAGGCTACTACTTATAGTAATACAGTGATTTATTTCATTTTTTAATTTAAAGCATCTTTTCTCTGCTTATCTTCCAAAAACTGAAGTAGAATTTGCAATAAGTTGAATACTAAAACTTTAGTGCATTACTTTAAAGAATAAAATTCACTTCAGATAACTATTATATATTACTATTTGTATCACCCTGAACAAAGAAATTTGATTTCAAATATCACAGTATTTTGCAAAGTTCCTTTACATTTTAAGAAAAAGTGAAAGAATTCAGTCTTATGGTGTTTATCATATTAAAATTTAAATATCTGTCAAGATATATCAAAGATTAATGATAAAATGCATTCAGAGAGTATGTTTGTCAAGTATATATTAACAGAATTCTACATATGAATTACTGCAGTGGCAGAATTTAAGGAGATAAAAATTATTGAGGATTATGAATTAAAGACAAAACATAGAGGGTGAAGCATAAATAGATGGTCAGCTAAATAATAGCAGGAAACATTGAATGTTATGAGAAAGGAGAGGAAGAAAGAAACAAATGCAGGATGTGATTTATAAAAGTAAAATAAGTTTAAAATTTGGTTATCAGGCACTTGATAATCAAAAAATTATAGAGTTTTAAAGTTGTACAGGTAGTTAGAGGAAATTTAGCTCATCTATATTTTGAATTATATAATTCCTAAAGATCTATAGCATCCAAAATTTCCAAAGCATTTTTCTCAAGTGATGATTCCAAAAAAGCCTTTACCAGCTCTATTTATGGGAAACTCAGTATGTTTGAATGCAGCCTATTTCATCTTTGTTATTTCTAACTCATTTTCTTCCTTAAATTAATAACTAAAATTGCTTTTCTTTAGTGATCCTACATTTGCCCAGGAGATAAAAAGTATTCAAAGCTAATGCTTATTTTAAGTGACACTCTTAACACTGTCATAAGATACATAGTCAAGAACAACATTGGGTGCATTATAAACCATGTCTCCAAATATACTTGCCAGCTAACATAAAAGAACGAGAAGGAAAAAATAATAATTTCAACATGAAGCTGCAAAATTAGCATAACTTAAAGACAGATCATTCAAATTGCAAAATAGCAGTGAGTAAAAAGTGAAATATCACCTAATTGCTGTGTGTAGCATCTTCGGCTGCCACCGTACCTCAGCCCAGCTACAAGGCTTTGGGAAGAGCAAATGCAGACAAAATCTGCAGGGAAAACAGAAGAGAGAGACAAATAAAGGGCCATGAGCATGATTTTGAATAACCAGCAAGAAGATTAAATCCACTCTAAACCAAAAACACAAACAGTGTCTAGACAGATTAAATCATGGTCTACAGGGAAAAAGATTCAAAGTATCAGTTACTAGAAAAGGCACAATTTAAAGCTACATGTGCTATTTAAAGAGGCCAGTTAAATTTTAAAGGATTGCATGATTTAAAGGCCAGTTCTTACAATACACAGATTCTGTGGGAGAAAAAAAAAAAAAGGCAAAAAGAAAGGAAAAGTATCCTTTAACAATTGGTGGAAAGAAAAGGGGAATCTTAAGGTACTGAAAGACAAACATAAACCATAAATTTAGAGTTCTCACAAAACCTCCCACATCCCTGGAACAAACTTTTTTTTTTAAATATGCTAAAGTAACTGGACTTTGCTATCCTGACAGAAGAGAGCACCATTAAACTATTCATCTTATGACATACTTCATTATCGTAAAAGTCAGTAAGAAGAAAGTAAAGTCTTTACATAGTTACAGCAGAAAATCTAAAAACAAAATTCCAAACATATCAAATAAAGAACAATACCCAATTGAAAAACAGTTATGAGCCAAAAGAAAATGTAAGTCAACTCTCCAGAGTTAAATATACTCAAACAAGCCTCAAGTACATGTAAAAATATGTTAAATCAAAAATTAAAAAACTAAAAATATGGACAAAAGGAGAGACTAATGAAGAAAATTGATTGAAATCAGAAATATATGGAAGAAAACCATAAAATCTCAGAGATGAAGAATAAACTTCAAAGTCCCCAAGGAGATTAGATGCATATGAAAATTTAATAAAGAACACTGAAAAGAGAAAAAAAAAAGTAATCAAAAGAAGGAATATGACAGAAAGAAAAAAAGTTAGTAGAGATGGAAAGAATTGGCAAAGAATCAAATATATTTAAATTGTCAGAGTTCCTGAAGGTAAAAAATTAAACAATGTTAAACAAAAGAAAACAAAACAAACTACAACCCAAGGAACTTTCCAGAATAGAAAGAAGAAAACAAAAATAAAAATATGGAAAATTTTACAAAGGAATATCAACTTCAAGTCAAATACTAGTAAGACTATTAGCTTTCAAAACAAACAGAAATAATTTATCAAGACCTGGATGAGAAAAAAGATCAAATAACTTAGAGAAGTAAAAGTAGCAGACTCTTATCAGACTTCAAAACCTGAATGTAAAAGAAAGTAACAGTGGAGCATATTAAAAAGTAAATAAATAAATGAAAGAAAATGTGAACCACAGATGTTATATCCAGCTTATCTACATTTTAAATATCAAGGATTTAGAAAAAAATAGTTTTCAGCATACAAGACCTTAGAGAATTCTTCACCCTCGGCCTTTCTTAAGGAATCTACTACAGGATGAATATAATTCAACCAAGAATGACTTGTAGGAGTTTTAAAACATGTAATAGTGATGACAGTGGAAAATAGAAAATGAAAAACTTAATTTTCATATGGGTAAAAGGTCTGTATTAAAGGATATCACATAAACTGATAAATTAAGTTGTTAAAGGTCTGAGGTCATTGAAAAACATATAAGCAAAAAGGTAAGAACTAAAAGGTAAAAAATACAAACCTTCCTAAATAAAACAAATAACAAGCAAACAGATAAAGGAGAAGAGAATACACACCTTGTAGTGAAATAAATGTAGCAAATAAAAAAACCCTACAAAATTATAAAATATTACTACAAGGTTAGAAAAATCTTATCAGTCATAGCAGTAAGAAAGAATGGGGTTAACTCACCCGTTTAAAAAAAAAGAAAAAAACAAAACAACCCAAGATTTTCAAGATGGCTTCCAGAGAAGACCTAACTATGTGTTGTATATGAGATTCATCTAAAACAAAGTAAAACAGGAAGGCTGAATATAAAGTAATCCAAAAACGTATTGCAGGCAAATGGAAACAAATAAATAAAAGGCACAGATAGTGATCCTACTATAAGACAAATTGGAATCCAAATGTTAGAACATTAAACATGAAAAAGCACTTTTGAATGTTAAAAGCCACAAGTCCTGATAAAGATATAAAATGTATGAATATTTAAGCATAAAAATAACACATAAATCACCTTAACGATGCACTTACTGTGAGAGATGTGATGAGACACAGATAGAAACACAATAATAATAGCAAGTTTTAATACATCACACTCAGTACAAGACAGATCAAGTTGATGAAAAAATAGGTGGAGAGGAAAAGGTCTAACAACATAATTAACAGGGTAGACTTTATGGATGTATATTGAACACAACAGCCTACACAGTCATCTCAAATTCCTACAACACATTCACAAAATTAGATCATGTAGTAGATTAAAAGTATGAGTCACTTTAATAAAGCATAATATTACAAATATAACTATAAAAATCACTCTCTAATCATAATGCACTAAGATTAAAAAATACTTTAAAAGAAAACACAAAGGGCATTTCTGTTTTCAGCTCTGACATATGAAGAGCTTGAAAGGCATTACTCCCATTCTTACACTAAGAAAAAAGCTAAATGAAAATCAATGAATTTTATTAGACTTATTGGAGTGTTCAGGTACTAGGGCAAACTACCACCTGAAATCTGAAGAAATAGGCAAGTACAGAGAGTCACAACCAAGATCTGATTACCTGGGGCAGAATGATATAGAGCTATATACTAGTAAAAACACTTAAATGGTAATTTCGACAAATTACTGGAGACTTAGTATGGATTAGTGAGACAGTGAGAAAACCCAAGGACTGTACTCTTATGAGCCCCCCTACATCCCAGCTTTCATAAATTTGGCCTCCAAAAACCTCACCAAATTCTCATGGGGAAGAGCCAAGAAAGATCCCTTTTGACTTTGGTAGCACAGAGGAGAAAAGTTAATATTTTGGAATAGATTTAAAGTATCCTCCATAACAAATGTTTACTCTCCAGGGGAAGAGACTTAAAAAAGAAGTAAAAGCAAAAATAAACAAATGGGACCTAGTGAAACTTAAAAGCTTTGGCACAGCAAAAGAAACCATTGACAAAAGGAAAAGACAGCCTACAGAATGGGAGAAAGTATTTGCAAATGATGCTACAGACAAGGGGTTAATATCCAAAATATACAAACAGCTCATATAACTCAACATCAAAAAAACAAACAACCCAACCAAAAAATGGGCAGAAGGTCTAAATAAACATTTTTTTCCAAAGAAGACATAAAAATAGCTAACAGGCACATGAAAAGATGTTCAACATCACTAATTATTAGAGAAATGAAGATCAAAACCACAATAGGTATCACTTCACATGAGTCAGAATGGCTAGCATCAAAAAGTTCACAAATATCTGGTCAGGGAACTAGATCCCACATGCATGCTGCAACTAAGAGTTCATGTGCAACAACTAAGGAGACCTGGAGCTGCAACTAAGACCCAGTGCAAATAAATAAATAAATAAATAAATAAATAAATAAATAAATAAATATTTTTTTTAAAAGTTCACAAATAACAAATGCTGGAGAGGATGTGGAGAGAAGGGAACCTTCATACTCTGCTGGTGGGGATGTAAATTGGTGCAGCCACTATGGAAAACAGTATAGAGGTTCTTTAAAAACTAAAAATATAACTACCATATGATCCAGCAATTCTACTCCTGGGTATATATCCATCAAAAACAAAAACTCTAATTCGAAAAGGTACATGCACCCCAATGTTCACTGCAGCACTATTTACAATAGTCAAGAGATGAAAACAACCTAAGTGCCCATCAACAGATGATTGGCTTACAATGGAATCTTATTCAGCTATAAAAATGAATGAAATATTATCATTTACAGTAATGTGGATGGACCTAGAGAATATTATGCTTAGTGAAACAAGTTAGGAAGACAAAGACAAATACTATATGATAACACTTATATGTGGACTCTAAAAAGTAATACAAATGATTCTGCATACAAAACAGAAACAGACTCACAGGCATAGAAAACAAACTTACGGTTACCAAAAGGGAGAGGGGGAGAGGGAGACCAAATTAGGAGCGTGGGATTAACAGATACAAACTACTATACATAAAATAGTTAAGCAAAAGCATTCACTGTATAGCACAGAGAATTATACCCAATATATTGAAATAAAAAATAAGGGAATATAATCTGAAAAAAAGTCACTATGCTGTATGAAACTAACACAACATTGCAAATCAACCATATCTCAACAATAATTTTATCACAGAGTTAAAGATAAGCAATTATAAAAATGCTTTATACATACACACACTTTAACCAATAAGTAAATATTTTGTAGATAATGAGAGTCAGATTTCTCACTATTGGAGAAAGAAGTGAAAAAAAGAAAAGGAGGCTAAAATAATCTTGTGATGTTGAATCAGAATGAGTTATCAACATGAACTCATGTTTTTTTCTTAGAATTACTGACTGGTAGTTCATTCTGTGCTCTCAAATATTTGTTTTTAATTTTTTAATTTAATTTTATTTATTTTTTTATACAGCATGTCCTTATTAGTCATTGATTTTATGCACATCAGTGTATACATTTCAATCCCAATTGCCCACTTCATCACACCACCATCCCCACCCCACCGTCGCTTTCCCCCCTTGGTGTCCATACGTTTGTTCTCTACATCTGTGTCTCAATTTCTGCCCTGCAAACCACTAAATCTGTACCATTTTACTAGTTTCCACATACATGTATTAATATACGATATTTGTTTTTCTCTTTCTCACTTACTTCATTCTCTATGACAGTCTCTAGATCCATCCACGTCTCAACAAATGACCCAATTTTGTTCCATTTTAATATTCCATTGTATATATGTACCACAACTTCTTTATCCATTCATCTGTCGATGGGCATTTAGGTTGCTTCCATGACCTGGCTATTGTAAATAGTGCTGCAATGAACATTGGGGTGCATGTGTCTTTTTGAATTATGGTTTTCTCTGGGTATATGCCCAGTAGTGGGATTGCTGGATCATATGGTAATTCTATTTTTAGCTTTTTAAGGAACCTCCATACTGTTCTCCATAGTGGCTGTATCAATTTACATTCCCACCAACAGGGCAAGAGGGTTCCCTTTTCTCCACACCCTCTCCAGGATTTGTTGTTTGTAGATTTTCTGATGATGCCCATTCTAACTGCTGTGAGGTGATACCTCATTGTAGTTTTGATTTGCATTTCTCTAAAAATTAGTGATGTTAAGCAGCTTTTCATGTGCCTCTTGGCCATCTGTATGTCTTCTTTGGATAAATGTCTATTTAGGTCTTCTGTCCATTTTTGGATTGGGTTGTTTTTTTTTTAATATTGAGCTGCATGAGCTGTTTATATATTTTGAGATTAAAGCTTTGTCCATTGATTCATTTCCAAGTATTTTCTCCCATTCTGAGGGTTGTCTTTTCATCTTGTTTATGGTTTCCTTTGCTAGCAAAAGCTTTAAAGTTTCAATAGGTCCCATTTGTTTATTTTTGTTTTTATTTCCATTACTCTAGGAGGTAGATCAAAAAAGATCTTGCTGTGATTTATGTCAAAGAGTGTTCTTCCTGTGTTTTCCTCCAAGAGTTTTAGAGTGTCCAGTTTTACATTTAGGCATCTAATCCACTTTGAATTTATTTTTTGTATGGTGTTAGGGAGTGTTCTAATTTCATTCTTTTACATGTAGCTGTCCAGTTTTCCCTAAACCACTTATTGAAGAGACTGTCTTTTCTCCACTGTATATCCTTGCCTCCCTTGTCATAGATTAGTTGACCATAGGTGCAGTGCATGGGCTTATCTCTGGGCTTTCTATCTTGTTCCATTGATCTATGTTTCTGTTTTAGTGCCAGTACCATATTTTCTTGATTACTGTAGCTTTGTAGTATAGTCTGAAGTCAGGGAGTCTGATTCCTCCAGCTCCATTTTTTTCCCTCAAGTCTGCTTTGGCTATTCGGGGTCTTTTCTGTCTCCATACAAATTTTAAGATTTTTTGTTCTAGTTCCATAAAAAATGCCATTGGTAATTTGATATGCATTGCATTGTATCTGTAGATTGCTTTGGGTAGTATAGTCATTTTCACATTTGATGACTCCAATCCAAGAACATGGTATACCTCTCCATCTGTTGGTATTGTCTTCAATTTCTTTCATCAATGTCTTATAGTTTTCTGCATACAGGTCTTTTGTCTCCCTAGGTAGGTTTATCCCTAGGTATTTTATTCTTCTTGTTGCAATGGTAAATGGGAGTATTTCCTTAATTTCTCTTTCAGATTTTTCATCATTAGTGTATAGGAATGCAAGAGATTTTTGTGCATTAGTTTTGTATCCTGCTACTTTACCAAATTCATTGATTAGCTCTAGTAGTTTTCTGGTGGCCTCTTTAGGATTCTCGATGTATAGTATCATGTCACCTGCAAACAGTGACAGTTTTACTTATTCTTTTCCAATTTGTATTTCTTTTATTTCTTTTTCTTCTCTGATTGCCATGTCTATGACTTCCAACACTTTTTGAATAATAGTGATGAGAGTGGACATCCTTGTCTTGTTCCTGATCTTAGAGGAAATGCTTTCAGTTTTTCACCATTGAGAATGATGTTTACTGTGGGTTTGTCATATATTGCCTTTATTATGTTGAGGTAGGTTCCCTCTATGCCCACTTTTGGGAGAGCTTTTATCATAAATGGGTTTTGAATTTTGTCAAAAGGCTTATTTCATTTGGAGCAGAAAACAATAAAAAAAAAAAAAAGTCATCCTGGTTGGGAAAGCAATGAATTGGTAGTTACAGATTTAACATGTGTAATGAGACAATAAATGTGACTGTGTTAGTCTGCATCTAGACAGGAAATATAATTAATATTGTGTGTTACATTTTAAACGTGGGCCCAGAAGTTTTAATGTCACTTAGTCTCAATGCTCAATGATTAAAACCCAGTCACAGGGCTCTCCCTGACTGCCTCAAATTCTGAAGTATACAATAGTGCTCAGAGAGAAAAAGAAATAGGTAAGGTCATTATTTAGCAATTTCAGACACATTAAGATTATAATAAATTTGAATCCATTTTTTGTATTTGACTGCATATAAATTTCAAGTCCCACCACTGCCACTTCCCCTCTGATCCACCTCTGGCAAACTAATAAAAAAGCTCAGGTGTTCCCTGTTTTTGAATTGGTAGAGAAGAAAAGCATGCAAGCCCTCACCAGCATGACAGTCACCCCAGCTCTACTCCTTAACCATCATAAAACTCAAGCCAGATTCCATTCCCCCTCTTGTAAGCCAACCTTGGACCAGCTTGAGTATGCCGTTATACCCCACAAGCCTCACTATGTGAGCAATAAACTTTTTCATGCCCTCTTGTTGCTTGTATGGCACTATCAGTGTCAAAAAAACGAATTTGGGGCTTCCCTGGTGGTGCAGTGGTTGAGAGTCCGCCTGCCGATGCAGTGGACACGGGTTCGTTCCTTGGTCCACGAAGATCCCACATGCCTTGGAGCACCTGGGCCCGTGAGCCACGGCCGCTGAGCCTGTGCGTCCGGAGCCTGTGCTCTGCAACAGGAGAGGCCACAACAGTGAGAGGCCCGCGTACCGCAAAAAAAAAAAAAAAAAAAAAAAAAAAAACCGAATTTTGAGCATGTGGCGTACATTCACCTCTGAGGGGTTACAACGACAAATGTGAAAGTGTTTCTAACCACCTACTATAGAGAACGTAACAGGAAGTCGAAAATGCCTGATAATGAGGTAATAAGGGTACATTTCATTTAAAAATGGCTATGTGTTTGGAAATATTTTCGTATCTTCAAATATACTTTGCCTTGAGGGAAACTATTATTAACACAGAGTATATCAATTAAAAAACAGTTTAATCTCTTCAAGGCTATCATATATGCCCCCAGCAAATAGCAGGCTATTTGGATAGCCTACTATTAATGTGGATAAAACTCCTCATGCCAATCTTTCACACTTTGTTTTTAAGCATATCCCTAGTATATTTGAGTTTATTATTTGAAGAAATTTAGCCTAAATTATCAGTATTTGTATGAAATTTGAATGCAAAGTTTTAAGAAAGAAGGCAGGCAAGCAATGATACCAGTAAAGTGAAACACTAATAAACTCTGCAGCTGATTAAATTGTTGAAGGAATCAATTTCACCCTACTTTAGCGGCTTGAATCCATTCACTTAATGTAGAAAGACAGCCTATGTTGTTGCTCATATTGCTTCTCTTGAATTAAAAGCTTCTTAATTCTCCTAATCTTACTTCTTAAATCACTCTTCAATAATGTGTGTTGTTTAGTTTTCACAGCTTCTGAGCACATAATATAATTAATTCAAATGAGCCTCCAAGCCAACAAGATTTTTTTTTTATTAATATGAGATTAAAGTCTGGAAATGATGGCTGCTGTTTGAATTATTGAGCTCCATTTATTTTATTAGATCAGTATGTAGACTTTAAGGCATGTAAGAAAATCTCTTCCTCTTTTTTTCTTTTATTCCTTGCCATATTTTCCTCCATAATTCATTTCTTCTCTAAAATGTGACTTGATATTTACCCTGTACTTTAAAACATGCATAACATTTTATGACTGATTTTGTCAGCCATAAAATAGAAGTTAGCTCTTTCCCAGTTTATTGAAGATAAAGATACAATTAACTATGAATATGATTCATGGTTAAACATCATAAAATTCACTCTACAAGCAAAATATATTGAATTAATAATATATATTAATTATTGTGTTAATCACTGAAAGAAACAGATTTTAGTTTAAAATGGAAAATTGTCCCATGTGTCATTTCTCCTCACTCAGATGACCCCAATGTAAAGAGAGAAATGAGTAAAGGAACTGAATTCAAACCCCCCAAATGTGAAATATATCAAACATACAAAAAGTATACAGAATCACATAAATACATATATAGTTGAAGAAGCAACACAGGGACGATAGGGTCCACCTTCACTGTGTACTTCAGTTCTCACACAGGATCACATTCCTGTATCTCTCCACAGTCCTTCACACCCAGAGGTCACCACTATCTTAAATTAGATATTTATCATTTCCATGTATGATTTCATACTTTATTACTTATGTATATACAATTACAAACAACATGTTAGATTAATGGCCTAGTTTAAACAATCTACAAGTGGCACAATACATTGTGGTTTATTTTTTTCAAAGTTTAAAATGGTTTCTTCTGCTTATAGGTGGATCCTCTTCAAACATTGATTCAAGGCACAAATTTCTTTAATCATGTAGTTCTGCCATCTTCAATATGCAGTTTTAAAGACAACTGTGTTAGTATGAGTCAGAATAAGGAAAGAGAAGAGATTAAAGGAGAAAATGTGTATACATTAAGATATGTTATTACACCAAAATAATGGAATACAAAGAGCTGTTAAAGCAAGTTGGCAAATCTATGTAGCAAAGTGGATTTTCCAGATACAGTGTTAAATGAGAAAGGTAAGAACATTGAACTTTTAGTATGCCGACATATATAAAAGTGCCACTTTATACCTAAACCATGTATGTCCAACAACATATAGGATATATTATCTAGTTTGAAATTTATACTAATGGTATCTTTTTTTAGATTCTTTTAAAACATTTTTATTTGGTCATAATTAGATTTGTGACATTTATCAATGTAGATGTTGGAATGCCAGTGCATTGATTTTTATTACAGTATAGTATTCCATTTGCACAAACATACCATGATTTTTTTTTTTTTTTTTTTTTTTGCGTTATGTGGGCCTCTCACTGTTGTGGCCTCTCCCGTTGCGGAGCACAGGCTCCGGACGCACAGGCCCAGCGGCCATGGCTCACGGGCCCAGCCGCTCCGCGGCACGTGGGATCCTCCCAGACCGGGGCACGAACCCGTGTCCCCTGCATCGGCAGGCGGACTCTCAACCACTGCGCCACCAGGGAAGCCCCTACCATGATTTTTTTAATCCATTCTCTTAACAAAAAAATGTTTTTCTTGGTTTGTGAATTTTTTTGTTCAATGTTGCAATGAACATTCTTTACATAGTTCCTCATGTATTTTTGTGAGTTTCTTATATAGAAATGACATGAAATTCTGAGTATATGAATCTTAACCTTTGCTAGACATATTCAAATTACTCTCCATTGTAGTTATGTAAATATTCACATAGAACAGCTCACCCAGGTCACATGATTAACGTTGTATCTCATTGAAATTTCATTTTTTTTCATTGCTAGTCAGATGGAGTAACATTTCATATGTTTATGTACACTAGGATTTCCTGTTCCATTCATTGTCTTTAGGGGCCTTAACATTTAATTACTAGGTTTCAGTAGTTGATAGAATAAGAAATATTTTCTAGTTACAATACATATAATTTCAAGACCAAAAAGGGAATAATGGTGGTAAAGTCAGTCAAATTTTTATTTACTATTTCAAAAAGTTAATAGATATTCTCTTAAATTAATAAGAGATCTGGAAGTATTAATGTGTAATTTAAAGAAATGGAATTAACTATCAGAGAAAGAAACTTACCAGTTAATAGAAATTGCCTATTGACAATAGTACTAGCAATTGGTGAGGGGAGTTTCTGTCAATAAGTACACATACACAAAAATATATATGTATACACACACACCACACACACATGGTTATACACACATACAATATTTTTGTAAGAACACACAAGATGGACAACTGCAACCACCACTGGATCTGAAAAAAGGAGAACTGAGAAGGTGGGTAAGAAGAATGCTTATTTTTCACTGCATACTATTTTTTTCCTTGTGACTATATTACCCATTAAATTATAAATAAAATATAAATTTAAAAAGCAAGTCTACAAAGATGTAATCTAATATCTTTTAAGTATCCCTGGAGGACAGTAGCTGTTAGGATTTAACAAAATATTCAGAGCACAGAGAGAAAAAAGGAAGTAATGCATATTATCTGTATCTAATGAGCTATAAATTCCTGTATATTGAGAGTGCAGGGAGGTGGTAATTTGATCTGTCATAAAAATATCCATACTGGTAATAGGTTTACAAAATACCTCTAATATTTTCTGAAATATGTACTTTATATTTGTTGCACTGGTGATAATGTCTTAAGGGAAACAGCCCATTTATTAACTTTGAAATTCTATTTTACAGGTTATAAAGTTTAAGGTGATTCATCTTTTTTAACATAGACTGTCCACTTATCACTTTGTAGAACATGGTGACATTGGCAATTGAGGAATTACCACTAGTATTTTTGTGTGTATTTTATATTTCATATTCATATCAGGAAAATCTAATTGTAGGATTTCATCTCTGTTCTTTCTTCCCTTCTGTCACCCTATGATTTCCAAGCCTTCCTCAAATTTGCATGCATTGACATTTTCAACATTTCAAAATTAGATAGTTTTATTTTGCTAAACTGGAATATGAAAGCATCTAGCAATTATGTCTCATTGATATTCAATCCTAGTAAGTGTACTTCTCAAATAAGGGCTAGCATTTATTATTTTCAGAACTGTCTCCTCGTGCGCTTTGTTGTGATACATCCTTAATTTCCATATCTATATCTAATATATATATCTTTTATAAAGTTGTAAAGTATTATGATATTGTGGGAACCATTTTTATGGCTTCCACACAATAGATGTAGAAATTAAATTATCAGATTGTTCTGACTTTCATATTGAATTCATTTATGAAGGAAGGCAATTATGAGACAGTTTTGAAATGTTTCATAATAAACTAAACATATTTGCAAGATATATAATATGTGCCTTATTAATTACTGATTGCTGCTTTAAAAATTATCCAGTTTTAGTACGTTCAAACAACACTCATTTATTATCTCACAGTTTCTGTAATCAGAAGTCTGGGAACAGTCTGGTGTCTCACAAGGCTGAAATCAGGTTGTCAGCCAGGCTACTGCCTCATCTGGAAGCTTTGCTAGGGAAGATTCTCTTTCAAGGCCCATTCAAGGTCAGAGAGAAATTCATTTCTTTGAGGTTGTATAAATGAAGTCTTCATTTTCTTGCTATCAACTGAAGATCCCTCTCAACTGCTAGAAACCACCCTGAGGTCCTCACCACATGGCTACCCCTTCTCACAATATGGCAACTTGCTTTTCAAGGCCATCAAGAAAAGTATGTGCTATTGTCTCCAACATCTTTAAGAGCGCAGTTGATTCAGTCAGACCCACCCATGTGCTCAAAAAGAAATACGATTAACTCAAATCAACTGATTTCAAAACTCCTTCACTTTTTTATTTAAGGCCACTTATTCATGGGAATTTTATCTAGTCATATTGATTACCCCCACCCATACTCAAGGAGATGGACTTTCATAAGGAGTATCTAAGGTTCAGGAATCTTTGTGACCGTTTTAGAATTCTGCCTACCATAATGCCTTATTTTGTTTTTACTACCTGAAATGTGAATTACCTTGTTTTGGTTTATTCAAGTATTACACAGAGTCAGCACACATTTAAATGTCAGATACTATCCAGAATCTAGAGTAACTATGATCTTAGCCCTCAAAGAATTATAATGATTTTATTCCAAGGGGGCTTCGTGGATCATACTGGTATGAGGAGAACTGCATGTGAGGAGAATTCCTTCACAACCCTTACCTCAGTCCAGTGCTCAACACAGTCTGTTGGAAATTGGTTACCTATGCTGGGAATTATTGCTGCCTCAACAAGAACAATGAATCTCTCCTAAATGCTGCTCATCACCTAAGCTACAGTGTTTACCTGTTTGCTTTCAAGTCTTCTTATCTTTGTAGTTAATTCCTGATTCCTGTTTGTTGTGGATCCTCACGTGCTTGATATTTTTACTGTTATATCATTTTTTTTTTTTTTTTTTTTTGTGGTACGCGGGCCTCTCACTGTTGTGGCCTCTCCCGTTGTGGAGCACAGGCTCTGGATGCGCAGGCTCAGCGGCCATGGCTCACGGGCCTAGCCGCTCTGTGGCATGTGGGATCTTCCCGGACTGGGGCACGAACCCGTGTCCCCTGCATCAGCAGGCGGACTCTCAACCACTGCACCACCAGGGAAGCCCTGTTATATCATATTTTAATGTTTACTCCTGCCTAAACATTTTACTTCTCTGTGACCTGCACTTGCAATATAAGTGAACCTGGGGATGGTTTGCTTACCTAGTTTGGACGTTTGATTCCTATTCAATCTTTTAAAAAAATATTATCTAGGGTTTTGGACCCAGATTCTTATCTAACATGGGTATATGATATTTTGTCCCACCTTCCCCCCCAAAAAAAGGTTTTTGGTAAAGTTTTTGATGTAGGATATTTAGATAAAATATGAAATATAAAGGTTGATGTCTTCTCTTCAATCTCAGTCTTTTTTCTCCCTCCCTCAGAATTTGAACCAGGGTCTTGTTCTTTTAATTATATTTCAGTACTTTTAAAACAGAAATATTCTGCTTCTCAGCTGAGCATATTCTTAGATCCATTTATTCATTTTTTCCTCTCACCATATTTTCTAGACTTATCAGAGGGAGCCAAGAGGTCAGGTCTTACACACTAATTCAGGGACAGTTGAGGAAAATGAAAAACATAGAAGTCTTTAGTTATGATATACAATTCCATGTAATTCCACTCTCAACTAGACTTTAGTATACTCAGTATACTCCTAGATCAATAGACTTAACTTTTTTCCTTGGGTCTCCTTTTCATCAAACTTGACATTTATTTTTCTTTCAAATAGTACCAAATATTTTTAGTGATTCTACATATTGACATCTCTAAAGCTACTTTTACTTTATTTATCTTTGTTTCTTAAGAAACTTAGTATTCTTTTCCTTTTTCTCCTGCCCTTTTCCTTTTATTTTCTATCTTTACTATTTCATTCTTTATGTTTTGCTACTTTTTAGGAAGAAAAGTCTTGAATACACTTACAATTCCCTTTTCCTTCTCAGATATCTCAGGCTCTTTCAGTTGTATGATTGAGGAATTTGACTCAGTGAAAAAGAAATAACACACCATGTAAGATGCTTAGGAGCAGAAAAATATTCAAGGTTTCAATAATGTTTACTATACTGTTATGAGCAAACTTGTAAGATTTATGTATTTTGACACCCTTTATATTAAACACATTTTAGAACCTGCTCTTTCCTTTAGAAAATTTCTTACTTGACTTTAATGATTAAAATATTAAAAGTATTTAATAAATAATGAAAGTTATAACAAAAAATAATAATGATATGTCCCATATCACTTGAAGAAATAGAGTGATAGTGTATATTGGGAAGGGGAGACATTTTCTCAAATTGAAATTTTTGGATATTTTGATTTTAAGACTATCTAAGCAATGATGCACTTAAAAAGGTAAATATATGGAATAGGTAAGCATAGGTAAAATCTGTGCTTATAATGTGATCAAAAAGAAAATAAATTATATTTGAAATGGACAGTGTTGAAATACATTAAGTGCATAGATGAATTAAAGATAATAAGAGCTGAGGATATCATATAATGACCTTGAATGAATTATGTAGCCTGAGAGTCCAAGTTGATAGATGAAGATATAACAGCACATAATGGTTTTAATACATGATCCATTTTTAAAAATTGGAAACCACAGATATGTCACTTAACCTCTCTAAATAAAATGTTTCTCAATTGTAAAATTGATCATACTTGCATCAAAAGTTTATTTACGAGTGGGTTGGGATTTTATATGGCTATGCAAATTAAGGGTACAGTGTACATTTTTGGATGTGACTATGTCAATAAATGAATGCAGAATAGGGCTTCCCTGGTGGCGCAGTGGTTGAGAGTCCACCTGCTGATGCAGGGGACATGGGTTCGTTCCCCAGTCTGGGAGGATCCTGCATGCCGCAAAGCAGCTAGGCCCGTGCGCCATGGCAGCTGAGCCTGCGCATCCGGAGCCTGTGCTCCGCAATGGGAGAGGCCACGGCAGTGAGAGGCCCGCGTGCCGCAAAAAAAAAAAAAAAAAAAGAATGCAGAATATACTTAATTAGCTATATATAAGTTTCTGTATTTTCATTATTACATATCTTTATATTGACTTATATATTTTTAAATTGTTATTTTTATTCCCAAGTAAGGTTTGAGCACTTTTGCCTAAGTGAATATAAACCAGAATGAAATTACATATCATTAGATTAAATTTTTTATATAAATAGAAGTGGTAGTGAAGTGATTAAAAGTGGATTTGAAACAAAATATTAGACAACAGCATGGGAGGCACAGTGTGAAATAATTTCAACACAGTAAAACAGCATGTATATTTTGGATATGGCAATATTTATATTTTCAAGAATCCCTCTAAGGGAAGGAATCACAAGGTTTTAAAAATTAATTCAAATTTAGATCTGAAATACTCAGAGAAGGATACCAATCTCTGTGGGAGATGGGTGGATACCAAGTGTTCACAATTGCCTATTTGTTACCCTCTGCTTTGTCTTGACCGAACTTTTTTTAAAATTTATTTATTTATTTATTTATTATTTATTTTTGGCTGTGTTGGGTCTTCGTTGCTGCGCATGGGCTTTCTCTAGTAGCGGTGAGCGGGGGATACTCTTCATTGCATTGCAACAGCTTCTCACTGCGATGGCTTCTCTTTTTTTTTTTTTTTGCGGTATGTGGGCCTCTCACTGCTGTGGCCTCTCCCGTCGTGGAGCACAGGCTCCGGACGCACAGGCTCAGCAGCCATGGCTCACGGGCCCAGCCGCTCCGCGGCATGTGGGATCCTCCCAGACCGGGGCACGAACTCGTTTCCCCTGCATCGGCAGGCGGACTCGCAACCACTGCGCCACCAGGGAAGCCCGCGATGGCTTCTCTTGTTGCGGAGCCTGAGCTCTAGGCTCATGGGCTTTAGTAGTTGTGGCTCAAGGGCTCAGTAGTTGTGGTGCAAGGGCTTAGTTGCTCTATGGCATGTGGGATCTTCCCAGACCAGGGCTTGAACCCATGTCCTCTGCATTGGCAGGCAGATTCCTAACCACTGCTCCACCAGGGAAGTTCTTGACCAAACTTTTAATTAGGCTTCTTTCCTTCCTACTGGCCCATGAACTCTGCTTGCCTCTAAGGTAAGCAAGCACTAAAAAGTGGTATGGTCTCCCTTACTAGCTTATCCAGGGACTAGCCTGATCACAGCCAGACACTTTTCTTGTCAGATCTTGCTGATCGTTTCTGCTCATTTACTCAGCTTCCCCTTACTTACTACCTATTCTTCCAATAAATTAATGCCTCTTTCCATTTGAATTTGAGACACCTGCCGTTCTTAATTTTGGATCATTCTCTCTATTGCAGTAGTCTTTCTAATTAACATTTCTCTCTAAATTCATTTGTTTTTGCTTGGCATTGGATAGTTTATTAAACATGATCAGGTTTACACGTTCTGGAAATGTAATGATGATAAACCTGTTAAATAATTTTAGACCAAAAGGAAACTGAGAGAACATATACTCAACGTGTTTATTTTAGAGTCTAAGAATCTCATTTAGAGAAACCAAGAAAGTTTAGTAATTTGACTAAACTGACCAAATTAAATGGTAGCACAATTCAATAAAGTTCTCCTAATACTCATCTAAAGTATCTATTACCAACATAAGCTAACCTCTAATTTGCCTAGTATTAACCTCACTAATTATTCATTTGCTTAAAGTTACTTCTGAAATATGGGTATTTATGATTTTATTTTATTTTACTCATACATATTTTTACATACTAACTATTCAAGTATAAATTGATTGTTAATGGTAAAAGAAGCAAATGTATATATGTATATATATGTGTGTGTATATGTAGATGCATATCTATTTATCTATCTTCTATCTGTTATATATCTATATCAGACTACATCTTACATTTGAAACCCAAATTTCCCATCTAAAAATCTGAAAACAAAAATCTTCCGACCAAAAAATTTGTTACAAAGTCTGCTTTGACTGGAACTTAATGCATTTTTATTCCACATATTGTGAATGTTCACACACTTCCTTGAAGAAACATGTGTTTGATGGAAGGGTGCCATCTTAGACCCTGAAAGTAGTCCATACAATGTAAGATACATGTACCTATTACTTTCATTTCTAAAATCCAAAAACATTCTGAACTACAAATTACATCTACACGTGTTTTAGGATTAGGCTTTGCAAACACACATATATCATTACCTGCACGTATATAAAGCTATGTTTATTTAGCTTCTTTTTAAAGGAGATAGAATGCAGTGAGAGTACCTAATTATTTCTTTTTTTTTAAATTGGAGTGTAATTGCTTTACAATGTTGTGTTAGTTTCTACTGTACAATGAAGTGAATCAGTTATATGTATACATATATCCCCTCACTCTTGGACCTCCCTCCTACCCACACCCCCATCTCACCCATCTAGGTCAACACAGAGAACTGAGCTGAGCTTCCTGTGCTTTATAGCAGGTTCCCACTAGCTCTCTATTTTACACATGGTAGTGTATATATGTCAATCGTAATCTCCCGGTTCATCCCACCCTCCCTTTACCCTCACTCCCACCCCGTGTCCACATGTCCGTTCTCTATGTCTGTGTCTCTATTCCTGCCCTTGAAATAGGTTCAACTGTACCATTTTTCTAGATTCCTAACTGAAATGTACCACATTGCATTTGACAATGTGTATTGACATCTAACTGAAATGATATGAGACTTCCAAGTGAGAACTGTCTAGCTATGCTCTGGCTGAACTCTTGAGCCACAGAGTCCAAGAGCATAAAAGAATGGTTACTGCTCAGCACCACTAAATTGAGATGGTATGGTACTCAGTCACAGCAATTTGGAACACTATTTTAATACTAATAATATTTATAATGATACTATTTATTAATAAGATGCACTGAGCTCTTTAATTCAAGAAAAATCACACATATACCTATGATGAAAATATGTGTGGATAGTATGGCAAGCAATTTTTATTTTTATGTATCAAAGTTTTCAGTGTAATTCATTTTACAAGACTTATTTTTTTAATTGCTAACATTTATCGAATTATCCTATTACCCCAGTACTTACTTAATCACTTTTCATTAATTTCCTTACTTGATATTTGCAAGAAACATGAATTATTATTTTATTGATGCAGAAATGGATATTTGAGCAGATAAATATCTTTTCAAAGATAGCACACATGGCAAGTGACAGGTATAGCAAATCTTAAAATCCTTTAGTGTTTAAACTACAGTGTGTTCAGCAAAGAAAGTCATCATAGTGGCTTAATGTTGCACTGAATATACTATATTAGATGCTTTACAAAATTAGTTTCTCCCCCGAGTACATTCTTTCATTTTCTGATCCTACTTTGCATTAGAATGTATTTTTTTATATTTCTGCAGAGAGTATCCTTACTTTGTGTGCTTGTTTACTTTACACAAATAAATGGATTTTGAATTTTGTGCTGAACAAGTGGCATTAGCCTATCAGTTATGGTTTGGGGTATTAAAGAGGCTCAGCTGTCAGACAGTAGGAGAACTATGAAAGTGTTGCCTTTGGTAAGATTAATTATTTATTTTGCTGCATATTTAGAAACTGATGGCTATTTAAATAATTTGTGTTCTGTGAACCTTGACAAATAAGGCAACATAGTGTGGCTCACATACTCAAGGATACATTTAAAGACATTTGCAAAATGAAATTTATATCTTATTTTGAATACAATTTTCTTTATATTTATATAGAGTGTTCAAAAAAGTAAAGGGTAGGTATCGTGGTGGCATGAACGTAACAAACATTTCAGACTTAGACTGTGTTAAATGTGAAAGGACATTAGTTGTTATAAGCATCCTAAAATAACACTTTGGTAGGAATAATATTTCTATTTGCAGATCCATTTGTGTAATTGCAAACCACATTAATATTGTCTTTACTGGCTAGTTAAAAAAATAAACTCCTTAGAAAGTGGGTTGACTGTTTTGAAATATACCATAGAATCAATTTGCTTTGAGGCAGATTGTTATTTAAAAATTTTTCTTTGTACTTGGTTTCCAGACAGTGAAGCAAAAATCAAAATGCTTTGTGAAGAATTTTGTGAGAAAAGGCTATTTTCTAGATACAATAATAAAATGCAATAAGAAATATATTTAATACATATTCTGAAGAGATGAAAACTTGCAATCAACAATTGTCTTACCTCCACTTTCTCTGGAGTTGCATAAAATTCTTAGAGGATGATTCACTGACAAATCACAGGTGATTTTTAATGATACTACCTATCATTTCTTTTGGTAACAGCTCATTGATTCCTCACTACTACAAGATCACTTTTTTTTTTTTTTTTTTTTTTTTTTTTTGTGGTACGCGGGCCTCTCACTGTTGTGGCCTCTCCCGTTGCGGAGCACAGGCTCCGGATGCGCAGGCTCAGCAGCCATGGCTCACGGGCCCAGCCGCTCCGCGGCATATGGGATCCTCCCAGACCGGGGCACGAACCCGTATCCCCTGCATCGGCAGGCGGACTCTCAACCACTGCGCCACCAGGGAGGCCCTACAAGATCACTTTTATGACAAGCTTTTTTTTCCTGTTTGCCATGGAGCTCTCACTCCCATGAGAAAGCATTCTACTATTCCAATGCTATGTTAGAGTGAGTGAAAAATCTGTATCCATCTTATACTTTCTATAGATGTGCCATATACTTCTTTCTTTGGGGGGAATCTGATACTTCTTCAGGATGCTGTTACAGGAATAAAGCACATATTCTCACCTGCTTTTAAATATCACAAAATGGGAATTCTATAACCCACCAGTAGGCCACCCATGTCCAAGCTCTCCAAGAATCTCCTCCAATTCCAATCAACTACAATTCTGGATTTCTTCTATTATTGGTTAACTCTGTTTCTACATAACAGCAACTAGCAACTGGAATTTTTAATTAAATACATAGTACTATTTACAATAGCATCACAAAATGGAATTTCTAGGTATAAATCTAACAAATATATGCAAGATCTATATGCAGAAAACTATAAAACTCTGATACAAGAAATCCAAGAAAATCGAAAAATATGGGTAGTTATTCATGATCATGGAATGGAAAACTCAATATTAATGGAGATATCAATTCTCCCCACTTAACTGTAGATTAAACACAATCCCAGTGAAAATCCCAGAAAATTATTTTATAGATATTTAAAAAGTGATTTCAAGTTTATATTCAAAGGAAAAAGACCTAAAGGATCCAACACAACACTAAAATAAAACAAAGTTGGAGGATTGATACTACTGAAATTCTAACACATACCAATTTAAAAATCAGCAAAATACCTTAAAAGGTTTCTCATCAAAGAAAATAGGCAGATGGTAAATAAACATGAATGATGCTCATCATCATATGTCATCATGGAATTGCAAATTAAAGCACAAAGGTCATCACTAAACACTAATTAGAATGGCTAAAATTCCAAATGCTGGTGAGAATATAGAGCAACAGGAAATCTCATTCATTGCTTGTGGGAATGCAAAATGACACATGCACTTTGGAAGACAGCTTGTCAGTCCCTTACAAGCAAAATAGAGTTTTGCCATATGATCCATTAGTTTTGTTCCTAGATATTCGCCCAACTGATTGAAAACCCATATTCACACAGAAAACTTCATGGTACTATTTAGAGCAGCTTTATTTATAATTACCAAAACTAGAAGCCACAAAGATATCACTCAAAGGGTGAATGAATAAACGCATGATAGTACATCTGTACAACGAAAGATTTTTCAGCAGTAAAACACAAGTTATAAGGCAATAAAAAGACATGAAGGAAACAAAAATGCATGTTGATAAGAAATAGAAGCCATTTTGAAAGTCTACATACTGCATGATTCCAACTTTATAACATTTTAGAAAAGGCAAAATATTGAGATGATAAAATGCTAGTGGTTGCTTGGATTTGGGGTGAGGGATAAGTGAAATGCAGTGGCTTCTTATGACAGTAGATTTATTTTGCAGGATACTGTAATAGTAGATAAAAGACATTATCCACTTGTCAAAACCTATAGAACTTTACAGAATGAAGAATGAATCTTAATGTGTGAAAATATACAAAAAGTCATGTAGGGTCAGGGATTCCAGGATCCCTGCAGGCTGAGACAAAAGAATCTAGCTGTATTACAAATATATAAAAAAAAATCTCACTGAAAGTCACAGGGAGGGGTGATGACCAAAGAAATTTGGGGGATGAGTGAAATCTGTAAGGAACTGCACACAAGCCCTATATACTCGTTGATAAAGTAATGAGAATATGGCTTAACAATTTTTGTAGTGCTAGCTATACATTTATATGGGAATGGAATAATAAAAGGTAGACAGACAGTGGAAGCCAGGTTTGCCACTGTGGGATTGGGAGTGTACAGATAAACAAGGTGAGGGAACTAGAATTATCCATGTGCTAATGAATTAGAGTTGGAGACATGTTTAGCTTTAAAAAGATATAGATGTTTATGTATAGAAATATTTATAGATATGTGCATATACATTGGTATATGCAAACATATACCAATATGTGTTGCAAATAAACACACACACACGCATATATTGCTTTGTCAGCTGAGAGGACCTAAAAGAAATGACACCACAGAAACAATGAACATCTAGATTTTGGTTCCTAACACTATTCTCTGATGAAAGGAAACACAGCTCCTTAGAGAAATAGCTGCTTTGAGGATTAGAGCAATACATATACAAAATGAGCCTGGAGCACTTTGCAGTGCAAAAAAAGTAAAGAAGTGTGCAAAAAAAAATTGATGGGCTACTTTAAAAGAGTACAGGAGCTAACTGAAAAAGCTCCCAGTGGCCAAATCTGGAGAACTTGGAACAAGAAAATAAAGAAAGTAGTATTGAGTTCTAACATGAAATACAAAATAAGCATCCATGAGTCTATACGGAAATAAATAAATGATTGAACAGAATAATAAACTGGAGAGAAGATACAAATTCCATGCAGAAGAATTTCAAATAGTTTTCATAGATATTCCACCCTCAAGAAGGAGGAATGTAACTTGTGAGCTGTGCATAGTGTGAGTATAAAAGTGTGAGCTGTGCATAGTAACTTCCTTTCAATGTGCACTGTGTGGAGAGTGGGAAAATTGAGGAATTTTACTGTGGGTTAACGTGGCAAATATTACCTCAGCCAGGAGATCAAGGCCAGAATCATCAGTTATAAATCATGTTGATAGAATGCACCTTTAATATGGTGTGATGAAAACAGCACTCTACCTCTGTGGTCTTTCTCTCCCAAAACCCGTAACCCTATTCTTATCATGAGAAAAACACTAGACAAATTCCAATATTGGGACATCCTATGAATACATAACCAGTATGCCTCAAACTCCCAAGGTCATCAGAAACAAGGAAAATTTGAGAAACTGCCACAGATGAGAAGACTAAAGAGACTTGACTAAATGTACTGTATTTTATGTGGAAACCTGGAATAGAAGAAGGACAAGAGATAAAAACTTAGGAAATCTAATAAACTGTAGACTTTACTTAATAATAGCTTATTAATATTTGTTCATTAATTATAACAAATATATCATTCTAATGTAAGATATTGATAATAGGGGAAACTGAGTTGGGCTATATGAGAACTCTTTCTACTTGCTTCTCATTTTTTTCCATAAATCTAAAGCTGTTCTAAAACATGAAATGTATTTAAAAGGTAATTACCCAAGGGAAAACATACTAGAGTACAAAATAATTGTATTATAACATTATTGCAAAAATTCCAATTAATTTTCTATATAATCAAATTTTCTATGCATAATTTATATATATTAAGATTTAATAATGTCCTGTAAATGAAACTTTTGAGAATAAACCTCTGTGGATGAATTCTTTCAAGTTATTTACTTATTTGTGAATAATTTCCTTTATGCATTTCAAACCTGCCCATAACAAACTTCTGAAAATATGAATGGAAAAATTCTGCACTATATTTTGAACACAGTTAAGGGGAAATTGCCCCCAGGTTGTTAAAAATAATTTAAGACTAGTGATGCTGACTTTTAGCTTGGAAGAATTAACTCACCGAGTAGAAGACTAATTATTTGTCACATAAATTTTAGAGTATTGAAATGGACAGTGGCATAAGAAGAAGTGAGCTTATAATTTGGGTACCTATAATTCTAAAAAACTACTCTGTGAATTCAAAGACAGTAATAACTAGTGAATATTTCCATGAATCATAAGAAATACAACAAATATCCATCCATCAGTATCTTTGACATTGAAATGTTTGGTATTATTATTTGTTTCTTTGGCAGGAAAAGAAAGAAGAAAAGAAAGAATGAAATAAAGAAAGGAAAGGAGGAGGGGGAGGGGGAGTGACACTGAGGAAATAGATATTTTATAGCAGTATTACCCAAAACCAAATGGTTATACTAAGGAGAACCAGCTTTGCTTTATAAAACCTTAACTCCATTCTTGGAGCATGGTAGAGAGCATACTTCCAAGAAAACTCTTCCAATTAAACTTGGCAGAGGGTAAAACAAACACACACAACAAGCATAATGAATTTCAATGTATCTTATTTAAAGTGTTAAAAATACTCCTTATTACTTATTTACATTGTTTAGAGCAGAAAGGACCAATATATTTATATCTAAAATATATATATTTATATATATATTTATATATAAAATAACTTTTATTTGTTAATTAAAATTTTTAAAATAAATTTATTTATTTTTATTTTTGGCTTCGTTGGGTCTTCATTGCTGTGCACGGGCTTTCTCTAGTTGCGGTGAGTGGGGGCCACTCCTGGTTGCAGTATACGGGCTTCTTATTGCAGTGGCTTTTCTTGTTGTGGAGCATGGGCTCTAGTCGTGCAGGCTTCAGTAGTTGTGGCGTGGGCTCAGTAGTTGTGGCTCTGAGGCATGTGGGATCTTCCTGGACCAGGGATCGAACCCATGTCCCCTGAATTGGCAGGCAGATTCTTAACCACTGTGCCACCAGGGAAGTCCCTAATTAAATTTTAAAGATGTTATGAAGTGGGTTCTGCTGGATAAAGTAACTTTACTTAAAATTCCTCTTTATTGATGAGGAACATTTTTGGACAGGATTTAAAAATGTAGCTCAGTGGACAGAAATAACTGTTGAATATCTTAAATTATTATGTTAACAAATGTAGAAAAAACATAAATTATTATAATGGGTAAATAACTTCATACATGGTATGTTGTGATGAGAAAACAGCCATTCTGAGTTGCTGCATAGGCATTTTATGGTGTAACAACCGTGCTCACACCCAGAATCTGGACATTGAGATGACAACTTGAGCTTAGGATTCCCACCACAAATTTCTGCTTTTCCCAGGACAGCTTTTAAAATAATCACTTAGAACTGAGCCCACAAAATGTTAGTGACTGCTGCCCCGACCACCTTATAAATAATAGGTGCTTGCTGCCCTGCGCTCTATCTTCTGTTCACTTGTGATCTGGGACAGAGGACTCTCCTGGCTCATAGAGTGCCCCCATTTCTGGGATCCGTGCGTAATAAATCTTGTGACTTTACTTCCTTTGTGTGGGTGTAATGAAGCTGTGGTTTCAGTGAAAACGACCCCAGAGGTTTTGGGTTTTCACATCCGCAAAGTGGAAGCTTGGATGCTGAGAGAGCTACCTGCCAATCCCAGGCGGGTAGACTGTGTGTCTCTTCATTCAGCAGGTCACAATCTGCATGTTTCTAATTTAACACATCAGCTATGACCCCTGTAACACATATGTGATATCTACGGTATGTGACGGAGCAAATACATTATTGTTCTCTTCAATTCCATTTAAAATCAACTAACTGTTAACTATTATAGGAAAGTGAACTTTTTTTTCTTTTGAGCAGATTGTGATAAGCAACTTAAATTTCAAAATCAAGTAAAGAATGATTCTGTGGATAGCAGCCCAGCTTCCGTCCCCAGCCACTACTGTCTTTAGCCAATGGGCTCATGAACAAAGTGGCCATTGTGGCAGGGATGGAGGTTATGCATGGGCTCAGCAACATGGACTTCCACTCACCAAGGATGATCTGGCTATGGGCACTGCTGCATGCTCAATCTGCCAGCAGCAGAGACCAATGCTGAGTCCCTGATATGGCACCATTCCCCAGGATGATCAGCAAGCTAGCAGGTTGATTACACTGGACAGCTTCCATCATGCAAGGGGTAGAAGTTTGTTCTTATTGGAATAGACACATAGTCAGGATATGAATTTGCCTTCCCTGCATACAGTTTTTCTGCCAAAACTACTATCAGTGGATTTACAGAACGCCTTATTCTGTCATGGTATTACAAACAGTATTGCTTCTGATCAGAGAACTCACTTCACAGCAAAAGAAATGTGGCAATGGCCCCATGCTCATGCAATTCACTGGTCTTATGATGTTCCTCAACATCCTAAAGCAGCTGGTTTGCTAGACAGTCAAATAACCTTTTGAAAACTCAGGTACACTGTCAGCTGGGTGACAATAACTTGCAGGACTGGGGTAAGGTTCTTCAGCAGCATCCAAGGTATAGTGCTGTTTCTCCAATAGCCAGGTTTCACAGGTCCAGGAGTCAAAGGATGGAAATGGAGGTGGCACCACTCACTATTACCCTGAATGTCCTACTAGCAAAATTTCTGCTTCCTGTTCCCCAAACTTTAAGTTCTTCTGGCTTAGAAGTCTTTGTTCCAGATGGAGGAATGCTTTTACCAGGAGACACACCATGGTCCACTGAACTGCAAGTTAAGACTGCCACTTGGCCACTTTGAGCTCTTCTAATCTCTGAATCAACAAGCAAAGAGGGGAATTACTGTGCTGGCTGTGGTGATTGATCCTGACTATTAAGGGGAAACTGGATCACTAATGCACAATGGAGGTAAGGAGGAGATTATCTGCTATACAGGAGATCCCTCAGGGTGTCTCTTAGGATTACCACACCCTATGATTAAGGTCAATGGAAAATTAAAATAACCCAATCCAGGCAAGACTACTAATGGCCCAGACTCTTCAAGGATGAATGTTTGGGTCACTCTGCCAGGTATAGAACCACAACCATTTGAGGTGCTTGCTGAAGGCAAAAAGAATCCAGAATAGACAGTGGACAAAGGTAATTATAAATACCAGCTACAACCATATGGCCAGTTACAGAAATAAGTATTATAATTGTCATGAATATTTCCTCCTTAGTTTGTTATAAATGCAGATAGATAGATGATAGATAGAAGGATACAGTATCTTTGTTTTCTTTCCTTGTAACATGTGATGTTTTGACTTTATATCATAGTATTTATGCAATGTTAATTTTACATCATAATATTTAAGGTACATAATATCAAGGAGAAAGTAAACATCACTCAAGGACTTTATTTCCTCTTCTGGGAAAAAGGTTAGTACATTTTCCATTGTACATAGGATAGCTGTATCATTATAGGCAGAATTATGACCTAGATATTGTCTTTATTTGGAAATTAAGTATGGTTTAAGGAGATGCATATGGGTGCCAAACTCAATTGTCATGCTTAATTTTATGTGATAACTTGATGGGGTCATGAGGTACCAGGTATTTGGTTAAACATTATTTTGGGTGTGTCTGTGAAGGTGTTTCTAGATGAGATTAGCATTTGGATTGGTAGACTGATTAAGCAGATGGTTTTCAAAAATGTGGGTAGGCATCATCCAATCTGTGAGGGCCTGATTAGAACAAAAAGGTGGAGAAAGGGAGAATTTGCTCTCAATGTCTGACTGAGCTAGATATTGGTCTTCTCCTATCCTTGAACTGGACTTAACACCATCAGTTCTCTTAGTTCACAGGCCTTTGGACTTAGACCAGAACTATGCCATCAGCTTTCCCAGTTCCTTATAATAAATTTGTTGGTTCTGTTTTTCTGCAGAACCCTGACTAGAACAATTGTCACCAAAAGAAAATATAACTTTTTGCAAAATCTTATATACTTATATAGTATTCTCAGACCAAAGGTTAAAACAGAGGTACTATCTTATAAATCACATCTTTTCATTTATTTTTCTTTATTCACATGAGATATCCTAAGTGCTTCATAAGGAGTTAGTACATACTTTTAAATTCCCTCTAGTGAAGTTTTGTTCATCTGTTTCTTTTAAGTTTTTTATTTATTTACTGTCATAGCTAAGATACTAAGAAATATTCTGTGATGCAAAAGGAGTCAGTCATTAAGATGTGTCAGTTTCTTCATATTTGTTCTTCAAAATTATGGACATCAGTCTCTGTATTTAGGGAAACAGATATCATATGGAATACAATTTAGAGACAAATCTGGTATTTTTATTGAAAATATGCCATCTCTTTGTGTCAGTAAAATAAATTACATATTTAAATTTTTTTCATAACATCTTGCTATAAAAATCTAAGTGAAATGTACTATAAAAAAAATAAGAGTTGAGTCCGGAGGAAGATGGCGGAAGAGTAAGACACGGAGATCACCTTCCTCCCCACAGATACATCAGAAATTCATCTACACATGGAACAACTCCTACAGAACACCTACTGAATGCTGACAGAAGACCTCAGACCCCCCAAAAGGCAAGAAACTCCCCACATACCTGGGTAGGGCAAAAGAAAAAAGAATAAACAGAGACAAAAGGATAGGGACGGGACCTGCACCAGTGGGAGGGAGCCGTGAAGGAAGAAAGGTTTCCACACACTAGAAGCCCCTTCGTGGGCGGAGACTGCGGGTGGCCGAGGGGGAAAGCTTCGGAGTAGCGGAGGAGAGCACAGCAACAGGGGTGCGGAGGGCAAAGCGGAGAGATTCCCGCACAGAGGATCGGGGCCGACCGGCACTCACCAGCCCGAGAGACTTTGTCTGCTCGGCCGCCGGGGCGGGCAGGGCTGGGAGCTGAGGCTCGGGTATCGGGTTTCGGTCGGAGCGCAGGGAGAGGACTGGGTCTGGCGGCAGGAAGAGCCTGAAGGGGTTGGTTCGCCGCGGCTAGCCTGGAGGGAGTCCGGTGGAAAAGTCCGGAGCTGCCGAAGAGGCAAGAGACTTTTTCTTCCCTTTTGTTTCCTGGTGCACGAGGAGAGGGCATTAAGAACGCTGCTTAAAGAAGCTCCAGAGACGGGCGCGAGCCGCGGCGAAAGGCACGGACCCCGGAGACGGGCGTGGGACGCTGGGGCTGCTGCTGCCGCCGCCGCCGCCGCCGCCACAAGGCCTGTGTGCGAGCGCGGGTCACTGTCCACCCCGCCTTCCGGGGAGCCTGTGCAGCCCGCCACTGCTGGGGTCCCGGGACCCAGCGACGTCTTCCCCGGGAAAGCGCACGGAGCGCTTCGGGCTGGTGCAACGTCACGTCAGCCTCTGCCACCGCAGGCCTGCCCCGCACTGCGTGCCCCTCCCTCCCCTAGGCCTGAGTGAGCCAGAGCCCCCGAATCAGCGGCTCCTTTAAACCAGTCCTGTCTGAGAGAAGAACGGACGCCCTACGGCGACCTACACGCAGAGGCGGGGATAGGTCTAAAGCTGAGACCCGGGAGCTGTGAGAGCAGAGAAGAGACAGGGAAATCTCTCTGTGCAGCCTCGGAGGCAGCGGATTAAAGCTCCATGGTCCACTTGATGTGCCCTGCGTCTGTGGAGTGCGTGAATGGACAGCGAATCATTCCAAATTGAGGAGGTGGACTTTGAGGACAAGATTTAAGATTTTTTCCCCTTTTCCTCTTTTTACAACGAATTATCCCAAAT
This sequence comes from Hyperoodon ampullatus, assembly GCF_949752795.1. Classification (NCBI taxonomy): domain Eukaryota; kingdom Metazoa; phylum Chordata; class Mammalia; order Artiodactyla; family Ziphiidae; genus Hyperoodon; species Hyperoodon ampullatus. The sequence continues at coordinate 102,021,182 of NC_136914.1, forward strand.
TGAGGAGGTGGACTTTAAGAGCAAGATTTTCGATTTTTTCCCCCTATTCTCTTTTTGTGAATGTGTATGTGTATGCTTCTGTGTGAGATTTTCTCTGTATAGCTTTGCTTCCACCATAGGTCCCAGGGTTCTATCCGTCCGTTTTTTTCTTTTTTTTCAATAATTACTTTTTTATTTTTAATAATGCTATTATATTTTATACTTTATTCTATTTTACTTTATCGTCCCTCTTTCTTTTTTCCTACCTTCCCTTCCTCCATCCCTCCTTCCGCCCCTTTCTTTCTTTCTTTCCTCCCTCCCTCCCTCCTGTCTTTCTTTCTTTCCATCCTCTCTCCCTCCCTCCCTTCTTCCTTTCACTCATTCTTTCCTCCCTCCCTCCCTCCCTCCCTCCTTCCTTTCACTCATTCTTTCCTCCCTCCCTCCTTACTTTCTTTCTTTCATTCCTTCCTTCCTCCCTCCCTTTCTTTCTTTCTTCATTCCTTCCTTCCTTTCTTTCCTTCTTCCTTTCTTTCTATCTCTCTTTCTTTCTTCTACTAATTCTTTCTTTCTACTTTTTCTCCCTTTTATTCTGAGCCGGGTAGATGAAAAGTTCTTGGTGCTGCAGCCAAGAGTCAGTGCTGTGCCTCTGAAGTGGGAGAGCCAACTTCAGGACACGGGTCCACAAGAGACCTCCCAGCTCCACATAATATCAAGCGGTGAAAATCTCCCAGAGATCTCCATCTCAACACCAGCACCCAGCTTCAGTCAACGAACAGCAAGCTACAGTGCTGGTCACCCTATGCCAAGCAACGAGCAACACAGGAATACAACACCACCCATTAGCAAAGAGGCTGCCTAAAAACATAATAAGGCCACAGGCACCCCAAAACACACCACCAGACGTGGACCTGTCCACCAGAAAGACAAGATTGAGCCTCAACCACTAGAACACAGGCACTAGTCCCCCCCACCAGGAAGCCTACACAACCTACTGAAACAACCTTAGTCACTGGGGACAGACACCAAAAACAACGGGAACTACGAATCTGCAGCCTGCAAAAAGGAGACCCCAAACACAGTAACATAAGCAAAATGAGAAGACAGAAAAACACACAGCAGGTGAAGGAGCAAGATAAAAACCTACCAGATCGAACAAATGAAGACGTAATAGGCAGTCTACCTGAAAAAGAATTCAGAATAATGATAGTAAAGCTGATCCAAGATTCTATTTCCATGATCCAAAATCTTGGAAATAGAATAGACAAAATGCAAGAAACAGTTAACAAGGATCTAGAAGAACTAAAGATGAATCAAGCATTGATTAAAAACACAATAAATGAAATGAAAAATACTCTAGATGGGATCAATAGCAGAATAACTGAGGCAGAAGAACGGATAAGTGAGGTGGAAGATAAAATAGTGGAAATAACTGATGCAGAGCAAAATAAAGTAAAAAGAATGAAAAGAATAGACGACAGTCTCAGAGACCTCTGAGATAACATTAAACGCACCAACATTCGAATTATAGGGGTTCCAGAAGAAGAGGAGAAAAAGAAAGTGACTGAGAAAATATTTGAAGAGATTATAGTTGAAAACTTCCCTAATATGGGAAAGGAAATAGTTAATCAAGTCCAGGAGGCACAGAGAGTCCCATACAGAATAAATCCAAGGATAAATACACCAAGACACATATTAATCAAACTGTCAAAAGTTAAACACAAAGAAATCATATTAAAAGCAGCAAGGGAAAAACAACAAATAACACATAAGGGAATCCCCATCAGGTTAACAGCTGATCTCACAGCAAAAACTCTACAAGACAGAAGGGAGTGGTAGGACATAATTAAAGTGATGAAGGAGAAAAACCTGCAACCAAGACTACTCTACCCAGCAAGGATCTCATTCAGATTTGATGGAGAAATTAAAACCTTTACAGACAAGCAAAAGCTGAGAGAGTTCAGCACCACCAAACCAGCTTTACAACAAATGCTAAAGGAACTTCTCTAAGCAAGAAAAACAACAGAAGTAAAATACCTACAATAATGAACCCAAAACAATGAAGAAAATGGGAATAGGAACATACATATCAATAATTACCTTAAATGTAAATGGACTAAATGCTCCCACCAAAAGACACAGATTGGCTGAATGGATACAAAAACAAGACCCATATATATGCTGTCTACAAGAGACCCACTTCAGACCTAGAGACACATACAGATTGAAAGTAAGGGGATGGAAAAAGATATTCCATGCAAATGGAAATCAAAAGAAAGCTGGAGTAGCAATTATTATATCAGACAAAATAGACTTTAAAATAAAGACTACTAGAAGAGACAAAGAAGGACAGTACATAATGATAAAGGGATTGATCCAGGAAGAAGATATAAAAATTGTAAATATTTATGCATCCAACATAGGAGCACCTCAGTACATAACGCAAGTACTAACAGCCATAAAAGGGGAAATCAACAGTAACACACTCATAGTAGGGGTCTTTAACACCCCACTTTCACCAATGGACAGATCATCCAAAATTAAAATAAATAAGGAAACACAAGCTTTAAATGATACATTAAACAAGATGGACTTCATTGATATTTATAGGACATTCCACCCAAAAACAACAGAATACACATTTTTCTCAAGTGCTCATGGAACATTCTCCAGGATAGTTCATATCTTGGGTCACAAATCAAGCCTTGGTAAATTTAAGAAAATTGAAATTGTATCAAGTATCTTTTCCGACCACAATGCTATGAGACTAGATATCAATTACAGGAAAAGATCTGTAAAAAATACAAACACATGGAGGCTAAACAATACACTACTCAGTAACGAAGGGATCACTGAAGAAATCAAAGAGGAAATAAAAAAATACCTAGAAACAAATGACAATGGAGACATGACGACCCAAAACCTATGGGACGCAGCAAAAGCAGTTCTATGGGGTAAGTTTATAGCAACACAATCCCACCTTAAGAAACAGGGAATATCTCGAGTAAACAACCTGACCCTGCACTTAAAGCAATTAGAGAAAGAAGAACAAAAAACCCCCAAAGTTAGCAGAAGGAAAGAAATCATAAAGATCAGATCAGAAATAAATGAAAAAGAAATGAAGGGAACGATAGCAAAGATCAATAAAACTAAAAGCTGGTTCTTTGAGAAGATAAACAAAATTGATAAACCGTTAGTCAGACTCATCAAGAAAAAAAGGGAGAAGACTCAAATCAATAGAATTAGAAATGAAAAAGGAGAAGTAACAACTGACATTGCAGAAATACAAAAGATCATGAGAGATTACCACAAGAAAATCTATGCCAATAAAATGGACAACCTGGAAGAAATGGACAAATTCTTAGAAATGCACAACCCGCCAAGACTGACTCAGGAATAAATAGAAAATATGAATAGACCAAACACAAGCACTGAAATTGAAACTGTGATTAAAAATCTTCCAACAAACAAAAGCCTAGGACCAGATGGCTTCACAGGTGAATTCTATCAAACATTTAGAGAAGAGCTAACACCCATCCTTCTCAAACTCTTCCAAAATATAGCAGAGGGAAGAGCACTCCCATACTCATTCTAGGAGGCCACCATCACCTTGATACCAAAACCAGGCAAGGATGTCACAAAGAAAGAAAACTACAGGACAATATCACTGATGAACATACATGCAAAAATCCTCAACAAAATACTAGCAAACAGAATCCAACAGCACATTAAAAGGATCATACACCATGATCAAGTGGGGTTTATTCCAGGAATGCAAGGATTCTTCAATATATGCAAATCAATCAATGTGATACACCATATTAATAAACTGAAGAAGAAAAACCATATGATCATCTCAATAGATGCAGAGAAAGCTTTCGACAAAATTCAACACCCATTTATGATAAAAACCCTGCAGAAAGTAGGCATAGAGGGAACATTCCTCAACATAATAAAGGCCATATATGACAAACCCACAGCCAACATCGTCCTCAATGGTGAAAACTGAAACCATTTCCACTAAGATCAGGAACAAGACAAGGCTGCCCACTCACACCACTCTTATTCAACATAGTTTTGGAAGTTTTAGCCACAGCAATCAGAGAAGAAAAGGAAATAAAAGGAATCCAAATTGGAAAAGAAGAAGTAAAGCTGTCACTGTTTGCAGATGACATGATACAATACATAGAGAATCCTAAAGATGCTACCAGAAAATTACTAGAGCTAATCAATGTATTTGGTAAAGTAGCAGGATACAAAATTAATGCACAGAAATCTCTGGCATTCCTGTACACTAATGATGAAAAATCTGAAAGTGAAATCAAGAAAACACTCCCATTTACCACTGCAACAAAAAGAATAAAATATCTAGGAATAAACCTACCTAAGGAGACAAAAGACCTGTATGCAGAAAATTATAAGACACTGATGAAAGAAATTAAAGATGATACAAACAGATGCAGAGATATACCATGCTCCTGGATTGGAAGAATCAATATTGTGAAAATGACCTTACTACCCAAAGCAATCTACAGATTCAATACAATCCCTATCAAACTACCACTGGCATTTTTCACAGAACTAGAACAAAAAATTTCACAATTTGTTTGGAAAAACAAAAGACCCCGAATAGCCAAAGCAATCTTGAGAACGAAAAATGGAGCTGGAGGAATCAGGCTCCCTGACTTCAGACTATACTACAAAGCTACAGTAATCAAGACAGTGTGGTACTGGCACAAAAACAGAAAGATAGATCAATGGAACAGGATAGAAAGCCCAGAGATAAACCCACGCACATATGGTCAACTTATCTTTGATAAAGGAGGCAGGAATGTACAGTGGAGAAAGGACAGCCTCTTCAATAAGTGGTGCTGGGAAAACTGGACAGGGACATGTAAAAGTATGAGATTAGATAATTCCCTAACACCATACACAAAAATAAGCTCAAAATGGATTAAAGACCTAAATGTAAGGCCAGAAACTATCAAACTCTTAGAGGAAAACATAGGCAGAACACTCTATGACATAAATCACAGCAAGATCCTTTTGGACCCACCTCCTAGAGAAATGGAAATAAAAACAAAGATAAACAAATGGGACCTAATGAAACTTCAAAGCTTTTGCACAGCAAAGGAAACCATAAACAAGACCAAAAGACAACCCTCAGAATGGGAGAAAATATTTGCAAATGAAGCAACTGACAAAGGATTAATCTCCAAAATTTATAAGCCGCTCATGCAGCTCAATAGCAAAAAAACAAACAACCCAATCCAAAAATGGGCAGAAGACTTCAATAGGCATTTCTCCAAAGAAGATATACAGACTGCCAACAAACACATGAAAGAATTTTCAACATCATTAATCATTAGAGAAATGCAAATCAAAACTACAATGAGATATCATCTCACACCAGTCAGAATGGCCATCATCAAGAAATCTAGAAACAATAAATTCTGGAGAGGGTGTGGAGAAAAGGGAACACTCTTGCACTGCTGGTGGGAATGTGAATTGGTACAGCCACTATGGAGAACAGTATGGAGGTTCCTTAAGAAACTAAAAATAGAACTACCATATGACCCAGCAATCCCACTACTAGGCATATACCCTGAGAAAACCATAATTCAAAAAGAGACATGTACCAAAATGTTCATTGCAGCTCTATTCACAATAGCCCGGAGCTGGAAACAACCTAAGTGTCCATCATTGGATGAATCGATAAAGAAGATGTGGCACATATATACAATGTAATATTACTCAGCCATAAAAAGAAACGAAACTGAGCTATTTGTAATGAGGTTGATAGACCTAGAGTCTGTCATACAGAATGAAGTAAGTCAGAAAGAGAACGACAAATACCATATGCTACCACATATATATGGAATTTAAGAAAAAAAATGTCATGAAGAACCTAGGGGTAAAACAGGAATAAAGACACAGACCTACTGAGAATGGACTTTAGGATATGGGGAGGGGGAAGGGTAAGCTGTGACAAAGCAAAAGAGGGGCATGGACATATATACAGTACCAAACGTAAGGTAGATAGATAGTGGGAAGCAGCCACATAGCACAGGGATATCAGCTCGGTGCTTTGTGACCGCCTGGAAGGGTGGGATAGGAAGGGTGGGAGGGAGGGAGATGCAAGAGGGAAGGGATGTGTGAACAGATGTATATGTATGACTGATTCACTTTTTTATAAAGAAGAAACTAATAAAAAAAATAAGAGTTATAATATCATTCTGTTTGGCACTGTGGAGCTTATACTATTTAATTTAGATCAGGATATTTACTACTAGCCTGAGAGGCTTTGAAATTGGCTTATTTATCAGCTTTATTTTCTGTCAAATTGCAATCATTATCTTTTTTTCTGATGGTAGTTCCAAAAGAATATTGACTGTCTTAGCTATTAAGTATACAAAAAATTTCCTACTATTACTGACTGGAAGATTTTTTTAAAGAATATGGGTTTCTTGGGAAACACTGCATTACTCACAGGACTTTATAAAATTTCTTTATGCCCTCTCTGTCTTTGAGATCTTTTCAGTCTGTCATTTTATAGGCAGGTGAGGATTTTTTCCATTTTTCTCACTTATATAGTGCTATATACCACATTTTCATGTATGATAGTCTTAGCCTATAATCAGAAGGGATTGATATTTACATTTCTAAAAAAGGCTCTAATACCAGCATATCAGGACTGTAACTAACTTAATAAAAAGGGAGTTTTAGAAATCATCAGTGAAATAAACTTGGGGAGTCCAACTAGACAAGAATCAAAAAATGAAAGTTGCATGCACATTTTTTGATGCAGATGGTCTGGTTAGAATATGGTAGGTGTTGATGTGACTACTGAACTTGGCCTTTCCCTTGCATTGGGTCTTAGATACTCACTTTAGCACTTCTACACTCTGTCACTCCAGAATGCTTAGATATGTTATACTGTGACTGAGTCATTTTGCCAATACTTAATGTTACAATTGTTAGAAAAGTCTCCACTGGGTAAAAAAGGCCATAAAGATAATCCTTGACCTGGGTCCTATTCAAAGCCTAGCAGAATTTGAAATTACTCAGAAAATGTATAAAAGCAAAATATCTCATCGTTGCACATAGTGCTTCTAGAATCCAGAGAGATTTGTGAAAGGAATGTTAAGGACTCGATGAATAAAAATGTAGAGGACTTCCTTTCACTTTTATTTGGGAAGCTAACATTTAATTCAAAGACTAACAATATTATATAATTAAATAAAATATTGAACCAGTGAGTATGGAAAAGGGATTGTATTAAATTAACTATTTTATTTCCCTTTAGGACAGTTTATTGCTATGTAAGAATTTGTTTAAACAACAAGGTCCTACTGTATAGCACAGGGAACTATATTCAATATCTTGTAATAACCTATAATGGAAAAGAACCTGAAAAAAGAATATATATATATATATATACACACACATAGAATCTGAAAAAGAATATATATGTATATATCTATATATCTATATATATATATAGATATATATTTAACTGACTCATTTTGCTGTATACCAGAAACTAACACAATATTTTAAATCAACTATACTTCAGTTAAAAAAAAAAGAATTTGTCTACACGCAACATTATAAAACCATGGATTATAGAAGACAGTTAATTTACACATATTGATCATCAGTATTGTAACAGAGTTTTTAAAAGCTCTTTAAAAAAGTGTCATGGTTACCTTCATATGTCAACTTGGCTAGGCTATAGTACAGAGTTATTTAGTCAAACACGAATATAGGTATTGCTGGGAAAGTATTTTGTAGATGTGGTAAACATCTACAATCAGTGGACTTTAAATAAAGAGAATTAACTTCAATAATGTGAATGGACTTTGTCCAGTTAGTTGAGAGACCTTAACAGCAAAACCTGAGGTTTCTGTGGAGAACCCGAACTGAACCTTAACTGATACACAAAGGTAATTTTATCTTCTGTTTTATGTTTTCTTCTGTTGTTTTCTTTTGTACATCTTTGAAAATTTGTTTATAACACAAAAATGAAGAGTGTAAAATTCTTCCAGTCAGACATATCATTCATTTTTCTCAATAAATTTTCAATATCTTAAACATCTTTTACCATAGATTACAGTGTAATCTTCTTCTGTAGAAGTTCTTCTAGCTTTTTTCACTTCTCTTAAGTGTCATAGTAAACCTAACTGAGATTTCGTTCATAGATTACAGCTAAAAAAATTTTCCAGATTGTATTTAGTAAACAGTGATGTGTTTTTTGTAGACTTCCTCTGTTCATCTTTATCATCATGTACTTGTGATTTATTTTTTAGCCAATGTACAATACTTGTTTCCCATATATATAAAGATATTTTTGAGAACTCATAAAATAATTTTAGTGACCTTGATGTTTCTAGAAAGAAATGTTATAAAAATAAAATATACTTACTTCCTGAAAGGTTCCTCTTATAATAAGGTTGCCATATAAATGTATCTCAATTCTACAAATTGGCATTTCTGGCTAATAGTTAATTAAGAATCTCTTCTCACTATCTGATACAAATATATTGACCATTTTATGATTGATATAATGGAAGCTCTATCTTTATCAGTCATTGATCATTAATCCAAAAACTACCTTATGTGGGTCTCCACTTAAAATTCCATTTTTCTTCACTCTGTTATATCTAGTAAACCCCTTAAGAATGCATCACATCTTCAAAAAAGAGGCATATTTAGTCTATTACCCTTTAAGACTCATTATTTTAAATAAATAAGGACAGTATACTGTAGTGGTTATGAGCAAACATTCCAGAGTTCAGGGTTCAGGGTTGTTACTTACTCATTTTAAGTTTTTGAGAAATTAATTAAGCTCTAAATAAGGGATATAGGTGATGAATGTACCCATTCATATTTAGTATTCATATGTTAAGCCTTGTGTATTTCATGTGTATATTAGTCATATTAGGTATGTTTTCACTATATTTGCCATTCTTTATAGACTATGCAATCTCAGTTTACAACATCAATATGATTTCTGTATTTCTGGGTCAAAATTGAAGACCACAATTTTCCCATTTAGGTTATTACATAATATTGAGCAGAGTTCCCTGTGCTATACAGTAGGTCCTTGTTGGTTATCTATTTTAAATATAACAGTGTGTACATGTCAATCCCAAACTAATTTTCAATGGTTAGATTGAATAAACAAATATGAAACTGTCCCAATTATAATGTGCATAAACTAAAATGATTGTGGTCACTTTTGCTTTTTCTCTCCCCTAGAGTTAAACACTTAAAATTATGAAAACATAGAGGGATAAAATTATTTTTCTAAGCATTTTAACTTAGATATGCTAATTTTTAAATAAAAAGTCAAATTTATTTTTTAAGTTATACTTAATAACAACAGAAAACTAACACACATGGATTTGAATATAAGAAAGAGTCAATTCTGCTTATCTAGGCTGGTTGCTTAGGGAATAGTTGACATTATCCTGTGTCAGAGTCTTTTATTTCAGTGTCTATATATGAACATACTCCCTTAATAATAGCTTTTGGCAACATCTGGTGACCCCACAGAAGTTGGCTATTTGTCTGCTTTTTATCACAAACTTAACTTACCAGTTTTCTAGTTGACTACTAGAAAACAGAGGGGAAGGCTTCTGGAGCCTTTCCACCAGGCAAAGGAACCTGAGGACGCCTCTTGGGATGGGGACCAAGGCCACTGCCCCATACCAGCCCCTCCCCTCTCCCTAGAGGATCAAAGCCTTCATATGCAGGGAGGAGCACAGACTGTAACAGGAGGGCAGGAATGGAAACCCCTGCAGCTGGGGGAGAGGAATGGCAGCCGCCAAGGGAACCTCCCCATCTCCCCCAGAACCGAGAGCATTTGGAGCACACAGTCGGATTCACAGACCAGGAGTGCAAAGATGTCTGGCCGGGGCAGGGTGGGGTAGATGATCACTGAATCCATCTGAGCAGATGAGAAAATTTTGCGAGAGAGCCAAGTTAGAAGGAAAGAAGAGGATCTTGGATGGAGCCCTTAACGATTCTGCTCTGTAATGGTCAAGAGGGAAAGGAGGAAGCAGCAAGTGGAACTGACCAAGAACTGCCGTGAGGAAGAAGGAAAAGCAAGATGAGGAGGAAGGAGCCGACCCAGTCTGGAAGCCAGGGGCTGGAATTAAAGGACAAAGATGATCCTGGCCTTACCCTCAGGATGGGTATGATGTAGTGAGAAAGACCCGAAGTGCACACAATTACTGGGAGCTGGTGCAACCGAATGGGGCCACAGAGCCCAGACGCGGAATCCGTCGTCCAGCCCTCCCTCAAGGTTAGAGAGAGAACTGTCAGTACTGTCAGCTGTCAGCACCTCCATCACACGCCTGAACGCAGGAGCCACTCAGTACACAGCTTCATCTCCTTCCAGCCTCCATAGTCTGCAGCCTCAGAAAAAACCCAGGTTTCAAGAAAATCTTAAAAATCACATATGTTTATGAAAGCCTCTAGGAATTGTAAAGAAGGCATCTAGGAATTGTAAAGAAAAGAGAAATCTTCTGGCATTAAGATTCCAACCACCTTTGATTTCCAGGTAATTGAGGATGAGTCACTGTTCTTTAAAAAGTAAGACTGAGTTTCCCCAAAATTAGTACTTCGTTTTGAGGAGAGCAGCTGACAAGGGCAAAGACACTCAATGATGCCCCAGTTTCAGCCACAATCATAGGGGAGAGAGACAAGTTAGGAAAGGGAACACAGAAGATTCCACAGCGATGGCTCTCAAATAAAGCCAATCCCTGGCCAGAATGATAAGCCGAAGCGTCTGTTATCATTGGATTGTGAATAAGCAAAACATAATGAAATGCCAAATGTAAATATGGTGCTTTTTTTAACCCAAATCTCCAACTCTGGACAAAGAACTAAAATGATTTGAACCCTCCATAGGCAGAGTTTGTCTTTAGCTTAACAAACAAGAGACATTTCAGGCAAGAAGAAATGCATTTTTCTGCAGGGAGCAAAATAAATTCTAATAGCTCACAAAACGCTGGACCAGCTCCCAAATCCTGTGCTGCAAACCCCCGGAAGCCTCCAGCGACTGCCGCAGGGAAGGCTGGGGAAGGACACCTTCTGGGTACAGACACCATGGCCGGCCTTTCGAATCCCTTTCTCTCCTGCCCACCTGGCTCTCTCCCGCTTAAGGCCTACGTGCCTCACGCTTGAACCCTTAAACCTGTCACCTACCACACCAGGTGAATCTCAGGCTACCCCTCCAATCTGCCCACCTAACTTCTCCCAATAGTCCCCATCACATCAAGCTTTATTTCGAAAAACTTCCAGTAACTCTCTAGTATCTTCCAATAAAGTCTGAGTTACTTGCCTCGAGTTTCTCCACAGCCCGCCTGAACCTACCATTCGGACCTAGATCCCCTCTTTCTCCAGAATCCCAAACCGCACCGCCCCCATCCCTGCCTACTGTGTCCAATTCACCTCACAATCAGGCCCTGTTCAAGGGTCCCCACATTCAGAAACCAGAACCTGGCCATTTCTGCCCAGACAGCTCTCCCTTCCCTGAACTCAGGCTCAGGACCACTCAATCTGGCTTCACAACATGGCTTTCATCTCCTTAAAATATATATATATATATATATATATATATATATATATATATATATATATATATATATACATATATATATATATAAAATATATAATATAAATATTATATATATAATATAGAGGTCTCTGCCATATATATTATATATTATATTATATAATATATATTGTATAAAAATATATATTTATATATAATATATTATATTTATATATATATATATATATATATATATATATATATATATATATGGCAGAGACCTCTATGTTTTTATGTAAATTCAGGGAATCAAGAATACCCAGAATTCTTTTGAAAAGAGTTCTTTTTAAAAAGAAAAGCACTTAAATTACATGATTTCCAGACCTATTATAAAGTTACTGTAACTAAGTGTGGCACTGGTCCATGGATCAACACATTGATTAATGGAACAAATAGAGAACTCCAGCATAGATCCATACTTTTACTCACTTTTTATTGTGATAGTACTATTTAACATAAGACCTATCCTCCATAAAATGTTAAGTATACAATACAGTATTTCTAACTATAGGAATGATGCTGAACAGATCTCTAGAACTATTCATCTTACATAACAGAAATTTTATACTGTGAATAGAAATGCCCCATTTCCCCCATTTCCCCTATACCCACTGGGTTTTTGATAAAAGTAATCCAATTTGAAGAGGAAGGGATTTTAAACAAAAGGTCTTGGGACTACTGGATATCTGTCATTAACAAAACGCTCCTTGAGTCTTCCTCACATTATACACAAAAATTAATTTGAAATGGATCAGAAACCTGAAGATAAAGCTAAAACTATTAACCTTTTAAGAGAATATATATGGAGAACATCTTCTTGACTTGGCAGTGGACAAACTTTCTTAGAAATTGTATAGAAATTATGTCAGTGAAACTTTGCCTGTGACCAGCAAAAGGTGAGAGAGTTTCCTGCCCCATCACAGTGAAGGCAGAGGTGGCTTACTTTCCCTCTTCTGGACCAGAAAGTTTTTTCTTTTATTCCCTCAGCTACCTCTTGCCTTTGCTTAGGATGGGAGTATTCTCCTTGTTTGTTTGTTTAACTTCCTTCTCTGTGGATGAGAGCTTTTGCCTGTACCAGAACAATGGATCTTTGCCTGGACCTTGTGGGCAGGAGGGAATTCTTGCTTTTTCCTCAGTGGCTTGAAACTTTTATTTCCTATAAAATAAGTATTTGGGAAGCAGAGAGTGCTTTGTGCCAATGTACCACCAATCTCCAGACCTGCACAAAATCTTTATCAAGTGCACCCGTGAAAGCCTGTGGAAGAGAGCTTGTTATCAACTTCAGAGTTTTCTTGTGTTTGGGATTCCTATGTGTACACAACTAAACTGGTAGTTCACATTCAGCATCTAAAAATATCTTAAAATTTTAGCTGTTCCTACTTGCTTTTATGGTGACTGTGTTTTCCTTCAATGATCTGCCAAAGGCAAAAAAAAACAGTTCAAGTCCTGTCTCACCTCAGAGGAGATTATCACCCTTTGAAATTCAGTTGACTGGTTTAATTTGCAAACTCACTAGTGCTGTACTCAAGGAAAGTTATGATTTTGTAGAGCGTGGAGCTTTCTCTCAGTGTTAGGGTTGGGGCAACATTCCCTTGTACCTTTCTACATTATAATCGGAGTTGAAATTCTGATAATATTTTAAAACTACTTTTTGTAATACATTGTTTAGTTTCACTGAATGACATTTTAAAATTTTGCAGTATAATATATATCATCAAATTCAGAGTTTTTGGTGGCAAGTTCTGTAAGTTTTAAAAATACATAAAGTTTCACAACCACTAACATGAACAAAATATAGAACAGTTTATTGTTCAAAAATAATTTTATTTTATTTTTTTTAAATTGCCTCATGTCCTTTTGTAACAAATCCTTCCACTCACTCGCAACTCCTAGCAACCATCTATCTGATTTCTGTCTCTAGAGTTTTGCCTTTTACAAAATGCCCTATCAGTGGCATTATATAGAATGTGGTCTTTTGAATCTATTTTCACTTACCACAGTGCTTTGAAAATTCATGCATCGTCTTTTCAGGTGCTTATTAATCATTCAGATTAACCCATTTTAAGTTGTATCATTTGTCTTCCTATTAATGAATAATACATGTTCTTTATATGGTCTGAGATAAGCCTTTAAACAGAAGTATCATTTGAAAATGTTTTCTCAGTTGGTGGCTTGTCATTTTATTATTTTAATGACAATTTATAAATTTTTATTTTTGTACTGCTATCACAAATACAATTGTCTCCTTAATTTCAAGTTCTAATTGTTTGTTGCTAGTGTATAAAAATCTAATTAATGTTTGTATATTCAACTTGTACACTGTGACCTTGCTGATATGTTTATTATAGTAATTTTTGTATATTCTTTGTGATATTTTTACATACAGGATCACATCTTCTGTGAGGAATCCAGGATCACAGACTCATATTGTGAGTAATTATAGTTTTACTTATTTCTTTCCAAACTGGATGCACTTCTTTCTTTCCAAACTGGATGCACTTGTTCTTGTTCTTATTGTTGTCTTATTGTACTAGCTACACAGTACAATGTTGAAGGAAAATGGCAAAAGAAAACATCCTTGCTTTGATTATCATATATGGAGAAAGACTTCAGTCTTTCACTTTGATCTCTACCATTATTTTCTTTACTTCTGATGTCCAATATCTATAATCATAGCATGTGACACATAGGTGCAGGATAAAATTTTGAATAAGGTAATGAGAACATTTATGTTCAAAGTTGAATAACACTATAACATCCAAGGTTTAGTTCCAATATATCAATGAAAAAAATTGAGATTGAAAAGAAGTTGAATGAGGTTAGAGCATTTATGTAAACTCTCTGAATACATTTTAAAAGTCATAAGGTAGAATATGCTAATTAAAGGAGAATGTTGACATGACTATTAAAAATTATTACATCTTTAATATAGTGATTATCATTTGCATGAGAAATAATTCGAGTGCATAAAAATAAAGCCTGGGAAGCCATAGTCAGTTTAAGTAAATGAATTATGTTTAGAATACTCAATATAGAATGTTGACTTTGGTTATGAACATTCTTCAGTAATTCACAATTTCTGGTATATTGCAGTTAACACAGAATATCCTAAGGAAACATTTTACGTATTTGTATTTTATCTATTTCTGCAACTTATTTTTGTCCATTTTCATTTTAAGTCCTTCCATAATATGAATAGTATATTAAGTTTTCAAAAAAATGATTCTTATTTGTTTATTTATCAGTTACTTATTATTGCTGATTCAGTAAATGTAGCATTTGTAGAAACTTAAAGTGATTAGAGATAACTGAACATTTTGCTCTGGCCAGGAATGAGAGTTACATTCATAATCCTTAACTTTTATTTTAGACTGTAAAAGAATTATGTTACTGTATACAAAATTTCTTTTTTTTTCTATAAAAATGTCTAAAATATGACTACTTAATAATGGGGTAGTGATAGAAATTACATTTAAGGATATTAAAGACCCAAAGATTAAGCCAGACTATGCTTTTGATACAATTTGACTATTTGAATGGATATTATCATCAAAATTGATTATATCTTTGACTGTAAAATTTTTTTTTTGCTCTCATTGGCAGTTTTTCTCCAGAGTCAAATCTTGTGGTCATGTCTATGTAAAACTCTTTGGTAATAGTTATATCTCAATATCCTGGGTATCTTTAACCACAGTTAACCATGTACCAGTTTATCTAGGGAGTCCTGGCTTATGCCTGTCATCCAAGATTAGCAAATAGTAATGCCCCACTTTTCATTCCCAAATCTTCCAGTTTCAACTTGTTTATAAAATATACTGTAACCTTGTCTTGAATCTAACACAAAGATTTTTCCTGAGATGCTGTAATTCTGAGAGAAAGAGACAGAGAGACAGAGAATGTATATATCAGGAAATTAACATAAAATGGAGTAAATCAGTAATAAAACTAAATGCTTTACTAGGGTTACTGAGTCAGGAATTATATTACATCACTAAATTGTAAGTTAAAATACTGAGAAGATCTTCATTATTATGGAATAATCAGGGTAATGCTAGATAGTAATGGAATTAGACAAAAAATCAGATATATGATGGTGAATCCAATATTCTGTCCACTGTCTCAATAAGGAATCTAAATTCTACTGCAATGCAGAAATTTGAAGATTCAATATAATTTTATTCTATGTTTCTTCATTTATAAATGAATTCCTGAACCACGTGATTCCCATTTACTTTGAAGTACCTCCTAATAAGAAAAAGGGACACACACATACAAGGAGTTGAAGTATATGTAGTTCATTCACTTTAGTTATTGTATAACCTGTTTCTTCTATCCTTTTTCTATGTCTTATTTTTTGGTCTTATTTATTACATTTTTAAAAAAAGAATAAACAATTGTCATTAATTGTTATAATGTGTTCCACTGGACATTTCTTTAGAAATGTATGATAGTATGACTTGTGTACAATGTACACCTAGGTTATACGTTTCTGGAACTTAAGGTAATGTGTGTCATTCATGTTTTTTATCCCTTGGTACTCATAAGAACATACAACATTTAACCAGAATGCAAAAATTTCTATTATCCTAGTAGCCATATTCACAGAAAAACAAGTATTTGACACAGTAAACTATACGGACTTTTTCTCTTTAAAGATTCTCTTTGTTCTTTGGGAATTAATTATTAAGGATTTTTCTAGTATTCTTGTTTACTTTATTTGCAGGTGTTTCTAACACCTCTCATGCATTTTTTTCTTTCTCTGTAAAAACAAGATAAATTTGTATGAAGAGCCTTATTATTTTGTGTTTAAGGAGAACTGTGTCTTATTTTGGATATGTTAAAATTCAATCCCACACAAATATTTTAGCACATCATGTTTTCATTTGTGGTGTGAATATTTTAAAACCTGTCACAAAGTAACATCTAACATTTGTAATACGGCTGTTATAGATTTAAGCTCTTTCATCTGTCAGATTTTTTCTTCTTAATCCTTGCAGAGCTAAAGCAAAATTCATAGGTTTATAATTCGGCAAAATTCATAGAATCTAATGAACCAGATTTTACAATCAGTAGGTTTCTAAAAGCAAGTAATTCAACCAAATTCATATGTAATGTAAAAGAAATGGTTTAGGGTTAATCAATTGAGTTCAAAATGAATTATTTTTACACGTATATTCTGATTACCCATTTAGACTGAATATTGCTTCTTGGTCATTTCTCATCCTAATGAACAATGTTATTCGTTATGCTCAAGGTCATTCACATATTCCCACTGAATTGGGAAGAAGCTGAAAGAAAAGGGGGGAAAAACTGAAAAGGAGATGTTTTTTAAAAAGAAATCTTTAAATTAGTGAAAGGACTAGTTGGCATTGAGCTGGAAAAGAGAAAACAAATCCAAGGGGGGAAAAAATTACTAATCTTTTTTAGCCCATAGAATGATAACTAAAGAAGAGAAAAAGTAACTCAAAACTGGGGTGTTCCGTATGCCAGTGCTGAGGTATGAACATTGAATGCACACTGTGAGCCTCTCAAAGTCAGGGGCAGAGCATTCATTTATTATGATTATTATATTATGTGTAGTTTCAACCTGTAACATAGTTCCTGATACTTGGAAACTATTTGTTAATGAGTGATTATCTCATTTAATTCCAAAAACAATCTTGTGAAATTGTAGTTGCTACATTTATATTAAAGATGAAGAAATTGGGGCTTAAAGAAAAAAATATCCTGTGTGCTGTACACAACTGAAAAGCTAATGAGAGAGATTATTTGACTCTAAAACTGTGCACTTTTGTTTTTCTTTTCACTATGCTGTACACTACTTCCTTGAGGAAGAAGGTCCAGTGTGGTACAGAATTAAAACCCGCCATAGCTCTTCCAGTATTTCCTGTGTAAGCCACCGTATCTATCAAAAGGAGTAAGGGGTTGTTTATGAGGATGTTTCTCAAGGAACACTCATCAATTTATGTGAATATTTCAGGACAGCTCTTTTTAAACTACCTAAAGTGGAGTTAACAATGGAAAAACTGTTCCCTCTAATTATGATATGCCCTTGTTATAACTCACAAATTTTTCTCACACATCAGAATGATCTGAGTTTACCTCTAAAAATTTAGATTACTCTAGAGCTATAAGGGAAACTCATTTTTTCTAGGGATGTTTTAGCAACTCCATGTACCACACTCTCATACTAGACAGTTTCCCAGAAAAAACCTCTGACTTGCCTCCCCTTAAAAGGGCTCTGAAGTCATCACAGTTTGTCCATTTATTTGGACAGTCATTATGTACTTATAATGTGCTTAAATTTTGCCATTTAGGCCAGTTTTATATCAATTACTTGAAATTTACTTATCAACTCTATTGCTCTGATAGCAATTTATATTATAATATTTTACCTAACTCTTGTGTTTTAACAATTCCATTCTTTTATTAACTCTCATTTTTCATGATATCACTGGTTTTAAAATACAAACTTTATATGTTTTCTATTTCTCATTAGAGCCTATATAACTTTTAAACCCTATTTATTATTAATATTTTTTTAAATGTCAATATTAGTATAATATTCAAGAAAATTAAAAGGGTATTTTAAAATAATAAAAGAATGGGAAAATAGCAGCATATTTAACAAATAATTATATCAAGAATATAAAGCATTTATGAAAATCAAAAAGGAAGTACAAATTAATGGCATTACCTATTGAAATGCAGAGTATACATAAAATTTGATAAAGCACATTTATTTCTATAGCAATATTCTCCCAAAATAATTGGAAGTATGCATAGACAGACATGTGCAAGCAAGGGAATAGAGAGAGAGAGAGAGAGTGTGTGTGTGTGTGTGTGTGTGTGTGTGTGTGAGTACACTTAATGACTGGTAACAGTTTTATACATAGTTATTCATGGAGTTGTTAGATTAAATATAAGTGGAGTATTTTAACCTGAATATTTTTCCTAATTTAAAACTTTATAATAAAATATAAATTCATGTGCAACCTACTAAAATATTTAAGTAATAATTATTGGTAAGCTAGAAAATTAGAAACTACAGATAAATGTAAAGGCAAAATAATAATCACCCATAATTCCATCATCCAGATATAAGCCCTTGGTAACATTTTGGCATAATATTTTAAAGTGTTCTCCTGATAGGTATAAACAGATCTATTTATGTGTATGTATATACATTTGACTATATTTAGATATTGTTTTGTTTTTAATTTGAATGCTACTGTTTTTGCATATTTCAGCATTTATATTTTTTCCTTAAGAGCAATGCCAGGACAAGAAACTTTTTATATTTATTTTGCAATTCTAAAATCATGACCTGGGACTTCTCTGGTGGCACAGTGGTTAAGAATCTGCCTGCCAATGAAGGGACACAGGTTCGATCGTTGGTCCGGGAATATCCCACATGCCACAGAGCAACTAAGCCCGTGCACCACAGCTATTGAGCCTGCATCCACAACTATTGAAGCCTGCTTGCCTAGGGCCCGTGTTCCACAACAAGAGAAGGCACCGCAGTGAGAAGCCTGCCCACCACAATGAACAGTAGCCCCCACTCACTGCAACTAGAGGAAGCCCATGCACAGCAATGAAGACCAAACACAGCCAAAAATAAATGAAAAAAAAAATCATAACTTGATTTCAGGTGACCTGAACTACCACAGAGTATGAATGGTCAATTCAAAGCCTATTTACCAATATTTATAAGCATTATAACTTGTTATAGTTTGGTAATTTAGTGAAATTTAACATTTCATTTTAACTATGAGTCATGTCTCTGAATAACTTTTGCAGAATGTAGCTTTTCCACCAAACATTCCTTGTAATAACTAGCTTTTTTATTATTTAAACTATTTCTACTCTTATTTGGTCAGTCTTCCATTATTTTTCAACAGATACTGTTATTCTATCCTTTTTTTTAAAAATTCTGATACAAAGGTGAGGGACAAAACCACTCTTAGGAAACATAGTTGAAACTATAAAATAAAACCTTAAATTTCAGTTTTAGAACATAGTGAAATGTAGAAATATTGAATAGATGTTAGAATTTCTATACCCAAATAAACCTTCTGGACAGAAACAATGAAAAATGGAGACTCCTATGTAAATCTGACATTTGGTGAACAATATTTTTGATAACAAAGCACCAGGGGATTTTGGTGAAAAAGATACTGAAATTGTGCAGAAAGATATGCGATACAAAATGGGAATAAAGTATGATAAAAATTGTGTCCTTAGTGACACAATTTAATTCAGTGAAAACCTTTTTCAATTTCATTTTATCTTTTCTGTCAGGTAAAACTAAAGAATCAAAAAACTGTAGGTGGAAGGAATTATTTAGAATACTCTTGAACTCAAGTAAAATATGCAGAGATCTGTTCATGTTTCTGATCTGCTTAAACTTCGTTAGTTACCTAAAATATTGAAAAAAAACTTTTTAAAATAAAAATTGATTCTTAAAGAATGCCATGTTGAGAGAAAATGAACATGAAATTATGCCATCATTTTATTAAAGTATACTTTTTACCCTATGTTTTCTTCCTTCCTGAAATTAGCCCTTTCTTTAAAGGAACTTCATGTTCTCTTCAGTGATAAAGGGACAATGATTCAATTACTTAAGAGTACCAGGTCACTAACACCTATCCTTCTCAAACTCTCCCAAAAAACTGCAGAGGAAGGAAAACTCCCAAGGTCATTCTATGAGGCCACCATCACCCTGATATCAAAACCAGACAAAGCTATTACAAAAAAAGAAAATTAGAGGCCAATATCACTGATGAACATAGATGCAAAAAATCTTTAACAAAATACTAGCAAACAGAATCCAATAACACACTGAAAGGATCATACATCATGAATGATCAAGTGGAATTTACCCCAGGGATGCAAGGATTTTTCAATATACGCAAATCAATGAGTGTCATATACCACATTAACAAACTGAATAATAAAAACCATATGATCATCTCAAAAGATGTAGAAGAAGCTTCTGATAAAATTCAACACCCACTTATAAAAACTCTCCAGAGAGTGAGCATAGAGGGAACATACCTCAACATAATAAAGGCCATATATTACAAAACCACAGCAAACATGATTCTTTTTTTTTTTTTTTCAGTATGTGGGCCTCTCACTGTTGTGGCCTCTCCCATTGAGGAGCACAGGCTCTGGACGTGCAGGCTTAACGGCCATGGCTCATGGGCCCAGCCGTTCCATAGCATGTGGGATCTTTCCAGCCGGGGCACGAACCCGTGTCCCTTGCATCGGCAGGCGGACTCTCAACCACTGCGCCACCAGGGAAGCCTGCAAACATGATTCTTGATGGTGAAAAACTGAAAGCATTTCCTCTAACATGAGAAATAAGACAAGGATGTCCACTCTTTCCACTGTTATTCAACAGAACTTTGGATGTCCTAGCCATGGCAATCAGAGAAGAAAAAGAAAGAAAAGGAATCCAAATTGGAAAAGAAGAAGTAAACTGTTTAAAAAAAAGAGAAGAGGTCACTGTTTGTAGATGACGTGATTCTATACATAGAAAATCCTAAAGATGCTACTAGAAAACTACTAGAGCTAATCAGTGAATTTGATAAAGTTGCAGGATAAAAAATTAATACACAGAAATCTCTTGCATTCCTATACAATAACAATGAAAGATCAGAAAGAGAAATTGAGGAAACAATCCCATTTACCACTGCAACAAAAATAATAAAACACCTAGGAATAAACCTACCTAAGGAGGCAAAAGACCAGTATGCAGAAAACTATAAGACACCGAAGAAAGAAATCAAGTGACTCAAACAGATGGAGAGATATACTATGTTCTTGGATTGGAAGAATCAATATTGTGAAAACAACTATACTACCCAAAGCAATCTACAGAGTCAATGCAATCCCCATTGATTTACCAATGGCATTTTTCACAGAATTAGAACAAAATATTTTACAATTTGTTTGAAAACACAAAAGACCTGAATAGCCAAAGCAAACTTGAGAGAGAAAAATGGAGCTGGAGGAATCAGGCTTCCTGACTTCAGACTATACTACAAAGCTACAGTAATCAAAAAAATAACATATTGGCAGCAAAACAGAAATATAGATCAATGGAACAGGATAGAAAGCCCAGAGATAAAACCACACACCTATAGTAAACTAATCTATGACAAAGGAGGCAAAGAAATACAATGGAGACAAGCAGTCTCTTCAATAAGTGGTGCTGGAAAAACTGGACAGCTACATGTAAAAGAATGAAAGTAGCACACTCCCTAACACCATACACAAAAATAAACTCAAAATGGATTAAAGACCTAAATGTAAGACCAGGTGCTATAAAACTCTCAGAGGAAGACATTGGCAGAACACTCTTTGACATATATTGCAGCCAGATCTTTTATGATCCACCTCCTAGAGTAATGAAAATAAAAACAAAATAAACAAATGGGATCTAATCAAAAGATTTTGCACTACAAAGTGAACCATAAACAAAACAAAAAGACAATCCTCAGAATGGGAGAAAATATTTGCAAACAAAGTAACCAACAAGGGATTAATCTCCAAAATATACAGACAGCTCATGCAGCTCAATATCAAAAAAAAATAATAATAATAACCCAATCAAAAAATGGATAGAAGACCTAAATAGACATTTCTCCAAAGAAGACATACAGATGGCCAAGAAGCACATGAAAAGATGCTCAACATCACTAATTATTAGAGAAATGAAAATCGAAACTACAATGAGGCATCACCTCAGAATGGCTATCATCAAAACTCTACAAACAATAAATGCTGGTGAAGGTGTGGAGAAAAGGGAACCCTCTTGCACTGTTGGTGGGAATGTAAATTGATACAGCCACTGTGGAGAACTGTATGGAAGTTCCTTAAAAAACTAAAAATAGAACAATCATATGACCCAACAATCCCACTCCTGGGCATATACCTGGAGAAAACCATGATTAGAAAAGATATTTGCACCCCAATGTTCATTACAGCACTATTTACAATAGCCAGGAGATGGAAGCAACCTAAATGTCCATCTCCGGAGAAATGGATAAAGAAGAAGTGGTACATACATACAATTGAATATTACTCAGCCATGCAAAAGAACAAAAGAATGCCATTTGCAACAACATGAATGGACCTAGAGATTGTCATACTGAGTGAAGTAAGTCACACACAAAAAGAGAAACATCATATGATATCATTTATATGTGGAATCTAAAAAAAAAAATGGTACAAATGAACTTATCTACAAAACAGAAGTAGATCACCAATGTAGAATGCAAACTTATGGTTACTGGGGGATAAGGTGGGGGAGGGATAAATTGGGATATTGGGATTGACATGTACACACTACTATACACAAAATCGGTAACTAATAGGAACCTGCTGTGTAGCACAGGGAACTCTACTCAATACTCTCTAATGGGCTATATGGGAAAAGAATCTTAAAAAAAAAAAGTATGTAATGTATAACTCATTCACTTTGCTGTACACCTGAAACTAACACAACAATGTAAATCAATTATATTACAATAATTTTTTTTTAAAATGCTCCAGTTTGAGGGAAAAAAAAAAAAGATTACCAGGTCACTTTCTCTGGACTCTCACTAGGTACTAAGCACCTATTCAACAAAGAATTCAATATGCTCCTTATCAGAACATTAGTCAGTGCAATTTTATCAAATTATTTTCCATTTTGTACCCCTGAAAGTGAATGTGAAAATATTTTTGTTTTTAATCCAATACCTCAATGTATAAACATGCAATCATTAGCAATACAAAATTTCAAATTATACTCTAACTTGTATCAAGCCATGAATTTTTCAGGGAATAGTTGAGATACAACAATGCTTCAAAGATACAGAGTACTTAGCTAAGAACCTTATATCTCCAGTCTTAAGCAATTTGAAGATTTTAGTCCAAATCAGTTAGAGAAATATGTTCCCTCCATTGTCTATTAATATTCAAATTTAAATTTTGTTGTGTGAGTCATTATCACAAAGTATATTTATATTAAATACATATATATTAAATATATATTATATGTATGTACAACTACTGTAACAATTGTAAAAAATATTTTAGTTCTACTTTAAATAATCCAGAAGTACACATTGTATACTTAGTATATCTATCATACTTAACATTTAATATATTCAATATACATCAATATTTTATATATAATATTTTTCTGGATTATTTAAAGTAGAATAAAAACATTTTTTGTTGTGGTTTTCCAAGTAACTATTAAATCCTGATTTGAACACCTATAGCCTACATTATTTCTTCTTCAAAAATATCTATGTTGAAAAAATCATGAGGACTAATTACAGTTTTTGTTGATATCATTTTATAATTGTTATGCTTTTCCTTTAAGAAGCATATTTCTTCTTGAAGTCAAGTGAGTATTTGTATTTTATTAAGTCTCCACACAATTATTAATTTTAAAATGATAAAAATGACATCAAAACACAATCTAATAAACAACACTATTATATCTGTTTTGGTAAAAGTAGAATAGAAAAACAGTTTCTAAGTAAGTAATTGCATCATGTCTCCATTTTGCTTTAAGACGGTACAGATAAAAATGTGCTTTGTGGCACTTTGCTCTCTAAAAATATTTTAAAAAGTGAGAGAGAGAGGAAGTAGAACAAGGAGAGAGGGAAGGAGATAGGGAATGAGTTAGTGAAGAGGGCGAGAAATTTTATTTTTAAATAATTTGAAAATTATACATAATATGTCTTTATTTTCAAACTCCCAATAGACCTTTCAATTTTCAGGGCTCTAAATAATATAAAATAACTGTAGTATTCTATAATGTCCTTCTAGTGTATATTACTACAATTGTTTTATATTGTTTAGCCATATTATTCCAAATTTATTTGGCTATTGATCTGAGCCAGAATAAAAAGGGATAATCCAATTTAAAGACTGACCAAGAATGATGACTTACATTAGATTTATAGTTGTTTTCACTTCTGTTCATCCAAAGCGAGGAATAGCCATGCAAAACCCAACTAATGAGGGAAGTTGAAATGAGAAGGATGCTAACTGAGATATGTAGCATTGATTTTGAGACTGGGTAGTAGATGATGAAGAGACAGATATCAGAAGCCAGATGAAGGTGATTCACTATATATAGTGGGGAAACTAGCTCTACTATCTTCTGTTATAACACGGGGAGCAGAAAATGTGCTAAAATGATTTATGAGTTTGGGTGAAATGGTTTCAAAGCAAAATGTTGATTGTTGAAATTTGTTGTTTCTGAAAAAAGGGGAACTCACAAAAGAACTGATTAAATTACAGGGAATTAAGAAAAACTATAGAGTACCCAGAAGTTCCAGGATTTGGAAAATGAAATGTTTTGTCAGCAATCAACACATGTAGTCATTAAGACCTAGATTCAGGTCAAAGAAGGGTTTGTTAAGATTTAAGAAAGAATTGGGTGACTACCATTGATTTCTTTCAGCTGGAGGAAATGCACCCAGAAAAGAAGTATGGTCACCTTGCTACCTGACAAGATCAAGGCTCTTGTAATGAAGTGTAGCTGAGGAGCATGGGGAGTAATCTTTCATCATAAATTTGAAAATTTAAAAAATACTGTATCTTGTATACAGTATTATTGAATAGTAGATGGATATCAATCTAACCCCTCTTTTGTAGGTGATTTGTCTTATATTCTGATGCATTTTAGTCATTTCTCTCCCAAGATGAACTGAAGTTTCACTAACAGATTCAGATGTGAAACTTACTTTATTGTTACATTCTCGCTCCCCCCTTTTTAAATTTTTAAAAATTTAAAAATATTTTTAAGATTTTTTTTTGAGGTGGACCATTTTTAAAGTCTTTATTGAATTTGTTACAATATCGCTTTTGTTTTATGTTTTGGTTTTTTGGCTGCAAGGCACGCGGGATTTTAGCTCCCCGACCAGGGATTGAACTCACAGCCCCCTCCATTGGAAGGTGAAATCCTAACCATTGGACTGCCAGGGAAGTCCCCTCCCCCCTTTTTAAAAATCATGATCTGCACTTCTCTCTTTTTAACTGAGGAAACTCTATTTCCTCAGTTGTTGAAAATATTCATCCCTTTTTTTTTCAAATATTTTTCTTCATTTTTTCCCCTCTATTTCTCTCCTGTTACACCAATTAGAAAGGATTTAGGAAATTCTGGATCCATAATCCATGTATCTTTTCTTTCTTTCTCTCCACTTCTTTGCTTATTCTATGTTACCTGAGAATTCTTTAACTGGACCTTCCCTCTCACTAATATTGCTTCAGCTATATGCGGACTAACATTAGAGATTCTACTGTATGAATTTTATTTTAATAACTATATTTCATCTCATTTTCCAAGACTTTATTTTGTAATATAAATATGTGTAAACATTGCTTCATAATAAATCCTATGTGAGCAATAAAAATAAGGATTTAAAGCCTGGAGAAAACATTTAACATATTAATGCTTTATTTTATTTTGTACATACAGACTCAGAAATCATTGGCACCTTTAATTCTAAGCTAATAATTTAATATTAATAATATTTGCTTCTGGTAACTTTAATGACTAACATAGTTAAATAGATCATTCATTCTAACGTTTTATTCAAAGAAATGGCAATTAACTTTTCCATTTTTGGCAGATTTCAACAATTTAAAAATCAGATTCATGTTAAATGTTAAACCTGACTAGATATTTAGATAATTTCTTTCTATGACATTGACTATTTTTTATAGTAAAACAAAAACAACCACCGTACACACACACACACACACACACACACACACACACACTTTAAGGGATTCAAGAAACTATTGGTTAAAATTTGGCAGAACCTCTGGTTCTCAATTTCCATAATGCTAAAATGGGAAGGTAAGTATACTGGAGTTTTGTTATAGACAGAATCTGGGAATCTGTTAGAAGTGTATAATTTTAGACCTCACCTGATATTTAGTGAATCAAAATCTTTTAAGTGTGACTCACTTTTTAACATAACATAAGATGTACAAAAAGTTTGATAGGCCTTGTGCTACAGAACTAAAAGACTTTTCATCTTTGATCAAAATGATCCTGAGATGGAAACATGTGGTATGTGGGCTTTATTTCTTTTTCAGAAACATATCAGTTTTCTAACGTTACATAGCAAACTACTCCAAAATTCAATGACTTAAAACATTTATCATCTATAAATTTATATAGATAAATAAATTTATATAAATCTATCCATATTTGTATAGATTTTATCATTTATAGACAAAACATTTGCAATGATATATTTAATCATTATTATCTCATGAAATCTGCATATCACCTGGGCTGTTCTGATCAGGCTGGCCTCACTTATGCTTTCCAGTCAGGGTGGGTTGACTGGACTTGGATCCTTCGTGATGGTCTTGTTTATACAGCCAGGATGACTAGGGCTTTCTCCTTACAGCCTCTCATCCACCAACATACTACCTAGGCTTCTTCACATGATGATAGTTACAGTGTTTCCAAGTGCAGCAGAAGAGGGCAAGTCTCAATGTGTAAATATGTTCAAGTCTCCATTTGTATCGTGCATGCTATTACTCTATTGGCTTAGCCTGGATTCAGTGTGGGAGGGGATAAAGAGAAGTATGGATACAGGGAGGCATGAAATAATTGGGCACCAATCCTATAATAATCTACCAGAATAATATCCATAAGAGATAAAAACAGAATTCAAATAAATAAATAGTAGGAAGAAAATATCTTGTAACCAATTCTCCCTTGTAAACTCTGAAAAATGTCTCTGTTGCATAGAAAGTTAAGGAAAAGCTAAATTATCTCATTATATTCACAGCACCTAAAGCTGTTGTTTATCTCACATTTATGCTGTGGAATCCATGGTTATGATCCTAAGGGTAGAATTTGGTACAAGTGTAAGTATAAATGTTGTATTTCCCATTACCATTGCACCTATTTACAGACTGTCAGCAACAATGTGCACTGCTCTCTGAGTAGAGATTCAGTTGCTCACACAGAGTCCTATCAAGGGCCAGCTGTGCTTCCTTAGAGCTGCTTGTTATCAGTCTTCATGTGTGAAAAACGTATTATGAAAATGATGAACATCACCACTACCTATTTCATAAGTTAACCACATAGCTGGTGGACAAATATAAATGAAGCCTGTGTCTGAATAAGAGGAAATATCATCCAACACAGCAAATTCAAAATCTATAGGCACAAAATGATCTGTTGTTACTTATAAATGACCAAACTCTATTTCTTTGACTCTGGTTGCTATTCAATCCATTGAAGGCTTAAAAGACACACACACACACACACACACACACACACACACACACACACACACACACACTACTCTGTTGTGCTCTTATAACCATATCAGGAGCCACATCAATGGGAAAGAAGAGAATAATAGAGAAAAACATAAATTAATTTACTTCCAGCTCTAAGGTACATAGCACTGTTCCCCTAGGCCCACCCAGTTGTAATTATGAATTGTCACAATGCCTGCCCATGCCATCTGCTGTTTTCTAAGGCTCATGCCTTATCTACTGCAGAGTATTCCATAAGCAAACTAGACTCAGCATTGTGTTCTCTGCATACAGAAGACTTCTCAGCCTAGGAACAGATCAAGGAAACTCCCACTAACGTTTGGCTAAAAGCCACCTGCTATCAAGAGAGCTGAGGCATGTAATCAACAACAAAAACAACAAAAAAGAAAAAACAACCCAACAAACAAACAAACAAACAAAACAAAGAGAGAGAGAGAAAGGGAGAAGATAATGACTATTTCACATTATTAATGTTTTTCAATGTCTTTTATGACATGTGAAAGCATAGTAGCCATTTTTTCATGCTGCTGGTCCTTCTCACTCTCTCTTTAAATGAAGTCATTAAGATTTGGATCAGCAGTTGTCAAGCTTATTATCATTCTCTATTAAAAAATAATAAAACTACATTTGATAAGATTTTATAAAGTTATTTAACACAAATAAACATATCTAAACAAGACTGTAGAA
Organism: Hyperoodon ampullatus; assembly: GCF_949752795.1. Lineage (NCBI taxonomy): Eukaryota > Metazoa > Chordata > Mammalia > Artiodactyla > Ziphiidae > Hyperoodon > Hyperoodon ampullatus. The sequence continues at coordinate 102,049,791 of NC_136914.1, forward strand.
GAAAAACATCTTAATTTTATATAATTCTCCATGATTTTTTTCCAGTCTTTCTATACTGCATTAATACATCTCTAAAATAGAAAGTTTTTCTTTATTCAATTTTTGATGTTTGGGTATGTGAGTGTGCACATGTGTTTTTACTTTCCCTTAACTGACTGGGATTTGGAAAATGTTCTGGAAATAGGATAAAGTAAACTATAAGTGGCTTATTTAACTTTGGTCTGCCCAAATAGCCTCTCTCCAAATACTTAAATATGAAAATGCAAAGTAAATGAGTTAGAATATTATAGAACAGCAACACGTAAACTCAATGTTTATCAGCACTTACTTTCCCTCCTTTACTTTAGACTCTTGAATTTTTAGATCAGTAGTTCTAAGACATGAGCTAGTTAAAATGGCATTCACTATTCTAACTGTTGGGCATAACTCAGTGAACCAGACAAAGTTCTTGTTGTCATGAGAATTTATGCTAATGAGCCTCACAGCCAGATATTCTAATTCACTAGTTTGAGAAAGGCATAATGAGAAATTTGCTTTATATAATATTTTTCTTTCAATAACTTTAAAGGAAACTGTTTTACTGCAATTCTCACTATATATTACCACTCAGAAAAGAATACTGAATAGATATTTAATGACAGAAAATGTAAAAAGACAAAAACAAACAAACCATTCAAATCCAAGGATTTCTAGGAGGAGGAGAAAAGATGGTGGAGTAAGACATGAACTCACCTCTTCTTACAGAAACACCAAAATCACAACTAACTGTTGAAAAACCATTGCAAGAAAAAAGCTTGAACCTACCATAAAAAGATACCCTACATCCAAAGACAAAGAAGAAGCCAAAATGAGATGGTAGGAGGGGTGCAATCACAATAAAATCAAATCCCATACATGCTGGATGGGTGACCCACAAACTGGAAAATAATTATACCACAGAACTTCTCCCATATGAGTGAAAGTTCTGAGCCCCATTTCAGGCTCCCCAGCCTGGAGGTCTGGCAATAGGAGGAGGGGCCCCCAGAGAATCTGGCTTTGAGGACCAGTGGGGTTTGATTGCAGAAATTCCACAGGACTGGGGGAAATAGAAATTCCACTCTTGGAGGGCTCACAGAGGGTCTCATGCACACCAGAACCCAAGTCTCTTAAGACACTGGGCCAGACTTACCTGCTAGTATTTGAGGGTCTCCTGCAGAGGCCAGGGGCAGCTGTGGCTCACTGCAGGGACAAGGACACTGGCAGGAGTAGTTCTGGGGAGTACTCATTAGTGTGATCCCTCTTGGAGGCTGCCATTTTCTCACCAAGACCTGGCCCCACCCAATAGCCTGTAGGCTCTAGTGTTGGGATGCCTCAGGCCAAACAACCAACAGGGTGGGAACACAGCCCCACACATCAGCAGAGAGGCTGTTTAAAGTCTTCCTGAGTACACAGCTGTCTGATAAACACACCCCCTGACATGGCCCTGCCCACCAGAAGGACAATACCCAGCTCCACTCACCAGTGGGCAGGTATGAGTCCCTCTCACCAGAAAGCCTGCACAAGCCTCTTAGACAGCCTCATCCACCAGGAGGCAGACAGCAGAAACAAGAAGAACTATAACCCTGCAGCCTGCAGAACAGAAACTGCAATCACAGAAAGTTAGACAAAATGAGACGGCAGAGGAATATGTCCCAGATGAAGGAACAAGATAAAACCTCAGAAGAACAACTAAGTGAAGTGGAGATAGGAAATCTACCTAAAAAAGAATTCAGAGTAATGGTAGTAAAGATGATCCAAGATCTCAGAAAAATAATGGAGGCACATATCGAGAAGATACAAGAAGTGTTTATAAAAGACCTAGAAGAACTAAAGAACAAACAAACAGAGATGAACAATACAATAACTGAAATGAAAAATATACTAGAAAGAATCAATAGCAGAATAACTGAGGAAGAAAAATGGATAAGTGAGCTGGAAGACAGAATGGTGGAAATCACTGCCATGGAATAGAATAAAGAAAAAAGAATGAAAAGAAATGAAGACAGTCTAAGTGACCTCGGGAACAACATTAGACACACCAACCTTCACATTATAGGGGTCACAGAAGGAGAAGAGAGAAAGGACTTGAGAAAATATTTGAAGAGATAATAGTTGAAAACTTCCTTAACATGGGAAAGGAAACAGTCACCCAAGTTCAGGAAGCACAGAGAGTCCTAGGCAGGATAATCCCAAGGGGGAACATGCCAAGACACATAGTAATCAAATTGACAAAAAATTAAAGACAAAGAAAAAATATTAAAAGCAACAAGGGAAAAGCAACAAATAGTGTACAAGGGAACTCCCATAAGGGTATCAGCTGATTTCTCAGCAAAAACTCTGTAGGCCACAGGGGAGTGGCATGATATTTTAAAGTGATGAAAGGGAACAACCTAAAACCAAGAATACTCTACCCAGCAAGGCTCTCATTCAGATTCGTTGGAGAAATCAAAAGCTTTACAGACAAGCAAAAGCTAAGAGAATTCAGCACCACCAGACCAGCTTTGCAACAAACGCTAAAGAAACTTCTCTCCACAGAAAAGAAAAGGCCACAATTAGAAACAAGAAAATTACGAATGGAAAAGCTCACTGGTAAAGGCAAACATACAGTAAAGGTCAGAAATTATCTGCAGACAAATATGATATCAAAACCAGCAACTGTGAAAGAGGAGAGCACAAATGCAGGATATTGGAAATGCATTTGAAATTAAAAGACAAGCAACTTAAAACAATCTTGTCTATACATAGACTGCTACATCAAATCCAAGGATTTCTAAACAGTGAAATAGTGCTTGGCTGAAGAACAGACTCCAAAGTTAACTAGAAAGAAACTACACTATATTACAGTTGTGTTGACCGTTTCCCAATAAGAACCTGCTTCTGGGGATATTCCTAATTTGGATCAATTTTTCTTACCTATATTAATAAAATAGAAATTCTCCATGTCTTTTACATTCAGTACATATCTTTTACTCCTAATACTATTTAGAAGAATGGCAACTTTTGATTGCTGTAATCCCACATCATCTAGAGTTACATCTTTGTTAGAAGTTGCTTGTGAATTAAAAATAAATAAAAAATTACAAGAGATAATGATAATTATCTCTTGGGTTTTCTTCTTGACTCATCCCTTATAAACATATGATTTTTGAGAAAAAAACACAAGACTAGTGTTTAATATCGTTTCTAGGAATTTTAAATTACTAAATAAAGACTGTAGTAGAAAAATATAACACAAAAGAGAAAATGTACACTAACATGGTTCAAACATTTTATATTCCATAGAATTATTGTCATTTAATTTTGATTAGATCTGATTATACATATCTATCAAAATTAAATCCTATATGTGCAATTATTTCTATAAGAAAATCTAGTAAGTAAAGTGATTTACTTATCAGTATGCTACTTTTTAAGACATTGTTTATATACATAAGGTAATCTTTATAAGCATTAAGGGAAAAATTATTGTCTGAGATAAGTACAGAGGAGACTGTCTAGGCAATGTGGACATTAAGAATGCTTTTACTGACCAATTTTTCACTTTTAATTTTATGCTCTTGTTTTAAGTGTTGCTTAATGAGCAAGTACTCTACTTTGTCAGACCAAGAAGGTAAATTTTAATAAAAATATGAAATCATAATTTTAGAGCAGACTCTTAGAGATTTTATAATCTAATTCCAGTCTCAAAGATAGCAATACATTTTTAATGAATATCCCTGAATTTTTTTGACATTTTGTTTTCTTTTTTTTATAAATTTAAAGTATACATTGTTCTATACATCATAGTAAATTAATTAAAAACTTTTTTGTAATGATTTATCATGTTATTAGATTAGATTAGATTAAAGATGTGATCATGAAAACAACAGAAAAGGCCAAAATAGCAATAGTTTAAGAAGACAGTGGTTTTATGATTCTTTTATATAAACATCCAGATAGGCTCTCTGAACTGGTATGGGGCTGCACAGTTTTGGGAGGCCAACCTCTTATTTTGTTATTCTGCCACCTTGCTAGGATCCTGAGAAATTTAATTTTTATTTTAGAAAGAAATGAGTCCAGCTAACATTGGAGTGTTCTATTTTATTTATTTTTGGCTGTGTTTTTGGTCTTCGTTGCTGCGTATCAGCTTTCTCTAGTTGTGGCGAGTGAGGGCTACTCTTTGTTGTGGTATGGGGGCTTCCCATTGCAGTGGTTGCTTCTCTTGTTGTAGAGCACTGACCCTAGTGCATGTGGGCTTCAGTAATTGTGGTACACAGGCTTAGTAGTTCTGGCACACGGGCTTAGTTGCTCCACTGCATGTGGGATCTTCCTGGACCAGGGATCGAACATGTGTCCCCTGCATTGGCAGGTGGATAATTTTTTTTTTCTTTTTGGCAGGCAGATCTTTAACCACTGAACCACCAGGGAAGTCCCTGGAGTGTTCTAATACTGAGAGAAAAAAGGGAGAACTGATACTGTGTTTCAAATAGCACCAGTTATCCATTTGCCACTTGGTCACTCAAATATCTACATACCAACTTTTCCCATACTTTCCTCCTTCTCAGAGTCCTATCTAGAAATTATAACTGTGTCACATTCCAGAATATTAGACTGCTGCCTAGTCCTCTCCATCAGGCCTAGATTTGAACCCTTATACTCCAGTGTCCCATAAAATATACAAGAAAATTCATCTGTTCCCAATACAACTCACTATGGAAGGCTGCAATAGAGAACACAACCACAACAAATAAAACTCATTTGCAAAAGGGAAGATGGGAAAAGAAAGCAGTCCTCTGAGAGTGATTGTGATTATTTCATTTTCTAGAAAATTCCTTAGCAAACAGATTTGGTTGTACAAGGAGGTACACACTTGCCAAGCATACTCATACTTTGTCCCTCATCCTCTTTGGCCATATCTGACAACTTCACTGAGGAACCTGCTCATCGTAAAGTCTGTGCAGCTTTTGTAGCCTACATGATGCTGATATAGGTTTGGATGCCTAGGAAGTAGCTTTAGGTACTGGGAGAATTGTAAGCCAGGATTGTGGTTTATTTGTCAATAATATTCTTTCAAAAACATTTAGTAAATTTATGGTCAATTTACTCCTTGTCAATTCATGTGCAAGTAAACCATAAGATTTCTTTTAATCATTTTTTTAAGGCTTGATTATTTGGTCTTTTATTTTTTTAACTTCTGTGCCCTACCTCTATCCTCTCTTGCAAATTGATGCTGAATTTGGTACAATGTGAAATAGGAAACTTGAATTGAGCAGAGCAGATAATATCTTAATTCTAATCTTTGCCACTGAGATACTCTCATTATTTGACAAAGCAGTTTAAGAGAAGACTACTGCTTAAATGCTACCCTCATACCAGTGTCAGGGTGGGATAATGGAGCTTCTGATATTTCAGTACAGCAATACACCAAATCTCTTACTAGTCACTATTCAAATTAGGTCAAAGGCCAAAGTCTAACCACCTGCTTGATCAGATCTCTTTTTCTTTCCATCTCTTCTAATTCCCTGACAAATTACAGCATGAGTTCATTTTCCTTACAGTATTTTGCTGAAGGTGGCTGGAAGCAGTCTTCATAAACCAAAGGTTTAAATTATCTCTAAATAATTTCATCTAAATCTATAGCATTGATTGACCAGTCTTCTAAAGAAAGAAGGGGAATTTAACCAAATGTTATATCACAATATAACAAGAGTCACCAGTTTCCAGCATATAATTTCTGAGTGCTCATCAATTACTGTCCATAAACCAGTGATTCATGTTGTCTTTTTTTCTATAATATCTCAATTCCAGATTCCAAAATTCAGTATTAATTACAGCTAGGCTCAAAAATAAGTGCTAAAAAACCCTGTTTGGTGTTTCCAGCAGTACCTTCATCATTATTTCTTTAGTAATGATCAGATGATTCTCTAAACATTTAATTTAGACCAGTGGTGATAACTGGTGGTGATATTGTTTCCCCCATCCTCAGGGCACATTTGCCAGTATCTTGAGATATTTTTGGTTGTCACGTTTTGGGAGGTGCTACTGGTAACTAGTGGGTAGATGTCAGGGATGATGCTACACATCCTACAATGCAAAGACAGGCCCCCTTATTCAACAATTATATGGTCCAAAATATCAACAGCACTGAGATTGAGAAATGCTGAAATAGTTTACACTTTTTATTTTTTCTAATAACTATCATTGCTTCTCTCTCATGGGACCCCAAGTTTTCTCCATCCTTCTTTTTTTTCTTTTTTTTAGCCTTTCTTTATTAATTTATTAATTTTTATTAACATAGGCATCTTAGAAGTTACAACATTTTAAGGTGGAACAAAGATAAACACATTCAACTGGAAATTCAGAGCTAAATGGGGAGAAAGCAGAATAAGAGATTACTAATTGGTGATTCCATTTTGGGTCTTTTCTGGCACATACGAACAGCTAAAAAGCCAGTGTGACTGGAACACAGAGAGGAAGAGTCGTGGGATATGAGGTCCGAGATGATAAAAGGATTTTATGAGTCTTTTTAAGAATATGGGTTCAATTCTGATGGAAATCAGGAAACAGAGAAAGGATATGAGTTGACAATTTTCATAATCAACCTTATATTTTAAGGTCATTACTCTGGTGTTTAAGATGATAGCAGAATTAAGAGGAACAAAGATGGAAGCAGGCACCAAGCAAATGATGAGCCACAAAATGGCTTTGAGGAGGCAAAGCGAATTTTGACCTCCAGGTACTTTCCCTGGAACCATTCATTTCATTCTATCTCATGAAGCTAGAAAAAGAACACAGAACAGAACCAGTTGTGAACATCTTTTACATCTCTAAGAATTTGAATAACAGTGTGTGTGTGTGTGTGTGTGTGTGTGTGTTTCCTAGAATAGATGTCCAATGCACTATCTTGGTTGAACTGGGAAGCAGATCTTATCCTGAAAAGGAGGATGAAATAATGAAAGCCTCATGTGTTTCTCTCAAGGAAGAAATTAATTGAGCCAAAACTGTCCATCTATCAGTTGAACAAGAGAACAAGTAAAGCAACAGAGGGGGAAAAAAAACAGACTTAATGAATAAAACAATCTTAAAGGTGAAAAGAGTGACTTCAAGATAATAAAAGATTTTATTCAAAGGGAATTTAATAGTAAATATTTCAAAGCACATAGATGAAAATATACAATTAGTATTCCTTATGCAATTTATAGAGTATAATATAAATATACATGTTATATACTTGTATATATATCTTATATACAGCACATAAACACACACTTATATGTATATATAATAAATTTAAAGGGATAATTTGATAAATCCACAGGAAGTGTATGCAATTTCAGCAATCCTCCCTAAGAGGTTATTGAGCCAAGTAAATAAAAACTTAGTGAGTTTTGGAAGATTTAAAGAATGCAGTGGACAATTTTAAATTTATTGCCATATATAAATGTAGGAGTCTGTGGGATTTGGGGACAGATCAAGGAAAAAGATATGACTACTAGCAGCAGTAATAAACATACACTTTAGTGGTTGATGCTTAGAAGGGATTGCAAGATAGGGGAAGTGTCTCACAGCAGAAGACTCTCTAGAGGCTTACAGCACTGGAGCCACCTTTCAGAAGGGGAGAAGAGCAAGGGAATCTCAAAGGGAGATGGTAGTCTAAGAGGGGGCTGACATGTCTAGGTGTTATTGCTACTCAGCGTAGTGGGGAGTCTCTGGGTTACAGAATTTGGAGGGGCCATTTTACCTTGGGGCCTTTTAACTACAGATGGAATTATTTCATTCATTTTTATGGTTGAGTAGTAGTTCATTGTGTGTGTGTGTGTGTTTGTGTGTGTGTAAAAGTCTGCTTTCAGGGAGTTGTTTAAATATAATAATACAAATGAACTTACTTACAAAACAGAAACAGACTCACAAATTTAGAGAACAAATTTATGGTTACCAGGGGGAAGGTTGTGGGGGAGGGATAGTTAGGGAGTTTGGGATTGACATATACACACTGTTATATTTAAAATGGATAACCAACAAGGACCTACTGTATAACACAGGACAGTGTCAGACACTGCTGGGACAACATTAAATGCACCAACATTCAAATTATAGAGTCCCAGAAGAAGAAGAGGAAAAGAAAGGGTTTGAGAAAATATTTGAAGAGAATATAGTCAAAAACTTGCCATACATGGAAAAAGAAATGGTCAGTTGAGTCCAGGAAGCACAGAGAGTCCTGTACAGGATAAACTCAAGGAGAAACATGCTGAGACACATATTAATCAAACTATCAAAAATTAAATAAAAAGAAAAAAAAGCAGCAAGGGAAAAGCAACAAATAACACACAAAAGGGAATCCCCATAATGTTAACAGCTGATTTTTCAGCAGAAACTCTGCAGGCCAGAAGGGAGTGGTAGGATATATTTAAAATCATGAAAGGGAAAAACCTACAACCAAGATTACTCTACCCAGCAAGGATTTAATTCAGGTTTCATGGAGAAATCAAAAGTTTAACAGAAAAGCAAAAGCTAAGAGAATTCAGCACCACCAAATCAGCTCTACAAGAAATACTAAAGGAACTTCTCTAAGCAGAAAGCACAAGGGAAGAAAAGGACCTACAAAAACGACCACAAAACAATTAAGAAAATGGTAATAGGAACATACATATCAATAATTACCTTAAATGTGAATGGATTAAATGATCCAAACAAAAGACACAGGCTTGTTAAATGGATACAAAAACAAGACCCATATATACGCTGTCTACAAGAGATCCACTTCAGACCTAAGGATACATACAGATTGAAAGTGAGGGGATGGAAAAAGATATTCCATGCAAATGGAAATCAAAAGAAAGTGGGAGCAGCAATACTCATTTAGGACAATTTAGACTTTAAAATAAAGAATGTTACAAGAGACAAGGAAGGATACTACATAATGATCAAGGGATCAATCCAAAAAGAAGATATAACAATTATAAATACATATACACCCAATATAGGAGCATGTCAATACATAAGGCAAGTGCTAACAACTATAAAAGGGGAAATTGACAGTAACACAATAATAGTGGGGGACTTTAAACCTCACTTACATCAATGGAAAGATCATCCAGACAGAAAATTAATAAGAAAACACAAGCTTTAAATGACAATAGCCCTGATAGGCTTAATTGACATTTATAGGACATTCCATCTGAAGACAGCAGATTACACTTTCTTCTCAAGTGCACATGGAACATTCTCCAGGATAGATCACATCTTTGGTAACAAATCAAGGCTCAGTAAATTTAAGAAAATTGAAATTGTATCAAGCACATTTTCTGAATACAACGCTATGAGATTAGAAATCAGTTACAGGAAGAAAACTGTAAAAAACACAAACACATGGAGGTTAAACAATGCACTACTAAATAACCAAGAGATAACTCAAGAAATCCAAGAGGAAATCAGAAAATACCTAGAGACAAATGACAACGAGAACACGACAACCAAAAACCTACGGGATGCAGCAAAAGCAGTTCTACGGGCTTCCCTAGTGGAGCAGTGGTTGAGAGTCCGCATGCCGATGCAGGGGACATGGGTTCGTGCCCCAGTCCGGGAGGATCCCACATGCTGCACAGCTGCTGGGCCCGTGAGCCATGGCTGCTGAGCCTGCGCGTCTGGAGCCTGTACTCCGCAATGGGAGAGGCCATAACAGTGAGAGGCCCGTGTAACACACACACACACACAAAAAAAAAAAAAAAAAAAAAGCAGTTCTAAGAGGGAAGTTTTATAGCAATACAATCCTCAAGAAACAAGAAAAATCTCAAATAAACAATCTAAGCTTAAACCTAAAACAACTAGAGAAAGAAGAACAATCAAAACATAAAATTACTAGAAAGAAACAAATCATAAAAATGAGAGCAGAAATAAATGAAATAGAAACAAAGAACAATAACAAAGATCAATAAAACTAAAAGCTGGTTCTTTTGAGAGGATAAACAAAATTGATAAACCTTTAGCCAGACTCATCAAGAAAAAGAGGGAGAGGGCTCAAATCAGTAAAATTAGAAATGAAAAAGGAGAAGTTACAATGGATACTGCAGAAATACAAAGCATCATAACAGAATACTACATGCAACTATATACCAATAAAATGGAGAACCTGGAAGAAATGGACAAATTCTTAGAAAGGTATAACCTTCCAAGACTGAACCAGGAAGAAATAGAAAATATGAACAGACCAATCACAAGTAATTAAATTGAAACTGTGATTAAAAATCTTCCAACAAACAAAAATCCAGGACCAGAGGGTTTCACAGGTGAATTCCAGCAAACATTTAGAGAGGAGATAACACCCAACCTTCTCAAAATCTTCCAAAAAATTGTAGAGGAAGGACGACTTCCAAACTCATTCTAAGAGGCCACCATCGCCCTGATACCAAAACCAGACAAGGATATTACAGAAAAAGAAAATTACAGGCCAATATCCCTGATGAATATAGATGCAAAATTCCTTAACAAAATACGAGCAAAGAGAATCCAACAACACATCAAAAGGATCATACACCATGATCAAGTGGGATTTATCCCAGGGATGCAGGGATTATTCAATATACTCAAATCAATCAATGTGGTACACCATATTAACAAATTGAAGGATAAAAACCATATGATCATATCAATAGATATAGAAAAAGCTTTTAACAAAATTCAACACTCATTTATGATAAAAACTCTCCAAAAAGTGGGCATAGAGGGAACCTACCTCAACATAATAAAGGCCATATATGACAAACCCACAGAAAACATCATTCTCAATGGTGAAAAACTGAAAACATTTCCTTCAAGATCAGGAACAAGATGAGGATATCCACTCTAGCCACTACTATTCAACATAATTTTGGAAGTCCTAGCCATGGCAATCAGAGAAAAAAAAAGAAAGAAATGGAATACAAATTGGAAAAAAAGAAGTAAAACTGTCACTATTTGCAGATGACATTATTCTATACATAGAAAATGCTACCAGAAAACTATTAGAGCTAATCAGTGAATTTGGTAAAGTTGCAGGATACAAAATTAATGCACAGAAATTTATTGCTTTCCTATATACCAAAAACAAAAGGTCAGAAAGAGAAATTTAGGAAATAATCCCATTCATCATTGCAACAAAAATAATAAAATATCTAGGAATAAACTTACCTAAGGAGACAAAAGACCTGTATGCAGAAAATTATAATACATTGATGAAGGTAATCAAAGATGACACAAACAGATGGAGAGAAATATACTATGTTCTTTGATTGAAAGGACCAATATTGTGATAATGACTATACTACCCAAAGCAATCTACAGATTCAATGCAATCCTTATCAAATTACCAATGGCATTTTTCACAGAACTAGAACAAAAAATCTTAAAATTTGTATGGTGACACAAAAGGCCCTGAATATCCAGAGCAATCTTGAGAAAAAAAAAAAAAGGAGCTGGAGGAATCAGGCTCCCTGATTTCAGACTATACCTCAAAGCTCCTGTATTAAAGGTCATATGGTACTAGCACAAAAACAGAAATATAGATCAATGGAACAGGATACAAAGCCCAGAGATAAACCCACACACCTATGATAAACTAATATATGACAAAGGAGTCAAGGATATACAATAGAGAAAAGACAGTCTCTTCAATAAACGTTGCTGGGAACTGGACAGCTACATGTAAAAGAATGAAATTAGCACACTCCCTAACACTATACACAAAAATAAACTCAAAATGGATTAAAGACCTAAATGTAAAGCGAGACACTATAAAACTCTTCGAGGGAAACATAGGAAGAACACTCTCTGACATAAATCACAGCAAGATCTTTTTTGACCCACTTCCTAGAGTAATGGAAATAAAAACAAAAATAAACAAATAGGACCTAATGAAACTTAAAAGCTTTTGCACAGCAAAGGAAACCATAAACAAGACCAAAAGACAGCCCTCAGAATGGTAGAAAATATTTGTAAACGAATCAATGGACAAAGGACTACTCTCCAAAATATATAAACGACTCACACAACTCAATATCAGAAAAACAAACAACCCAATCAGAAATTCGGCAGAAGACCTAAACAGACATTTCTCCAAAGAAGACATACAGATGGCCAAGAGGCACATGAAAAAGATGCTCAACATCACTAATTATTAGAGAAATGCAAATCAAAACTACAAAGAGGTATCACCTCATACTGGTTAGAAAGGCCATCATCAAAAATCTGCAAACAATAAATGCTGGAGAGGGTGTGGAGAAAAGGGAACCTTCTTGCACTGTTGGTGGGAATGTAAATTGATAAAGCCACTATAGAGAACAGTATGGAGGTTCCTCAGAAAATTAAAAATAGAATTACCATATGACCCAGCAATCCTTCTACTGGACATATACCCAGAGAAAACTATAATGCAAAGACACATGCAGCCCAATTTTCACTGCAGCACTACTTACAATAACCATGTCATGGAAGCAACTTTGATGTCTGTCGACAGATGAATGGATAAAGAAGATGTGGTACATACATACAATGGGATATTACTCAGCCATATAAAGGAATGAAATTGGGTCATTTGTAGAGACGTGGATGGACCTAGAGACTGTCATAGAGATTGAAGTAAGTCAGAAAGAGAAAAACAAATATGGTATATTAATGCATACATGTGGAATCTAAAAAAATGGTACAGATGATCTGGTTTGCAAGGCAGAGATAGAGACACAGATGTAGAGAACAAACGTATGGACACTAAGGGGGGAAGGGGGGTGAGGGATTAATTGGAAGGTTAGGATTGACATATATACATTAATCTGTGTAAAATAGATAACGAATGAGAACCTGCTGTATAGCACACAGGGAACTCCACTTCACTGTACAGTAGAAACTAACACAACATTGTTAAACAACTGTACCCCAATTTAAAAAAATCATATCTTTGTAATGGAACCTCCATAAGAATTCAAAAAGGAGGAGAGTTGGAGAGTTTCTGGGTTGGTGAACACGTGGAGATTTGTGCAGAGTGGTCCATCTAGAGAGAGGTAGGTAGCTTCTTGTCCTTGTCCATCTGGCTGTTTCTGAGTTATACTCTTTTAAAATAAGCTAGTAAACTTAAGTAACTATTTCTCTGAGTTCTGTGAGTTGCTCTAGGAAATTAATCAAACCTGAAGGAGGTCATGGGAATCTTTGATTTATAGTCCTTTGATCAGAAGCACAGGTAACAACCTAGAGTTGCAACTGGAATCTGAATTGGGGAGGTGGGGGGGTGTCTTACAGGACTAAGCCCTTAACCTATGGGACCTAACACGCTACCTCCAGCTAGAGAGTACTAGAATTGAGTTAAATTGGAGTGCACCAGGTCAGTGTCTGCTGAGAATTGGAGGATTGCTTGGTGGTAAAATGAAAACACACACTACACTCCAAGGGGAAACAGAAACTCGTGGATTGGTGCACTCTTCTTTCATGTTTTAGACAGACAATTCTAGGGCTCATTCTACAGGGTTTGTTGAAGTAGAGATTTAACCCCAGTTGCACACAGTTATACAGTTATAGCAAATTAAATCACACACCTTTAGACTGGCTTTCCTACCTTCCAGGTTTGCCACTTCTTAGTCCCACTTCTGTTCCTTTGGTTCACTTCCCATATTGAACCGCCTGCATACAAGCACTGGAGCTAGGCTCTGCTTTTGGGGGAACCCAAATTTCCATCATTAGTAAGAGAAGTGTATCTGTAGATGTAATTCTGGGAGAGAGTCACTCTGCAGTCAGCGGTAAGGCCCTTACCCCATTTTTGGTGTTTTGAGGCATGATGAGAACCTTGGGCATTTAGTAGGATAACAATTAGTAGGACTCTCACAAGTGGAGCACTGGATTGACTTGCAAGTATATGGTGGAGCATTAGCTTATGGAAGGCATGGGAGACATGACTAGTATGGGACAGTCAATGTTTCTTTTAAAGATTGTAGAAGTCACTGGCTTCTGGCAATGGCTTTAGAAGCCCAGAAAAAAGTAGCAGTCTCAACTTAGCCAATATCAAGTCAAAGAATATTGTCAAAGTTAAAACACCTCCATGACAGTACATAAAGAGATCCATAGCTTCTGTAAGCATAAGGAAGACTCTCCTGGAAACTCAGGTCAGAGATGTAATTAATAACAAAGATAACAAAAAGATACAAAGGGGACAGAATACATATTGTCAAGAGTTCTCTTTGCCAAGTTTTCAGACAGGGAAAGGCTGGACACTTGGGACCTAGACTCTCCACTGAATACTTGAGTAGAAAAGCTTGAGAATCCTGAACAAACACATTTCCCCTAACCCTTTGGTCACGTAAAAACACCTCCTTTACCCTCTAGGAGGAAACACTGCAAAATTCTCAGCCGCTTATGTTGTAGTTGATTTTGAATGGATTGGGTCAGGTAGGGTAAAATGTAGAGCTTGATACGGGATAATTTATTGAAATGAAGGTGTTTACTCATGAATCATGTTTAATATCTTGGGAAGGAAACATGGGACAAATTTTAAAATGCTTCTAGGAATAGTTCCATGAAACTTGGAAACAAGGATGGCTTACAGTCAATGAGGTAGAAATCTCTGGACTTCCTTAGCAGAGTATGGAGTCAGATTGTTCTGGACTAAGGTTAGAATGCATTTATTAGGGAGAACACAGAATTTACCACTTGAATGTATTTCCCAAGAGGACCTAGAGGATGCAATTCAATAAAGCAAAAAGAACAAATAAGAAAAAAAGTTTCTTTAGTAAGAAATAAAAGATGAAGGACACTGGCATGTTTGAAAAGCTCAGTGGTGGTTACCTTTGTAAATCAAAGTTAATAGTAAGATATGTGACCATGGAAATGTGCTCCCTGATTTCATTGAATTAAGAGGATTCTGAAATTTCAGAAGCCCAGGAGTTCCAATTAACTGATAAAGAAAAGTGGATATAGTTACTTTAATGGGCATCAAGGTTAGAGTGGGAACCTGCATGACTTGACCTGCAGGGATAACTTGCAATGCTAAAAGACCATAGTCTCTCTAGGCTCAAGATACCTCTACAGATAACCAGGCTGGTTCTTGACTTATTTATGGAGAAATATAAAATTGAAATCTGAGAGCAAAGTGCTGACATCAGCTGCTACAATCACATTCTCTTACTAGTTTCCAAATCTAAGTCAAATTTTAGACCCAGAGTAAAGGAGAAGACATATTCTTTTGAACAAAAACCCTGAAATGCTACACTAAATATATAAGACAAATATGTAAGATAAGAATCTTTCCAATCCTTCCCTAAAGGGATTTATCACCATTAATCAACAGAGTAGCGAAAAATGAATACCCTGATCATGTAAGGATATTAGGTAGGTTCTGAGCTCAAAACTGTACCGGGGACCCCACACACCATAATTTTCCTCTATGTAAGGAGAAATTTATGGAATTCAAGCCATAAATGGAATCACAGTCCATGTCCATCTCAAGTGGTTTCAACGGGTCTGTGGACCCACTCTCTGTTCATTTCCCTGTCCCATAATGAATAATTAGAATGGATATAGTTAGCTGCCGACACTAGAGGCATATGGTAGGAAGAACCAAGTATAATGTCCTACACACAATCTAAGATAGACAACAGTATCAATATTAAATTTTATCAAAATGTAATAGAGATTAGCACTAACATCAAATACTTAAATATTACGGGATGGTGATAACTATAATATGCACTATCATGGCTACTGCAATAAGCAAATGGGCTTTGGAGGAAGTGATGGAGGACTACTATAAGCTTATCCATGTAATTCCATTGCCATCCATTCCACAAATGTGGTATTTTTGTGGAACATATTAAAATAGCTTCTGGAATTTGGTATGTAGCTATTGATCTGGAAAATACCCTTTTTCTCAGTATCTGTCAGTAAACAAAATCAAACGTATTTTATGTGTGGAAGACAGCAGTGTGTAGTCACTATCTTTTCTCAGAGCTTTCAATTGCACTGCTTTCTGAACATTATATTCCTAAAGGATCTTGACATTCTTGATATTTCACAGACTTCATCCTGGTTCACTATATTAAATATGTTATGCTAAATGGACCTGATAAGGAGGAAGTGCAGATACTCTGGATGCCCTAGTAAGACACATGCATGTTAAAAGTATGAGATGAACCCCCCAGTGATTCTGGTTATGCCATATAAATAAACTAGGAGTCCTTTGACTTCAGGCATGTTGGGCATATTCTCTAAGATTAAGGACAGATTGCTGCAATTTGCAACCCCTCGAATGAAAAAGAGACATGGCACTTGATGGACCTCTTTGTATTCTGAAGAAATAATATACCACACTTGAAAACTGTGCACATTCTTATTAATCAGATAACTCAAAAGGTAGCCAGTTTTTAGTGGGGCTCAGAGCAAAGAAGAGCTCTTCAACAGATCTTGCGTGTGATTTCGGGATAAATTTCTAGCAATTATCAAGTAATCAGAGGTAACCATGTTGAAAAAGATTGGTATGAGTAGTGTATGACAAGACCACAAAAACTGATCCTGATTTACTGACAGGATTGTCTCTGGACACACAGGCTCAGCTGCCATGGCTCACGGGCCCAGCCGCTCCGCGGCACGTGGGATCTTCCCGGACCGGGGCACGAACCCGTGTCCCCTGCATTGGCAGGCGGACTCCCAACCACTGCGCCACCAGGGAAGCCCAACAGGATCTTTCATCAACACAAAACAAAAGAATCCATCTTACAGTGAAATGTGCATAAAAATGGTATACGACGTGAGGATTACCAGAAGTAGCCAGCCTAACAGAAAGACAGAATTGTCCAATAAATTCTCAGGTGAGGTGATAGCTGAGG
This sequence comes from Hyperoodon ampullatus, assembly GCF_949752795.1. Taxonomy (NCBI): domain Eukaryota; kingdom Metazoa; phylum Chordata; class Mammalia; order Artiodactyla; family Ziphiidae; genus Hyperoodon; species Hyperoodon ampullatus. The sequence continues at coordinate 102,066,626 of NC_136914.1, forward strand.
AACAAGATGATGCAGATTGAGGATCTGTCATCCAAGATGTGGCATTTGTCAAAATAAATGGTAATGAACATTTGTAATGAAGCATCGCTGATTTGTGGTGAGGAATAACTAGAATAGGTGAGTCTGGAAACTAAGGGTAGAAAATAAAATTGTGCCTTCTTTTTTACCAACACTCTCAGCAGATAGTTTGTGAAAACTGTGTCTCCCATTCCTGCTGCCTTAGGTTCAAGATTCCTGAATCTCAAGGCAGGAGGAGGCAGTACTGTTTCTATCAAGGGACATAGTAAATATTTCACTTGATCTGAGGCTATAACTACCCCTGATTTTTGGATATTCACATGCTACTGGAACAACACTAAGAAAGGATGTACTATATTTGTAGGAGGTGCTGACCTGCATAATGAAGAGGGGATTGGTTTGCTGTTACCAATGGAAAGAGGAACTCATAAGTGGAAGACAAGAGATTGCATGAGATGTTTCTTGGTGATTACATGTAGAGTAATTATCAAGAATGGTAATTTCAATAGCCCGCCCCACAAGAACAAAGTGACTAAGGGTTATAATGTCTTAAGATAAAAAAAAAAAACTAGTTAACTAGTTATCTGGGAAAGAGGAAAGGTAATATAAAGTGGATAGGAGAGAAGGGAGAAGATAAATTATCAATTACAGCCTTGGGACCAGTTGCTACAGTGTGAAATGTAGGTGGAAGCATCGCTCTTCCTATGTTGAATTTGTCTTATAAAATAACTCCATGGAAGCTCTGTGACTTATTGTATTTAGTGCAAATTATGGACTCATCTCTGTGTGTAAGGGGTGTGTCACAGACCTCTTTTACCTACCTCACTTCCTCCGGGCTCATCTTTTCACTCCAGATAGTGCTGTGACAACCGGCTGGATGCAGTTTTAAACCAACATCTCACCTCAGTTACAATATATTGTACACATTTCTCATTTTCTACCCCAAGTCTTCTCTGTGGTTACTGAATGATTTGCCTGCAGGAAGCAGCTCAGTTATTCTAATGCGTATCCAAACATGGAAATTATAGTTGTTTGCTATACTGTATTAACTGAATAATATACAAGTTCAACATCAATGAAGCAGGGGGAAATTTTTCACTTATAAGTGTAAATTTTATGACCAAAGGTGTGGATATATTTCTCTATAGTGGTGAATAATTGAGACAATATCCCATTTCTATCAAAACATGGTTATTCTTTTAAAACTTACTTTTTGATCAGAAATTGTGATCAAAATTAAATGCATTTTATTCAGTTTATCATGAGCATTGAATATCATGATAAAAATATTTTTTATAAGATGAAATTCCCTAATTTAGCTATGATGGATAAATTATTTTGATTTATAGAGCTTGATGTTTTTTAGTTAAAGTCCCTTTCTTCTTAATATTAAGTTAATAATCACAGAGTATATGAATATTTTCTAAAAAAGTAAATTTTTAAAAGAAATACATGAAACTGGTATTCAATGACACATTCACTTAGAACATATAAATGACATGGTGGATGTGGCTAGCTATAGTGAAGTGATATAAGATTTCAGAATATAAGAATAGAATGTATGGAACAGGAAGCTTTTTGTACTTCAGTACAGATAGTAAGAGTAGTACAGTAAAAGATTATGAGATCCTTTTAACTGCCTGAGTGGACAGAATGGAGCTCCTGAGAGGTGCCCTTAGATAGAGTTATAGATTTTTAGGCTTCATTATGAGCTCTAGATTTTGACCTGTGGAGAACCGTATTAATTATCTATCTAGGGTCCCTCCAACAAATGATATAATAGTGTTTGGGGTTGTTACTGTAGCTTAACATGTCATTTTAAAGAAAGTAGATGAAGCAATTAGCCATAAACAGAGAGCAGAGCATTACCAGCCACAGATGGGTCAATAAATGTTAGTCTAAGCACACATTAGCCAATGATGTACTAAAAATGATTTGGAGGGCAATGCTGGTGAGTTCATATTGCCAAAATATGAATTGACTTCTAGAGTAAAACTTCACTTGGTGTATAAAACATGTTATTTTTCTTTGTACTAAAACTTAATATGAGAATTACTAATTATTTTTGCTTTTCCTTTAAAGCAAAAAAATTGAAGAACACAGTCCTTCAGGACAAAAATAGATTCTGCTTCAAAATAATTAAAGTAAATATAAAGTAGTTAAGTTACTCTTGCAACTAGTACCTTGTTTTAAGTAGTATTCCCAATGAGTTTGATGGTGAGAAAAACCTCACTAATTGTAAACTGATGCTTGTACCTTGTTACAGTAGAAGTCATCAAACTCAGGTCCCTTGACTTTAAATCCAGTGATCTGTCCACTAAGTCACACTGCCTTTCATAGGGCAGAGAAAACTGAAAAATATCACAAATGAAATAGTCTACCAACATGTATCAGTCTCTTCTTTTTTGTGAGTAAATGTATTATATGTATATAATATATATTTTCTTATATTTTATGCTCTGCTTCTTAGTATAAGGTGGCAAGATGTTGACTGTGTCACAAGGAGTGGAGAGATATTTATAAGAATAAAAGAGAATAAACCTTGAAATAAAGACTAAGAATTTTGATGTTAGATGCTACCATTAATGTTGACAAATGTATCATATATGATACTGTTTGTCCTATACATCACCAGAAAACAAAGAAAAATAAATTGTATTTTCCTAAATGAGAAGTCATGTTTACCTTTTACCAGTAATATAAAAACACTTCTCGGGGGCTTCCCTGGTGGCGCAGTGGTTGAGAATACGCCTGCCAATGCAGGAGACACGTGTTCGAGCCCTGGTCCGGGAAGATCCCACATGCCGCGGAGCAACTAGGCCCGTGAGCCACAACTACTGAGCCTGCGCATCTGGAGCTTGTGCTCCACAACAAGAGAGGCCGCGACAGTGAGAGGCCCGCGCACCACGATGAAGAGTGGCCCCCACTTGCTGCAACTAGAGAAAGCCCTCGCACAGAAACGAAGACCCAACACAGCCAAAAATAAATAAATATATTAATTAAAAAAAAAAAAAAAAAACTTCTCACTGTAACATGAAACAATATTTCCCTAAATTTTTTTTTTTATTAGTTTCTGCTTTATAACAAAGTGAATCAGTCATACATATACATCTGTTCCCACATCCCTTCCCTCATGCATCTCCCTCCCTCCCACCCTCCCCATCCCACCCCTCCAGGCAGTCACAAAGCACCGAGCTGATCTCCCTGTGCTCTGCGGCTGCTTCCCACTATCTATCTACCTTACGTTTGGTAGTGTATATATGTCCATGCCTCTCTTTCCCTTTGTCACAGCTTACCCTTACCCTTCCCCATATCCTCAAGTCCATTCTCAAGTAGGTCTGTGTCTTTATTCCCGTTTTACCCCTAGGTTCTTCATGACATTTTTTTTTTTTAAATTCCATATATATGTGTTAGCATACGGTATTTGTCTTTCTCTTTCTGACTTACTTCACTCTGTATGACAGACTCTAGGTCTATCCACCTCATTACAAATAGCTCAGTTTCGTTTCTTTTTATGGCTGAGTAATATTCCATTGTATATATGTGCCACATCTTCTTTATCCATTCATCCGATGATGGACACTTAGGTTGTTTCCAGCTCCGGGCTATTGTGAATAGAGCTGCAATGAACATTTTGGTACATGTCTCTTTTTGAATTATGGTTTTCTCAGGGTATATGCCTAGTAGTGGGATTGCTGGGTCATATGGTAGTTCTATTTTTAGTTTTTTAAGGAACCTCCATACTGTTCTCCATAGTGGCTGTACCAATTCACATTCCCACCAGCAGTGCAAGAGTGTTCCCTTTTCTCCACACCCTCTCCAGCATTTATTGTTTCTAGATTTCTTGATGATGGCCATTCTGACTGGTGTGAGATGATATCTCATTGTAGTTTTGATTTGCATTTCTCTAATGATTAATGATGTTGAGCATTCTTTCATGTGTTTGTTGGCAGTCTGTATATCTTCTTTGGAGAAATGCCTATTTAAGTCTTCTGCCCATTTTTGGATTGGGTTGTTTGTTTTTTTGCTATTGAGCTGCATGAGCTGTTTATAAATTTTGGAGACTAATCCTTTGTCAGTCGCTTCATTTGCAAATATTTTCTCCCATTCTGAGGGTTGTCTTTTGGTCTTGTTTATGGTTTCCTTTGCTGTGCAAAAGCTTTGAAGTTTCATTAGGTCCCATTTGTCTATCTTTGTTTTTATTTCCATTTCTCTAGGAGGTGGGTCCAAAAGGATCTTGCTGTGATTTATGTCATAGAGTGTTCTACCTATGTTTTCCTCTAGGAGTTTGATAGTTTCTGGCCTTACATTTAGGTCTTTAATCCATTTTGAGCTTATTTTTGTGTATGGTGTTAGGGAATGATCTAATCTCATACTTTTACATGTCCCTGTCCAGTTTTCCCAGCACCACTTATTGAAGAGGCTGTCCTTTCTCCACTGTACATTCCTGCCTCCTTTATCAAAGGTAAGTTGGCCATATGTGCGTGGGTTTATCTCTGGGCTTTCTATCCTGATCCACTGATCTATCTTTCTGTTTTTATGCCAGTACCACACTGTCTTAATTACTGTAGCTTTGTAGTATAGTCTGAAGTCAGGCAGCCTGATTCCTCCAGCTCCGTTTTTTGTTCTCAAGATTGCTTTGGCTATTCGGGGTCTTTTGTTTTTCCAAACAAATTTTGAAATTTTTTGTTCTACTTCTGTGAAAAATGCCAGTGGTAGTTTGATAGGGATTGCATTGAATCTGTAGATTGCTTTGGGTAGTAGAGTCATTTTCACAATATTGATTCTTCCAATCCAGGAGCATGGTATATCTCTCCATCTATTTATATCATCTTTAATTTCTTTCATCAGTGTCTTATAATTTTCTGCATACAGGTCTTTTGTCTCCTTAGGTAGGTTTATTCCTAGATATTTTATTCTTTTTGTTGCAATGGTAAATGGGAGTGTTTTCTTGATTTCATTTTCAGATTTTTCATCATTAGTGTACAGGAATGCCAGAGATTTCTGTGCATTAATTTTGTATCCTGCTACTTTACCAAATTCATTGATTAGCTCTAGTAGTTTTTCGGTAGCATCTTTCGGATTCTCTATGTATAGTATCATGTCATCTGCAAACAGTGACAGCTTTACTTCTTCTTTTCCAATTTGGATTCCTTTTATTTCCTTTTCTTCTCTGATTGCTGTGGCTAAAACTTCCAAAACTATGTTGAATAAGAGTGGTGAGAGTGGGCAGCCTTGTCTTGTTCCTGATCTTAGTGGAAATGGTTTCAGTTTTTCACCATTGAGGACAATGTTGGCTGTGGGTTTGTCATATATGGCCTTTATTATGTTGAGGAAAGTTCCCTCTATGCCTACTTTCTGCAGGGTTTTTATCATAAATGGGTGTTGAATTTTGTCGAAAGCTTTCTCTGCATCTATTGAGATGATCATATGGTTTTTCTCCTTCAACTTGTTAATATGGTGTATCACACTGATTGATTTGCGTATATTGAAGAATCCTTGCATTCCTGGAATAAACCCCACTTGATCATGGTGTATGATCCTTTTAATGTGCTGTTGGATTCTGTTTGCTAGTATTTTGTTGAGGATTTTTGCATCTATGTTCATCAGTGATATTGGCCTGTAGTTTTCTTTCTTTGTGACATCCTTGCCTGGTTTTGGTATCAAGGTGATGGTGGCCTCGTAGAATGAGTTTGGGAGTGTTCCTTCCTCTGATATTGTTTGGAAGAGTTTGAGAAGGATGGGTGTTAGCTCTTCTCTAAATGTTTGATAGAATTCGCCTGTGAAGCCATCTGGTCCTGGGCTTTTGTTTGATGGAAGATTTTTAATCACAGTTTCAATTTCAGTGCTTGTGATTGGTCTATTCATATTTTCTATTTCTTCCTGAGTCAGTCTTGGTAGGTTGTGCATTTCTAAGAATTTGTCCATTTCTTCCAGGTTGTCCATTTTATTGGCATAGAGTTGCTTATAGTAATCTCTCATGATCTTTTGTATTTCTGCAGTGTCAGTTGTTACTTCTCCTTTTTCATTTCTAATTCTACTGATTTGAGTCTTCTCCCTTCTTTTCTTGATGAGTCTGGCTAATGGTTTGTCAATTTTGTTTATCTTCTCAAAGAACCAGCTTTTAGTTTGGTTGATCTTTGCTATCATTTCTTTCATTTCTTTTTCATTTATTTCTGATCTGATCTTTATGATTTCTTTCCTTCTGCTAACTTTGGGGGTTTTTTGTTCTTCTTTCTCTAATTGCTTTAGGTGCAGGGTCAGGTTGTTTACTCGAAATGTTTCCTGTTTCTTAAGGTGGGATTGTATTGCTATAAACTTCCCCCTTAGAACTGCTTTTGCTGCGTCCCATAGGTTTTGGGTCGTCGTGTCTCCATTGTCATTTGTTTCTAGGTATTTCTTAATTTCCTCTTTGATTTCTTCAGTGATCACTTCGTTATTGAGTAGTGTATTGTTTAGCCTCCATGTGTTTGTATTTTTTACAGATCTTTTCCTGTAATTGATGTCTAGTCTCATAGCATTGTGGTCGGAAAAGATACTTGATACAATTTCAATTTTCTTAAATTTACCAAGGCTTGATTTGTGACCCAAGATATGATCTATCCTGGAGAATGTTCCATGAGCACTTGAGAAAAATGTGTATTCTGTTGTTTTTGGGTGGAATGTCCTATAAATATCAATTAAGTCCATCTTGTTTAATGTATCATTTAAAGCTTGTGTTTCCTTATTTATTTTCATTTTGGATGATCTGTCCATTGGTGAAAGTGGGGTGTTAAAGTCCCCTACTATGATTGTGTTACTGTCGATTTCCCCTTTTATGGCTGTTAGTATTTGCCTTATGTATTGAGGTGCTCCTACGTTGGGTGCATAAATATTTACAATTGTTATATCTTCTTCTTGGATCGATCCCTTTATCGTTATGTAGTGTCCTTCTTTGTCTCTTCTAATAGTCTTTATTTTAAAGTCTATTTTGTCTGATATAAGAATTGCTACTCCAGCTTTCTTTTGATTTCCATTTGCATGGAATATCTTTTTCCATCCCCTTACTTTCAATCTGTATGTGTCTCTAGGTCTGAAGTGGGTCTCTTGTAGACAGCATATATATGGGTCTTGTTTTTGTATCCATTCAGCCACTCTGTGTCTTTTGGTGGGAGCATTTAGTCCATTTACATTTAAGGTAATTATTGATATGTATGTTCCTATTCCCATTTCCTTAATGGCTTTGGGTTCGTTATTGTAGGTATAGTCCTTCTGTTGTGTTTCTTGCCTAGAGAAGTTCCTTTAGCATTTGTTGTAAAGCTGGGTTGGTGGTGCTGAACTCTCTCAACTTTTGCTTGTCTGTAAAGGTTTTAATTTCTCCATCAAATCTGAATGAGATCCTTGCTGGGTAGAGTAATCTTGGTTGCAGGTTTCTCTCCTTCATCACTTTAATTATGTCCTGCCACTCCCTTCTGGCTTGTAGAGTTTCTGCTGAGAGATCAGCTGTTAACCTGATGGGGATTCCCTTGTGTGTTATTTGTTGTTTTTCCCTTGCTGCTTTTAATATGATTTCTTTGTGTTTAATTTTTGACAGTTTGATTAATATGTGTCTTGGCGTATTTCTTTTTGGATTTATTCTGTATGGGACTCTCTGTGCCTCCTGGACTTGATTAACTATTTCCTTTCCCATATTAGGGAAGTTTTCAACTATAATCTCTTCAAATATTTTCTCAGTCCCTTTCTTTTTCTCTTCTTCTTCTGGAACCCCTATAATTCGAATGTTGGTGCGTTTAATGTTGTCCCAGAGGTCTCTGAGACTGTCCTCTGTTCTTTTCATTCTTTTTTCTTTATTTTTCTCTGCATCAGTTATTTCCACTATTTTATCTTCCACCTCACTTATCCGTTCTTCTGCCTCAGTTATTCTGCTATTGATCCCATCTAGAGTATTTTTCATTTCATTTATTGTGTTTTTAATCGATGCTTGATTCATCTTTAGTTCTTCTAGGTCCTTGTTAACTGTTTCTTGCATATTGTCTATTCTATTTCCAAGATTTTGGATCTGGGAAATAGAATCTTGGATCAGCTTTACTATCATTATTCTGAATTCTTTTTCAGGTAGACTGCCTATTACGTCTTCATTTGTAGGTCTGGTAGGTTTTTATCTTGCTCCTTCACCTGCTGTGTGTTTTTCTGCTTTCTCATTTTGCTTATGTTACTGTGTTTGGGGTCTCCTTTTTGCAGGCTGCAGATTCGTAGTTCCCGTTGTTTTTGGTGTCTGTCCCCCGTGGCTAAGGTTGTTTCAGTAAGTTGTGTAGGCTTCCTGGTGGGGGGGACTAATGCCTGTGTTCCGGTGGTTGAAGCTCGATCTTGTCTTTCTGGTGGACAGGTCCACGTCTGGTGGTGTGTTTTGGGGTGCCTGTGGCCTTATTATGTTTTTAGGTAGCCTCTCTGCTAATGGGTGGGGTTGTGTTCCTGCCTTGCTAGTTGCTTGGCATAGGGTGACCAGCACTGTAGCTTGCTGGTCGTTGACTGAAGCTGGGTGCTGGTGTTGAGATGGAGATCCCTGGGAGATTTTCACTGCTTGATATTATGTGGAGCTGGGAGGTCTCTTGTGGACCCGTGTCCTGAAGTTGGCTCTCCCACTTCAGAGGCACAGCACTAACTCCTGGCTGCAGCACCAAGAGCCTTTCATCCACCCGGCTCAGAATAACAGTGAGAAAAAGTAGAGAGAAATAATTAGTAGAAGAAAGAAAGAGAGATTGAAAGAAAGGAAGAAGGGAAGAAAGGAAGGAAGGAAGAAAGAAAGAAAGGAGGGAGGGAGGAAGGATGGAAAGAAAGAAGGAAAGAAAGGAGCGAGGGAGGGAGGAATGAAAGCAAAAGGAAGAGTGAATGGAAGAAGAGAGGGAGGGAGGGAGGAAGGAAAGAAAGAAAGAAAGACAGGAGGGAGGGAGGGAGAGAGGAAGGAAAGAAAAAGAAAGTGGAAAGAAGAAGGGTGGGAGGGAGGGAGGGATGGAGGAAAGAAAAAGAAAGAAGGAAAGGAGGAGCGGAGGGAGGGAGGGAGGAAGGGAAGGGAGGAAAAAAAGAAAGAGCAGGTAAAGTAAAATAGAATAAAGTATGAAATATAGTAGCGTTATTAAAATTAAAAAGTAATTATTGAAAAAAAACACGGACCGATAGAACCCTGGGACATATGGTGGAAGCAAAGCTATACAGAGAGAATCTTACACAGATTACACATACACATTCACAAAAAGAGAGCAGGGGGAAAAATCAAAAATCTTGCTCTCCAAGTCCACCTCCTCGATTTGGGATAATTCGTTGTAAAAAGAGGAAAAGGGCGAAAAGTCTGAAATCTTGCTAAGTCCACCTCCTTAATTTGAGATAATTCGTTGTAAAAAGAGGAAAAAAAAGGGGGGGAAAGTCTTAAATCTTGTCCTCAAGGTCCACTTCCTCAATTTGGGATGATTCGCTGTCCATTCATGCACTCCACAGACGCAGGGCACATCAAATGGACCATGGAGCTTTAATCCGCTGCCTCGGAGGCTGCACAGAGAGATTTCCCTGTCTCTGCTCTCACAGCTCCCGGGTCTCAGCCTTGGACCTGGCCCCGCCTCTGCGCGTAGGTCGCCGGAGGGCGTCCGTTCTTCGCTCAGACAGGACGGGTTTAAAGGGGCCGCTGATTCGGGGGCTCTGGCTCACTCAGGCAGAGGGGAGGGAGGGGAATGCCCTCTCCTCGCGCACCAGGCAACAAAAGGGAAAAAAGTCTCTTGCCTCTCCGGTAGCTCCAGACCCTTTCCCCGGACTCCCTCCGGGCTAGCACTAACCCCTTCAGGGTCTCTTCCTGCCACCAGCCCCAGACCTCTCCCTGCGCTCCGACTGAAAGCCGATACCCGAGCCTCAGCTCCCAGCCCCGCCCGCCCTGGCGGCCGAGCAGACAAGTCTCTCGGGCTGGTGTGTGCCTGAGGGCACCGATCCTCTGTGCCAAAATCTCTCTGCTTTGCCCTCCGCACCCCTGTTGCTGTGCTCTCCTCCGCTACTTTCCCCCTCAGCCACCTGCAGTCTCCGCCCGCGAAGGGGCTTGTAGTGTGTAGAAACCTTCCCTCCTTCACGGCTCCCTCCCACTGGTGCAGGTCCCGTCCATATCCTATTGTCTCTGTTTATTCTTTTTTTCTTTTGACCTACCCAGGTATGTGGGGAGTTTCTTGCCTTTTGGGGGGTCTGAGGTCTTCTGTCAGCGTTCAGTAGGTGTTCTGTTGGAGTTGTTCCACGTGTAGATGAATTTCTGATGTATCTGTGGGGAGGAAGGTGATCTCCGCGTCTTACTCTTCCGCCATCTTCCTCCGGCTCCTCCCTAAATTTTTAACTGACCAGTTATATGTAGTTTATTTTAATCACGTTATTCTAGAACCACTTCATTTACTTTCTTTGAAAAAAGTTTAATGTCAAGCTAATCATTCTACTTAATTTATAACCAAATCCAGGGAGTACTTCTTATAATATTCTAAAGTTGTAGCCATTATGAGACTACTCATAAGAAGAAACAAATATAGCAGAAAGGGGTATAAGAATTTTGATATTCTTAACTTTACCAATATTGGCTATTATTTATTTATAAAAAGGTTTGAACTTGTACATATGCATCTTCCTATTTGAACTTCCATCATATTTATAATGTATTATGAGAAGGCTATCGATGATATAAACAAGACCTCTGCATCTGAGAACTTTTCAAAACATATATAGATATAGATATGAACCACTTCAAAGTTTGGAGAATGGGGGTCAATCTAAGTTATAAATAGATAAATGCTTTTTAGTATTATATCATTTTCCCAAATGAAAAATGTATACTAGGCAATTCTTAGTATAAAATAATTCATGCATAAACATTTTAAATATATTAAACAAATCTGTAAATGTACCAAATAAATTTCCTTCAAAAATAAATGCTAGGTGAAAACTCAGTTGTATTTTCTTTTGTACAAAATATCAAATCATGGATATTACATTTACACATTTTATATCCTGATCTGTTATGTTTTACTATTTATATAAGTCCAATTCAGGAAAAATAACTCCTCTTTGCAGCTTCATTGTGAATTGTAATCCAGTTGAATATGTCCTTGGAAGCGATATTAGATTGATTATCCAGAACTGGTTAGAACCACTCATGTATGGGAGACCTTTAGCCTTCTGGATCCCTAGGAATTTCTAATAAAATTTATGTGGTTCTTTAATTTTAAAAACATTTTAAATTTGTTGGCTCAGAATGGAGGTGGGAAAACCTTTAAATTATCAATCTTCATTTACTGATGATTAGAATTTCTAAACGCTCAAAGGTCAGATGCTTTCCAGTGAGTAGATCCCATCTAAAACATCACTGAAATGTGTTCTTATCATCCAGGGAACTAACGTATATAAGTAAATATAGATATGCAATACAAAAGACTAATGTTGACCATTTAAGTCAGAAATTAGAAAACCCTCAAGAAATAGATGAACACTCTGTTGACAGGTCTTGGGAAAACAGGCCCTCTCTTGCGTTCATAGGCTCTCTGTTGTGTTTAGGAAAAAAATGATAAAACACGTAAGGAAGGAGAATTTGGCAATAGCTGATATATGTGGCTATATTTATATAATTTATATAAATTTTGTATGTACAGATATTTATATAATTATATGTATTTGTCATTTTGTTATAACATCCTTTTTTAAGTGCTATTTTTTCAGTATTGAGAGCTCTGCACGTTCGTTTCCTATTGCTGCTGTAGCAATTTACCACATACATTAAAATACACATTTATTACTTTATAGTCCTGTAGGTCAGAACTCTGACACAGATCTCACTAGGCTAAAGTCAAGGTGTCTGGAGACTCTAGGCAAGAACTTATTTTTCTTGCTGTTTCCAGCTTCTTCAAAGCCAGCAATATTGCCTTTGACCATTCTTTCATAGTAATAGCCCCATCTGTTGCTCCCCAGTTGAAATACCCATGTGATTAGTTTGGAACCCCTTGACAATCCAGGATAATCTCCCATCTCAGGGTCCTTAATTTAAGTGACATCTGCAAAGTCCCTTTTGTTACGTGAGTCAACAAATTCACAGGTCCCAAGTATTGGAACATTAACATCTTTGGAGGGCATTAATCTTCCTACCACAATTTGATATTTCAGGTATGTATTTATATATATTTTTATATTTCCAAACAATCAGTGAAATACAAGACACGATTCCAAGGATTCTAATACTTTTATTGCATTTTTATAAGGCCATCTGCTAATTATTTTCAAATCTCATATAAGATTAAAAATCAAATCAATTTTTGTCCCATAATCATCCATTCATTCGATATTATTCTTATATGAGATGACATGCCTTACGTTCAATCTTATTTATTTCATTTCCTTGAAATTTCTAGGTATTATACTGTTTCATTATTATACCATAGGAAAAATGCTTAAATTGCATAAAATACCATATTTATCAATGTCTCTTCATTTACATATGTCTCTTTATGCTTCAACTTTTATATTACTGATGAACAGTATAAACTCTTGGTTTAGCCACAGAGGGGAATATATATATAAATTACAATGAGAAATATATTAAGTGTATGGATTAATTTGCTTTGTTTTTGGTGCTTATAGAACATTCAAAATGAGACACCAGTATGTAGTTGGTTCCAGATTTCCTAGCAAAAATCCCCTGAATCCCATGCTTAATTGTTAAGTGACTTTGCACATAGTACCTAATGTACCTGGCCTCCATTATCCTAGATGTAGCTAATGCATTGGGTTGGCCAAAAAGTTCGTTTGGATTTTTCTGTAAGATCTTATGGAGAAACCTGAAGGAAATTTTTGACCAACCCAATAGTTAATGTTAACACAAACAATGTAAGTAAAATGCATATATGAATGCCTGCCATTGTTTAAGGGTCAACTATATCTATCTATCTATCTATCTATATATACACACACACATATATATGTATATATATACACAGAAATATATGCATATACATACATACATATATACACATAAATACATATGTAAATATATATTATATTAATATTAATATAATAAAATTTAGCCATAAAAAAGAAGGAAATCCTTCCATTTTGCTGCAAGGATGGACATTGAGGGCACTATGCTAGGTGAAATAAGTCAGACAGAGAAAGACATACTGTATAATCTCACTTATATGTATAATCTAAAAGAGCCTGACTCATAGAAAGAGAGGAAAAACAAGAATGCTTGAATGCCTGGCACAGATATATACTCAAAAAAGTTATTTGTTACCATATAAGAATAATTAATATCATCATAATTATTATATATGGAGCTCACATGTGAGTGCTACAGTCTGACTTCGAGATTTGAGAACACTCAGTATTTGAAAAGTTAAAAATATATGAGATTTTCAAGGGAAAACAGATGAAATGTGAAGAGGAAAAGAAAAAGTTAAAAATTAGACTCACCAAAAATTGTCTAAGATCAGATGACAATGAATTCAGGAAGGGTGTAGAGTAAAAAAACATAAAATGGAAGAAATCAGTGATCCAACATTCTGATATCAATTAATGTAATCCAACACAGCAAAAGACTAAAGAAGAAAAATCATAATTATATCAATTGATGCAGAAAAAGCATTTGACAAAATCCAATGCCCTTTCATAACAAAAATTTGCATTAAACTAGGAATATAGGGGAACTTTCTCAACTTGATAATGACTATCTACAAAAAACTTGTAGCTAACTTCATAGTTAATGGTGAGAAACTTGAAACTTTCCTGCTAAGCTCAGGAGCAAGTCAAGGGTTTCTCCTCTCACCACTGCTTTTTAACATCATATTAGAAATCCTAGCCAATATAATAAGGCAAGGAAAAGAAATTAAATGTATACAGTTGAGAAAGAAGAAATAAAACTGTCTTTATTCACAAATGACTTATCTATGTAGTAAATCCAAACAAATTGACAAAAGCACACTGCGAAAAAATAAGCAATTATAGCTAAGATGTAGGATACAAGGTTAAAGTATAAAATTCAATCAGCTTCCTATATATCTGTGACAAACAAGTGGAATTTAAAATTTAAAACACAACACAATTTACAATAGCCTCCAAAAATGCAACATTTAGGTATAAATATACTAAAAAATACATAAAATATCTACAAGAGGAAAACTGCAAAATTATGATGAAAGAAATTTTTAAAAATTAAATAAATGGTGATTCTATGTCCATAGATAGAATAACTATTACCAAAATGTCAATTCTTCCCAACTTGACTTATAGATTCAACACAATCCCAATTCAAATCCCAACAAGCTATTTTGTGCATATCTAGAAACTGATTCTAAAGTTACATGGAGAAGCAAAAGACCCAGAATAGCAAACACAATATTAAAGAAGAACAAAGTCACACAACTGACACTACCTGACTTCAATATTTTCTATAGAGCTATAATAATCAAAAAGGTGTGGTACTGATGAAAGAACAGACAAATAGATCAATGAAACAGAATAGGAAGTCCAGAAGTAGCTCCACATTAATAGGGTCAACTGATTTTTGACAAAGGAGTAAAGGCAATACAATAAAACAAAGACAGTCTTTTTAACAAATGGTGCTGGAACAACTGGGCATCCATATGCAAAAAAAAAAAAAAAAAAAAGAGTCTAGGCACAGATTTACATCCTTCACAAAAATTAGTTCTTATAACCTAAATTTTAAAAATATATAAAATTCTTAGAAAATAACATAGGAAAACCCTAGGTGACCCTGGGTATGGTGATGATTTTTAAAAAACAACACCAAATGCATGATCTATGAAAGAAATAATAAAACAGACTCCTTTAAAAACCTCTGCTTTACAAAAGACACATTCAAGAGAATGAGAAGACAACCCACAGACTGGCAGGAAATATTTGCAAAGGTGTGATAAAGACTGTTACCCAAAATATACAAAGAATGCTTAAAACTTGACAATAGGAAAATGAACAAGCTGATTAAAAAATGGGCCAATGGCCTGAACAGATGCCTTACCAAAGAAGATACACAGATGGCAAATAAGCACATGAAAAGATACTACATATATCATCACTGAGAAGCAAGTTAAAACAACAATGGGATACCACTACACACCTTTTAGAATGGCCAAAATCTGGAACACTGGCAACACCAAATGCTGACAAGAATGTGGAATAACAAAGTCTTATTGCTGGTGGGAATGCAAAATGGTACAGTCACTTTAGAAGACAGTTTGCCAGTTGCTTACAAAACTAAACATACTCTTCCCATAAAATCCAGAAATTGCACTCCTTATTATTTATCTAAATGACTTGAAAATTCATGTCCATACAAAGCCTGAACACGGATATTTATAGCAGCTTTAGTCATAATTGCCCAAACATTGAAGCAACCAATATGTTCTTCACTAGGTGAACTGATAACTAAACTGTGGTATATCCAGACAATGAAATATTCAGTGCTAATATATAAGATCTATCAAGGAACAAAAAGACATAGAAGAACTTTAAATTCATATTAGTAAGTGAAAAAAGCCAATCTGAAAAGGCTACTTGCTGTACAATTTTATCTATATGCCATTATGGAAAAGGCAAAACTATAGAGATAGTAAAAAGACCAATGGTTGCCAGAGGTTAGAGAGAAGGACAGAACACAAAGATCTTCAAGGCAGTGAAACTATTCTGTATGATACTATAATGGTGATACACATCATTAAAAATTTGTTGAAATCCATAGAATATACAATACCAAGAATGAACCCTAATATAAACTATGAACTTTGGGTGAGAACGATGTGTCAATGTAAATTCATCAATTGTGACAAATATACCACTCTGGTGTGAGACGTTGACAGTGGGGAGGTTATGAGTGTTTTAAGGTAAAAGGTATAGAGGAAGTCTGTACTTTCTCCTCAATTTTGCTATAACCTAAAACTGCTCTTAAAAATAAAGTCTATTTAGAAAAAAAAATTAAAAAGAAATTGAGGAAGGAGTGATGGTTCTAAAAATTATATAGGAAATAAAGTTTAAAGATAACTAGCTTTATTTTTGAGTGGCTACTTTATAACAGGCTCTGTTTTCAACAGTTTTGTACATTGTCTCATTACTCTTCTCCTAATGGTCAAGAGAGCCAAAAGACTCTTCAAAAAGATAATAGTAGTTATCATCTTTAAATCACTAAGGTGCTTTCCACCACATGATAATTTAGGATCTCACTTTCCTCCTGTATTTTGACTTCAACATGTGTAGGTCTTGTTAATTTTGCAGGTGAGGGAAATATAAGGCACTAAAAAGGCTTATTTACTGTTTAAATGCATTGGCCAGAAAGTGAAATTCTCTAATAGTGATTATGTTTTATTGGCAAGTACTAGTTACATGACAACATATAGAAACAATTGAGAAATATAATATTGCATTTGGCTTTTCAATCTTTTTCTAGTGAGAACTATATATTAAGTAAGAGGACCCACAGTTCTATGGATAGTTAACTGTTTCTACCTCATAGATTCTGAAAAACTGTCACACTGAACTTATCCCTATTTCCCTTCTCTTACAATACTGTTTCGTTTTACCCAAGTAATGGAAGGGCAGAGCCAACTGTGAGTGCTCCATGGAACACCTGCTATCCCTTTCAAGAAGCTAACGGGGAACCCAAACTGAGATCACTCCTCATTAACCCTCAGCTTGTTTTTAAAGCTCATACAATTCAGAAGGTCTCTTTTTAGAAAAAAAATACAAATTAGTTTTTAAAAGGTGAATAAATATTTATAAAGAGAAAATCATGAAGCATTTTCAAATTTAAAAAGCCTACATCCACAAACACTATTTTTTAATAAATTAATAGTACAACACATATCTGTAAGACTTTCTTGCTATATTTGTTGCTTTAATTCTTATGGCATATAAGGTGGAAATGGAGTGAGAAATAGCCCAAACTCAGATATATTTGGAAGTACAATCACTGCTGATAGATTAATTGGAGTCAAGAGTCATTGAGGGGGAGGATTCAAGGACAATGAACAACACGTAAGTATAGTCATGACATTTATGGAGATGGGGCACTCTGGAGAAAGATCACAGTTGGTAGTACTAGATACATTAAAATTAAGTCAAAATCTTAGTTTGGGAAGCTTTAATGTTAAGATGCTTGAAAGATTTCCAGTAGGCCCTTCTACATAAGAATCGAGAGCTTTGCAAAGAGGCTAGGGCTGGAAAGATAACACCACAACTTATTTGAATTTACCTAGTCCCCCCCTCCATTTCTACAAAAATACGAGTAGATCCAATATTTGCTTTCAATTTTGAATAATGATATTTGGACTATATCTCAGTAACTTGTTTTTGTCAAAGCAACGTAGAGTGCAATGATGGCAACATGGCATTTTTCATCTTTTAGATTCTTTGTCATTCTTTCTACATTCTGGCACCCAAAACCCACTTATACTATGGGGTAATAATGGAAATAATTATTATCCCCCTTTCTTTTATTCCATTTCCATCATAGGAAAAATAATAGCACACTGAAGCACCTTGAGAATCTATATTGAATACAGATAACACATACTTTCCAAATGACACTTCATGGAGGAATTGACGATGTCTACAAAATTTTCTAAGGTTTATATTACAGTGGATATATAATGTGGAGGAATACTCCAGTTCTTCAAAAATCTGAACCATAGCCATTTTCTCCTTTTATCAATCTATCCTTCTGAAAATCTTCCTTTTCATCACAATGATTATAAAATAGAATTTAATAGTTTTCTCTGAGTTAGATTTAGCTATCCTCTAAAATACTGGACCATATAGTACTTAGGATATAAATCACTGGTCCTGGAATCATAGTACCTTTTTCTCTACATTCAGTAGGTTAGGTAAACATTTGGCACTCATTTAATCAAGTAATTAAACTTCTTTACACCTCTATTCCTTCATAAAACAATATAACCTGCCAAATTTGAAATTTCTAAGATATTCAAATTGGATACATTATTTACTTAGCTTCTGCAAATCATTTCAATACATTAAAACAAATGAATGCAAAACACTTTCCTACAATCAATGATTATCAAAACCCTTTTGAAAGTCACCTAAAAATCCCTGTATTTTAATGGTGACACATATTGAAAATCCCCAGGGCTAAGGTATTTGCTTTGGCTAATTTTTGTGGCTCTGTGAGGTGTCAACTTTCCCAAGTTAAACTATATTTTCCAGAATTCCCAATCTTGTGTGTCCCTGATTTGGGTGGGCCCTAAGAATGTTTCTTGTGAGAGATCTGAAAGGGTAGAAGTGAAGCTGCAGCCATTTAGTAGCTCATACTCATTATCACAGGGGGATTCACCTGTTGGGTATGAGGCAGCAGCTGTGCCTCTACTTCTCTGACTTCCACTGGAACCTCCTTTGACTTTTCTGACTCCAGGACCAGGTTTGTGAGTGTTTAGCTCCAAGACTAATGCCCCTAGATCCTAAGGGATACCCACACCACCAAGGCCAGAAACAACCACTACTTACGTGGATTTCCCTCTGTCCCATGGTTGGAGTTTGTGCTTATGGGTTCCATCTTGTCCTTGCTCTCCCTCACTTGCTGCGTACCTGCCCTATGGGCATGTAGTTTTAGTATTAGGTGTCAAGACAACAACCTTACAGAGCTTGCTCAACCACCCCTACATAAGGTCAAATCCCTGTAACAAATAACTTTACCATCTATAGAAAAAGACATAATTAACAGCCCTAATTTTAATGAAAACTAGACACTATCCCTGAAATTTTACATTTTATAATTAGTAAGAAGGTAGAAAATATTTAACCTGAAAATTTAATTAAATGAGATGCATGAGCACATCTCTTTTACAATGAAGTGATAATCAATAAATCACGATCTAAGGAGAACATCCATGACCAATTTACACATTCAGGAAGGGAAGGGGAACAAACTTGTGAGTCAATCCCTGTTTTATGATTGCAGAAAAAGGGAATAAAGTCATACATCAAGAGAGTGATTGCTGATAACTGGAGCAGAAAGAGTCTAAGGGAATGTAAATGTCATATCCAGAGCACAGAGAGAAAGGGTAATTTCACATAAGCCATCCTTAACCCAGGAGACAATGAGAAAATAGAGTGAAGAGAAATGTAATTAAACCCCGAATTCAAAGTCTGAGTTGTTTCAGCAAAAGCCAGGAAATGGTAAGGATGCCAACCAGGAAATAAAACAATTTTACATGTCTCATCTCTGAGGCATTAGAGAGAAAGGGGCAATAGTTATTCTTTGAAAATAATATATTAATGTAAAAAGGTTTAAACACGATTTTTACACTCAAAAAGTATGCAGCAGAGAAAGTTATTAGACTTTCTAAACCACAAGAAGGAAAAAATATATTAAAAACACAAACACAAAGCAACTAATTATTTTAGATTTTGCAGAATAATAAATTATAATGAAAGATTAATACAAATTAGGATAATTGGAATAAGGCAAAAATGCCTATTCAAAATTGAAGCAGATTGACTGAATTTTCCTAAGAAAAGCAAAAGAAAATCCAATTGTAGTTGGCAAGCAAACAAAGTCCACCCAGATGCACACTGTAAAGAAAGTTTACTCCTAAAATGCAATGTTTATGAAAGTCAAAAGTAATAGTGTGTGCAGAAATATATGACAAATGCAAAACAGAAAGGATTTTGTGGCAATATTAATATTGGTTAGAGAACACTTTAGGATAAAGAACATTTAATGAAACGTGATATTTAATCATGATAACATAATAATCATAGAGAAATAATGAACCTTTAGGCACTTCTTGAGATACATGGCAAGTATCATAGTTAACTCAGAATGTATTTTATATCCCATAAGTGTGGCTAAAATATCCACACCCTGCCACCAAGTCTTTGTTAATATATTCCTCCTAAGAAGATCCTAGTTACAACAGTCAGTCGTGTGTCCAGCAACAAAGAAAGAAAGGCAGATGTACAGTAATAGAAGGGCCACATTATAGAAAAACAGGAAAGGAAAGAAGTACAAGAGGAAAGAAAAACAAAAGTAAATCCCATTTAAAAAATATTTGCAAATTTTTATTTTAAGATAATCACTATACTTTAAAATACTCCTTGTTTAAATAATCCAGTGCTGTTCATTTCTGGCACCAAACCTCTATTTATGTGTCCATGAGAATTAGGTCATTTTACAATTAGGAACATCAAAAAGCAGAGTTTATCTGATTAATATCCAATCTCATTATTATTGACAAGAATTATGCCATAAGAATAAGAGGAAACAACACTAGTGACAGTCATACTCAAAGTAGGGTTTTCATTTTAATTGATCGAGTATGCACTTTTATGTGCCTATACTGCATTATATTTTACTATAATATTTCAGTGATCTTGTGTTTATATATTATTTTTAAAAGTTAGATTTTTTTGTATCTAAATCTATTATAAGAGCACTGGGTTAAACTGTGTAAAATCTACATTTCTTATACAGTAAGCATCTTGATCCTAAAATCAGTTGCTATTCACATTATAGATGGTGATTAAAGTATTAGAATTCTCCTGAATATAATGCATTTTTAAATTATAATAATCTTGGAGAATGTTATAAGTGAGCCTTACATACATATTTTCCCTCAAACTTATTTATTTATGTTTTTGTATTGGAGTATAGTTGCTTTATACTACTGTGTCAATTTCTGCTGTACAGAAAAGTGAGTCAGCCATACATATACATATATCACCCCTTTTTTTGGATTTCCTTCCCATTTAGGTCACCACAGAGCATCGAGTAGAGTTCCCTGTGCTATACAGTAGGTTCTCATTAGTTTTCTATTTTATACATAGTAGTGTATATATGTCAATCCAAATCTCCCAATTAATCACACCCTACCCTTCCCCCTTGGTATCCATATGTTTGTTCTCTACGTCTGTCTCTATTTCTGCTTTGCAAATAAGATCATCTTTACCATTTTTCTATATTCCACATGTATGCATTAATATACCGTATTTGTTTTTCTCTTTATGACTTACTTCACTCTGTATAACAGTCTCTAGGTCCATCCAAGTCTCTGCAATGACACAATTTCATTCATTTTTATCACTGAGTTATATTCTATTGTATATATGTACCACATCTTCTTTATCCATTCTTCTATTGATGGACATTTAGGTTGCTTCCATGTCCTGGCTATTGTAAATAGTGCTGCAATGAACATTGGGGTGCATGCATCTTTTTGAATTATGGTTTTCTCCATGTATATGCCCAGTAGAAGGATTGCTGGGTCATATGGTAATTCTATTTTTAGTTTTTTACAGAACCTCCATACTGTTCTCCATAGTGGCTATAACAATTTACATTCCCACCAACAGTGTAAGAGGGTTCCCTTTTCTCCACACCCTCTTCACCATTTATCATTTGTAGATTTTTTGATGACAGCCATTCTGACCTGTGTGAGGTGCTACCTCATTGTAGTTTTGATTTGCATTTCTCTAATAATTAGTGATATTGAACCTCAAACTTCTTATAATTATTGATTTTATATGTTTTACCAGTGTATGAATTCTTTCATGAATTTTAGTATAAAGTACAATATTCAGTTGGGGTGCTCAATAAAAAAAAAGGGGGGACTATAAACTGATGAGTAGAGACAGGAAGCTATAAACAGTAACCATGGCTACATGACCAATAGGAGAAACAAGAACTATAAAAACTAGGTATATTTTCTTTCTTACTTTTATGTACATATTTACATATATTAGCTAGCTCCTCCTTTTCCTCTTCTTGATAATGTTAAAGCTCTAATTCAAGATTTATGTTACAGCACATCAAAACATGATAGGACTAAGCTCGAATAATATATATTAACACCCACAAATGGATACAGTGATTTATGGGATTTATATATTCTGTTTTAGGAGAGAGCATAAGTATGTTTTCTATTGTGTAAGAGATAGTTGAACTGTGTACAGTGAAAGCGTTGGGTGTTCTATATTGGTCCTCAGAGATTTAAATGCACCTTAAGGGTGTGTAGGGACTATGCGTCTACCAGGTTGCATAGCATGACTCTATGCAGCTGCATACATCACAGATGGGAAGCTGGAGATTTGCTCAGGATCTATTTTTCCATGTGGCTTGCACTAGAATCTACTATAAGTTCTCAATAGAATTGGAAGAAAGAAAAGAAGAAAACTTTTTTATATGGAGGAAGTTGCAGGAAAAACTTGAGCAGAGACAAATCTTTGGAAATCAACAGCACTGATAGAGTAGACAGCTAAAATCGGCAATGATTCACAATTCAATTGCTGAGATTTACTGAAGCTTTCAAGAAAGTGGCTGAAAAATCTCTGGGGTGGCAGTTTATAATAAAGTTGCTGAGATTCACTGTGGCTTCCAGATGATCTCCTGTGAATCACCCATTTCTGACATCTTTTTGTGATTTAAGCTACACTTGACTTACCATCAGTTTTGGTACTTTTAATTCCTTATGATCAATTTCTTCGTTATACCTAAGGTATCTTCTGCTTTTCTGATTGTAACCTCACTGATTAAATTGCTCATTCATATTATATTTTAAAGTATTAATTTAAAAATAAATTTAGTTTATTATTTTGGAATATAATCAAGTTAAATAACAAGATACCATTACAAATTATGTCTGGTATTACTAAGTATCAGGGAGTATTCTGAGGAAAGGATCTTTCATGATAGAAAACTGGAGCATAAAGGATAAAAATAAGTTGGAAAACTTAAAGAAATTGTCTAGAAAATTTGGAAAGATACATAATTCTGACACAGCAACGTTACTCCTGATTAAATACCCTAGAAAAATGCTTGCACCTATATCAGACATGTACAAAAATGTTCATAGTAGCATTTTTCATTGTATTTAAAAACTACATACAGTCTAAATATCTACCAACAAAAAGATAAGCAAATAATTGTGGTGTATTAACAGATAAACCATACAATAATACAACTCTTGAACTATAGATACAAGTGACAACATTTTTTTTTTTTTTATGACCTGGTGGTAATAGCCTTCAAAGCTAATACAGTCATAGTTGGACCACAATCATTACCTCAAGTTTTCTTTCACTCGTTTCTTCAAGTACCATGTTCCCAATTTTGACCATTACTGTACCTCAAGCCTCCTGGGAGAAGGTTTCAGTCAGCAAATTTGGGGGCTTTTCACCATGGTAATGCTATTGTGTCACCAGCTTAATTGGACTCTCCCGTTAAAAATGGGGCAGGGAAATGCAAGATATAAAGCACTTTGAGAAGGAGGAAGGCATTTAAATAAACGTTTATGCTCAAATGAGCCCTTCAAACAAAGTTATCCAGAGTGGAATGTTCACTGTGGCTCCACTGATGAGAGATTTAAAGCGGATGTCTCCTTCTGGAGCTCCCAGAGTTCTTCAAGCTCATCATAGCAAAAATGGAACTCACTGTGACCATCCCTCAATCATCTGTTCCTTTTCCCTCATTTCCACTTCATTCTAATTAATGGAGCTTCTTTCTAATTACAGGACCTGGGAGTTGTTACCAATTCTTCTGTCTTCCTCACCATTTCCACATAATGACATCAGTGAGCTTAGCCAGCCAGTCCACAAGACTTAATTTAAATTTACTTTCATTTCACTTTATCTGTTAAACAAGCAGTAAAAATTGCAAAGGTGATACACAAGTAAACTTGGACCCAAGTAACTGGACCTGAGTGCCCAATAGCCTCCTTAATGCCTCCCAGAGATGTACCAGAAGAGTGAAGGTCAATGGAATACGTGGAATAAAAATCTACCAATTAGAGAAGTCCAGATTTGGTGGTTGTGGGTATTCTGTAGTCTTTGGTCACTGGAGGGGCCATGACAGCACTCAAGAATTCCCCGTATTACCATACAAATAACTGTATGCTGCATCCCAGGCACATACTTCTGTGATATTTTTCCTACTGAATCAGCAGGTCTATTGAGGTTTTAGCTCCACATAGTGGTCCATGACCCATCCCCCACATCAATGCTAGCAACTCTACCTTTTACAGAGCTGTGACATTGTTGCCTCCTATCCATGTCCACTGCTACTGCTTCAGTTCATGCTCTGATCACCCCTTATGCTTCAGCCACATCCCACTGTAACCTGTCATCTGCACTGCAGCCTGTTATCTTTCAAAGTACAAACACATTCATGACACTTGCAGGTTAAAAACACTTCATGACTCCTTGCCAAATAAAGTCCAAACTCCTTACTGTGGTACAAAAGGCCTTTTATGCCTTGGCTCCTGATTTTTCTTCTCTGATATTATTTCCCATATTATTTGTCCTACCTGTAATCTCCTTTCCAGCAAACACCCACCCTGCAACTTTGTCGTTGTGCCAGGCTGTTTCTCTCCATTCCTGCCTTTGCACACATGTTATCCTCACTACATGCCTTAGTTATTAAAGATCATGTAGCCCAGTGGAATATTACTCAGCCATAAAAAAGAATGAAATAATGCCATTTGCAGCAACATGGATGGACCTAGAGATTGTCACACTGAGTGAAGTCAGACACAGAAAGACAAATATATGATATCACTTATATGTGGAATCTAAAGAAAGGGTGCAAATGAACTTATTTACTAAACAGAAGTAGAGTCACAGATGTAGAAAACAAACTTATGGTTACCAAGGGGGAAAGGTGGGGAGGGATAAATTAGGAGATTGGGATTGACATATACACACTACTTTATATAAAATAGATAACTAATAAGGACCTACTGTATAGCACAGGAAACTCTTCTCAATATTCTGTAATGGCCTACGTGGGAAAATAATCTAAAAAAGAGTAGATATATATATAACTGACTCACTTTGCTATACAGCAGCATCTTTTTTTGTGGAACACAAAAAAAGATGCAAGACACAAAGAAACACTGACATCACAAAGAAACACTGACATCATGAGTCCATTTATATAAATTCCTGAAACAGAAAACAGAATGTTTTGGTTTTTAGAAATGCTTATATTGGGGGCAAAAGTCTAAAGAAAAGAAAGGAAATGCTAATCACAAAATTTTGGTTAATGGTTGCATTAAGGATGGAAGGAGAAGGTTCTGATCAGTGAAGATAAATATGAGGCTTTGGGGGTCATGTAAATATGCTATGCTTTGGTATATCATTACAATGGTTTGTGATTTATGATCTCTTCTTTAAAGTGTGTGTGTGTGTGCATATGTGTGTGTGTGTGTGTATGTATGTTTCTGGCAGCCTTCTGTCCAGATATCACAGTTTAAGAAAAATTTCCCATTAAAAACCAAATGAGACAAACAAAAAGAAACAGACCAAACAAAACAGCCAAAACAACAACAAACAAACAAAAACAGAACGAACAAAGGAACAGAGCAGCAGCATCCAGAATTAGCAAGATTGCTCAGCCAGCTGAAGGCTACTACTATCAGTAATCTCAAATTCTTAATACGTTTTCCCTGATTATGATTGCATGGATAAATCCTCAGAAAGTATTTATTCTCAGAACGTGATTATAAATGAATTTAACAACCGAATGATTCAATCAGACATGCACACAATATTATCAGTTACTCACTTTGGAAATTATCATTTTTTAAACCCATATATACACTTTGGATTTTTTCCATTTTAATATACTTGCATATGGAGGGTGTAGAACTATTCATGTCAAATCTAATTTACTATGAATATCTGCATTCTCAACATTAATTCTAGTATGCTAAGCTTGCTAGGTTATGTGCAGACAGGTGGTTATAGGTTTTGGTTGTAGTGAGAAATACATTTTCTTAACTATAGCAGCTATCATATTCATATTAGGCAAACTGGACCTTACTCTGTAGTCATCAATAGTGTAAAGTATATTTATTTTGTTACTTTTGCTTTAGTATAAAAATTCTGTTGTCTCTAGTTAGAGTGAGATTTCAGTTACAGTTTCTCCCCCTCTATTGATCTTTCTCATTCTCTTCCCAATTATGGTTGGAATATTGGCTGATAAAAGTATCAGATCACTTCAAAAAGAAAAGAAGAAACAAAGTAACATATTGGTGTCATGTCTATGCTTTGTTTTATAACAGAGCTTGAATTGCTTTAACTGTTGAACTTAATTACCACTACTTTAACCTTTTTATTTTAAGGCTTAAATATATCCATTTTTATCTTAGTAGAATTACCTACAAAAATAATCTTTAATGCTTTTCTGGATTAAAATAATAACAGCCTAAATATCATTGATTTAATCTTGATCCAAATAAAATCAGAAGCCATTGAAGACTTCTGAGAAGAGTAGTGACGAAATCTAACTTGTGTATTGTGATGTGTTGAAACTGGAACACATAAAATCCATATATATTGGATCTATTTATTCTTTTTTCTCAGGTTTGTAAGTTGAATAAAAGGTTCTTTCAATTTTATGGTGCTTTACAAAATTCAAGTTTCAAACACATGATTTCATATAGTCCCATAATAACCCTTTTTCTCCTCTACGCCTAATCTGCCCCTACCTCCCTTCCGTCTCCCCACTGGTAACCACTAGATAATTCTCTATATCTGTGAGTCTACTTCATTTTGCTTTATTAACTAGTTTGTTGTATCTTTTAGATTCCACATATAAGTGATAACAAATGGATGTATTTATTCTTAATTCAATGAAAACTTCACTTTCAACGTGCACAAAAGCTTTAAAGTTTTTTTAACTTCCTGAATTCTGTAAGAAAGCTAAAGTGTACTCACTTTGAATTCTATCTCAATACAAAAAATTATACTGATTTTTTTTTCTGACTGGGTAACATTTTGCCAACTCATAGGAGTTAAGTTCGATATAACTTGTCTAATGTTTTCCAAAGGGCGAGAAGCTATGTTATGGCAGAATCTCTTGCAAATGAGATACAGATTCTTGAATTCTGAGTGTATTTATTCATTGTGACATGTTATATGTTAGATAAAAATTGTACTTAGATAATTAAAATAATAGAATCAAATGTTTTTCAAAGGTATGTTTAACAGTTAAGTCTACATTTTATTGAATAAGTTTTGTTATCTAAAGAGTTTTTCTTTATGTCTTGAAAACAAAAATAATATAATCAAGAAGGTTACACAATGGGTGTATTTTGTATAAAATCTATGCTTGATGGCTTAATGAAATTGGATGTGAGCAAATTCTAGCCTTCCACTGATTGATACAAGATATGTAAATTTTGTAAAATTTGAGCATCTGTATCAGAACTGAAAAGTAAGGAAGAAGTGAACTCAGTAGCAATATTTTTTATAACAAATTTAATCAGTTATACATATACATATGTTCCCATATCCCCTCCCTTTTGTGTCTCCCTCCCACCCTCCCTAACCCACCCCTCCAGGTGGTCACAAAGCACTGAGCTGATCTCCCTGTGCTATGCGGCTGCTTCCCACTAGATACCTACCTTACGTTTGGTAGTGTATATATGTCCATGCCTCTCTTTCGCTTTGTCACAGCTTACCCTTCCCCCTCCCCATATCCTCAAGTCACTTCTCTAGTAGGTCTGTGTCTTTATTCCTGTCTTACCCCTAAGTTCTTCATGACATTTTTTTTAATTCCATATATATGTGTTAGCATACGGTATTTGTCTTTCTCTTTCTGACTTACTTCACTCTGTATGACAGACTCTAGGTCTATCCACCTCATTACAAATAGCTCAGTTTCGTTTCATTTTATGGTGAGTAATATTCCATTGTATATATGTGCCACATCTTCTTTATCCATTCATCCGATGATGGACACTTGGGTTGTTTCCATCTCCAGGCTATTGTGAATAGAGCTGCAATGAACGTTTAGGTACATGTCTCTTTTTGAATTATGGTTTTCTCAGGGTATATGCCTAGTAGTGGGATTGCTGGATCATATGGTAGTTCTATTTTTAGTTTTTTAAGGAACCTCCATACTGTTCTCCATAGTGGCTGTACCAATTCACATTCCCACCAGCAGTGCAAGAGTGTTCCCTTTTCTCCACACCTCTCCAGAATTTATTGTTTCTAGATTTCTTGATGATGGCCATTCTGACTGGTGTGAGATGATATCTCATTGTAGTTTTGATTTGCATTTCTCTAATGATTAATGATGTTGAGCATTCTTTCATGTGTTTGTTGGCAGTCTGTATATCTTCTTTGGAGAAATGCCTATTGAAGTCTTCTGCCCATTTTTGGATTGGGTTGTTTGTTTTTTTGCTATTGAGCTGCATGAGCGGCTTATAAATTTTGGAGATTAATCCTTTGTCAGTTGCTTCATTTGCAAATATTTTCTCCCATTCTGAGGGTTGTCTTTTGGTCTTGTTTATGGTTTCCTTTGCTGTGCAAAAGCTTTTCAGTTTCATTAGGTACCATTTGTTTATCTTTGTTTTTATTTCCATTTCTCTAGGAGGTGGGTCCAAAAGGATCTTGCTGTGATTTATGTCATAGAGTGTTCTGCCTATGTTTTCCTCTAAAAGTTTGATAGTTTCTGGCCTTACATTTAGGTCTTTAATCCATTTTGAGCTTATTTTTGTGTATGGTGTTAGGGACTGATCTAATCTCGTACTTTTACATGTCCCTGTCCAGTTTTCCCAGCACCACTTATTGAAGAGACTGTCCTTTCTCCACTGTACATTCCTGCCTCCTTTATCAAAGATAAGTTGACCATATGGGCGTGGGTTTATGAATGGGCTTTCTATCCTGTTCCACTGATCTATCTTTCTGTTTTTGTGCCAGTACCATACTGTCTTGATTACTGTCGCTTTGTAGTATAGTCTGAAGTCAGGGAGCCTGATTCCTCCAGCTCCATTTTTCATTCTCAAGATTGCTTTGGCTATTCGGGGTCTTTTGTGTTTCCAAACAAATTGTGAAATTTCTTGTTCTAGTTCTGTGAAAAATGCCAGTGGTAGTTTGATAGGGATTGCATTGAATCTGTAGATTGCTTTGGGTAGCAGAGTCATCTTCACAATGTTGAGTCTTCCAATCCAAGAACATGGTACATCTCTCCATCTATTTGCATCATCTTTAATTTCTTTCATCAGTGTCTTATAATTTTCTGCATACAGGTCTTTTGTCTCCTTAGGTAGGTTTATTCCTAGATATTTTATTCTTTTTTTTGCAATGGTAAATGGGAGTGTTTCCTTGATTTCAATTTCAGATTTTTCATCATTAGTATATAGGAATGCCAGAGATTTCTGTGCATTAATTTTGTATCCTGCTACTTTACCAAATTCATTGATTAGCTCTAGTAGTTTTCTGGTAGCATCTTTAGGATTCTCTATGTATAGTATCATGTCATCTGCAAACAGTGACAGCTTTATTTCTTTTCCAATTTGGATACCTTTTATTTCCTTTTCTTCTCTGATTGCTGTGGCTAAAACTTCCAAAACTATGTTGAATAAGAGTGGTGAGAGTGGGCAACCTTGTCTTGTTCCTGATCTTAGTGGAAATGGTTTCAGTTTTTCACCATTGAGGATGATGCTGGCTTTGGGTTTGTCATATATGGCCTTTATTATGTTGAGGAAAGTTCCCTCTATGCCTACTTTCTGCAGGGATTTTATCATAAATGGGTGTTGAATTTTGTCAAAAGTTTTCTCTGCATCTATTGAGATGATCATATGGTTTTTCTCTTTCAATTTGTTAATATGCTGTATCATGTTGATTGATTTGCGTATATTGAAGAATCTTTGCATTCCTGGAATAAACCCCACTTGATCATGGTGTATGATCCGTTTAATGTGCTGTTGGATTCTGTTTGCTAGTATTTTGTTGAGGATTTTTGCATCTATGTTCATCAGTGATATTGGACTGTAATTTTCTTTCTTTGTGACATGCTTGTCTGGTTTTGGTATCAAGCTGATGGTGGCCTCGTAGAATGAGTTTGGGAGTTTTCCTCCTTCTGCTATATTTTGGAAGAGTTTGAGAAGGATAGGTGTTAGCTCTTCTCTAAATGCTTGATAGAATTATCCTGTGAAGCCATCTGGTCCTGGGCTTTTGTTTGTTGGAAGAAGTTTAATTACAGTTTCAATTTCAGTGCTTGTGATTGGTCTGTTCATATTTTCTATTTCTTCCTGATTCAGTCTTGGCAGGTTGTGCATTTCTAAGAATTGGTCCATTTCTTCCAGGTTGTCCATTTTATTGGCATAGAGTTGCTTGTAGTAATCTCTCATGATCTTTTGTATTTCTGGAGTGTCAGTTGTTACTTCTGCCTTTTCATTTCTAATTCTATTGATTTGAGTCTTCTGCCTTTTTTTCTTGATGTGTCTGGCTAATGGTTTATCAATTTTATTTATCTTCTCAAAGAACCAGCTTTTAGTTTTATTGATCTTTGCTATCCTTTCCTTCATTTCTTTTTCATTTATTTCTGATCTGATTTTTATGATTTCTTTCCTTCTGCTAACTTTGGGATGTTTTTGTTCTTCTTTCTCTAATTGCTTTAGGTGCAAAATTAGGTTGTTTATTCGAGATGTTTCCTGTTCCTTAAGGTAGGATTGTATTGCTATAAACTTCCCCCTTAGAACTGCTTTTGCTGCATCCCATAGGTTTTGGGTCGTCGTGTCTCCATTGTCATTTGTTTCTAGGTATTTTTTAACTTCCCTTTTGATTTCTTCAGTGATCACTTCGTTATTAAGTAGTGTATTGTTTAGCTTCCATGTGTTTGTATTTTTTGCAGCTCTTTTCCTGTACTTGATATCTAGTCTCATAGCATTGTGGTCAGAAAAGATACTTGATACAATTTCAATTTTCTTAAATTTACCAAGGCTTGATTTGTGACCCAAGATATGATCTATCCTGGAGAATGTTCCATGAGCACTTGAGAAAAATGTGTATTCTGTTGTTTTTGGATGGAATGTCCTATAAATATCAATTAAGTCCAACTTGTTTAATGTATCATTTAAAGCTTGTGTTTCCTTATTTATTTTAATTTTGGATGATCTGTCCATTGGTGAAAGTGGGGTGTTAAAGTCCCCTACTATGAGTGTGTTACTGTCGATTTCTCCTTTTATGGCTGTTAGTATTTGCCTTATGTATTGAGGTGCTCCTATGTTGGGGGCATAAATATTTACAATTGTTATATCTTCTTCTTGGATCGATCCCTTGATCATTATGTAGTGTCCTTCTTTGTCTCTTCTAGTAGTCTTTATTTTAAAGTCTATTTTGTTTGATATGAGAATTGCTACTTTCTTTTGATTTCCATCTGCATGGAATATCTTTTTCCATCCCCTTACTTTCAGTCTGTATGTGTCTCTAGGTCTGAAATGGGTCTCTTGTATACAGCATATATATGGGTCTTGTTTTTGTATCCATTCAGCCAATCTGTGTCTTTTGGTGGGAGCATTTAGTCCATTTACATTTAAAGTAATTATCAATATGTGTGTTCCTATTCCCATTTTCTTAATTGTTTTCAGTTCATTATTGTAGGTCTTTTCATTCTGTTGTGTTTCTTGCCTAGAGAAGTTCCTTTAGCATTTGTTGTAAAGCTGGTTTGGTGGTGCTGAACTCTCTCAGCTTTTGCTTGTCTGTAAATGTTTAAATTTCTCCATCAAATCTGAATGAGATCCTTGCTGGATAGAGTAATCTTGGTTGCAGGTTTTTCTCGTGCATCACTTTAATTATGTCCTGCCACTCTCTTCTGGCTTGTAGAGTTTACGCTGAGAGATCAGCTGTTATCCTGAAGGAGATTCCCTTGTGTATTATTTGTTGTTTTTCCCTTACTGCTTTTAATATGGTTTCTTTGTGTTTAATTTTTGACAGTTTGATTAACATGTGTCTTGGCGTATTTCTTCTTGGATTTATTTTGTATGGTACTCTCTGTGCCTCCTGGACTTGATTAAGTATTTCCTTTCCCATATTAGGGAAGTTTTCAACTATATTCTCTTCAAATATTTTCTCAGTCCCTTTCTTTTTCTCTTCTTCTTCTGGTACCCTTATAATTCGAATCTTGGTGTGTTCTATGTTGTCCCAGAGGTCTCTGAGACTGTCCTCTGTTCTTTTCATTCTTTTTTCTTTATTTTGCTCTCTATCAGTTATTTCCACTATTTTATCTTCCACCTCACTTATCCGTTCTTCTGCCTCAGTTATTCTGCTATTGATCCCATCTAGAGTATTTTTCATTTCATTTATTGTGTTTTTAATCGATGCTTGATTCATCTTTAGTTCTTCTAGGTCCTTGTTAACTGTTTCTTGCATTTTGTCTATTCTATTTCCAAGATTTTGGATCTTGGAAATAGAATCTTGGATCATCTTTACTATCATTTTTCTGAATTCTTTTTCAGGTAGACTGCCTATTTCCTTTTAATATTTTAGGTCTCGTGGGTTTTATCTTGCTCCTTTTCCTGCTGTGTGTTTTTCTGTCTTCTCATTTTGCTTACCTTACTGTGTTTGGGGTCTGCGTTTTGCAGGCTGAAGGTTCATAGTTCCCATTGTTTTGGGTGTCTGTCCCCAGTGGCTAAGGTTGGTTCAGTGGGTTGTGTAGGCTTCCTGGTGGAGGGGACTAGGGCCTGTGTTCTGGTGAATGAGTCTGGATCCTGTCTTTCTGGTGGACAGGTCCACGTGTGGTGGTGTATTTTGGGGTGTCTGTGGACTTTTTATGATTTTAGGCAGCTTCTCTCTTAATGGGTGGCATTGTGTTCCTCTCTTGCTAGTTGTTTGGCATAGGGTGTCCAGCACTGTAGCTTGCTGGTCGTTGAGTGAAGCTGGATGCTGGTGTTGAGATGGAGATCTCTGGAAGATTTTCACTATTTGATATTATGTTGAGCTGGGAGGTCTCTTGTGGACCAGTGTCCTGAAGTTGGCTCTCCCACCTCAGAGGCACAGCACGGACTCCTGGCTCCTCAATTTGGGATGATTCATTGTCTATTCATGTATTCCACAGATGCAGAGTACATCAAGTTCATTATGGAGCTTCAATCCACTGCTTCTGAGGCTGCTGGGAGAGATTTCCCTTTCTCTTCTATGTTCTCACAGCTCCCGTGTCTCAGCTTTGGATTTGGCCAAGCCTCTTCGTGTAGGTCGCTGGAGGGCGTCTGTTCTTCACTCAGACAAGACAGGGTTAGTAGCCATATTTTTTCGCATATTTGATGATTTATATAGTCTGATCTCAGACTATAAGCTTATCTATAGTCATCTAGAAGTTCACCTATAGCAAATCATAAGCTTGGACTGAAAAAGAAACCATACAACTTGTGTTTTACTGGGTAATCTGTTTTTCAGCTATTCTCCTTCGTATCTTCAAAGATGAAGTAGGCATTATGCTCTTTGAGTTGTTACATACCAGAGAAAATAAGAAAGCTTCCTGATTCATTTAAATAAGATATCATAACTGGTAATTTAAAGACATCACAAATCAATACCAAAGATCATTCACATTTTTCTGAACAAATGCAAAATTACCAACTCAAATATTAGGAAATGAAGCTAGAAGTTTTAATTAGTTACAATAAAGTTTTCTGACTCTACTTTAATCAACAAAACAATAAATCAAAAGCTGAATGGTAATATTTTTCAATTTTCATTATATAAATACTCTCATCATTGTCTATTTCAAGTTAACAATGAGATATCACTTAACAAAGAGTTTGGAAGAAATAAGCACATAATTATATAGTATTTCCACTCTACAGATGCAATAGAAATAAATAACCTCAAAAGCATAGATAAGGGATCGGGAGGAAGATGGCGGAAGAGTAAGATGCGGAGATCACCTTCCTCCACACAGAAACATCAGAAATTCATCTACACATGGAACAACTCCTACAGAACACCTACTGAATGCTGACAGAAGACCTCAGACCCCCCAAAAGGCAAGAAACTCCCCACATACCTGGGTAGGGCAAAAGAAAAAAGAATAAACAGAGACAAAAGGATAGGGATGGGACCTGCACCAGTGGGAGGGAGCTGTGAAGGAGGAAAGGTTTCCACACACTAGAAGCCCCTTCGCGGTTGGAGACTGCGGGTCACGGAGGGGGAAAGCTTCGGAGTAGCCGAGGAAAGCACAGCAACAGGGGTGCTGACGGCAAAGCTGAGAGATTCCCGCACAGAGGATCGGTGCCTTCAGGCACTCACCAGACCGAAAGGCTTGTCTGCTCGGCCACCAGGGCAGGTGGGGCCGGGCCTGAGGCTCGGGATTTGGGTTTTGGGTGGAGCGCAGGGAGAGGACTGGGGCTGGCAGCAGGAAGAGAGCCTGAAGGGGTTGGTGCGCCGTGGCTAGCCCAGAGTGAGTCTGGGGGAAAAGTCTGGAACTGCCAAAGAGGCAAGAGACTTTCTTCTCCTTTGTTTCCTGGTGCGCGAGGAGAGGGCATTAAGAGCGCTGCTTAAAGAAGCTCCAGAGATGGGCGCGAGCCGCGGCTGAAGGCGCGGACCCCGGAGATGGCCGTAGGACGCTGGGGCTGCTGCTGCCGCCGTCACAAGGCCTGTGTGCGAGCGCAGGTCACTGTCCACCGCCCCTTCTGGGGAGCATGTGCAGCCCGCCACTGCTAGGGTCCCGGGACCCAGGGACGGCTTCCCCAGGAAAGTGCATGGAGCACCTCGGACTGGTGTAACATCACGCCGGACTCTGAAGCCACAGGCCCGCCCTGCACTGTGTGGCCCTCCCTCCCCTCGGCCTGAGTGGGAGAGAGCCTCCGAATCAGCGGCTCCTTTAAACTCGTCCTGTCTGAGCGAAGAACGGACGCCCTACGGTGATCTACGCGCAGAGGCAGGGCCAGGTCCAAGGCTGAGTCCTGGGAGCTGTGAGAGCAGAGAAGAGACAGGGAAATCTCTCTGTGCAGCCTCGGAGGCAGCGGATTAAAGCTCCATGGTCCGCTTGATGTGCCCTGCGTCTGTGGAGTGCATGAATGGACAGCGAATCATCCCAAATTGAGGAGGTGGACTTTGAGGACAAGATTTAAGATTTTTTCCCCTTTTCCTCTTTTTACAACGAATTATCCCAAATTAAGGAGGTGGACTTTGAGAGCAAGATTTCAGACTTTTTCCCCTTTTCCACTTTTTACAACGAATAATCACAAATTGAGGAGGTGGACTTTGGGAGCAAGATTTTCGATTTTTTTCCCCCAGTTCTCTTTTTGTGAATGTGTATGTGTATGCTTCTGTGTGAGATTTTCTCTGTATAGCTTTGCTTCCACCATAGGTCTCAGGGTTCTATCCG
Source organism: Hyperoodon ampullatus (assembly GCF_949752795.1). NCBI lineage: Eukaryota > Metazoa > Chordata > Mammalia > Artiodactyla > Ziphiidae > Hyperoodon > Hyperoodon ampullatus. The sequence goes on from NC_136914.1 coordinate 102,101,763, forward strand.
TTTTTCTTTTGTTTGTTTGTTTTTTTCAATAATTACTTTTTTATTTTTAATAACGCTACTATATTTTATACTTTATTCTATTTTAATTTATCTTCTCTCTTTCTTTTTTCCCTACCTTCCTTTCCTCCCTCCCTCCCTCCCTCCACCCTTCTTTCTTTCTTTCTTTCCTTCCTCCCTCCCTCCCTCCCTCCTGTCTGTCTTTCTTTCTTTCTTTCTTTCCTTCCTCCCTCCATCCCTCCCTTGTTCCTTTCACTTTCTTTTTCTTTCCTTCCTCTCTCCCTCCCTCCTTTCTTTCTTTCTTCCTTCCTTCCTTCCTCCTTTCCTTCCTTTCTTTCCTCTTCCTTTCTTTCTCTCTCTCTTTCTTTCTTCTACTAATTCTTTCTTTCTACATTTTCTCCCTTTTATTCTGAGCTGGGTAGATGAAAGGCTCTTGGTGCTGAAGCCAGGAGTCAGTGCTGTGCCTCTGAAGGGGGAGAGCCAACTTCAGGACACGGGTCCACAAGAGACCTCCCAGCTCCACATAATATCAAGCGGTGAAAATCTCCCAGAGATCTCCATCTCAACAACAGCACCCAGCTTCAGTCAATGACCAGCAAGCTACAGTGCTGGTCACTCTATGTCAAGCAACTAGCAAGACAGGAACACAACCACAACCATTAGCAGAGAGGCTGCCTAAAAACATAATAAGGCCACAGGCACCCCAAAACACACCACCAGACATGGACCTGTCCAGCAGAAAGACAAGATTGAGCCTCAACCACCAGAACTTGGGCACTAGACCCCCCAACAGGAAGCCTACACAACTTACTGAAACAACCTTAGCCACTGGGGACAGACACCAAAAACAACGGGAACTACAAACCTGCAGCCTGCAAAAAGGAGACCCCAAACACAGGAAGATAAGCAAAATGAGAAGACAGAAAAACACACAGCAGGTGAAGGAGCAAGAAAAAAACCTTCCAGACCTAATAAATGAAGAGGTAATAGGCAGTCTACCTGAAAAACAATTCAGAATAATGATAGTAAAGATGATCCAAGATTCTATTTCCATAATCCAAAATCTTGGAATTAGAATAGACAAAATGTAAGAAACAGTTAACAAGGACTGAGAAGAACTAAAGATGAATCAAGCATCAATTAAAAACACAATAAATGAAATGAAAAATACTCTAGATGGGATCAATAGCAGAATAACTGAGGCAGAAGAACGGATAAGTGAGGTGGAAGACAAAATAGTGGAAATAACTGATGCAGAGCAAAATAAAGAAAAAAGAATTAAAAGAACAGAGGACAGTCCCAGAGACCTCTGGGACAACATTAAACGCAGCAACATTCGAATTATAGGGGTGCCAGAAAAAGAAGAGAAAAAGAAAGGGACTGAGAAAATATTTGAAGAGATTATAGTTGAAAACCTCCCTAATATAGGAAAGGAAATAGTTAATCAAGTCCAGGAGGCACAGAGAGTCCCATACAGAACAAATCCATGGAGAAATACGCCAAGACACATATTAATCAAACTCTCAAAAATTAAACACAAAGAAAATATATTAAAAGCAGCAAGGGGAAAACATCAAATAAAACACAAGGGAATCCCCATCAGGTTAACAGCTGATCTCTCAGCAGAAACTCTACAAGCCAGAAGGGAGTGGCAGGACATAATTAAAGTGATGAAGGAGAAAAACCTGCAACCAAGATTACTCTACCCAGCAAGGATTTCATTCAGATTTGATGGAGAAATTTAAACATTTACAGACAAGCAAAAGCTGAGAGAGTTCAGCACCACCAAACCAGCTTTACAACAAATGCTAAAGGAACTTCTCTAGGCAAGAAACACAACAGAAGGAATATACCTACAATAACGAACCCAAAGCAATTAAGGAAATGGGAATAGGAACATACATATCAATAATTACCTTAAATGTAAATGGACTAAATGCTCCCACCAAAAGACACAGAGTGGCTGAATGGATACAAAAACAAGACCCATATATATGCTGTCTACAAGAGACCCACTTCAGACCTAGAGACACATACAGATTGAAAGTAAGGGGATGGAAAAAGATATTCCTTGAAAATGGAAATCAAAAGAAAGCTGGAGTAGCAATTCTTATATCAGCCAAAATAGACTTTAAAATAAAGACTATTAGAAGAGACAAAGAAGGACACTACATAATGATAAAGGGATCGATCCAAGAAGAAGATATAAAAATTGTAAATATTTATGCCCCCAACATAGGAGCACCTCAATACAAAAGGCAAATACTAACAGCCATAAAAGGAGAAATCGACAGTAACACACTCAAAGTAGGGGACTTTAACACCCCACTTTCACCAATGGACAGATCATCCAAAATGGAAATAAATAAGGAAACACAAGCTTTAAATGATACATTAAACAAGATGGTCTTAATTGATATTTATAGGACATTCCATCCCAAAACAACAGAATACACATTTTTCTCAAGTGCTCATGGAACATTCTCCAGGATAGATCATATCTTGGGTCACAAATCAAGCCTTGGTAAATTTAAGAAAATTGAAATTGTATCAAGTATCTTTTCCGACCATAATGCTATGAGACTAGACATCAATTACAGGAAAAGATCTGTAAAAAATACAAACACATGGAGGCTAAACAATACACTACTCAATAATGAAGTGATCATTGAAGAAATCAAAAAGGAAATAAAAAAATACCTAGAAACAAATGACAATGGAGACATGATGACCCAAAATCTATGGGACACAGCAAAAGCAGTTCTAAGGGGGAAGTTTATAGCAACACAATCCCACCTTAAGAAACAGGGAATATCTCGAGTAAACAACCTTACTCTGCACTTAAAGCAATTAGAGAAAGAAGAACAAAAAAACCCCAAAGTTAGCAGAAGGAATGAAATCATAAAGATCAGATCAGAAATAAATGAAAAAGAAATGAAGGAAAGGATAGCAAAGATCAATAAAACTAAAAGCTGGTTCTTTGAGAAGATAAACAAAATTGATAAACCATTAGCCAGACTCATCAAGAAAAAAGGGAGAAGACTCAAATCAATAGAATTAGAAATGAAAAAGGAGAAGTAACAACTGACACTCCAGAAATACAAAAGATCATGAGAGATTACTACAAGCAACTCTATGCTAATAAAATGGACAACCTGGAAGAAATGGACAAATTCTTCGAAAACCACAACCTGCCAAGCCTGAATCAGGAAGAAATAGAAAATATGAATAGACCAAACACAAGCACTGAAATTGAAACTGTGATTAAAAATCGTCCAACAAACAAAAGCCCAGGACCAGATGGCTTCACAGGCGTATTCTATCAAACATTTAGAGAAGAGCTAACACCTATCCTTCTCAAACTCTTCCAAAATATAGCAGAGGGAGGAGCACTCCCAAACTCATTCTACGAGGGCACCATCACCTTGATACCAAAACCAGGCAAGGATGTCACAAAGAAAGAAAACTACAGGCAAGTATCACTGATGAACATAGATGCAAAAATCCTCAACAAAATACTAGCAAACAGAATCCAACAGCACATAAAAAGGATCATACACCATGATCAAGTGGTGTTTATTCCAGGAATGCAAGGATTCTTCAATATACGCAAATCAATCAACATGATACAGCATATTAACAAATTGAAAGAGAAAAACCATATGATCATCTCAATAGATGCAGAGAAAACTTTTGACAAAATTCAACACCCATTTATGATAAAAACCCTGCAGAAAGTAGGCATAGAGGGAACTTTCCTCAACATAATAAAGGCCATATATGACAAACCCACAGCCAACATCGTCCTCAATGGTGAAAAACTGAAACCATTTCCACTAAGATCAGGAACAAGACAAGGTTGCCCACTCTCACAACTCTTATTGAACTTAGTCTTGGAAGTTTTAGCCACAGCAATCAGAGAAGAAAAGGAAATAAAAGGTATCCAAATTGGAAAAGAAGAAGTATAGCTGTCACTGTTTGCAGATGACATGATACTATACATAGAGAATCCTAAAGATGCTACCAGAAAACTACTAGAGCTAATCAATGAATTTGGTAAAGTAGCAGGATACAAAATTAATGCACAGAAATCTCTGGCATTCCTGTACACTAATGATGAAAAATCTGAAATTGAAATCAAGGAAACTCTCCCTTTTACCACTGCAACAAAAAGAATAAAATATCTAGGAATAAACCTACCTAAGGAGACAAAAGACCTGTATGCAGAAAATTATAAGACATTGATGAAAGAAATTAAAGATGATACAAATAGATGGACAGATATACCATGCTCCTGGATTGGAAGAATCAATATTGTGAAAATGACTCTACTACCCAAAGCAATCTACAGATTCAATGCAATCCCAATCAAACTACCACTGGCATTTTTCACAGAACTAGAACAAGAAATTTCACAATTTGTTTGGAAAAACAAAAGACCCCGAATAGCCAAAGCAATCTTGAGAACGAAAAACGGAGCTGGAGTAATCAGGCTCCCTGACTTCAGACTATACTACAAAGCTACAGTAATCAAGACAGTGTGGTACCGGCACAAAAACAGAAAGATAGATCAATGGAACAGGATAGAAAGCCCATTCATAAACCCACGCCCATATGGTCAACTTATCTTTGATAAAGGAGGCAGGAATGTACAGTGGAGAAAGGACAGTCTCTTCAATAAGTGGTGCTGGGAAAACTGGACAGGGACATGTAAAAGTACGAGATTAGATCAGTCCCTAACACCATACACAAAAATAAGCTCAAAGTGGATTAAAGACCTAAATGTAAGGCCAGAAACTATCAAACTTTTAGAGGAAAACATAGGCAGAACACTCTATGACATAAATCACAGCAAGATCCTTTTGGACCCACCTCCTAGAGAAATGGAAATAAAAACAAAGATAAACAAATGGGACCTAATGAAACTGAAAAGCTTTTGCACAGCAAAGGAAACCATAAACAAGACCAAAAGACAACCCTCAGAATGGGAGAAAATATTTGCAAATGAAGCAACTGACAAAGGATTAATCTCCAAAATTTATAAGCCGCTCATGCAGCTCAATAGCAAAAAAACAAACAACCCAATCCAAAAATGGGCAGAAGACTTCAATAGGCATTTCTCCAAAGAAGATATACAGACTGCCAACAAACACATGAAAGAATGCTCAACATCATTAATCATTAGAGAAATGCAAATCAAAACTACAATGAGATATCATCTCACACCAGTCAGAATGGCCATCATCAAGAAATCTAGAAACAATAAATTCTGGAGAGGTGTGGAGAAAAGGGAACACTCTTGCACTGCTGGTGGGAATGTGAATTGGTACAGCCACTATGGAGAACAGTATGGAGGTTCCTTAAGAAACTAAAAATAGAACTACCATATGACCCAGCAATCCCACTACTAGGCATATACCCTGGGAAAACCATAATTCAAAAAGAGACATGTACCTAAACGTTCATTGCAGCTCTATTCACAATAGCCTGGAGATGGAAACAACCCAAGTGTCCATCATCGGATGAATGGATAAAGAAGATGTGGCACATATATACAATGTAATATTACTCAGCCATAAAAAGAAACGAAACTGAGCTATTTGTAATGAGGTGGATAGACCTAGAGTCTGTCATACAGAGTGAAGTAAGTCAGAAAGAGAAAGACAAATACCGTATGCTAACACATATACATGGAATTTAAAAAAAGATGTCATGAAGAACTTAGGGGTAAAACAGGAATAGAGACACAGACCTACTGTGGGTGGGCTTGGAGAAATGGGGGTGGCTGTGACGGGGTGGGGGCGAAGCATGGACGTGTATACACTGCCAGGCGTGGGGTGGATGGATGGTGGGGTGTGGCCGCGTGGCGCGGGGGGATCGGTTCGGTGCTTTGTGGCCACCTGGAGGGGTGGGATGGGGAGGGTGGGAGGGAGGGAGATGCAGGAGCGAGGGGATGTGCGAACAGATGTATATGTATGACTGATTCACTTTGTTGTAAAGCAGAGACTAATAAAAATAAAAGCATAGATAACAGTAAACTTTAGTAAAATAGGAAGTTATAAGTTTTGAGTATTTGTTGCATTTTTTAACATTATTATTGTAACTTTATATAATTTGCGTTGTAAAAACATCTGTATTTAGCAATGAGTGCAAAAATTCTCTGAATATTTAACAGTAGGCTATTGCGAACCTATACAAGCTGGTCCCAGCATACCACCTCATTCACTTATTTATCAATCCGTGTATGTCTTTACTCAACCAAACCTCAAACAGTTGGGGGAGACCCTACTTTATGACCATCTCTTAAAGAGCTTACTGTGTGTTCTGTAGAGAATCTAAAATTTGCATTGGACCAGGTTGAGAAGAAAAGAGTCTTTCCATGTTATATGATTTTTTTTTAATGAATTCAGAGAAATTCTTCATAAACCACTGTCCATAAAGAGGTATTATTTTATCATATATTAATGTTAAGAGCACGTAATTGAAGTTTATATTGAAAGGAAATTTTAAATGTCCCTTCATACATTCAACCATTCCTCACAAAACAAAAAATAAAAATCACAAAAATATATACTCCTTTGGAGAAGAAAAAAACCCTCCAGTATAATAAAATAAATACATAAACAGAAACCTCAATTAAATAGAATTGGGAGACTAGAACGGGGGCTCTTACACCCTGTGACAATAGCAGAGCCCAACAGGAAGAAGAAATACTTCTTTCCTGACAAGAACTCAGCCTATGGAGGTCACGGTTTCTTTGTTTACCAGAGCCCTCCCAAGTTACTTTTTCCCTCTGTAAAAGCATTCTCCTTCTCTTATCTTGCGGGGACTTGCACATGGCTCACCATGGTTGCAGACCCCAAACTGAAATTCTCTGTTGATCCCAAATAATCCCAATCTTTGTTGGAGAAACATCTGGCAGTCTGTTTTAGGTCAAAATAAGAGGTGAACAAAACGACAAAAATAAGGCTTTTGTAAAATTGTATGAAGATGATGTACATGCAAATGTTTCTAACTTGTCATAAAAGATTCTTTGGTTGAGATTCTAAAAATAGGTTTTGTTTTATATTACTTCAGATAATTATTTTAAAATAACCATTAGGGAAAAAGTATATCGCTAAAAGAGTTGAGAGTTCTGCTCTCAAATGTAAAAAGAAGTGCATTTTCTCATCAACCTCAATAAATAAGGTACTATATTTCTCACTGCCAGTTACATGAAGGTATTTTAAAGTCAGTATGAATGATTAGATCTGCTCAAATACCTTCTTCCCAGTGTAAATATCAACAGATTCCTCTATCTGTTTTGATGTTAAGGCAGTTTCAGAATACTGAAGAACAACAGAGCAAAAGAGTTCACTTATATTTACTTTGGTGGGATGTGCCTCCTGGATTGAGTACTATGTATCCCCCTAGTGTGTCTCTGATAGAAAGATATGACTAAAGGGCAACAGAGTCTACATTATAAGTGAAACAATTATTACAGATAAAGGGTTTTTGTTGTTACATTAGAGTAAGAGTGTTTTAATGAAGGACATATGGAACATCACGTGATTTACTATCATAGAAACTATTTCAGGGAAACTGAGAAATTGAATATCTTGTTGGCAAGTGTTCTTTATTGTATCTAGTGAACTAATTTATTTTATTAAAAATAAGCAGAGCATGCTTAGGCTATGACGGTAGTTTTCTAAAGTGTTTCTTCAATATTTGATTTGTCAAATTCTGATTGTAGTTAGAATAAGATTACTAAAATTAAGTTGTTGTTTGTGCTAAACTGGGGGGTCTGAAACTAGAAAACAGTTAATTCTTAAAATTTCAAAAAGTCATATAAATTACCTTGCTTTTTAATCTGTTATGCATGAAATAAAAAATAGCCATTCATAGGAAATATAGAATGTCTATGCAGTGGAATATATTGTCATTCAAAGAGCACTCACAGTCTATAAAACACAGGACAAACTCCTTAGAATGACAAATAAAATATGAGTCTATGACCTAAACACATCAAAGCCTACACACACACACACACACACACACACACGCACACACGCACATATACACTGTCATACAGAACTACTGGAAGATGTTTAATTCTATCTAATTCATCAGTTCATTTGTAAACGTTGTTCCACAATTTGGAAAAATGTTATTCTTCCAAATTTAGCTTCCCAACTCCCAGTTGTACTCCAAGAGAGCTTAAATCAATCAAGAAAAAAACCTTCACATATTTATCTACTTTTATCCTCCTACCAGTGATATCACTAGTATTTTAATTTATAACAGATATTATAGATTATATTTTAATCAGTATTATAGCCATGCTACTCAATTAATAACTTAATCTTTGAGCCACACTTTCAAAATAAATTTTCTAGTTATGTTTTACAAGTTTCAGCACCATTGTTTTAGGTCATTTAAAAACAATTTAATGCAAACAACATGAAGCCAAAATGAATTGTAGTTGATTTTATTTCCATCTTTTATGATAAGGTGGTTTTCTTTTTCACATTAGAAATGAAAAAAAAGTTGTATATACTTGATTTAAATGAAAAATTGTGTTCCTATTTGGGAGTATGTAGTGATACTAATTAGATATGTACCTAAAGATCAAGTCATAGCCTAGAGATGCTATTGCCTTGCTTCTTTGACAATATGAGAGAACATATTCATATATACGTTCCAAGCTCTTTGGAAGAAGACAATCATTTTGTTTGGGAGCTAATTATAATTCTCTAGCCCTTTAGTTTTGTGGGATTAATCAACAACTAGGACAATATATATATATATAGATAGATAGATAGATAGATTATATGTATTATATGTATATATATATATATCCATTGAGTTTTGCTGCCATTATCTGCTCTTCACATAGACACTTTTGCTGTGTATGTATCATTTTGTTTCTATTGACATGAGGAGAGGAAAACTCTATTTAACTGCCAAGCACAGCCCCCATTTCTAACAAAGTTCTTTATATATAATGGGCAACCAGAACTTATTTGATAAATGAATAAATGAATGCATGCTCAGCCTTTGCTATTTAGTATCACTGACTTATATTTTTAAACAGAGTGTTATGTATTAAATATGTTCATAACCTATACAATTCCACTGACTTATACGATTGCAACCAAATAAAGATTTCTTATTTAGCAGCTTGCCAATTAAGGCGTAATTTAGTTTGCAGTCAAAATCTCTGAAAGAAATATCAAGGGTATACGTATGCACTACTTAATGAAAATTATACAATATTATATACTCACCTATTATTATTAAGTTTGATAATGGCATCAAAGTGTTAATGTACTTTAAAAGTCTTCAAAAATGCAAAATTATTTCAAATGACAAGCTTAGCAGATCAGAGTGTTAAGTAAATTTTCCCCAAAATTTCACATAAGTAAAAACAAAACAAAAAAAATGGAAGACTTTCAAATCCCATTAGGAATGATAAATATTTTAGAAACAAAGTTTGATTAAAATGCAGAAAGCTGGAGTTGTGTTTTAAAAGAAACAGTACATCACTTTGAAAGTACTAAGCAAACTAGTAAGATTTTAAGAGGCAGTGCAAAAATACAAGTCAAAATTTGCCTCCGGGTCTCCTTCCTGCATCTGTTAGCCAGCAAAATAATAATAAAAGTAATAATAAAATATTTTAAAGTAGAATAATTTTTTACATGAGTACAAAACTATAATTGTCATAAGTTGGGATCATAGAGTTAATTCAGGAACTCATAGGAATGTCAAATAGTTAAAGTTATTTATTATTATTATTCCACCACTTTAATCTATGAAATGGAATGCTTTATTATTATAATTATGGTATTCATGTCTCAAAAATATCTTGTTCCATCAAGACCACACATTAATTTATTTTACCCAATAAATTTCTGAAAATAATATTTTATTTGAAACATACTAAATTTTGAAGAGATTAAACAACAGGTATACTACCTATGATCTAGGTCTTCTGCTAATACAGGTGATAAAAGAGGAGTTAAAAATTGTGCTCTGGGCTTCCCTGGTGGCGCAGTGGTTGAGAGTCTGCCTGCCGATGCAGGGGACATGGGTTCGTACCCCGGTCCGGGCGCATCCCATATGCCGCGGAGCGGCTGGGCCCGTGAGCCATGGCCACTGAGCCTGTGCGTCCGGATCCTGTACTAGGCAACGGGAGAGGCCACAACAGTGAAAGGCCCGCGTGCCACAAAAAAAAAAAAAAAAAAAAAAAAAATTGTGCTCTTCACTACAGGCTGTTGTAGGTCAATGGGAAATAAAGAGAGCAGAATGTGATCTAACATATGCAGTAATAGTGTTATATATAGGTTGCTACTGGAACATAAAAATTGGCTCAAACAACTTGACCATCATTTTCTTTGTCTCATATAACAAGATGCCCTTTTCCTTTCAATTTTTCTCAATTAAATATATTGATATTTGAAACAGCATAGTACAGTAAATGAAGCAGTATTTCATATTATATCCTATTAGAATTTTAATTAGCATGACATTTGGTTCTAAAAATTTAATTATACAACATCCTAAAAATACTATTATATATTGCATTTTGTCACTTTGCATTAACCAACAAATGTGAGGGAGGAAAGTCTATATATAGTAACATGTCTGACTTGGGTCTTTAATGATAATTCAAGGGGAAAAGCTTGGTGTGTGAGGAATTACAGGTTAACATACTGGTAAAATATGAGCCTTCAATTGTCCCAAATAGAGGATGAGAATATAGGCAAGGGCTAGTTATTAGAGACACCTCCTAAACCCTGCTTAGAAAGTGAGGTTTATTCTGTAGGTGATAGGGATCCCTGAATGCATAGAAAGTTAACTAATTTGTTTAAGTTTAGAATTAGAAAAATCAATCTGCTGGAAGACAGAAGAATGGATTTGAGTGGCTAGGAGAAGAGAGAAGGCACTGAAATCACTTGGGGATTATTATTATTATTATTATTATTTTGCAGTTCGTGGGCCTCTCGCTGTTGTGGCCTATCCCATTGCGGAGCACAGGCTCCGGACACGCAGGCCCAGCGGCCATGGCTCATGGGCCCAGACGCTCCGCAGCATGTGGGATCTTCCGGGACTGGGGCACGAACCCGTGTCCCCTGCATCGGCAGGCAGACTCTCAACCACTGCGCCACCAGGGAAGCCCACTTGGGGATTATTTTTATATCTACAACCTATGATAAGAGTCTAGTTGTGGCTGATCAAAATAGGCATGCAGAGGAGGCACATGTATTAAGGTGTAACTGAGACAGTTTTATTTCCAAGAAAAGTTTTTACTTCCCCTTTTATAATGTAAACATGTTGTTTGCTTATAATGGTTAGCCATGGGCAACATTTCTTGGATGTCCTTAGATCTAGGGAGGATCTGGGGACAGTGCAATGCAAATGGAAGTTACTTTAGCACATTTGTTGGCTGCTAGATGAGTACAGAAGACTTAAGGAGCCAGCAGTTTCATGGAAAATGAAGTTGGAACGAATCTGAGGATCTGAATCAGCTTATGTAGGGGGTCTTTGATCAAGCAGATGTTTTTATTGCAGAGATCTTTCTTTTTTTTTTTTACATAGAATAGATTATCCTAAATAATACAAGGTATAAAAGCAGCAGAGGTTGAGGACTGATTAATGTGGTCCATGCATCAGAGAGAGACAGACAGAGAAAGAGACAGAGAGAATGTATTAGGGATTATTCTCAGGTTAAGCTGGTAAAAAATTCCCATTCCTTTATATGGTCAGGGTTAGGTATGTAAAAATTAACACTGTAGTTAAAAAATATATTTCCTTTTATCTAAAATGTTTGGAAATAATTCTTTCAAATACAACGTTTCCTTTTTTAGTTGATTATACTGGTTAAAGCAGATGGTATTAAGTCCAAAGCTGTGAAAGTTCTGTTATTTTACTTTACTTAAAAGCTAACACGGGACACCCCTGGTGGTGCAGTGGTTAAGAATCTGCCTGCCAATGCAGGGGACATGGGTTCGATCCCTGGTCCGGGAAGATTCCACATGCCATGGAGCAGCTAAGCCTGTGCACCACAACTACTGAGCCCATATACCACAATTACTGAAGCACGCTTGCCTAGAGCCTGTGCTCCGCAACAAGAGAAGCCACCACAGAGGGGACTTCCCTGGTGGCAGAGTGGTTAGGAATTGGCCTGCAAATGCAGGGGACACAGGTTTGAGCCCTGGTCCAGGAAGATCCCACATGTCACAGAGCATCTAAGCCCGTGCATCACAACTACTGAGCTAGCGCTCTAGAGCCCAGGAGCCACAACTACTGAAGCCCACGTGCCTAGAACCCATGATAAGCAGTAAGAGAAGCCACTGCAATGAGAAACCCACACACTGCAATAAAGAGTAGCCCCCGCTCACCACAACTAGAGAAAGCCCACACACAGCAACGAAGACCCAACACAGCCAAAAATAAATAAATTAATTAATTAAAATTAAGAAAAAAAAAAGCTAACAAGTTAGCCTGCCTCAGTTTCATGTGCATAAACTGACAGAACGCACTAGAACCTGAGTTACAGACACAGATGGCTCATTACTCACAAGATCCAGTTAGTGCTGGTTCCCCAAATGCCAATCCCCACAGGTTGATGAGAGGAGGGTCAGGTGTTTACCTGTAGATGTGTGTGTTTACATCACAGAAAAGGAACCTCCAAATTAAGGGATCCTAAATGTTTATGAGCTGCTGGCTCATCTGTTCATATCCCCCTCCAGAGAAGGCAATTACTCATTGTCCTGGAATGTAAGTGACTGTCCCCAGGACACGATGGAGAAGACTTTATCTTTATTAACCTTAGGATGTTTCTAAGGTCTTTCATTAGGGAGACACTTTCTCTAACTTCCAAAGCATGTTTGATGTTCAAACATGCTCTTTCTCAGAAGATCTGGATGGTGCAGGAACATGAGAAGTTCAGGGAAAATTGTCTCCAACACATTTGTATATACAACTCAGATATAGATATAGATATATACAAACACACAGATACACACACTTAGGGTTGATTCTCATTACTTGTGAATACAACACTTGCAAGTTCACCTACCCACTAAAATGTGTTTGTAAGCCCCCAAATCAATAATCAATATGAGCTGAACTTTTGCCTGAGGTTAGAGACAGTAGGAGCCAGTGCAATGTAGTGACAGAAGCTCAGACTTTGACACCAGTTGGATAAATTTGATCACAACTCTGGCACCTATTAGTGGGGTGGCCTCAGGCAAGTCTCTTAACACTTCTGAACCTCATTTTCTCTTTTGTAAAATACAGAACATAATTTACCAGATGAGTTGTTTTTAGTATTTAAGATTATAATCTACGTTATATATAGATATACCTATATATCTGTATATATCTTCCATTGGAGCAATGATTCAGTATTTACTAATTCAGTGTTCAAGGTGATTTAACAGACTATAATTACTATGAAAAGGAGAATCAATTATATTTATGTCTGTATGTGTATATATACATATATGCAATATATACCAAAAGCTCATGCTAAGTTCCTTCCTTTCTCCTTTTTTCTATCCTGATTCATTCAGTTAAAAGGTCATTAGGTGAGGTTGAACAAGGTAGGCATCTGTGCTAGTTGGGTAGTGGCAACACTACCCTGGTTGGGTGTCAGAGCCTGAGTAGGATGACAAGAAGATCCACACATCCTGGTGTGGGGGTGCCAGAACTGAGGCTTGATGAGGATTTTCACATGGAGAGAGAGCAGCAGTTAACTGCAGTGCAGGTTGAGCTTCCTGGTGCAGATGTCAAAGCACAAGCCATGTGAAGAGTGCACCATAAAGAGTGTCATTGTCTTTGATGGTGAAGGGGAATTGTTTACATACAAGAAGACTGATCAAGTAAATATGATGAAAGCCAGTTTTCTGATGGTAAAAAGCTTCTAGCAGCCCATGCACTACCAAATAGTATAAAGGAGGACACACTAGAATGACCCTTGTGCTATTAGACTAATTTGGGTTTGTCACTGTGTACTTACTGTTTTCAATACATACAGAGAAATGTAGAAAAATATAGTAGTGCATATCTGTTTATATTTTTGTAACCTACAGTTCTATCCACAAAAATATCTGAAAGCACCAGCTCCCAGGAGTAGTGAGTACATCTAAAACTTAAATAGTTATTTCTAAATATCATTATTAGATTCAAGTTATATATTCTTGGCAAGAATATCCCAGAAGAATGTTTGGCTCTTCTCACTGCATCTCATGAGGCAGTACCCAAGGTAGATTTGTGCTATTACTTGTGATCTTAACTTGGATCCCTTGAATAAGGTAGTACTTGGAGAAGTACTCCAAGAGCTCCTTAGAGAAATAGCTGATTCCAGGGCTGGTGAAAGGACATCTTTTTGTTTCAGGACATTAGAAAGTGCTGAAAGAATAATGTGAAAACATCAAAAAGGCAAAGAAGGGATTCCCATTGGCCAAAACTGGCACAATGTGAACATCAATGTAGATATTAATGGTAAAAGATTATAACATATTGACTAAAATAGCAATTCATACATACCTACTGATATAAATAAACTGCATGAGACATGAATGAATGGGGAGATTGGAAAGGAATTTTCTGTGGAATAATGCCAACTAATAATTTTCAAGTAATGAAGAATTAGAAAATTATTTTGCCACCATTATACTTATATTAATTCAGGCAAGAAACATTGTAGTTGTTAACAATGGGATATAAAATTTGGATCAGGAATGATATTGTCTCAAAGTATGGTCCCATAAAATATTATTAATGATAAAGGAGAAAAGAATAAATCTACAGTAGAGAAACAGCACCTTTTTCAAGCAATCAAAGTAATATTACAGGAGGTGGGACAAATCTGTGCCAGTACTATTTCATGGGATGAAGTGAGAGAGCAGAACATTCTCCTGTGATATTTTGCAAGGACTATATAACCTGAAATCATAGGGAAATATCAGATACATCCAAATGGAGGAATAAATCACAAAATGCATGGCCTATAATCATTAAAAGTGTCAAGGACACAGAGGTCAAAGACTAAGAATATGCTCCAGATTGAAAGAGACTAAACAAATGACTACTGTATGACATGAGTGTCCTTGGATTAGATCTTTTTGCTATAAAAGGACATTATTGAGATAATTGTCAAAACTTGAATGGGGGGTGAGATTACATGGTATTAATGTATCATTGTGAATTTTCTGATGTTTATGGTTACACTATGATAATATGGCCACTTGTCCTCATTTATAGGAAATACATACTATAGTGTTTAGGGATGATAGGGAATCATGTCAACAAGAATCTCTCAGAAAAGTTTATTGTATGATTCTTGCAATATTTCTGCATGTTTAAATTTTCAACTTGAAAAAAAAAAGCTTAGTCATATATGCAGCAGAGAATAACATTTAGCATATACAGACACCTTTTGATACATATTCTATTTTGTAAAGATACCTATATATGAAACACATTTTTCTTTTAATAATTTATCAGGACATATCTTAAGAGTGTTATTGACTTTAGGCAATCTTATTTGGAGACTTCATCATATTAATAATATTAAAGTATCACCAACCATAATGAATCAGATTTAAATCTGACTGTACCATAGGAGGTTAAGATGTATTGGGTTGCACTAATAAGCAGACATAATACTGTATATACTGTGGAAGAATAAGTTATTATTTAGAGTTATTATTTTACAGCTATCATTTATATTTTGGAAGACTCAAATACAATTATAATCCATTGAATACACCTAGTCCCTAGGCATTGTATAGTTGCTGATTTGAATATTTTATTATGTAAGACAGCACAATGTAGCTAATGAAGCAAATAGTAAAGATGTTCCCTATTAAAAGGATTAATCTATATCATATTGTCAGGTATGCACTGAGCTAAAAAATCTAGACTATTTTCAAAATGTTATTATTAAATTTTGCATGTAGTTTTTCACTATTTTGCATAGTGATTTCCAGCACTGGATACTTTGAAAATTAAAATTTCTCTTATCATTTTTATTATTTTGAAATTTTATAGTTAATGCTGAGACAATTTTCTTTTACTGGGCCATTTTTAATACTTTTAACACAATGATATTATGCATCAATGTACAATTTAGTCAGCTAGAGGAAAATTGCTTTTAAGCAATCCACGGAGAGTATAATTTGTCTTGTATGACTGCATTTGCAAAAACAGCTACTATATAGAACAAAGACGTTCTTATATATTATTACTTGTGAGTTCTCACTGAGACAAGGAAGATTCACAAAAAGCAAGCACCTAAAGTTAATCATGATGATTGAACAATTTTGGTGCATTCCCTGGATTTTCTGAAAATGTTTCATTTGTAGATTTCACATCTGCAGCCATTTAAATGCAATAAATGGGATTCTTTTTATATTTAGAATCAATTCTGTTAAGCTTCCGTGTTCTATCTGTATCCACCTCCTGCACTCCATTTCCTAAATAACCTCCCTGTTCATTAGAAATGCTTTGCAAATAATGAAGCCAATGAAGTGCACTCATATAATTTGTGTTCAAATGGTAAAAATGACCTCAGAAGTACAGAGTTATTTTGTGGGTCTTCCACCTTTGAAGTCATTATTGCATAATTTTTCACTCTGCCTGAATGCCACAGAAACATTAGTAGTGGATTCATGAGTTACTAATGTGGCGCTTAGAGGTGAAATGTAAAGACCTCATCTAACTCTGAATATCTGCATATACATTGTAGATAATTGTGGCTGATAGGAAATATCTCGCCCCCTCCCTGCTGTTGGGGTCTTCAAAAATGACAAGATATTTCATACAATATATTTCTCAGCATTAACCCCACTTTAAGAATGTCCAGGTGGGCATATTTCAGGGTGCTTGGAACTTCATCGTCAATGCTGCTGTTTTGTTGTTTACTTTAAGGCTAATATAAATGTCACATTTTATATAAGACCTACAAGCTGTAGGCATAAATGCAATTCTTTGTTTTGCTTTGCTTTAGTAAGTTCAACCTACTAAATCAATATGAGCTGATAACATCTGCTTAAGAACTAGCTAGAGAGCCCACCTGTCCATAATATTTATTTTATAAAATAATTATCAATCTGTGAAAATAAAATACAGTAAGCAGGATGGAACACTTTTGTTTTAAAACTGGCATGTGTCTACTTAATTAGATATGGTTTGCTTGCCCTAGGTCATTTGCTTTAGTCTTTGAAAACAGTAACACTGAATATTTATTTTAATGTTTCAAAGTTTACAATGTATTTGCAAATATATTATCTCATTCGATGCAACAAATCTGTAAGCTTAATAACTGATGTCTAGATTTTTAGCTACAAAACATTGTTAATTAAAATCGAATGAGACAATCAGAATTTATCTTTGTTTCTCATTTACATATATTAAAATGTTGTGTAAAATTCCAACTCAAACAGAAATTAAATTGATTATGGAATCTGAAATAGAAGACAATAATTATTTTCCTATACTTGATCCTACTTCATCAACTGCATGCCTGTAGAAGGAAAAAGGCTTCCTTTCAGGCTAAATAAAGGATGGTAACAGAGACCTGCTTTATACTTTTGACATTTCATAACAATCCGAGTTTTTGTTTGTTTGTTTAAGTCTCCTCTGAAATGTCAGATTTTATTCAACAGATGTTTACTGAGTTGTTATTTTGAATTGGTTTAAGGGAATTAAAAACACCATCTGAGAGTATATTCTTTTTCTTTTTTATTACAGAGTACTTTTTGAAACGCAGTAACTTGATGATACATGCGAACCAGGGCTCTAGGATCTTAGAGTAAGCTCTACATTTTTAAGAATTTTGGAAACATAAAATTACATGTATTTTTCATAATTTTGAAGGAATGGACTCTACAGCATGCTATGAAACTCATGCTTTCATTGAGAATTTTGGGAGGGATTTTTGGAAAAATAATTTTTTTGAGGGTTAATAACTAGGTTTGAATAAAACTTCCTGTTGAATAAGATATGAGGTACAACCTGGACAGAGATAGCACACGTACTATGTTGCAAGTGACTATATTTCTAGCAAAAGTAGGATGGAATCTTACAGTACTCATTTAGATGGTTTATCAACACTTGTATTTATGACGTGATATTTTCCTAATAATAAATCTGACTTCCTCATAATATAATTTAAACCTATACCCTGCTTCAGCTGACTGAAAACAAAATAGATAAAAGCAATGCCAGTCAAATATACAAACAACACCATCACTACCACTACCAATACCAACACCAAACACAAAACATAAAGGTATGCTTATTTTTGAAGGTATTTTATTTAAAACAGAAAGTTTTGTTTTCTTTTCTTCCCCTAATATGAAGGTTTAAATTTTGGAGGAATTTTCTTATTGGCCTGTGAAAATTCTGTCTATTTCTGATATACTTATATTCTTACCTTCCCCATGTCTCATGAAGAAGCATATGGCCAAGGAGATGGCCATCAGGAGAATGAAGCCCACAGTCTGACTCAGATACTGGTGACCAAAAAAAAAAGGCTGTTGGGGGGCAGAAGTGAAGTTACAATAAGTTCTGTAAGTCTGTAAGTTTTGGACTGATAATGAATGGTTGCTAGGAAATAAGGGACACAGGTCAATACCTGGCAGGAAAGTGGCAGTGGTATAGGAGGAAATAGTGCTTGAACCAAATTTGAGTTCCCATCACAGCAAACCCAGTAATACAAATTGTGGAATACAGTACACAGAGGTTGTGGGAGAGATTTCTTTTCATTTTTTGGCAAGATTTCGGACATTAAGTCTAGCAACTTAGCCTTGAGTGTAGTTCATCAGCCCTGCCTGTACTACTTTGAGCTGCCCAAAGTGAATATCTCAAAACAAAAGCATATTCATATAATCTTTGAACCCAGAATCAAATCATAAAGCTTGGGCTTCCCTGGTGGCACAGTGGTTGAGAGTCCGCCTGCCGATTCAGGGGGCACGGGTTCGTGCCCCGGTCCGGGAAGATCCCACAAGCCGTGGAGCGGCTAGACCCGTGAACCATGGCTGCTGAGCCTGTGTGTCCGGAGTCTGTGCTCCGCAACGGGAGAGGCTGCAGCAGTGAGAGGCACGTGTACGGCAAAATAATAATAAATAATAATAATAATAATAATAATAATAATAATAATAATAAAACTATGTGAAATCATGTGAAGTTTCCTCAGGCTACCCTTCTATTATTATAATTCTCTAAGCTTGAAAATTTATTTTAAGATAACTGAAGAATTAAGCTCAATGTAAATTTTTTGTACATTTTGCTGCTTAGAGGGTAATAATGATTTTTTTCATTTTTGTTTTTTTCTGAACTTAAAAAAGGAAGAATTCTTTTCAGTGCATTTTTCCTTTCTCACTTGAACACTTCCCACCTGGTCAAAAGACCATTATCCCCTTTCATCTTGTGATTGTCATATACTTTCAACATTGCTAAAACCATCAAGGAGAGTGATCATTTCACATTGCCAGCAATCTTGGATGCCATGTGTTCTATAGTCATTAAATATCAATTCAGAAAAAAATTGCTATGACAAAGATATTTTTGACAGTCAGTCCTTATCAACCACTCAGTACTAAATTCATGGATTATGGATGCCTTCCCTACCACTGCAAAACCTACCAGAAAGTATAGTAGCAGAGTGAGGTTGTATTCTCACAAGAATATGAAGGGTTATGAGTTTAAGATCTATTAATAATGAGCTGGAGCTTGACACCATGTCACTAGCTACTTACACTTTAAATATACTGTTTTATATATAGGAAAACACTACATGAATTTTTACCTGACATCTACCCAATCACCAATCTACCTACCTACCTACATTATCAGTGCTTTGCAGTTTTGATCCAGAAGATTACTACTTGATAAAGTAATTTCAAATGAGAATATTCTCTTAAATTTATTTAGACCAACTTACATTAATATTCTAGTGTCATCCTTTCTGAATATTGGAAACACTCTTTCTTACTCATAGAGAATGAGAAATACTGTGTCATGAATTCTTTAGTTTGGAAAGAATAGTTCCAGGAAAAGTAAGGAACCAATAATAAAGACCTTCCAGTACATGAGATAAAATATATCATTATCATCATACCCCATCTTTGCTCAGTTACGACAGGTCACCACTTGTGCTATTCTCATTCACCATCTACAATAGACAATTTAGCAGATGTTGAAATCCTTACGGCAGCCTCTTCACCACCCAAGGAGAGACTCTTCAGTAATATCCCAGAAAACTAGTCATATCTGTCTGCTATACCTACCATACTAAGAACCAGACACGAGGAAAACAGGGACTTCTTCACCAGTTCTCAAAATTGAGTTAAGTGTAATATTAATAAGTCTATGATATCATTGATAGAGATGCACTTCTCTGAATAAACTTTAATGAAAAAAATGGCTCTAGAAATAATTTCAAGGGACAGAATCTTAAGAATCAGCTCTCTAAGTTGGCTCTGAGTTAGACCTAAGTCTTAATGGCCCTATACAAAGTACTTTTCTCACCCTCAATATTTCAGCAAAAATCAGAAACGGCAGACTTACAGCATGTCTTACACTGTGTCATGAGATTCCATACAGCATTGCCTCTGAACAAATAACTCATTTTACAAAATATGGAAGTGTAGCTATTGACTCATGCTCATAGAACTGGCTAGTTGTAAAAATTCCCCATTGCTATGAAGGAGCCTGTCTGATAGAACTATAACACGATTTTCAAAAGATTTATTCACAGTGGCAGCTAAATTACTCTGTCATCAAAAGAATTATCATCAAAATCCCATCATTGAGAATTATAATATTTACATGGAAATATAAATGACCAAACTAGCCAAAATGATTGTGATGAGAAGCAAGTAAGGTAAAGATTAATAAAACTATTTATCAAGACTTATTTTAAAGTTACAACAATTAAGACAGTAGGACATTGGTTAGACCATCAGAGCAGAAGTGAAAAATAGACTAACACATATATGGCAATTCTGATTTACGGCAAAGGGAGCTCTGTATTGTAATGAGAAATATTACTAGGTTAATTGGATATATTTATTAAAAAATTAAACTTGGTTATACCTTGTGTTATAAGTAAAAAGGAAATCCAGGTGGATAAAAGCTCTATATATGAAAATTAAAACAATAAATGTTCTAGAGTTCAAGATGCAGTTTTGCCATGTAAAAAGTTAGAAGTTGTCACTTTCATCCTTACAACAATGAAAAGCTGAAAAATTTTAAATTAGCTATTTCTTGTACTCATCAGAAAACTGAGGTTGCAGGGCAAACTGCCACCCCAAACTCTGAAGAGGAAAAAGAACCCAAACAATCACATCTGAGGTCTGCTTACAAAAGCAGAAGCTACTGGAGCCATAAATTGGTAGGAACACTCAAATGGTCATTTTAGCAAACTGCTGAAGCTGAGTGTAGACTAGAGTAAGAGTGAGAAACTCCTCAGATCTGCAGACTTAGTGGGGCTCCAAACTGGGTTTCCTTTTGGGTTTTACTTTCAGGAACCTCACCATGTTCTTATGGTGAAATGTGAGAAAGATACCCTTGTGGTTCTAGCAGGTGGAAAGGAAGTGTAACCATTATGAAACACTTGGAGCATTCTCCATAATAAGGCCTGTTCTACTGTGGAAGAGACTTTACCAGAGGTTTATTCCACTGCAGGGAAAGATATTTCTCCCACTCTAGCCCCCTCTAACTTCCCTGTCTCTCCTACCTAAATTTAAAAAACAGGGCAGAAAATTTTTATACTAATGGTCTAATTAATTCAGTGTCTATTACCCAATATATCAAGTCTGGATTTTGATGGTTATAAGACATGCTCAAAGGAAAGAAAAAGCACTGTCTAAAGAGACAAAGTAAGCATCCAAATCAGACTCAGATATGACATAGGTGTTAGAACCTGCAGACAGGGAATATAAAATAATATGTTAAAAGATCTAATGGAAAAGTAGATAACTTAAAAGAATAGATGGGTAATATAAGCAGAGAGATGGAAACTCTAAGAAATCATCAAATAGAAATGTTAGGAAAAATATTGTAATAGAAATGAAGAATACCTTTGATGGGTTCATCAACAGACTGGAAACAGCTGAAGAAAAAATCAGTAATTTTGAAGATTGGTCAATAGAAACTTTCTAAACTGAAATTCAAAGAGAAAAAAGTGACAAAAACATAATACCAATATTCTGAGAACTGATAATTCCAAAAAGTGTAAGATATGTGTAATTGGAATAACAGAAGGAGGAGTGGAGCAGAACTATTTGAAATAATAATTACCTAGAAATTTCCAAAATAAATGACAGCAACCAACCTAGATCTGGGTAGCTCAGAGAACACCAAGAAGGATCAATATCAGAAAATGTGCACCTAGTTATCCTACCAATAGAGGAATAACATTAGAAATTACAGCAGACATCATCAGAAACCATGCAAGTAAAAAGAGTGAAGTGAAATATTTAAAGTGTAAAAGGCATAAAAACTACCAATCTAAAATTCTATAGCCAGTGAAATTATTGTTCAAAAGCAAAGAGGAAAAGAAACACTTTTGCAGACAAAAAAAAAAAAAAGAAAAAGAAAACAACCCATGTGAATTCATCACTAGCAGACTTGCCCTGCAAGAAACATTAAAAGAAGTCCTTCAAAGAGAAGGAAAATAACATAGTTCAGGAACACAGATCTGCAGGATAAACAAACAAACAAACAAACAAACAAAAAACACTCGTAAGGATATAACTGATGGTAAAGTAAAATCTTTTATATTTCCTATTCTCAATTGACCTAAAAGATAGCTTTTAAAAAAAAGTAATTATAGTCTCAATGTGTAGGATGATTACAGCATATGAATATGTGAAATGAATGAAACAATAACATAATGGGCAGGAAGGAGGAATTGGGTATCCTTGTTTAAGATACCTGCACTACATGTGAAGTGTTATGGAATTATTTGGAGATAGACTTGGATTAGTTATAAAAGTGTATTGCAAACTCTAGGGCAACCACTAAAAATTTAATAAGGAGCAGATAAGAGGAAAGAAAGAAAAATAAATAAATTAAAAAACATGTTAGATATTAATCTACTGATGATGTACACGATCATTTTAAACATAAATGGTCTAAATAGATCAATTATAGACAGAGATTAACAGACTATAAAAAAACAAACTTTTTGTTTCCTGTAAGAAATTTACTTTAAATGTAAAACTCACAAAGATTACAATAAAGGGAAGGAGAAAGATATATTAATAAGCACTAATAAAAAGAGAGCTGTGGTACTTATATTAATTTCAAACAAAGTAGACTTCAGAACAAGAAAAATTATCAGAGATAAAGAAGGACATTACATGATAAAGTGGTCAATTATCTAGATGACAATAATTCTAAACATGTATGCACCTAACAACAAGGCATCAAAATTGATGAGGCAAAAACCAACAGAACGGCAAAAGGAAATAAACAAATCTACTTCACAGCTGAAAACTTCAACATCTTCTTTCAGTAACTGATGGACCAAGCAGACAGAATATCAGTAAGAATATAGCTTACCTGAACAGGTCTATTTATCAACTTGAGTTAATTGACATTTATTGAATATTCCATTCAACAAAGTCAGAAAATATATTATCTCATGTGACATGGGACATTTTACCAAGATAGATCACATTGTTCACCTTAAAACATAAATTTAAAATAATAGAAAGCACACAAAGTATAGTCTCAGACCACATTGAAATTAAAGTAGAAATCAATTTTAAAAGGTAACTGTAAAATCCCAAATATTTGTTGATTAAGTGATTAATTTCTGAACAATACATAGGTCAAAGAAGAAGTCTAAATAGAAATTTTTTTAAAATGGTATTTTGAAGTAAATGAAAGTGAAAATACAACTTATCAAAATTTGTGGGATATAGTAAAATCAGCACTTAGAGGGAAATTAACAGCATTAACTGCATATTTCAGAAAATAAAAATTCTAAAATCAGTAAAACTTTCTGTCTTAAGAAACTAGAGGAAGAAAACCAATCTTTCTTTTAGACCCCAGACTTGTTCTTTGGAAAGTTATGTATGAAAAAGCAATGATGAACCTCTACACTTGCTAACCAAGAAAAAATGGAAGGGACAAGTCACAATTTACTAAGGTTTTAAGCAAGGAAGAAAATTGATATTTTTTCCTGTTTTAAAATTTTCATTCTGACTACAGTGGATAGAATGGATTGGAGATGGTCAAGAGTGTAGGTAGAAAGAGAGATGGGAAACCATTGAAGGTGTCCATGTGAGAAACCAAAGTGGTCTGTACCAGGATCATAGAAGTGATGGAAGGACCAGACAAATTTACTACACAACTTAGGTATTATAGAATAGACTTGATGAATACTTGGACATAGATAGTGAAAGAAAAAAATAAAGCCAAAGATGACTTATTGGATTTGGCTGAGTAACTGGGTAGGATAGAGGCCTGTTAATTGGGTCATGGCAATCTGGGAAGAAGTAGAAGCTATTTTCTAGATCTATTCTGCTTGAGAGTCCTATCAGATATCTAGGTACAATTAGCAATTGGTTAGGTGGTTATGAATTATAAGTTTATTGGTGAAGTGAGACTGTAGGTATGAATTTAATATAGAGATGATATTAAATCTATGGTACAAGATATATGGGGAGAGATACAAAGAGAATAGAGAGTAAGAAACAAAGTGAGAGGTTTCCAAGACCAAAGTTTCCAAGACCAAAATAAGTAGCATGAGAAAAGGAACACTAGTCAGCAAAGAGCCTTACTTCTGAGAGTACTAAAATCCAGTAATAATGAATTCCTTAGGGCACTCAGAATATACCTTAAAGTTTCAGAATTTTATAAATTTACCCATAAAACTCCTGCCTAAAATGACTTTTCCAATTCTTGGTCCAGTATAAAATATTGATTATTTGATGCTCATCATGCAGGTCAATTTCTTTACAACTAAACTTCTTCTGAATTCTCCCTCTCCTCATTAAAGAATATCTGATTATACATTTTCTTTTCATTATAGTTTCAAAGCTTTTTCAAATTTATTTTCATTTGTTACTGGAAACGTGTTGAAAACTTTCTTATTCTTCTCCTAGTGCCAGATACATGGCATAATCACAGCTATAGAGCACATACTTTATATATATATATATATTACTGATTGAATTAATGCTTATCTCCCTAATCGCACTGAGGGAAAAGCATACACATGGATAATAAAGTCTTATCTCTACCTAAGACAGAATTAAATAGATAAAGAATATTTTAAAAGTATATTCATAAAGTGGTTATTTTTCTGTGAAACGAAGCATATGGGTTTGGTTTTGAATATGGCCTGTGCAAGTTAAATTAGCATGGCTTGAAATCATTTGCTTGTTGCTATAATTTGTCTTATTGAATAAACCATCAGTGTTCTCAGAAAATAAGGCACATTCTTTGATCAACACGTTAATATGAGAGTCTTCTCTACAGAAATTTTAATTTTTGTTATTAGGACACATATCTGTAGTTCACTTTTTTCTTGGAAGGGATTATTGAATGTTTGTCATGGCATATGTGAAAGGAGGCATTTTATGTAGAACAGGAACAGGGAGAAAATTAAAATGTATTGATCTAATTAATTACAAAATAGATCAATCCTGGCTTTGCTGTCAAGAATGAGGTCTATTATTGATTATGATCAAGTCAATTAACTCTTTCCAGAAGTAAAGTCCTTTTTATCAGAAGGTGAAGCCTCTTCTGAAGCTAATCCTATAACCTAAGAAAGATTATTGATCCAACATTGAGTAATACACTGTTTTCTAACCCACAGGTTACAGCTCTCTGACCTAAATAACTTCTCAACTGACCTCTTTTTTGCATTGCTTACTGAGTTCAGATTTTTCATTGAATCTCTGTGTATATACACCATAGAGAAAACAAAATAATCTATGAACAGTGTGATTGTGCCATGTTGTTTTTAATCTTGCTATCAAGCTTATATATCAAATGCCTTAAACTTCCTCAATTTATGAAGAGAATTAATCCCATTGGCGAATCACTATAGAACCACTAAATGCATTCAACAAGGAAGAAAAGTAAACTTTCTTTGGAAAAGAAGAAAAATAAAGGAAAGAACAAGTTCAAAAATGCCAAATAGGAGGCTAGTTAGTGGCAGTGAATGTGAAAGAAGCAAGTTCAAAAGAAACTAAAATTTTAAGAATTAAACCTAAGACAGATAGATTTAAACATTGGTTTAGGAAATTAGTTATATAAATCTATTAAGAAAAATCTGCTATTACACTTCTAGCAAGGTTCTCCCAAATGTGCTTAAAGGTTTAGTTTTAGACATATTAGGTTATTTGTGTATATTAACCATCTGAAGGGACACCTTTTGAATATATATATTAAACTGCATGAGGTATAAAATAGAGCTGTCTTTCTCTGAACACAAATTTTCAAATAATGGTATCATATCCTTACAAGTATCCAGAATATATAGAATGAGTATCATTTGCCAGAGTTTTGTTAGGTATCATGATTTTGTATAATCTGTTAATATATCCTTAGGGTTTATAAACACCATCATTAGAATTTTTACAGCAGAATGTAAACATAGAATTGAAGGAGAATGCTTTAATATGTTACTATGGGAATGGCTGTTTATTTTCTTAACAAGGAACATTTTAAGATGGTTGTCTATACAAAGATTTCCTGTCAAACTTATCCACTCCTACTGAATACCCAGATGTCCTCTTATTTTATTTTATTATAGAGATTTGGGGGCAAGTTTAGTAGAGAAGGGAAACATGTATTTGCATAAAACTGTGCAGTATTGTTGGATTTCAAATGTCTCAGTCAAAAATAATCAACATTTCAGCGACAATATTTGCAATGGCCTAAGAAAACTGTTAATTTCACCATGTAAAAAAGGGCATAATATATTCAAAGTGAAACTGCACATGGATAATATATGAAATTACTACCATAAAATCTTAGAATCTTTGACTATACAGGTTTATTTCCTTGAAGAATAATTTTTAAAAATTAAGATACTTGTAAATGGAATGGTGGGGACTGTTAAAAATCTGTCACCCCAAATCAGAAAAGAAGGAATTATCTGGAAAAGGTAAATGTCCCTTGATATAGTAATAAAATTTATATTTAAGTTTAGTCATTTTAATAATGTTCTTTCAAATTATCAATAAAGTTCTTCAAATCCAAAAGCAAAATATGAAGTCTACACTAAAGAGGTATAAAATTCTTCAAAATAAACAAGACAAGAAACTTAAACATGAAGAAAAACATCAGCTAAAATTATTCCCACTTGAAAACAACAAAACTATGCTCAAAATATTACTATGTATGAGGCATGATGTCTTTTTTCTTATAAATTTACTCTCAAGGAGAGAAATAATTCTGTGATCATGTGTGTTTAAATGCATCCCCATTCAAATTCATCACTAATATTCTCACTTAAAAAACAAAATATCAAGAGCCAGTTTTTTCTGGGTTATTGTATTAAGAACAGTATAAAGCTATTGTCAAAAATTATGGACTGTATATAAACAAAAGTGGTTTCAGAGTTAAATATCCCAGACACATGTTCAAGTGCTTTTGAGGTAGTTACTCAATCAAAAGGTTGTATCTTATTAGCTTCATTTTACAAATGAAGGAATTGTCACTAGCAACGAGGAAATAACCTTCCTGAGCTAATCTGGTAAGTAAACCTAGACTCACACCCAACCAATTTATCCACAACATTCAAACATTTCTCTGCTAGAAAATACTATATATAGGAAATCAGTGGTTACACATCTGGAAACATTGGTCATATCTAGATTTCAGGTAGATGGAAATGCCTGAACAGGAAACTTTTTTATTTTCAGGAAATAGAGAATTACTGCATTATTAAATCTATAGTATACCATGCTAATATATGCAAACAGTAGTTAAGGTATTCCAATTGGACAAGATTGTAGTGGGGAGGAACACATAGGCAAAAATGATTTTAAAAACTCCTGCATAGCTAAGATATGAGTGAGACTGCAAGAGGAATAAGCTTTTAGTGTACTTAGTGCTTATATATATCTTATCCACCTATTATAAACCTGGCGGGGATATGTGGATGGGGTCTATGAGAACTCTGCATTTTACACTCATTTCTCTTTAACCTTAAATTGCTCTAAAATAATATCTACTAAGAATTTTTTTAAAATAACTCATAGCTGCAAATGTTAACATTCTCTTAAATGATGAATAGTATTTGACAAATTATCCTTTGGTTACTGCTATGCACTTCCCTCAATTTGGAGCCCATATCATTATTGCTTCATTGCAATTATATGTTATTTAAACTCATCCTATTTTTAAATATGTTGTTAAATCTTATTAGCAAGTCACTTTATTAAGTTATTAAAATAAATGTATCTAAATGGTGATTTCATTTCTTCTTAAGTGTCCAGCGTTCTCACTCTGTATTCACCTTTAAGTAAGATTAAGTTTTTAAAACACCCTCAGAAATATATATATATATATATATATATATATATATATATATATATAAAATATTTATATATTACCTATATATGTATGTAATGGTGAAATTAAATGCATCTTCTAATAAAGATTTTCAGGGAAACAGGGAAGATAATTCATATTATGGACAACATAGACGCTTAATACAAACTCTTAATCAAAGGTTCATATTTATAAAAATGTGTCTTCCTCTTTCTCTTAAAAAGATACAGGCTACTTTTTCATTAACCAGAATATTTAAGTTCAACTCACCCTTTCTTCAAAGCAAAGCCCTACAGTTGGCTAAACATATCATCTAAACTCCAATTTTACTGGTACTGAAGCATCCCTCATACAAGAACGTTTTTCTCCCCCTTCCCCCAACCAGCCCCCTTCCAGGTTAGAACCTGGAAGGAATCCTAATGCAAAGAGAATGGGATTTCTATTTTTCTACATGCTATATAAATTCAACACATATTTATCAAACATTTACCACGTGACTCAAACAGTTCTAGGTATCGAATATACAGTGGTTAAAATTACAAAGCTTTATTTAAAGTCTAGAAGAATAAAAGAAAACTAGCCAAGTGGAAATACATTTGTGCTATAAAATTATATTGAAATTAATAATTCACAGAACATAACTTTCTGAGCAACTAAAGAAAAATTAACCATGGTAAATTATATTTCACATTAGTTTGTACAAAGAAGTGTTTAACACCCTATGCTTTAGAGAAAAGGTTATCTTTGCAAAAATGAATCAATGAATTTGGTGAAAGAAATATGTTTTAAGAGATGTGAAAGTATACTCTTCCCTAATTGGTAAATATGCTATGATAGAAGGAAACTAAGCTGCTATTAAGGGCAGAAACAAAGAAATCATTAAAAATGGTATCTGACAAAGGTGCAATAAGGTTTGTATTCTGTTATAATGGAAACAACTAATTATTAGAGGGGTATTTTGATGAATCTTTTCTTCTTGTCCTTTCTGAAAACAATTCAACAATGTAGGAAGTTGTCACTTTAAGAGGTTAAGAAAAACCTGCGTGAAACAGAGAACTTGACGTTTAGATACCACTTTTAATTTTATACAGACTTCTTTTTCTTGAAGAACCCAAAGTAATTTGTTGGTTACTGTATAAGTGGATTTTGAACAAGATAACTTATTAATTTTTCCAGATTTTCTCAGCTGCTAGAATGTTTCTAATAGTCATTGAAATAATTCATTCCACCCAGTGTATTTCTTCTATTTCCCTTTCTAGTCCATTTCCTATTTTAATCTATTAATATTTAAATGCAGAATTAGAATCATTTGAAATCAATTACTAATTTAAATTCTATAAATTACAAATATTTTATTTAACAAAGGAAAAAATAGAGAATTCATTGCAGAAAACTACAAATGTGAGAACTATTCTGAGGTGAATGGATTTTTTATGCATTTAAATGCCATCTGTCAAGAAATATAGTTCTATATTAATACTTCAAGGTGATTATTGCAACTTATACAATAAAATTACCAAAGGGAAGTATATATATCCTGTAAAAATGAACAAAGCAGAAATAGTTTTATTAGATACTATGAAAATTTAAAAAGAAAACACCTTAAGTTTATCCATTCAAATTTATTAAATAAAATACAAATTAAAGAATTTTAATAGCTTCGGGAATATTTCAGGGACTGTAATAAATAAGCAAGGAGATATTTCTTAAGTTGGAGATTCTACGGATTAAAAATAATTTATCAGGGAATTCCCCAGCGGTCCAGTGGTTAGGACTCTGCGCTTTCACTGCTGAGGGCCCAGGGTTCAATCCCTGGTTGGGGAACTAAGATCCTACAAGCCGTGTGGTGTGGCCAGAAATAAATAAATAAATAAATAATCAAACAGCTTTCTCTTATAGCTCCAAAAATATTGAATGTATTTTCAGAATATATTCCAAGGCTATCAAGAGGATTTGTCATTTTTTATAGTATTCCTTTTTGAAAGCACAGATTTTCTTTTTTTAATCAACTTTTAAATTTTATGATTGTTTTAGATTTATAGAAGAAATTGTAAATATAATACCATGTCCCATATAACACACAACCAGTTTTGCCTATTATGAACATGTTACATTTGTATGGTATGGTAACTTGTCACAATTAATGAACAAATATTGATATATTATTATTGACTAAATCTATGCTTTATTTAGATTTCCATAATTTTTTATTTTTTTTTAGATTTCCATAATTTTTAACTGATGTCCTTGTGTCTGTCCCAGGATCACATCCAGGACATGACATTATATTTAGTCATCCTGTTTTGTTTTAGGTTCTTCTTGACTGTGACAAAGAACTTTCTTTAATTATAGTAACTGCCAAAGAATTTTCTAATATAGAAATTTAAATGTAATTGGTTTGTATAATTTAAACTAGGAATTTTTTTTAAAGATTAATTTAGTAAGCAATGTGAACTGATTCTCCGAATAAGAGTAATGATAAAAAAAACCCTCAATCTTATTTATAGTTCTGTTACCTAGAACTTATAAACCAAGCTATTTTGTTTGTATTTAATCTAAATCTAAATAACAGTGCCAGAAATTTTTAGCTATTTGCTAAAAATCTTTGTTTACATCTTTCTGGCACAACCGTACAAAATTTGTATCATCTCTTAGAGTTAGGGTAAAGGAAACCCCTGAAAGGGTCTCCAGTGCAGCAGCATCTGTCCCCATGAAGTGGGAGTGCACAGCTGGGAAGTTTTCCCCACCCTGTAGTTTAGGGATTTTTATGGGGGCTTCATTATGGATACATGATGCATTATTTACTCAATTTCCGGCCTCTCTCAAAGGATGAAGGGTGCGGCTGAAAGTTCTAGTTTCTAATCATGGCTTGGTCTTTCTGGTGACCAGTCCCCATCCTGAAGCCATCCAGGTGCCCACCAAGAGGCACTTCAATAGAACAAATGACACTACTATCACCCAGGAAACACCAAGGGATTTAGGAGCTCTGTGTCAGGAACTGGGGTCAAAACCAAAATTCAGAACAAAAGATGTTCGTAGCACCCCTATGAGTCAGGATATTATAAGAGTTTTAGAAGCTCTTTAACTAGAATCAGTGTCCAAGACGAAATTTTAAAACAAAAGATGCTTTAAGCAGTTCTATCACTCAGGAAATTCCAAGGGTTTTAGGAGCTTTATGTTGGGAAACAGGGGAAGAAACCAATTATATTTTTTATTATGCCACAGTCCACCCACTGGCCTCTAGTCATGAACTCCTTATAGCAAAATGATCATAAAAGTCAAAAGACACTGGCACATTACTAGAATCCAATTCAGTCATTAATAATTAGCTAGTCCACCATCATATCATACTGAAAGATCTCCCAGGGCGAGACTCAGTTTTGCACATTTCCATTTGATCTTGTCAGATTCTAAAAGCAGAAATGGTCTCAGAAACATAAGATTTCACCTTCCTTTCAGGAATTTGGTATAATTGAGCTCTGAGATGACATCTCTTGCTGTAAGCTCCTTTTGAGGCATTAATGTAAATTTAAATCTCTCTTATTACATAACCCATTTATTCATTCTTTTATCCCCAGTCACTCTTTCATTTTCCCCATTTATACTTAAAACTTTTCCACCTTTGAAAAAGAAATTAAATTAAGCCACTGTGCTGGTCTAGATTTCAGGCAGTAATATTAATCTAGCAAGTTCTTCCCCTTGAGTCCACTCCCGTTCACATAGGGTAGGTTACATATGTGTAGAAAGAGTGGAATAACTTTACTGCCAGGCAATAATACTGATTTCACTGTTAACTCCAATTTTGCCAGATGTGACAAAGGTATAATTTGCCCCATCAAGTCCTTAGGAATTCTGACATAAAGCTTTAAAATATAGTTTCAATTTCTTGCTTAGGAATCATCCCTGCTTCCAGTACTTATAGTTGCAGCCTTGGTCCTATGACCTCTGCATCAAATAGGGGGAAAAAAAAGTGGAGGTGATGTGAGGAAGAAAGAAAAAGTATAGTCTTTATACTAGCAGCCCCTGACTCTTGGCAATAATTCATAGTTATACCAGTATCCTCCCTGTGTGTTCCTCGGATCCACTAGAAAAACCAAAAAATCTATCCAGTGTGGACCCCCTCTTACTCTTCCCCACACTGAGTGTCAGCACACAATCATGAAGCATGTAAGCCAGCCCTTCATGCTTATCTCCTCCTGTTTTAGACAACCAGTGTTTCAATCATCCATTCTAATTCTCTATCAAACTATTACTCTGAGGAGGATATCACTCTGCCCATTGATGGACATTATGGGCTGTAAAGTATGTTCATTGGTCTGAATAAACGATGGCTGGCCATCCAAATTGGCACAGTAAATTCTACTCTAGTTCTTTTGCATTACTCTGATCTTTTGCATCTACCACCCCTTAAGCAAAGCCCAGTCCAGAATTAGTGTCTATTCCTGTCAAGAACTGTTTATATTCCCTCAGGGCTATCAGCATCAGTTTCACTTGCCAGCTATGTTCAGGGTCTTCCCCACCGGAAATCTGTCACACAACCATCTGCAGTCTCCATCTTTTCTGCTGACAGACAAAACAGTTCTTATTGATATTTTTGTGCTTCAGAAGGTGTAAGAAGACTATGTCTTGATTCAGTCTGTCTCTGCATTGTTGCAGTACCTCCATGCTGACGCATTTCATGGAGCCAGATGGCCACCTTAAGGGAGCACATGGGGATGTCTCTTTGTCAATTCCCATCACTTTCTGAGCCTGGAAGGGAGTTCTTCCATTGAGTAACAATATGTCCTATATTACTGCGCCCCTTACATTTCCATAGGGCTGTATCCCATATAGGCATCCATTTAATAGACCAGCTCTCTATTGCCCTTCTATCTGACCATATGGTCAGACAATTAGCCATTGCCAATAAGTCAGTAAGAACCCAAATATGGGGGCTTTTTGCCACTTTTAAACTCTTTCATCATTGCTAGGATTACTGCATGCAATTCAGCCCACCAAGCTGATATTTTTCCTTCTTTGATCAGAATGGCATCCTTAAAAACAGGATGTTGTCCATCCACAGACCAAGCAGCTCTTTGTTGGTCAGTAGAGAGCTGTTTATAGGGCACTGTCCAAGTGATGATAGAATCTTGCAACTCCTCATTCAGTTCCAAAGTCAGTCCTAGGGGAAAATAGGCTCCCTGTTCCTGAATACCTCCTCCTTGCTTTCCTTAAGTAGCATAATTCTGTATAAACCATTTCCATTTTATTATGGATCTTTACCAGGGACTGACTTCCCTAATACAGCATTTTCCTAAATCACCAAAAATATTATGGGTATTTCACATTTCAATATTATTTTATGTTCTTCAGTTATAAGAGTAGTTTCAATTAATGTCCAATAGCAAGCTATTAAGTGACCCTCAAATGGAAATCCTCTAGTCCAAAGTCCCAGTAGTTTTCACTAAGAGGTGCTCACAGGATTTTGCAATAAGCTCCAGCCTTTGCTCCATATACAACTTTTATACAGATAATTTGTCTGCACTGTATTCCAGCTTCTATTCTACACTGTGTGGGTTTGGGCAATCTTATCTGTTCTCATTTAGCATGTACAATTAATATTATTGAATGATCAACTTACATACCTTCTGTTTTATAATACTAGATAGAGGAAATGTTCCCCAGTCAGACACGATGTCTATCCCCATAATATACTCAGGTAAAGGAGATAAAACTATTTCCTATAAAGCCTGTTCAAATGTACCAATTCTCCTCCAAACTTTCACCTTAATCACATCAACACTTATGTTCCTATCTGTAGCCTCCATTAGAACTTCATCAATAGGTTTTGATTTTACAATACTAGGTAGGGGAATGGTCCCTAGCATGACATGATATCCATTCACATAAAACATTTAAAAAAAGGAGGCACAACTTCTTACCTAAGGTATGTTTAAATATTCTAATTTTCATCATAATCTTATCAATCCTTACATTTTTATATTCTTCCAATCGAATTGTATCCCTCATTGGAGCTTTACAAAAGGGTTTTGGTCCCACAGTCTTGGGGCTCCCATATCACTTTATGGGATATGAGGATCGGCTTTCCTCCAGTTTCCAATAACATGTTCCACATTTCCATCTGAGACCTCACCAGAAGCATCTTTAACATTCATATTTCTCTCTCAACATTCTGTTCATGACAATATATGTATTCTCTAAGATTGCAGAAAATTTCTTTATAGCTCTCTTCTTTTCTTTCTGAGTTCTCACCAGAATCTCCTGTAACATCTACATTTCTACCAACAGTCTCTTCAAGGAAGTCTAGGTTTTTTCTATCTGCACCTCAAAACTCTTCCAGCCTCTAACCCTACCTAATTTCAAATCCACTTCCCTCAGCAGCACTACACTTTCCGATACCAAAATTTATATTAGTTATGATCTGTTCCAGGCTTCTCTCCTTAGCTTATAGATGACAATATTCTTTCTGTGTTTCTTCACCCTGTATTTCTGTCCAAATTTCCCCTTTCTATAAGAACAACAGTCATTTTGGGTTAGAGCCCACTGTAATGACCTCACTTTCACTAATTACCTCTGTAAATATCCACTTTCCAAATAAGATCATATTTGGAGTTACTGGACATGAAGACTTCAACACATCTTTTGGGGGAGCACAGAATTCAACTTATAACAATAGCCTATTGAAAAAATAGTTTATCATATTTAGGAACAATTATATGAAAACAACAGAAATTTACCTTTTTTTCTTAAATAATAATTAAATTGCATGATTATTAAAAATTTACCATCAATACACTTCCTAAATTACCAGATATCTTTATTAAAATATCTCACAACCATGCATTCTAATTCACATCTAGTAACTGTAAAGTTTAAAAAATACTGAGACATTTTCTACCCAAATAGAATAGTCAGTATCCTTGTCTGCATAGACATCTTTGATCCTGCCACATGGCTAGATTGGCTGCAACAAGTGATAGAATCTTAAGATATGATTTACCATGACATTATTCCTCTAGTTTTATTGCTCCTCCATGCACTTCACCACATTATATGGGAGCAGAAATCTGAGGATAACTGTGAGATTACATTTGCATGAGATGTGGTTGATATCTGAGGGTAAAGGTCAGCCAAGCTCTTATTTCACTTGAGTGAAAAAAAGTTACTTTATATGGGGAATTTTCTAGGTGCTTTGACATCACAAATACTAACACACATGACCATTATTTATTTATTTATTTATTTATTTGTCCAAGAACTCATAGTCTTTGGGCCAATCCTATGATAGTATGGGAGGCTTTTTGTACAATGGTGACCACTAGCATTCCTTTAGCCTTTTCTATCTGGGTTATAGCCAGCCTGTGCAGTAGCACCTAAACCCCTGGAAAGACATATTGATAAATGTGATGGCAAGAACAGTGAGAAAGTGAATTATTATCAAACTCTGAAATTTACTCTGAAACAAGCTCTGACATTTTCTAAATCCAATCAAGAAAACGATCCCATCTACCACTAGACAATGAGGATCCAGAGAATAGTACATTAGCCAAATCTACAGATTTAGTTTCTCTGCAGTGTCATTTATTTCTGTAGTGAAGTTACAGACTTCTGATAAATGTATGGGAACAAAAGTGTAACAACCTTCTCATACCAATGTGTAGGTACTTTGCTGAGATGCTGGTATGATGCCCTATTTTGAACAACTGCTTTTCTCCTTTCAAATACTTCCTATGTTAATTATTTTTAAGGTTTACAAAATTCTAAGTTTTTTTTTTGAGCTAAAGTTCCAGGCCATATTTTGAACCACATGGCCCACTTTTCCTGCCTCCAGCAGGGCACAGTTTGAGATAGCCTGAGGGAAGATGTAAGGTGTCAAAAATCTTCCTTCGGTTTATTACCGTATCATAATTTGAGATGGGGATGATGGACCCAGTGATCAGTAACTGGTACTTTTACTGTAGTGTAGTATTGGTTGCTACCAGAACCTGATATGGTCCCTTCCATCTGTATTAGTTTGTTGTTGTTTTCTTCCTGGTGAGGTTTCCATTAAATGAAGTGTCTAGGATCCAGGCTAAAGCCCCATGAAGATGTTCAGGAGAATCTTTTTCTTTTAATCTCCAATTTAGCATATTGATTATAAAGCTTAGTACTGTATAAGTCCTCTAGCCTCTAAAATATCTGACCATATCGTTTTGGAAGATGTGATATTCAAGGATTATAAAACTGGCTCCTAATCGCAGGAGTGTCCCAGTAACATATGGAAAGTATCAGAGATCAACAGCCATCAGGGTTAAGAGTAGCACTTTAGTCCTTGAAGTCAAATGTAAATTTCTACCTGAGACAATAAGTCTACAATCACTGGAACATATGTGAATCTTTGGGATGGGGAAAACAATAAAATCCAAATGCAAAATCTCAAAAGATTTCTGAGGCTCAGGTTCCTGTCTCCAAATAAAGCAGCAATCTTTTCAGATAATCTTCAGGACTTTATTCTTCACCTCTAGGGAATGTACTAGGAACATCCTCAGATATTCATTTTATACTTCCCCAGAATTGATGTTTTAGGTTAGTTTTCGAGTAATCTTTCCTATAATGGCATGTAATAGCTTGCCAAATTCTATTTAAGGTAACTTGGTCTCCAGAGATGATCAACCCTGCCAGAGATGATCTGGTGGTTCTGGTGTCTTAGGAGATGATCGTAATTTTCAGAACGTTTTGAATGTTACTAGTAAACTTATTCCAACTCAGGATTGTTATTAGATGTCAATTAAATGTCTGGACAAAATCAATGGGGCAAATGGGGTTTGCATTTCTTTATGGAGCACTGACGGATTTTGTTTACTGTACCCTATTTAGCATAGAAGCCAGTCAAAAGCATTTCCTTTGGCTTCAGATGTTTGTTTCTTGGTAAGTACATTTATTTTAATCACAACTCTTCCAGTAGTGAGGGCTATATCAAGAAGCAATTCTTAAATTCAAATGCCATTCTTGGGCGGTGTGGGAATTCAATTAGTAGTTAAAAACCTTTTCTGCTAATATAATTCAAAAAATCATGTACCACTTCAAAGGCATACCGAGTCTCAGTGTAGATGTTGACCCTTTAGAGAGTTGACATGTTCCAGTAAGAGCTATTAGCAGAGCCATTTATGTTGATTTAATGTCTGGGAGACCATTGGATCTTTTAATCTACTGAAACAAGTAATACTATATTTTGCATCATATTTTTCCTCCTTGTTTAATGTAAAAATCATCTACAAGTGAATCAAAATGAATTATCAAATGTCTCTTAAAATATCAGTTTTAGGCAAGTGAGCTCATGAAGAGCTAACTAACAGTCCCCGGGTATTATTTCATCAGGAATGCCCATTAATGTGGAAAGATTTAAGCTGTTGAATGAGTGCAGAATTATGTAAGAAGGTGAAAGTCTCCTATATTATATGAAGTTAACAAATTACCAGAAAATGTTGTATATTATCAGAAGTAAAGTTTGGAGAGGGTAAGGCAATAATAAATTTAAATCATTTCCCAGAGCATAACTGGCAGACTAAAATTCTACTAACTATGAGGAAAAGGCTACAGCCCAAAAAGAGTAGGTATGTCATAGATATTGCACACAAAATTACACTGTAATATGCTATAGTCTATGATGTCACTTTGTTAATGAGTGGACAATACTAAAACATATTCAAATTTTTCATGTACAGAGGACAGGATTTATGATAAGCAGGACACCACAGAATGGTGAATAACAAAGAAAAACATAAGGGCACAAAAGAAGGGCACATTGTGATTGAAATTCTCACATTCTGGTGCCTCACCTTTGGAAAGGCTATTTCAGAGACATTGGCACCAACTGATAACTATATTGTAGGAGACGGAAAAAACCTTTTTCCTCCACCCTTCTAGGTTTTCTGGTGGGAGCCTCATAAATTAGACTGAAAAAATACAGATTAACAAGAGAAAAACAAACAGAAGTTTATTAACATATGCATCACACATACACAGGGAAGCACTTAGGAATGAGTAACTCAGAGGGGTGGTTAAAACTTGGGCTTACATAGCATTTTAGCAAAAGAACGATAAAGTTTTAGATAAAGGACAAAACAAAGGAAAAAGACAGTTTCAAGCATGGCAAATTTTGGGAAGACAAATACATGGGGGAAACTAATGGAAGATGAAGGCTAGTTAGAAAGATTTGTTATATAGATTCTTCTGGTGCTCTCTCTGGGATGATAAGGATCTAGAGTTGCCTCTGGTGATTAATTTCTATCCTTTCTGGTAGAGAGGGGAGGGGGATAACTTTAAAAATTTACGTCCTGCTTTTACAGAAATAGGGGGAGGGCAGAGAGCTTTTCTTGTATCTGCTTTTTCTCAACTGGCTTTAGCTCAGAATATTCAGTATGCCAAAGTGGCATATTTGGAGGTGTCATATTCTGCTACTCTTCAGTATACCTTGTCATTCTCAAAACTCCCTAAATTCTCTCTTGGTGGTTGGTTAAGGAAAGTTCTTAGTGACCCATCAACAGTCAATCCACTACTGCTTGCTTTGAGGATGTCATGCAGTGGATGATGGGCTGGAGATAAGCTGATTTGTAATTTATCTTGGGAGACACAATGACCCTTTTCAGCAAGTTTTTCTAGAAGATAAAGAGATTCTTCTGCTAAAATTTCTTTAGCAGATGAACAAAGAATTAAATCATCCACATTTTAAGAAAACTGGTGCCTCTCTGGAATGTAAGTTAGTTCAATTATTTATACCGACGTGAGAAAAACATGAAGGTGCTTTAGTACACCCCTGTGACACAACTATCCAAGTATATTGTTGATTTTCTCAACCAAAAGCAAACAAGAAATAAATATTGACTTTTTAAATGTACAGCTACAGTAAAGAAAGATGAACAGAGTTCTAGCACAGGAAAATAAATAGCATCTGAAAAACATAGGCAAGAATAATATTTAGATTGGTAACCAACAGAAAATTAGATATAATAATCATATTTATGGCCCCAAGAACATAAGCAAAATGATAGCCTTGCCCATGAGATTTCTCAACTAGAAAAAAAGGACCTATAAAAGTTGTGATCAAACATCTCTGTACAGTTCTTTATCTTATTGTTTTAGAGCACATTAAGGGAGTTTGAACAAAGGTTTTCTATGGTCATTATTGTTAGAGGTTTATCACTGAGAATAGAGAATATGTCCTTATTCATGTAGTACACAAGATAAAGGATTGTTCTGATACCTCAGCTAAAATTAGTTAAAGCAATCTAGAGTCTGAGTTATCAAATCCAAAATGCGTTCAGTATAAAATCAGACTCATCCTCAAGAAAGAGAGATGCAAAGAACCTCTGGTGGGCTCTAACTTCATTGAGGAACATGAACAGGCATGGAGATAGACTTATTCTCAGTCAAAGTCTTGACACCAAGTTCTACAAAGGAACATTTGTTATGAGATTGCAACATGCGTTCACACTTTATTCCCAATGTAATGCAGCTCAAGAGGCAGCTTAGGAAAGGAATTGCTCTACTGCCTGCTGGGGTGAAGAGCTTACACTGGATCATAAAGGACATGGGGGTCATGGAAAGTGAACCTAAGTGCAGTCTTACATGTCCAAGGTCAAAGGGTATGTGCAGGTGCACATGTCCGGGTGAGAGAGAATTCTCATTGGGTAGGAGCAGGATGCAGTCTCTGGGCTGAAAATCAGTCACTCTCGTGTTTAATTATATTGCACATCAAAATTAAACATCTTAATTTAAAAACAAAGATAAATTTTTATTTTTCAGATAAAGTTTTATTCATGAGGAATAGAATTTACCTGAAATCTAAGGCCTATAGTTTGATTTTTTTCAATTATCTAGAAAAGGTAATCTCCCTCTTTGGATGATACATTTAAATATTCAATGAAGTTCAGAAAGTATGATAAGCTCATACCAAAGAAGACTGAGGCATAGTTTTGCCTTTCAAATGTAATAAATTTACCTTACACTCAATAAATAATTTGAGTATTGCTGTAAGCAGTTTATTAACAATTCTGGAAAAAAACCTACCACTTGTATTATAGTATGTTACATTAAAATATTTCTCTTAAATTTGGTGCAGCATACTATCAATATTATAAATGATGTGTAATAATTCAGAACATTTCTAAACGTAAGCATTAATGTGCAATAGTGCAAGTATAACAATAAAACTTAACTTAGAAGATTGCTGTATCACAGTAATTTAATTTTATTTCTAATAAATTATTTGTACTTATTTCTATATAAATTTTATGTTAAATATAAAATGTGTGAAGTATCCTAAATGATTATAATTTACATTTATTTTATTTATTTATATTAATTGGAGTATAGTTGCTTTACAATGTGTTAGTTTCTGCTGTATAGCAAAGAGAATCAGCAACACGTATACATATGTCCCCACTTCTTTGGATCTCCTTCCCATTTAGGTCACCACAGAGCTCTGAGTAGAGTTCCCTGTGCTATACAGTCTGTTCTCATTAGTTATCTATTTTATACATAGTAGTGTATATATGTCAATCCCAATCTCCCAATCCATTGCACCCCCCTTCCCCCCTTGGTATCAATACATTTGTTATCTACATCTATGTCTCTATTTCTGCTTTGCAAATAAGTTCATCTATACCATTTTTCTAGATTCCACATATATGCATTAATATATGATATTTGTTTTTCTCTTTCTGGCTTACTTCACTCTGTGTGACAGTCTCTAGGTCCATCCACGTCTCTTCAAATGGCACAATTTTTTCCTTTTTATGGCTAAGTTATCCCATTATATATATGTACCACATCTTCTTTATCCATTCCTCTCTTCATGGACATTTAGGTTTCTTCCATGTCCTGGCTATTGTAAATAGTGTTGCAATGAACATTAGGGTGCATGTATTTTTGAATTATGGTTTTATCTGTGTATATGCCCAGGAGTGGGACTGTTGGGTCACATGGGAGTTACATTTTTAGTTTTTTAGGGAACCTCCATACTGTTCTCCATAGTGACTGTATCAATTTACATTCCCATCAACTATGTAAGAGGGTTCCCTTTTCTCCAGACCCTCTCCAGCATTAACTGTTTGTAGATTTTTTGATGATGGCCATTCTGACTGGTGTGAGGTGACATCTCACTGAAGTTTTGATTTGCATTTCTCTAATAATTACTGATGTTGAGCATCTTCTCATGAGCAATATGGCAATCTGTATGTCTTCTTTGGAGAAATGTCTATTTAGGTCTTCTGCCCATTTTTGGATTGGCTTGCTTGGTTTTTTTTTATATTGAGCTGCATGAGCTGCTTCTATACTTTGGAGACTAATCCTTTGTCTGTTGCTTCATTTGAAAATATTTTCTCCCATTCTGAAGGTTGTGTTTTCATCTTGTTTATGGTTTCCCTTGCTGTGCAAAAGCTTTTACATTTCATTTCAAAAAAGTTCCAATTGTTTGGGCTTCCCTGGTGGTGCAGTGCTTGAGAGTCCACCTGCTGATGCAGGGGACACGGGTTTGTGCCCCGGTCTGAAGATCCCACATGCTGCAGAGCGGTTGGGCCCGTGAGCCATGTCCACTGAGCCTGCGCAACCGGAGCCTGTGCTCCACGACGGGAGAGACCACAACAGTGAGAGGCCCGCATACCACAA
Source organism: Hyperoodon ampullatus (assembly GCF_949752795.1). NCBI lineage: Eukaryota > Metazoa > Chordata > Mammalia > Artiodactyla > Ziphiidae > Hyperoodon > Hyperoodon ampullatus. The sequence continues at coordinate 102,143,919 of NC_136914.1, forward strand.
AAAAAAAAAAAAGTTCCATTTGTTTATTTTTGTTTTAATTTCCATTACTCTAAGAGGTGGGTCAAAAAAGATCTTGCTGTGATTTATGTCAAAGATTGCTTTTCCTAAGTTTTCCTCTAAGAGCCTTATAGGGTCTGGTTTTACATTTAAGTCTTTAATCCATTTGTAGTTTATTTTTGTGTATGATGTTAGGGATTGTTCTTATTTCATTCTCTTACATGTAGATGTCCAGGTTTCCCAGCACCACTTATTGAAGAGACTGTCTTTTCTCCATTGTATACTTTTGCCTCCTTTGTCATAAATTAGGTGACTGTATGTGCATGGGTTTATCTCTGGACTTTCTATCCTGTTGCATTGATCTATATTTCTGTTTTTGTGCCAATACCATACTGTCTTGATTACTATAGCTTTGTAGTATAGTCTGAAGTCAGGGAGCCTGATTCCTCCAACTCCATTTTTCTTCCTCAAGATTGCTTTGGCTTTTCAGGGTCTTTTGTGTTTCCATACGAATTGTAAAATTTTTTGTTTTAATTCTGTAAAGAATGCCATTGGTAGTTTGATAGGCATTGCAATGAATCTGTAGATTGGTTTGGGTAGTATAATCATTTTCACAATATGGATTCTTCCAATCCAAGAACATGGTATATTTCTCCATCTGTTTATCTCATCTATGATTTGTTTCATGAGAATCTTATAGTCTTCAGAGTACACGTCTTTCTCCTCCTTAGGCAGTTTTATTTGTATGTATTATATTCTTTTTCTTGCAATGGTAAATGGACATGTTTCCTTAATTTCTCTTTCTGATTTTTCATTGTTACTGTATAGGAATGCCAGAGATTTCTGTGCATTAATTGTGTATCCTGCAACCTTGCCAAATTCACTGATTACTTCTAGTAGTTTTCCAGTGGTACCTTTAGGATTTTCTATGTATAGTATCATGTCATCAGAAAACAGTGACAGTTTTATTTCTTCTTTTCAAATTTGTATTCCTTTTATTTCTTTTTCTTCTCTGATTGCTGTGGCTAGGACTTCCAAAACTATGTTGAATAAGAGTGGTGAGAGTGGACATCCTTGTCTTGTCCCTGAACTTAGTGGAAATGCTTTCAGTTTTTCACCACTGAGTATGAGGCTTTCTGTGGGTTTGCCATATATGGCCTTTATTATGTTGAGGTAGGTTCCCTATCTGCCCATTTTCTGAAGAGTTTTTATCATAAATTGGTGTTGAATTTGGTCAAAAGCTTTTTCTGCATCTATTGAGATAATCATATGGTTTTTATTCCTTAATTTGTTAATGTGGTGTATCACATTGATTGATTTGTGTATACTGAAGAATCCTTCCATCCCTTGGATAAATCCCACTTGATAATGGTGTATGATCCTTTTAATGTGCCACTGGATTCTGCTGGCTAGTATTTTGTTGAGGATTTTTACATCTATGTTCATCAGTGATACTGGCCTGTAGTTTTTTTTTTGTGACATCTTTGACTGGTTTTGGTATCAGGGTGATGGTGGTTTCATAGAATGAATTTGGGAGAGTTTCCCCTTCTGCAATTTTTTGGATGAGTTTGAGAAGGATGGGTGTTAGCTATTCTCTAAATGTTTGATAGAATTCGCCTGTGAAGCCACCTGGTCCTGGATTTTTGTTTGTTGGAAGATTTTTAATTATGGTTTCAATTTCATTACTTGTGATACATCTGTTTATTTTTTTCTAATTCTTCCTGGTTCTGTCATGGAAAATTGTACCTTTCCAAGAATTTGTCCATTTTTTCGTGGTTGTCCATTTTATTAGCATATAGTTGTTTGTAGTTGTCTCTTAAAATCCTTTATATTACTGCAGTATCAGTTGTGATTTCTCCTTTTTCATTTCTAATTTTATTGATTTGCATCCTCTACTTTTTTTTCTTGATAATCTGGCTAAGGGTTTATCGGGTTTTTTTTGTCTTCTCAAATAACCAACTTTTAGTCTTATTGATCTTTGCTATTGTTTTCTTCATTTCTATTTCATTTATTTCTGCTCTGATATTTATAATTTCTTTCCTTCTACTGACTTTGGGTTTTCTTTTTTCTTTTTTCTCTAGTTGTCTTAAGTGTAGGGTTAGATTGTTTATTGAGATTTTTCTTGTTTCTTGAGGCAAGATTGAATTGCTATAAACTTTCCTCTTAGAACTACTTTTCTGCATCCCATAGGTTTTGGGTCATTATGTTTTCATTGTCATTTGTTTCTATGTATTTTTTTATTTCTTCTTTGATTTCTTCAGTGATCTCTTGGCTGTTCAGTAGCACACGTTTTTAGTCTCAATGTACTTGTGTTTTTTTACATTTTTTCCCCTGTAATTGGTTTCCAATCTCATAGCATTGTGGTCAGAAATGATGCTTGATACAATTTCAATTTTATTAAATTTTCCGAGGCTTGATTTGTGACCCAAGATATGATCTATACTGGAGAATGTTCCTTGTGCACTTGAGAAGAAAGTGTATTCTGCCACTTTTGGGTGGAATGTTATATAAATATCAATTAAATCTATCTAGTCTATTGTGTCATTTAAAACTGTGTTTCCTTATTTATTTTGTTTGATCTGTCCATTGGTGTAAGTGGGGTGTTAAAGTCTGCTACTATTATTGTGTTACTGTCGATTTCTCCTTTCATGGTTGTTATTATTTGCCTTATGTATTGAGGTGCTCCTATGTTGGGTGCATAAACATTTATAATTGTTATGTCTTCTTCTTGGATTGATCCTTTGATCATTATGTAGTGTCCTTCCTTATCTCTTGTAACAGTACTTATTTTAAAGTCTATTTTATCTGATACAAGTATTGCTACTCCAGCTTTCTTTTGATTTCCATTTGCATTGAATATCTTTTTCCATCCCTACACTTTCAGTCTGTATGTGTCCCTAGGTCTGAAGTGGGTCTCTTGTAGACAGCATATATATACATCTTGTTTTTGTATCCATTCAGCCAGTCTGTGTCTTTTGGTTGGGGTATTTAATCCATTTATATTCAAGGTTATTATAGATATGTATGTTCTTTTTACCATTTTCTTAATTGTTTTGAGCTTGTTTTCATGGGTCTTTTTCTTCTCATGTGTTCCCACCTAGAGAACGTTCTTTAGCATTTGTTATAAAGCTGGTTTGGTGGTGCTGAATTCTCTTAGCTTTTGCTTGTCTGAAAAGCTTTTGACCTTTCCAGTGTATCTGAATGAGATCCTTGCTGGGTAGAGTGATCTTGGTTGTAGGTTTTTCTCTTTCGTCACTCTAAGTATATCTTACCACTCCCTTCTGGCTGGCAGAGTTTCCCCTGAAAAATCAGCTGATAACCTTATGGGGATTCCTTTGTATGTTATTTTTTGTTTTTCCCTTGCTGCTTTTTTTTTTTTTTTTTTTTTTTGTGGTACGCGGGCCTCTCACTGTTGTGGCCTCTCCCGTTGCGGAGCACAGGCTCCGGATGCACAGGCTCAGCAGCCATGGCTCACGGGCCCAGCCGCTCCGCGGTATATGGGATCCTCCCAGACCGGGGCACGAACCCGTATCCCCTGCATCGGCAGGCGGACTCTCAACCACTGCGCCACCAGGGAGGCCCCCTTGCTGCTTTTAATATTTTTTCTTTGAATTTAATTTTTCTTAGTGTGATTATATGTCTTTGTGTGTTTTTCCTAGGGTTTATCCTGTATGGGACTCTCTGTGCTTCCTGGACTTGGATGACTATTTTCTTTCCCATGTTAGGAAGTTTTGACTATAATCTCTTTAAATGTTTTCTCAAACCCTTCCTTTATCTCTTCTTCTTCTGGGACCCCTATAATTCATATGTTGATACGTTTAGTGTTGTCCCAGATGTCTCTGAGTTTGTCTTCAATTATTTTCATTCTTTTTTCTTTATTCTGCTCCTAGGCTGTTATATCCACCATTCTGTGTTCCAGCTCACTTATTCATTCTTCTGCCTCAGTTATTCTGTTATTGATTCCTTCTAGGGTATTTTTCATTTCAGTTATTGTGTAGTCCATCTCTGTTTGTTTGTTCTTTAGTTCTTCTAGATCTTTGTTAAACATTTCTTGTATTTTCTCAATCCGTGCCTCCATTCTATTTCTGAGATTCTGGATCATCTTTACTATCATTACTCTGAATTCTTTTTCAGGTAGATTTCCTCTTCAGTTATTTAGTTTTGTGGGTTTTTACCTTACTCCTTCATCTGCAGCAAATTTCTCTGTCTTCTCATTTTGTGTGCCTTACTGTGTTTGAGGTCTCCTTTCCACAGGCTGAAGGGTCATAGTTCCTCTTGCTTATGGTGTGTGCCCCCGGGGGGTGAGTTTGCTCCAATGGCTTGTGTAGCTTTCCTGGTGGGAGGGACCAGTGGCTGCACTCTGGTAGGTGGAGCTGGATATTGTCTCTCTGATGCGCAGGGCCACGTCAGCTTGTGTGTTTTGGGGTGTCTTTGTGCTTAATACGACTTTAGGCAGCCTATCTGCTGATGGATGGGTTTGTTCTCCTGTCTTGCTTGTTGTTTGGCATGAAGCATCCAGCATTGGAGCCTTCAGGCAGTTGGGTGGAGCCAGGTCTTGATTGGAGATGGATACCTCCAGGAGAGCTCTTGCTGATTAATATTCCCTGGGTCTGGGAATTCTCTGGTGGTCCAGCAACCTAGACTTGGCGCTCCCACCACAGAGGCTTAGGCCTGACCCCCGGCCAGGGAAACAAGACCCTGCAAGTCTCACAGTGTGGCAAAAAAAGACTAAAAAAATAAATAAATAAAAAAATAAAGGGGGTAAAACAAACAAACCCAAGACAAATGGTAATAGCAAACCCAAACAAATAAAAAATACACACACAAAAAGAAACAAAAACAAAAGCAAAGAAAACAAAAAAAGAGAAAGAGAAAAACAAAAGAACCCAAAATGAAATCAAGCAGTTAAAAACAAAAGCAGATGAAAACTAAAATAAAGCAAAGAAAACATAAAAATGGTCAAAAAATAGATAAAAACAAAACAGATTAAAGGAGAAAAATAACAAAAGCAAGGAAAAAACACAAAACAATGAAAAAGTAAAGTAAAAATAGAAAAATAAAAATAATTTAAAAATTAAAAAATAATAACAATAAAAAAGCAACAGAACAAAACATAAAAAAAAATTAATAATATTTTCCTGGGGTGTCAGCTGTCAGTGTCTTTGCCCCCACCGTGAGCCACAGTCAACCTCCACCTCCCCAAGAGGCCCTCCAATACCTCTAGGTAGGTCTCTGGTCCCCCTGTGGGCACTGTGGGGACAGCTCAGACTCTGACCTGGCCTAGAAGTCCACAGCTGCTAAAGCTAGACCAGTCTCAGTTGTGTGAACATTTATTGTCCATTCTGATATTCCACAGATGCAGGGTTTACCACACCAATTGTGGGCATGTAATCTGAGGCTTGTGCACCTGTACAGAGATTTTCATTAGTCTCCCTTAGCCACCCCGCCCCTTGGGCTCAGCTGTGGTTTTAGCCCCACCTTTGCATGTGGGCCACCCACAGGAGTCTGCTCCCGAGGCTTCCTTGGAGCACTCGGGTCTGCCCCTGTAAGGACAGGGTGCAGAGGTGGCATGGCTGCCAGGGTTCTGGGAGCCCCAGCAGTGACAGGAGTGTGGAGGAATCAGCAACTGTGAGAGATCTGGTCCTGTTGGTGACGAGGTGCATGGGGAAGCTGGAGTCTACAGGAGTGAGAGATCCAGCCCTAGTGGGAGCCTTTCCTAGAGCCCAGCAGCTGGCATGAGAGGATCTATAATTTACATTTAGATTTTGCATCATTTATGTACTGAATTCCAAATTTATCTCAAGACCAAATCTCTCCTTACAGTGCCATTTCAAATGATTTGTTGAATAATCGAATGATGTTTGCATCTCATTACTCCAAAGTCAACCTTTCAAAAACTGTCTCATAAAATGAAAAAAATCTTGGACAGTGAAGGGATCCCTATTTAAGATAAGGAAATATCTCCCAAATTATTGTCTTTCAAATCCCCAATGGACCTCTTTATAGTATTGAGGGTTTCACAATCATTTTAACTAAATTTGGATAGCCAACGAATCTTATATTTTATATTACTTTATGGTTTGTTTTATTATCCACAAATATCAGTTGCAATATCTGATTGAATATTTATGTTCACCCACAGTCCATTCTGAACAAAAGGCAAATGACATTATAGGGAGATAAAGGTATGAATGTTCAAAGACAAAGAGAATAGAAAAGACAACAGAAAGAAAGATCCTTGAATGATGGATAGCAGTACAAAGTAACTGATATGTATAAGCTGAAAGACTGCGGTCCGCACATCCAGATAGCATGAAGAACTTAATTTGCACCAGAGAGGGGATTAAAATGTTAGGTCCCCTGAACATGAGTTTGTGTGGGACTTTGTTAAAAGTCATTATAAAAAGCAGTTTAAACATAGATTTACTTCCACACCTTGTACCGAGAGAGTTGATTACCTTTCATGATCTCAGAAGACAGTAAATATATTGCCTGGAAAATGTGTGCAAGAGAGTACTTAGGTCTAGCACTGCCTGACTAGCTGTAGGTTAGGATGTCATATGAAAACAGGAATTATGTAAAAGCATGGATCCCCAAAAGGGAGTTAGGCTGGGAAACCCTCTCATCTGAATGTTGTTCTTTTCCTACACGAGATACAGTTTCTTTTGTAACAGAAAGACTGTAGTAAAATCCTAAGAGGAAACAACAGAGGATGAGAAGAATGAAAGGAATAAGCATTGAATCATTTTCTAAGTGTGACTCAAGTGTTATCTATAAACCATTATATGTGATACTGTATACCTTTGTAGAGTATGATAGAAGAGCTAAACTGCTGAGCTAGTGGAATCAGAGTGCCATCTCTAAGAGTTTTGATTTTTCTACAAGACACACTACTAGCCTGCAGATTTTATGTTAAGTCTGATTCCATACCTCAAGGGGTTTTAAGTTCTCCAATTTTACTTAGCAGTGAGAGTGTTGCCTGGAATGCTGGTGGCTTCTGCTTTTCCACACTTCCCAGGGAGCAGATTGGAAGCTTCTTTCCTGGGGTAACTTCCCAGCTCAAAATAAAGACCTATAAATACTAATATAGAGTTTCCCAGTGAAATGACTGGATCCTGACAAATCACAGTAATCTTAACATAGCACCTTGTACCTTACATAAGCCAAAAATTTATGATCAGCTTTTAAGTGCTTTACTCTTAAATATGAAGGGACAGCCAAGAAGTACCATATATTTGTGTAAAGGGTCTATAATGATGATTTATGTGGGAAAATCATTAGAAGATTTAGGGCAAGAAAGGATGTTTGAAGAGTGGATGGGGCATTAAATAATTCCTTGGTAGCATACAAATGTGTTTATAGAAGAATTTACTAATAGTCCAAGCTTTGTTAAGAGACATTTTAGATTGCTGATCAATAATCTGTGGTAATATCCAAGGTGAGTTATTTTTCTCTAGCAAAACCCAGCTACTCATCAGCAGGTCCTACTAGTTTATATATGATTGGCATTGAGATATTTTAAATATGATTAATGAATAAGTTTCCCAGGTCATTATAGTTTAAGTAAACTATACTCTCTGATTGTACATTATATCATATGTCATATTCACTATGGCTATAGGTCTTATGTATACAGAGTATTTTCAATTATACCTATTTATTTGCTCTTCATTAATACAAAACTTATTTTTTCCTATCTGTCTACCATGCATTGTAGAGAAGAGTAGGAGCTATGGATTGATTTATGTCTCCCCAAGAGACATCTCAAAGTCCTAACTTCTGGTATCTGTGAATGTTGTCTTATTTGGAAGTAGGGCCATCTTAAGGTGAAGTCATACTGGATTAGTGTGGGCAACTGAATCTAATGACTGGTGTCCTTATAAGAAAGAAATCTACAGATTCAAAGACACAGGGAGAATGCCATGTGTCCTTGGAAGCAGAGATTGGAATGATGTGTCAGAAAGAGCCTGGCCTTGCTGTTATTTTGATTTTGGATTTCTAGCCTCCAGAACTGTGAGAAAATAAATTTCTGTCATTTTAAACTGACCAGTTTGTGGTACTTTGTTGTGGCAGCCTTAGGAAATTAATAGGCTTGAGTAAATCTAATTTGCAGGAGTCAGTTTACTGTGAATTCCAGCTCAGTGTCAGTAATTGCCAGAGTATGAATGTGGGTCTGAGATATATATATTAGGCCCACCATTCCAAACTAGTCTTACTAACTTATTAGCTTTATTTTGCTGCTTTCTTGCCCCCTAACCACATGCTTTAAGTTTTCTTTCTTTACTTGATTTTTTTTCATTAGAGTGGAGAATTACAGAGGTTTTTGCTTGGAGCTGGTATTTATTTCATCATCTTCATTCACTTTTAAGATAATTTAAAGAGGTTTGAAGAGCAGTGTCTTTAAACCCAAAGCATTGTCTTTAAAACCACAGATTCTGGGATGATAATACCTTAGTATACATTATAGCCCTGACAAATACTATTTGAACAATTTACCTAGTGCTCCTACTCTCAGTTTCATCACCTGCAAAATGAAGATAAGAATAGTAATTCATAGGACTGTAAGAATTAAATGTGTTAATAATCAGGTGAAGGGCTTCAAACAGCTCCAGGAAACATAAGTCAACATGAATTAGCTGTTATTTTTTAAAAGGTGACACTTCCATTTCCTCAGGATGTCTTTCTTTTACACTGAGTGACATACAACCATCTCTGCCCCATAATTTATTAGACTCCCTTGATGTAATAAATGATTTATGGTGAACTGTTTAATAGTGAAAAACCTTTTAAGGTTTTGCTATAATGTAAGTTTGATGAGGTTTCTAGAGTTAGAATAGCATGTAAATACATACTTTTTTAACATTTGGAAATAATTTTTTTAAAATTAGATTAATTTTTTTTAAATCACTATTTTTGTATCAAATATCTTGATATGTCTGCTATAGTGACTCATTTATTGCTAATTTAGAAAATATTTAATGACCTGTGGTGGATTAAACCATCAAGTTGAAGAGGATCACTGTTTCAACAGTAAACTCTATCACAGAAAATGTTGTTTTTATGTGTCATCAGAACAAAAAAATGTTAAATATTTGAGAAAATTAATTTCTATTGGTCACCATGTGCTCACACAAAGGATAAAGATAAAATTCTTCTTTTATATTTTACCAATTTTGTATTTTTTTCACTAAGCACAATGTTTCTGAAACATTAATTTTTATAAATTACATATATTTCTCAAATGGGTTATCTCAAATATGACTGGGAAAGTTGATACCAAATTTATGAAATTAAATCTGTAATTTTTCCAAGTAAGAGATATCTGAGTGCACTATATTTTTAGAGGCAAGAATATTACAAGTAAATTAAATTTAATTTAGATAAATGGGCTCAGTATGGAAGAAGTACTTCCAAGAAGGAGAATAAATTGTGTTCAAAATAACAAAGAAGCTAGGATAAATAGAATGAATTTTATTTCCAAATATTATTAAGAATTATTACTGTCATTTGATCATGATAGAGATATGTATAATTAATAGAAAAAATACAATTTAAAGTGGTCAAGTCTTTTTAACTGGAAAGGTAATTGACTAAACAATATGTTTCTATTATATTTCCAAAGCCTCTATTCCATAGTACTTTTGTTGGACTACTTTGATATAATTTGTAAGGTTAGTTTCCATTTTACTTAAATCATTCATTCAGTATACATTTCGAATGTCTATTATAGTCTGATAGAAATAATCAAGTATATATGGTTACAACTGAGTCCCCTCATAAATATTTAAACATTTTAGAACTCTGAAAGATACATTATATTTGTTTAGTGTAAGAATAGAAGATTAAGAATACAAAACTGTAGATTTGACTGTAATAAACCTGATTAAATAACAAGCAAGTTATAAGTGAGAAAATTAGTTCCCTCTATATAAATTTACACATATATTTAATGAAAAATAATTTGACTAAAACAACAGTTGTACAGTATCTGCTCTTTAAATAAGAGAAAATGGCCATAGTTAAGAGCAGAAGAAGGTAAGATAAAATATTTACTGTGGTATCTCCATCTATCTTTAATGACATGAGAAAAAGATAAATCAAAGGTAGTCAACCTGAAGCCTTTTATTAACAAAGTTTTATAATAGTAGTAACAAAAATTTAAATTTAATTGTAATATAGGTGTTAGGCCTTTGGCTTTCAAAATGTACCTAATCTAATGTAAAATAATGAAGATAGGTAAACTGAGATTCAGAAGTACTGGTTCAAATTTTCAAAGCAATTGAATCTCAATAAAAACCTTCGACTTTTCAGTTCAGTGTTCTTTCCAAAATACCGATTTCCAGAGAAATAAGAAAGAACAGCCAGAGGATATGATTTGATTACCACAAGATGTGATGTTAGTAATCAAAACTAGTTTTTTTAAATACATAAAATCACAGAAAATACTAACTTTATGTTTCACACATTGCATCATTTCTTAAACTACTAGTGAAATGATAGTTTTCTTTTTCTTTTCCCTTTGAGTTGACAACTCAACTCAATACAACTATTATATTGACAATACAATAGTAATGTGCTTTCAGCATTTGTTAATCATTTATCCATTCATTTATTTAACAAACATTTATTGAGTCCATAGATATTAATGGAAATCTAAGGTCCTCTCCAAGTGGGAAATATTACCAAATTTTAAAAGCATTTGGTAATTTCTTTCAGTCATATCTGTGTTTATGAGACATCATGATATAATTAGCTGTTGACAATTGTAATAACAGCATTTTCAGTAAACATGTTTTAAAAAAACAATTATACGCTAATATTTTTACCTTTCAAATATCATGAATTTTGAAAATGTCAACACACACACACACACACACACACACACACACACCAATATAATCATTTATAATTCCACACCCAGAAAACATCAATGTTAAAATTTTGGTGCATACTAATTCCAGTCCTTATTTCTACCCATTTACAAGTGTAGTTTATTTTTAAGATGAATTGACTCACAATGAGGAGTAGACGTATAGAGTGATTAGAATCAAGGGCTCCTGAGCTAGAGAGTGCTAAACCAGCTCTGCTACTTTCTTCCTCAGCAACCTGGGGACTTATAATTATTTTATCTCACTGTGTCTTATTTTTCTTATCTGGAAAATGGAAAAAAATAATATAATCAATCACATAGAATTTTGTAAATATTCAATTAATTAAAATATGGGACACTTAGAATAGTGCCTGACAAATATAGTAATAATCTATGTTAGCCATTATCACCACAAATATATTACCTGTCTGGTAACCTGCTATTCACCTAATAGCTATATAGAACAGTGAGTGCATTGAAATTATTCTCCACTTCATTCTGACGACTGAAAATAGTATTAGTCAAGATATTTTTGGCTAACTGAATTTGTAATACTGCATGAAATGTTTATGTCACTGTATTTTTAAACAGTCCTCGGTAGTGGATCCCTAGACACTACTCCCCTCTTCCCTACCTATTTATGCCTATATTTGTCAATTATTTTTATTTTTAAATGCAAAACAAAACAAAACACCTCAATTCAAATTAAATTAAACTGTATTGAGGCTTCATTGGCCAAATCACCAAACCCCAAGAAAAGTACAGATGTGGGCTTCGAGAAAACTAAAGATATGAAAAGATTTTGAATGCTATCTCTCTCTCTTTGCCTCTGTCTCTGTGTTTTGCTTTTTCTTTCTTTTTGTTCCTTTTCTTTAACTGGGATCTTTCTTTCTCTGGCTGTAACAAAGAGTTTGAGATCATGATCACAGAGGAAAACACATTAAAATTATCTGTCTTCCAAAGTTGTACACCACACCCTGGAATATGAAGATAATGTGAAAGTGCTGTCAAACTGGGGTGTTCTGCTTTGTATTTAAACTTAAGGGTCATAAACTTCACCAATTTCTCTGCCTTATTCCAGTCAGGGAAGGAAGCATAACCTGCCATCTGGTGGAAGTGAGGTTAATGATTTCAGGAGGAAGCAAGGAATGTTTACACAAGGGTAGAAAACCCGAATGCTTACTGGAAACCTACAGGTAAATAATTAAATTGCACAAATAGATCCTGAAATGAGGCAAATTAAGAACCACTTATGTTATTAGAGGGCATGCCTCATTTGTTGCCTTGTGTTGCTACGTATTACTTTTTCAAGAGAAGCTTGAAATCTGAAATGAAATTAGACATCTGATTTTAGACTTGGGTAACTATAAGCAACAGCAACAACAACAAACTATTTAAAAAACCATTTGAATATCAAATTCAGCCCAAGGACCATGATTTTTGCTTCCTAGTTTTAAAGAGGAGACTTGCAAATTCCTTTTATTTCAGTAATAACAATTCTAAATGTTTTAACATGCATTTATTGAGATGCTTGGGGTAACCAGAGTAGATTTGAATCTTCATTCTATTTTTTTTCTTTCTATCATAGTATAAACATAGTTAAGATTTTGAACCTCATGTTCCTCATGCAAACTAAAAGTCTACAATCTACTTTACTGATATGAGGATACACTGAAATAATACACATTAAACACCAGAACAATAGGAAGATCTTAAAAAACCAGTTTAGTTCTTTGCCTCACAAATTTTTTCTAAAAACTCTGTTACAAAAATAAGAAGTTTAAGGGAAAAAAATAAACCAACAAAAAAAATAGAAGGACCAAAGCTGAGAAAAATATTTGCTCTTAAATATATATTTACATGCTACAATCAGAAGTATGTTAATATAAAAAAATAATGCCTATCAATTGATAATTATGAAAAAATAGGTTAACATTACTTATAAAGACTCTATGAAGAGATACAGTCTAACTATAAACAATAGAATAATCAGCGTGAATAGTGCAGTACAGAACTTAAGAGGTGTAAAAGATCAAAACAAAACTAAAGAGAATGAGACTGTTTTAATTAATAATTTCTGTTAGTTTTTCTTGAGTGTTGTCAGCTGAGAATCAAGTTTTTGGTGTAAATTTATCTCATATCCATGACTGTATATTTCTAGTGTAATAAAACTAACCATGTTTGATTCCAAATACTTGGCAAATTTTAAGAAAAGCTTTGCAGAGCAAAGCAGTATCATAAGCAGGATGGCAACCACAATATTTGTTAAATTGGGTTCAGGGGGGTTATTTATTCCATCTGTTATTTCAACTAAACTGCATTTCTGCCTTGAAAGTGTTTCATGAGACTCCAGTGAATGACGAGCATTTGTGATTCATTTTAGTACCAGAATATTCCAGAATAATTGGCTTTTAGTGGAGAGCTGCCATCATGAGCCAAGTTTTAAAATATGCTATTTTGCTGAATTTTGTGGCCATGGAGGGATACTTTAAAAGGTTATTATACTGGCACGTGCTGCTACTAAAATGTGATTTTACAGTTATTAGCCAGAAAAAGGATCCTTTCAGAATACAAAATAACAGCACAGTCCTAGACAGAGAGATTTCTCTTATATTCTTGTTCACTACAGAGCTATTAAACTATGGCTTTGTATATACATGACGTTTCCAAAAATGGCATAATTAAGCTTTTTAAATGATTAATCTAAAATTAATTTAATATTTTTTTCATTATGGATACAAAATAAATAAGGGAATTCCATGACAAAAGTCATGATTAACACATTACACACCCAAAATAATTAAATGTACTATATATTGGGATTAAAAAATGCAAGAAAAGATAGTTCTTAGTTAATTTAGAACAAATTACCAATGTGTATTCCTAATCAGGAGACTACACTGGTAAGAAAATTAAGTACATAGGTATTGAGTACTGATTAATCTCCAAAAGTGTAGAGATAAATTTTTAAAAATATATAAAGTGATTATATAAAATTAATCAATATACAAGTTTTAAAAATGTTTTTACATTATTTATTTGCTTGTTTGTTTTCACTGATGATGCTTGATTGTCTCAAGTGCCTTATTATTTAACTAGCTGAAGAGTTAGACCTGGATGGGGAAACAGATTTAGTTTCCATAATTTATTCAAACTACATAAACAACAATAAAAATCACAATACGCCATGAAAGTACTGTGGTAAACATTTTCCTAGGATGTGTGGGAGTACAGAGAAACAAATAGAATAAACAAGTTGGTATGGGGAAATAGTGAAAGAAAATTTTTTTCTGGAGGATTTAATAATGAAGCTAAATTTGAAGGTTATCAGGGGCTTTACTGGGACAGAAATGAGTTAAAAAGGTTTTTCAGCATTCACTCAAATAAATAGCATCTAATAGTTTCTGACTAACAGATGGAAGAATGAGTGAAGAATGAATTATTGGTATAGTAACAAGTAAAAAGGCAATGGACAAGACAGCCTAGCCCACTTAAATAATTACAAGTAGCTCTGAAATACTGATAAAATGTAGAGAACACCAAGACAAGCAATGGCCCTGAGAGAGTGAACTTTAAGGAAGGGGCTTGGATGTTTCATTAAGAGATTACTGAAATAATTAAATGTTTAAATATTTGTAAATGTTGTACATTAGCAGTACTGAGGATTGTCTGAGAAAGACAGATTTGGACAGTGATAACAACTTAAAGACTATTGCAGTAATACTGGAGGGATTTTTATGAAACTTTGATTGGTAGCAGGAATAAAGAGATAGATTCCACAATAGTAAATAAATAAATAAATAAATAAATAATACAACTCACTGATCAGTTGGATATGGAAGGTGAGAGAAAAGGAGACTAGAATGTCTTTGAGGTTTAAATATGTACAACTGGAAGAATGGAGCTTTTACCATAGAAGAAAATTCAAGTTTTGGAGCAGATGTGAGGGTAATTCTAATAAGGTTAAATTTGAAATACCTTTTTGAAACTTGGGAGAATGCCTGGATTTTGTTTTCAATTATTACTACATGAGGGGAGTTATGCTAGGTGTTGAGACTCTTCAAGTCTTTTTAATGGTATGTAGTGCCAATTAAATCAAACGTTTGCATACTGAATTTTACATGATGAATATATGAGAGAAAAAAATCCTCTCACAACAAGTCCAATATTAATGTGAAGAACAGATGAAAACAACCTGAAAAAGAAGAAACTAAGACTGAGAGTGGGAAGAATACAAATAGGAAGTTATGCTATCATAGGATGAACATACAATCTATCATTTAAAATGTTGAATATTTTAGAGTGATAGGGAGTGTTATTAATAATTACACTAAAGCAGAAGATGTAAACCCAATCTGCCCTTAGTCAAAATGAGAATGCATGGTCAACCTAATTATTTTGGAAGCCAAGTGACAAGAGACTTACATGAGGAAAGCTTATAATCATCAGTTCAAAATGCTAAAGAGGACTTCCCTGGTGGGGTAGTGGTTAAGAGTCCGCCTGCCAATGCAGGGGACAGGGGTTAAATCCCTGGTCAGGGAAGATCCCACATGCCACAGAGCAACTAAGCACATGTGCTTAGTTGAGCCCATTCTATCAGTAAATATTCTTTGAAAACAATTTTCAAAGGTAAAAACATCTTATATTATGAGAGTATAATATCTTATTTAACAAATACTGGCATTTTGATTACTTGTTATTGTTGCTATTTTAATAAAACTGCAATTAAGTTTTTTGTACATCAATATTTTTACATATTTCAAAAAATTCTCAACATATTTTACCATGAAAATATCCCTGTTTCTTAATAGATGAAAAATTTAATCTAATTTTTTGAATTGATTTAACATTTCCAGTAGTTTTTTACTCTTGTATTTCTTTCTTTCTAAATTTTTATATTGCCTGATTTTTAAAAGAGAATTTCATTTTGTTTTAAATGAAAGTCACTATTTTAAAGTATAAGGTTAAAATATTATATTGGTAACAATTATTATATCCTAATACAAACAGATTTTAAATTTCACCAATACATGCTGGTTTTTACATGCCCCAAAATACAGTTATAATTAATTCCTGAAAATTATTTTCATTTACATATGACCAAGGAAGTTAAACAGCTGTGTAATGCAAGCTTCTTCTTGTTTACCAGAGTAAATGTCCATGAAAAAGTCCTACATAAATTGTCTATTATTGAAGTGAATCATTTATGTTTTTTAATTGTTTTTAAATTGTTTCTGGACTATTGAAATTAAAAGATAATGAGTTAATTTTCTTTTGGAAGATGTCAGTGTATATTTACATTAAAGTGGTAAATTAAATAGTGGTTTAGTTCACTAGTTAAAAGGAAAATAATAATCATACGTTCAAAAACTCATATACTTTATATCATTGTGCTAGTTTTTCACTGTTGCTATAACAAATTACCACAAGTTTAAGGACTTAAGTCCAAACTCTCATCTAAATCTTTGCAGCTCAAAAGTCCAAAACCTCACCATCTAAGTTATCTAAAGTAGATATAGGTGAGGTTCTGTGAGTAATCAGTTTCAGGGGGAAAAAATCCTTTACATCTTTGAACCTGTGAAAATCAAGCAAAAAGAAATCTACTCCCAAAATACAGTGGTGGGACAATCATAGGATTTCAGTTTTAGACATTCCCATTTGAAAAAAAGAGATCATGGAAGGAAAAAGGAATAACTGGCTCTAATCAATTTCAAAATTCATATAGAATAAACAACATTATGTTTCAAGACTTGAAAATTACCCTGTGTCCCCTGGGCTCCCATCTCTGCCCAACCCAAGAAGTCATCCTTCTTTTCTTCATGAAGGTTGTGTTTTATGTGTTTGTAACTAAGTAGGTTTATCAGAATGTTTTCTGCCTTTAGAATATTTGAAGTCCAGCAGTCTTCTTTCATTTCATGCTCTTTCTGAGCTTTCTGGTCCAAGTTGGCAGTTTTCCTGTCATTTTAACTTTCTCAAGGACATTGTCAGTCTCCCATGTATGTCAAGGTATGTTCCAGAGATGCACTCAGTTATACTAAAAGCTACTCCACAGGTCTTTCTTAGATAATCCCATCTCCATTTTTTTGGCTACCAATGAGACGGCTGAAGATGTCCATGAGTCAGATGCCTAACCTGTTCAAAGAGCCCCCTCTGTGTGACTGAATATCATGAAGCTTTATTTCTTCCAAGGCACTAGCAAAACGTTGCCTAGCCACATCTTTTGCTTTCTTCCCAGATAATGCTTTTCTGACAGTGAATTTCCTACTTTTACTGACTTTTACATTCTGGATGGACCAAGAATTTCCCAAATCATCACGTCCCAGTTTCTTTTTGCTTAACAGTTCTCTCAAAATGAGTTCTTCTCTTTAACGTTTTACTATAAGCAGCATGAAAAAGAGAGGAGGTCACTTCATTTAGAAATCTCATCAGCTAAATATCCAAGTTCATCATTTACAATTCTGTTTTCCACATAACTGTAGGAAAAAAATTCTACAGAGCTTTCAGAAACTATATAACAAGCATGCTCTTTCCTTCCGTTTTCAATAACATGTTCCTCATTACTTTCTGAGCCTTTGCCAACAGCCTTTTTAACATCCATATTTCTACCAACAGTCTGTTTAAGATGATTTAGATATTCTCTAAGATTATATATCTCTGCTATTGTCCTCATTTTCTTTTGAGTCCTCACTAGCAGAGTTGATAATAACCATATTTTTACTAACAGTTAAGGGCAAACTAGGCTTCTCTCATGTTTCTCAAAATTCTTCCAATTTCTTCCTATTGACCAATCCCAAAGCTACTTCACATTTCAGTTATTTGTTAGAGCAGCACCCATCTTATGATACTAAAATTTGTAACAGTTTTTTTTTACTGCTGCTGTAGTATATTACCACAAAATTGTTGACTTAAAAAAGCACAAATTTTTTATCTTACATTTCTGTAAGATAATAAATCAAGATGCTGGCAGGGCTGTATTCCTTCTGAATGCTCTAGGGGAGAATATATCAATATTTCCTTGCCTTCTTCTGCTTCAAGGGGCCACTTGCATTCCTTGTCTTCTGGCTCTCCTTCATCTTCAAAGGCAGCAGTATAACATCTTCAAATCTCCATTTGTTTTTGACCTCTGCTCCATCAACACAATCCTCACTCTGATACTCTTCTCTTCCTCTTATAAGGACTATCGTGATTACATTGGGTCTTCCCAGATAATCCAGTATAATCTTTCTATTTCAATATCCACAACAATTTTATCTGCAAAGTCCCTTTTCCTATATAATGTAACATAGTCACAGGATTAGGGTTGGGACATTGGGTGGATGGGCATTATTCTGTCCGTTACAATCAATAAGTAAATAGATTTCGGATCCAAAATTGTGAGGACTGGATAGAATGTGAAATCACCTTACAAATGAACCTTTATCCAAATTTTTTTCCCATCAGGCTTTTAAATATATCAAGCTTCTAAGTATTTACTTTTTGAGCACCAGTTTGTGCAATTATATTATTCCTGCCTCAGGTATTTCTATTCAGATTAAAATATGAAATGAATACGTGATAGAACTGAGCTACTTCAGTTTGACTGGTATAAGAAGATTGTTAACAAGTTAAGTGTTCTTTGTGGATCAATAAACCATTTGAATCTTCATGATTTAACTAAACTTCATTAAACACAATGTATTAAACATTAAAAAGTATGATATAAATTACTATGAATTTATTGGCAAAAATGTTAATTTAATAATGTGTAGTTTTGGAATTTAGCAAAATTTAGCTTCTGTAACAATGTATCTAACATTTTTTCTTTAATTTAACATAATATTTGGAATATAATGTAGATTCAAATTGAACTACAGTGACAGAGATAATAATACTGAACTAGATCAGACTCAGAGCCTGATTTTTTATTACTGGTGGCACTACTGTTAATTTAATATGTAATAATAAGTCTGGAAATCATTACAATTTTAGTAAAAGTTGATTTATCTTCATTCATTTTTAAGAAATATGCATATGAAATAATCACTGGGCCAAGACATGAGTTATACTAATAAGAGCAATTATTTTTATTTCATTAAGAAATTCTGGAGTTAAAGCTATTCCAAAAAGCTTTTAAAAATTTAACTTCATGTTCTCCAGGGTTGTATAACTCTATTATGGAATATATATTCCTCAGAGAATATATACTTTTTCTATACTCATATACTATCTTTCAAGGAAATAATCTTAAAAAATAAATCAAAAGAAAAAACATAATGTCCTTAACTTTTCACATAGACTCCAGCTGCTAATATTTTGACAAAGCTCTATTTTCAAATATATGTCAACCAGATAATTTACCCGTTATGCTGGACTTTCACTACTTCATTGATAGTCTCCGAAATATATGAATCAAAATAATACCAACTTCTATGACTAATTTATTTTAATATGCTGGTATCATCAGTGAAAAGCCCCCTATCAATTTTGTTTTACATAGTTGAAGATGTTTTAAAGAAAAAACAAATTAAAAAAAATCTGAATAAATTTTAAATTTCTGATATGATTTTTGCATTTTTATTAATTAATACATTTCTCTTTTTAAACAAATTATATTTAATAAATTCACTCATTTTCATTTTTGTTTGGTTAAGACTTTTAAATTTTGATGAGTTAAAAAGTCTTGCTAGGACTTTTGTTGTAGCCAGAATAAAGTAACAGGGACTGTATTTAACCCAGGCTATATGAAAATTAGAACACTGGACAAAATATGTAAAAAATGTTTTTCAATGCAGAACAGTGCTCTCTGAGAGAAACTGGACCAACAAGAAGCCAAGCCATTGACTCAATGACTAAAAATCTTTTGGGGCAGCAGCACAGGGAGGGAGACCACACGTAAAGCTTAATGAGCAGATAAAGTTCATAGTACAGTGAAGCTTAGGCTAGAATTTGCAGGGTGCAGTACTGGAAAGAGGAGTAAGAGGAGAGAGAGGGAAGAAAGGAGGGAGGGACGGGGAGACAGAGAGAGAGAGAGAGAGAGAAAGCATGCATTCCAGAGGTCTGTAAAAGTGCCCCCTTGAGTTTTTGGCTGTTATTGATCTTCACATGTAGGAAAGCCACTACCTGAAGCCAAGGAGAGAATTACTAGAAAGGAGTTGTAGCAATATCCCTGGTGCTCACAAAGAGAATAATTTTGTTGCAACAAACCAGAGTGGAAAGACCTCAAAATACATGAGCATCACATAGAGTTCTGAGAAGGATATTGCCTCAATAGTAGAGCCAAATATGCCTTAGTCTAAAGGTTGTTCTAGACAAACCATGTTTAAAAGTAAGCTTCAAAAGATTACAGTGATTCTAAATAAAACTAACTGTGCCTCAGAACAATAATACCCAGAATTATTTAAAGGAAAAAATCTTCTAGCTTCTGATAACACAAAGTTCAGTATGTTGGGCTCTTAATTAAAAATTAGTCAGTGTGCAAAAACAAAACCCACAAAATTCAACCCACAACAAGAGAAAATTTCATCAATAGGAAGAGATTTAAATGATAGGAATCTTAGAATAATCTGACTGCTAAAATAACAATACTCCATAGATTTAAGGTAATAGAAGAGATGTGGAAGACATGAAAAAGACCCAGTGGAACTTCTAGTGATGAAATATATATGTGAGATTAAAAATCAATGGCTAAATTTAACAGCCAATTAAGACATTGCAGAATGAAATATCAGTGAACATGAAGTCACAGCAATAGAATCTGTGCAAAATAAAAAAGGAAAAGAGAAGAAAGCCTTTGAATATTAAATTTAGGAAGATTGGCATTAGAATAAAATCTATATCTTTCTGGCACTTTCAGAGTCTCTAATAATTATCAAATTTTATAAAAAGATATGTAAAACTGAGAATAGGTGATGTAACTTAATAAAATATTTTATTGAGTAATTTATTACCCATTTGGATTAATTTAAAATATGAAAATCTCATGCTCTTGAAATTATTGATGGCTCATGTTTAATGAAATTTATTTTTATCATTGGGAGTATACTAAGCTTCAATATTAAAAACTAAGTTTAAACCTAAGCATTATATATGAATGAAAGTAAAAGTGCATTTCATGACCAAACTTAATTGATTTCAGTTGTATAGCTGATTAAATAGGACTCTAATCCTCATAATTTTCTTACAGAAATTGCCTTTGTTTTTTAATTAGTAATAAACAGGTTTTATTTAATATGTGATATTAATGTAATTATGAATTATGAAATTTTGATAAGGAAAATATCAACATGCTACTTTATTTTTATGATGATTCACAATAAAAGTGGCCATCAACAAAAAATCTATATAAACATTTTTGCTTGACATCCTATGTTTGTCTCTCTATATCTATTCTTTACCATTCTCTGAACTAGTCTAGCCCTGGGAAACTGATCTCTGTGGATTCAATCAACAGGTTTTATGCTCTGGCTTGCTGATCAGTTTGTCAGTACATAGCCACTTATGATGACTGGATGGAGGTCATTATATTAACCCTCTTATCTTCTCTCTTTAAAGACCTGAGGTTGACTCTCTTGCTCTCCCCCCCTACATCCAGATTCTGGGAAGCTCTCCCTTCCTTTGTACAATCAGACTTAAGAATGGAGACAGCTTACTTGCTACTAGTTTGAGGTTACTTAACTATTCTATGTGCTCCCCTTATCCCATCTTATAAGTTGGATTTTTGTAAGTAAACATTATTTTAATTATTTTACCTTGAAATTGACTTCTGTTTCCTAATTGACATATATTTTTAACTAATTTTGGCAACATTTTGATGAGTAATGGTAACTCATTCACCTTTTCCTTTATAAATAATTATGCACAGTAGAAAGAAATTTGATTAACCTTTCATGAAAGTGAAATATCTTAAAGCTCATTTTTACACACAAGTACTCATGCCATTCATTTTACTTAAGTTCACATATTATATTTGTATATATTGTAATCTATATTAAAGGTTGCATATATTTCACATTTATTTTATACAAAGAATAAAATACATTTGGAATTTTTATTAATAAGCTAAATTTTGCCTTTGTTTTAAAATTCTTTCATGCCATTGTTATTATACTTTGGATTAATTCAGACAGAGATTTTCTAGAAATACTCTGTTAAAAAAATTTAAATCAACAGAAGTATAATTGATTCATTACTTAATTTAGTTATTCTATAAGCACTTATTGAATAGGCTTCTCTATTAATTCACTACTGTTATATAACAAAACACACCCAAACTCAGGAACTTAAAATAAATTAAAAAAAAAAAACCTTTATTGTTGCTCAGGAACCAATGTGAGTCTAAGAAAGGATATGAAAATATAAACTACTCCAGTACTGGAAGAGATAGGAAAGTGTTCCCTACGGAGGTTGAGATGTGAATGGTAAATGTTAACCTAAAAAGTGAAATAAAAATATATTCATTTTTTAGACCATATAACAGTCATTTTACAAAATGTGGGTCAATAAAACAATATGTCATAGAACACATATTTTGATTTTAGAAAAAAGATATTTAGAAAATATATAAGCATACTGAATTAAACCAAAAGACAAAATTTAAAAGTCAAAAATTTGCAATAAATCATCATAGGACATTGGTAATAATCATAAGAGAAATATTTTGTATGCTAAGAAAGGCACTTTAGTTAGCTTTAGAATTTTGCTCAGGTCCAGTCATACCTAAACATCTTTAAGTAACTTATAGTTTTACATGCTTGTCTACATTGGACAATACTTTCAATATTAGACTGAATTTCACAAAGTTGACTAAAGACTAAGTTGACTAAAATGCCTTTTCTCTTAGCTATCAAAAATAGCATGAACAGATCACAGAGGAAAAGCCAGACCTTCAACATCCATGTTGATGGCCAATATTCATCTTAAGCATACATTATTATAAAATTGATTAATACAATATTTCCTGCTGTGAGCACAGATTAGTGAGATACATTAGTTATTTTGAAGATTAAAATAAATACAATGTTATAAATTGAAAATTACTTTCATGTGACCTTGTTCTTTAATCACACTGACTTGATTCACATAGAACAATTAATCACAGATTAATTCTAATATGAGATTTTATACTTTACAGTTAGCACAAGGACTCACAGTATGAAATTCATTCCTTAATTAAATATTAAAGGTCATGGATGATGCTTAAAGATGATGTTTTAAGCACATCAGTTTACTTATTTTTCTCCTTGAAACTCTAATAAAAATAACCATGGAGATGAACAAAATATATATCTATAAGGAAAAAAAAAATGAGATCTTATCATATGAGCTCTATTGACAAACTACTGGATATTACCAACCTGATGGTTGTTTTATTTCCAGAAAAGATAAAATAGCTTACAGTATAGCTTATCTTCCAGTGAAAAAATAAAATAATAAAAAAATGAAGCTTCCAGGTGTCTACTCCTCTGGTGAAACAGGGCCAGGAGACACTCTCCACAGCTCCTTGCCTGGGTAGGAAAGTCAGGCTCTAGGGCTGGCAGAAATCCTCATTTGAGGGTCCCACCGAGTTCCCCAGTCAAAGTACTGCAGCTGAGTGGAGCGGCTGCTTGGGACTACTGCTCAGACGCTACAGAAAGCCTTCTCGGAATCTGACATTATCACTTTGGGACCATTGGCCAGCTGCACCTGACTTGGCCACGTGAAGGCACAGACTGTCCCAGTCTCTGAACTGAAGAAAACCAACACTATTAGCATACCTCTCAACATCATGAATGCAAGGTATTTAAATGAAGAGTATCAGGAGGAAATTTACAAATCCCAGACTGGCATGTGCAAGTTCTGAGGAATGGTGGAATAACTCAATGTATCTGGGTGACCTTTGGAGACAGCTGAGCCAGAGCAAAAGCTGTGCAGTGGCTGACACTCAACTCATAGACCAGCTTCTCCAGCTGTGTGGCTGACAGGGTCATGGTGCTCTGGGCGGGTGTCAGGCCTGAGACTCTGAGGTCGGAGAAATGAGATCAGGAATTTGGTCCACCAGAGACCTCCCGGACCCAGGTAATATCAATTGGCAAGAGCTCTCCCAGAGATCTCCGTCTCAACACTAAACCCAGACCCACTCAAGACCAGCAAACTCCAGTGCTGGACACCCCATGCCGAACAACTAGCAAGACAAGAACACAACCCCACCCATTAGCCAAAAGGCTGCCTAAAATCATACTAAGTTCACAAACACCCCAAAACACACTACCGGATGCAGTCCTGCCAACCAAAAAGACAAGATCCAGCCACATCCACCAAAACACAGACACCAGTCCCCTCCACCAGGAAGCCTACAAAACTCACTGAACCAACTTTATTCACTGGGTAGGAGACAAAAAACCAATGGGAACCACAAAGCTGCAGCCTGTGAAAAGGAGACCCCAAAAACAGTAAGTTAAGCAAAATGAGAAGACAGAGAAATACACAGCAGATGAAGGAGCAACGTAAAAACCCACCAGACCAAATAAATGGAGAGGAAATAGGTAGTCTACATGAAAAAGAATTCAGAGTAATGATAGTAAAGATATCCATAATATTGGAAATACAATGGAGAAAATACAAGAAATGTTTCATAAGGACCTAGAAGAACTAAAGAGCAAAGAAACAAAGATGAACAACACAATAAATGAAGTTAAAAATTCTCTAGAAGGAATCAATAGCAGAATAACTGAGGAAGAAGAACGGATAAGTGACCTGGAAGATTAAATAGTGGAAATAACTACTACAGAGCAGAAAAAAAAAAAAAATGAAAAGAATTGAGGAGAGTCTCAGAGACTTCTGGGACAACATTAAACGCACCAACATTAGAATTACAGGGGTCCCAGAAGAAGAGAAAAAAGAGAGAGTGAAAAAATATTTGACGAGATTACAATTGAAACCTTCCCTAATATGGGAAAGGAAATAATCAAGTCCAGGAACCGTAGACAGTTCCATAGATGATAAATTCAAGTAGAAACATGCCAAGACACATATTAATCAAAGTATCAAAAATTAAATACAAAGAAAAAATATTAAAGGCAGCTAGGGAAAAGCAACATATAACATACAAGGTAATCCCCATAAGATTAACAGATGATCATTCAGAAGAAACTCTGTAAGCCAGAAGGGTGTGTCAGGACATATTTAAAGTGATGAAAGGGAAAAAGCTACAACCAAGATTACTCTACCCAGCAAGGATCTCATTCAGATTTGACGGATAAATTAAAAACTTTACAGACAAGCAAAAGCTAAGAGAATTCAGCACCACCAAACCAGCTTTAAAACAAATGCTAAAGGAACTTCTCTAGGCAGGAAACACAAGAGAAGGAAAAGACCTACAATAACAAACCCAATACAATTAAGAAAATGGTAATAGGAACATACATATTGATAATTACTTTAAATGTAAATGGATTAAATGCTCCAACCAAAAGAAATAGATTGGATGAATGGATACAAAAACAAGACCCATATACATGCTGTCTACAAGAGAACCACTTCAGACCTAGGGACACATGCAGACTGAAAGTGAGGGGATGGAAACAGATATTCCATGCAAATGGAAATCAAAAGAAAGCTGGAGTAGAAATTCTCATATCAGACAAAACAAATTTTAAAATAAAGACTATTACAACAGAAAAAGAAGGACACTACACAATGATCAAGGGATCAATCCAAGAGGACGACATAACAATAGTAAATATTTATGCACCCAACATACAAGCACCTCAATACATAAGGCAAATAATAACAACCATAAAAGGGGAAAGCGACAGTAACACAATAGTAGTAGGGGACATTAAAACCCACTTTCACCAATGGACAGATCATCCAAAATGAAAATAAATAAGGAAACAAAGCTTTAAATACATTAAACAAGATGGACTTAATGGATATTTATAGGACATTCCATCCAACAAAAACAGAATACACTTTCTTCTCAAGTGCTCGTGGAACATTCTCCAGGATAGATCATATCTTGGGTCACAAATCAAGCCTTGGTAAATTTAAGAAAATTGAAATCATATCAAATATCTTTTCTGACCACAATGCTCTAAGACTAGATATCAATTACAGGAAAAAAAAACAGTAAAAACATACAAACACATGGGGGCTAAACTGTACACTACTAAATAACCAAGAGATCACTGAATAAATCAAAGAGGAAATTAAAAAAATACCTAGAAACAAACGACAATGAAAACACAATGACCCAAAACCTATGGGATGCAGCAAAAGCAGTTCTAACAGGGAAGTTTATAGCAATATAATCCTAACTCAAGAAACAAGACAAATATGAAATAAACCACCTAACCTTACACCTAAAGCAATTAGAGAAAGAAGAAGAAGAACAACAAAAAACCCAGGTAGAAGAAGGAAAGAAGTCATAAAGATCAGATCAGAAATAAATGAAAAATAAATGAAGGAAATGATAGCAAAGATCAATAAAGCTGAAGACAGGAGGACTTCCGGGGAAGATGGCGGAGGAGTAAGACACGGAGATCACCTTCCTCCCCACAGATACACCAGAAATACAGCCAAACGTGGAACAACTCCTACAGAACACCTACTGAACACTGGCAGAAGACCTCAGGCATCCCAAAAGGCAAAAAACTCCCCATGTACCTGGGTAGGGCAAAGCGGAGAGATTCCCGCACAGAGGATCGGTGCCGACCGGCACTCACCAGCCCGAGAGGCTTGTCTGCTCACCCGCCAGGGTGGGTGGCGCTGGAAGCTGAGGCTCAGGCTTCGGTCAGAGCACAGGGAGAGGACTGGGGCTGGTGGCGAGAACTCAGCCTGAAGGGGGCTAATGCTAGCCGGGAGGGAGTCCGGGAAAACTCTGGACCTACTGAAGAGGCAAGTGACTTTTTCTTCCCTCTTGGTTTCCTGGTGCGTGAGGAGAGGGGATTAAGAGCACTGCTTAAAGGAGCTCCAGAGACAGGCACGAGCCGCGGCTGAAAGCGCGGAGCTCAGAGACAGGCGTGGGATGCTGGGGCTGCTGCTGCCGCCGCCAAAAGGCCTGTGTGCGAGCGCAGGTCACTGTCCATGCCGCCCTTCCGAGAGCCTATGAAGCCCGTCACTGCCGGGGTCCCGGGATCCAGAGAAGGCTTCACTGGGAGAACGCACGGCGTGCCTCGAGCTGGTACAACATCACGCCAGCCTCTGCCGCTGCAGGCTCACCCTGCACTCCGTGCCCCTCCCTCCCCACCGGCCTGAGTGAGCCAGAGTACCCGAAGCGGCTGCTCCTTTAACCCTGTCCTGTCTGAGTGAAGAACAGACACGCTCCAGTGACCTACATGCAGAGGCGGGGCCAAATCCAAAGCTGAGACCCGGGAGCTGTGAGAACAAAGAAGAGAAAGGGAAATCTCTCCCAGCAGCCTCAGAAGCAGCAGATTAAAGCTCCACAATCAACTTGATGTACCCTGCATCTGTGGAATACATGAATAGACAACAAATCATCCCAAATTGAGGAGCCAGGAGTCAGTGCTGTGCCTCTGAGGGGGGAGAGCCAACTTCAGGACACTGGTCCACAAGAGACCTCCCAGCTCCACATAATATCAAATGGCGAAAATCTTCCAGAGATCTCCATTTCAACACCAGCACCCAGCTTCACTCAACGACCAGCAAGCTGCAGTGCTGGAAAACCTATGCCAAACAACTAGCAAGACAGGAACACAACACCACCCATTAGCAGAGAGGCTGCCTAAAATCATAAAAAGTCCACAGACACCCCAAAATACACCACCAGATGTGGACCTGCCCACCAGAAAGACAAGATCCAGCCTCATCCACCAGAACACAGGCACTAGTCCCCTCCACCAGGAAGCCTACACAACCCACTAAACCAACCTTAGCCACTGGGGACAGACACCAAAAACAACAGGAACTACGAACCTGCAGCCTGAAAAAAGGAGACCCCAAACACAGTAACATAAGCAAAATGAGAAGACAGAAAAACACACAGCAGGAGAAGGAGCAAGATAAAAACCCACCAGACCTAACAAATGAAGAGGTAATAGGCAGTCTACCTGAAAAAGAATTCAGAATAATGATAGTAAAGATGATTCAAGATTCTATTTCCAAGATCCAAAATCTTGGAAATAGAATAGACAAAATGCAAGAAACAGTTAACAAGGACCTAGAAGAACTAAAGATGAATCAAGCATCGATTAAAAACACAATAAATGAAATGAAAAATACTCTAGATGGGATCAATAGCAGAATAACTGAGGCAGAAGAACGGATAAGTGAGGTGGAAGATAAAATAGTGGAAATAACTGATACAGAGCAAAATAAAGAAAAAAGAATGAAAAGAACAGAGGACAGTCTCAGAGACCTCTGGGACAACATTAAATGCACCAACATTCGAATTATAGGGGTTCCAGAAGAAGAAGAGAAAAAGAAAGGGACTGAGAAAATATTTGAAGAGATTATAGTTGAAAACTTCCCTAATATGGGAAAGGAAATAGTTAATCAAGTCCAGGAGGCACAGAGAGTCCCATACAGAATAAATCCAAGGAGAAATATGCCAAGACACATATTAATCAAACTGTCAAAAATTAAACACAAAGAAATCATATTAAAAGCAGCAAGGGAAAAACAACAAATAACACACAAGGGAATCCCCATCAGGATAACAGCTGATCTCTCAGCAGAAATTCTACAAGCCAGAAGGGAGTGGCAGGACATAATTAAAGTGATGAAGGAGAAAAACCTGCAACCAAGATTACTCTACCCAGCAAGGATCTCATTCAGATTTGACAGAGAAATTAAAACGTTTACAGACAAGCAAAAGCTGAGAGAGTTCAGCACCACCAAACCAGCTTTACAACAAATGCTAAAGGAACTTCTCTAGGCAAGAAACACAACAGAAGGAAAATACCTACAATAACGAACCCAAAACAATTAAGAAAATGGGAATAGGAACATACATATTGATAATTACCTTAAATGTAAATGGACTAAATGCTCCCACCAAAAGACACAGAGTGGCTGAATGGATACAAAAACAAGACCCATATATATGCTGTCTACAAGAGACCCACTTCAGACCTAGAGACACATACAGACTGAAAGTAAGGGGGATGGAAAAAGATATTCCATGCAAATGGAAACCAAAAGAAAGCTGGAGTAGCAATTCTCATATCAGACAAAATAGACTTTAAAATAAAGACTACTAGAAGACACAAAGAAGGGCACTACATAATGATCAAGGGATCGATCCAAGAAGAAGATATAACAATTTTAAATATTTATGCACCTAACATAGGAGCACCTCAATACATAAGGAAAATACTAACAGCCATAAAAGGAGAAATCAACAGTAACACAATCATAGTAGGGGACTTTAACACCCCACTTTCACCAATGGACAGATCATCCAAAATGAAAATAAATAAGGAAACACAAGCTTTAAATGATACATTAAACAAGATGGACTTAATGGATATTTATAGGACATTCCATCCAAAAACAACAGAATACACATTTTTCTCAAGTGCTCATGGAACATTCTCCAGGATAGATCATATCTTGGGTCACAAATCAAGCCTTGGTAAATTTAAGAAAATTGATATTGTATCAAGTATCTTTTCTGACCACAATGCTATGAGACTAGATATCAATTACAGGCAAAGAGCTGTAAAAAATACAAACACATGGAGGCTAAACAATACACTACTTAATAACAAAGTGATCACTGAAGAAATGAAAAAGGAAATTAAAAAATACCTAGAAACAAATGACAATGGAGACACGACGACCCAAAACCTATGGGATGCAGCAAAAGCAGTTCTAAGAGGGAAGTTTATAGCAATACAATCTTACCTTAAGAAACAGGAAACATCTCGAATAAACAACCTAACCTTGCACCTAATGCAATTAGAGAAAGAAGAACAAAAACATCCCAAAGTTAGCAGAAGGAAAGAAATAAAAAACCAGATCAGAAATAAATGAAAAAGAAATGAAGGAAATGACAGCAAAGATCAATAAAACTAAAAGCTGGTTCTTTGAGAAGATAAACAAAATTGATAAACCATTAACCAGACTCATCAAGAAAAAAAGGGAGAAGACTCAAATCAATAGAATTAGAAATGAAAAAGGAGAAGTAACAAGTGACACTGCAGAAATACAAAAGATCATGAGAGATTACTACAAGCAACTCTATGCCAATAAAATGGACAACCTGGAAGAAATGGACAAATTCTTAGAAATGCACAACCTGCCAAGACTGAATCAGGAAGAAATAGAAAATATGAACAGACCAATCACAAGTACTGAAATTGAAACTGTGATAAAAAATATTCCAAGAAACAAAAGCTCAGGACCAGATGGCTTCACAGGCGAATTCTATCAAACATTTAGAGGAGAGCTAATACCTATCCTTCTCAAACTCTTCCAAAATATAGCAGAGGGAGGAACACTCCCAAACTCATTATACGAGGCCACCATCATCTTGATACCAAAACCAGACAAGGATGTCACAAAGAAAGAAAACTACAGGACAATATCACTGATGAACATACATGCAAAAATCCTCAACAAAATACTAGCAAACAGAATCCAACAGCACATTAAAAGGATCATATACCATGATCAAGTGGGGTTTATTCCAGGAATGCAAGGATTCTTCAATATATGCAAATCAATCAACGTGATACACCATATTAACAAATTGAAGGAGAAAAACCATATGATCATCTCAATAGATGCAGAGAAATCTTTTGACAAAATTCAACACCCATTTATGATAAAAACCCTGCAGAAAGTAGGCATAGAGGGAACTTTCCTCAACATAATAAAGGCCATATATGACAAACCCACAGCCAGCATCGTCCTCAATGGTGAAAAACTGAAAGCATTTCCACTAAGATCAGGAAAAAGACAAGGTTGCCCACTCTCACCATTTTTATTCAACATAGTTTTGGAAGTTTTAGCCACAGCAATCAGAGAAGAAAAGGAAAT
Source organism: Hyperoodon ampullatus (assembly GCF_949752795.1). Classification (NCBI taxonomy): domain Eukaryota; kingdom Metazoa; phylum Chordata; class Mammalia; order Artiodactyla; family Ziphiidae; genus Hyperoodon; species Hyperoodon ampullatus. Next base: position 102,174,745 of record NC_136914.1, read on the forward strand.
AAAAGGAATCCAAATCGGAAAAGAAGAAGTAAAGCTGTCACTGTTTGCAGATGACATGATACTATACATAGAGAATCCTAAAGATGCAACCGAAAAACTTCTAGAGCTAATCAATGTATTTGGTAAAGTAGCAGGATACAAAATTAATGCACAGAAATCTCTGGCATTCCTATATACTAATGATGAAAAATCTGAAAGTGAAATCAAGGAAACACTCCCATTTACCATTGCAACAAAAAGAATAAAATATCCAGGAATAAACCTACCTAAGGAGACAAAAGACCTGTATGCAGAAAATTATAAGACACTGATGAAAGAAATTAAAGATGATGCAAATAGATGGAGAGATGTACCATGTTCTTGGATTGGAAGAATCAAAATTGTGAAAATGACTCTACTACCCAAAGCAATCTACAGATTCAATGCAATCCCTATCAAACTACCACTGTCATTTTTCACAGAAATAGAACAAAAAATTTCACAATTTGTATGGAAACACAAAAGACCCCGAATAGCCAAAGCAATCTTGAGAATGAAAAATGGAGCTGGAGGAATCAGGCTCCTTGATTTCAGACTATACTACAAAGCTACAATAATCAAGACAGTACGGTACTGGCACAAAAACAGAAAGATAGATCAATGGAACAGGATAGAAAGCCCAGAGATAAACCCACGCACATATGGTCACCTTATCTTTGATAAAGGAAGCAAGAATATACAATGGAGAAAAGACAGCTTCTTTAATAAGTGGTGCTGGGAAAACTGCACAGCTACATGTAAAAGAATGAAATTAGAAGACTCCTTAACACCATATACAAAAATTAACTCAAAATGGATTAAAGACCTAAATGTAATGCCAGACACTATCAAACTGTTAGAGGAAAGCATAGGCAGTACACTCTATGATGTAAATCACAGCAAGATGCTTTTTGACCCACCTACTAGAGAAATGGAAATAAAAACAATAATAAACAAATGGGACATAATTAAACTTAAAAGCTTATGCACAGCAAAGGAAACCATAAACAAGACAAAAAGACAACCCTCTGAATAGGAGAAAATATTTGCCAATGAAGCAACTGACAAAGGATTAATCTCCAAAATTTACAAGCAGCTCATGTAGCTCAATATCAATAAAACAAACAACCCAATCCAAAAATAGGCAGAAACCTAAAAAGATATTTCTCCAAAGAAGATAAACAGATTGCCAACAAAGACATGAAAGGATGCTTAATATCACTAATTATTAGAGAAATGCAAGTCAAAACTACAATGAGGTATCAGCTCACACTGGTTAGAATGGCCATCATCAAAAAGTCTACAATCAATAAATGCTCGAGACGGTGTTGAGAAAAGGGAATCTTCTTGTAGTGTTGGTGGGAATGCAAATTGATACAGCCACTCTGGAGAACATTATGGAGGTTCCCTAAGAAACTATAAATAGAACTACCATAGGACCCAGTGATCCCACTACTTGGCACATACCCTGAGAAAATCATAAATCAAAAAGAGTCATGTACCACAATGTTCATTGCAGCGCTATTTACAATAGCCAGGACATGGAACCAACCTAAGTGCACATCGACAGATGAATAGATAAAGAAGATGTGGCACATATATACAATGGAATATTACTCAGCCATAAAAAGAAACAAAATTGAGTTATTTGTAGTGAGGTGGATGGACCTAGAGTCTGTCATAGAGAGTGAAGTAAGTTAGAAAGGGAAAGACAAATACTGTGTTCTAAGACATATATATGGAATTAAAAAAAAAATGTTTCTAAAGAACCTAGGGGCAGGACAGGAATAAAGACGCAGACATGGAGAGTGGACTTGAGGACACAGCATTGGGGAGGGGTGGGCTGGGATGAGGTGAGAGAGTGGCATGGACATATATACACTACCAAATGTAGAATGGATGGCTGGTGGGAAGCAGCTGCATAGCACAGGGAGATCAGCTCAGTGCTTTGTGACCACCTAGAGGGGTGGAATACGGAGGGTGTGGGCGAGACACAAGAGGGAGGGGATATGGGGATATGTGTATACATATGGCTGACTCACTTTGTTATACAGCAGAAGCTAACACAGCATTGTAGAGTAATTATACTCTAATAAAAATGTTGAAAAAAATAGGAAAGTGAATATAATTTGAAATCATTTGAGCAAAAGGCCACAGGGAAGTACTGAAGAAACATAAACTAAAGGGGCTGATATTACTTATGACAGAATAATTTTGAAGTGGTAAATATACCTTTGCCAATTTCTAAAGACATATGGGGCAGGAGGCTGGAAACCTCAGTCAAAAACCTCTTAAAAACAATGTAAATTTTTTCTTATTTCCCTACTACTGAAGAAGGAAAGACTTGAGTTCAGTCTGCCAGGGAGACATCAGTGTTTGCCAGTGAACACATTAGGTTTTCAATAAAATTGCTATAATAATGTGATCTGAATAGACATTTTTCCCTCCGAAAAAATACAAGATGGCCAATTGCCACATGAAAAGATGTTCAACATTCCTAATTATTAGGGAAAAGCAAATCAAAACTGCAATATCACCTCACACTTGTCAGAACAGCTATTATTAAAAAGACAACAAATAACAAGTGTTAAAGAGGATATGGAGAAAAAAGGAACCCTCAAATACTGTTGGTGGCAATGTAAATTGGTGCAGCCACTTTGGAAAAGAGTTTGGAGACTCCTTAAAAAATTAAGAATAAAACTACCATATGATCCAATGATTCCACTTCTGGGTATTTATCTGAAAAATGCAAAAACACTAATTCAGAAAGATATATGCACCCCTATGTTTATCGCAGCATTATTTCCAATAGCCAACACATGGAAACAACCTAAGTTCCCCTGGAAAAATGAATGGATAAAGAAGATTTTATATATATATATATATATATATATATACACACACACACACAAACACACACACATATATACACACACACATACATTGGAATACTGCTCAGCCATAAAAAAGATAAAGTCTTGCCATTTGCAACAACATGGATAGACCTTGAGAGTATTATGCTAAATGAAATGTCAGACAGAAAAAAAGAAACTATATGATTTCACTCATGCACAAAATATTAACATAATTAAATGAATAAATGAACAAGCCAAACCAAACAAAAACAAACACATAGATACAGAGGACAGAGTAGTGGTTACCAGAGTGAAGGGAGAAGTCAACGGTACAGTCACAAACAGAAACTATTGTGGTGGTGAGCTTAGTGTAGTGTAAACAGAAATCAAAATATAATGTACAAGTGAAACTTATATGATGCTATAAACCAATGCTACCTCATGTAAAAGAAAAGAAGAAACAAATATTCCACTTTAAAGGATTGGGATTGTTACCTCCAAAACACTCATTCGTTGTTGGAGAAATGCAAAATATTAGTGACACAGTGGAAAATAATTCAGCAAATTTTCACATAGTTAAACATGCAACTAATGATCCAGCAATTCTACTTTGATGTATCCACACAAGATAAATGAAAACATACAAAAGCCAGTAGGCCAAGAATGGTTCCAAACCAGAATAGCCCAGTGTTCATCAACTGATGAATAGATGAACAAAAAGTAATATATCCATACAATTAGAAACTCCTCAGGAGTGACAGTGAATGAAGTGTATTAAACACAAAAATATAAATTAATCTCAAAAATAGTGTGCTAGGAAATAGAATGAAGGAAAAAAATATTAATACAGTGTGATGCCATGTATATGAAATTCCATCTTTGCAGATCATTAGTTGCCTGGGCTGAGAATGAGTGATTCAAAGAAATATAAGGAAAATTTCAGCAGTGATGAGATGTTGTAAAACTTGATTATAATGGTTTTTAAGGCTTTATAGATTTTTCATTTACCAAAATTCATTTATGGTATGTGAAAATTACCTCACAAAAGCTTTATGAAAATAGTACAATTTCTGTTACATACATGTACTCTAATGATGGTGCCATTTTGAAAAGAGATCTCAGTGTGTGTGATTGTTGTCAGGTATTATTTCACTATTGCAGAAGGCATAAAATCAGCATCAAAATGATGATAATGATGATGATGATGATGATTGCAAACATAAAATATAGTTACTTACATATTTACTTACTATGTGATGGGCACATTTAATTTTTATGGGAGTTATGAAAAATGTACTATCATTATATTCATTTTACAGATGAAACTGAGGCACCAAACTATTAATTTATTCATTCAAAGTTGCACAGCAAAAAGTTGTAGACCTGCCATGTGGACCCAGTGCCCCTGTCTCTAGGGTCTATGCTCTAGTATACACTACTAAGCTATTTGTCCATTATGTAACAATGGTCCACCAGTCATAATGTAAAAGAGAAGTACAATAGCACTGTATTTAGAGAGATTATAAAATTACCAATAAAGGAAGGTTTATTAATTCAGAATCAAAGAAATTAAGAAAGGTCAGGTATATAATTACAGCAGAAATCTCTATTATGCATTCCTTTGAGGCATTATTTTTCTTATCACCTAGAAACTGAGAGTAGACAAAACATTGGGTTGGCCAAAAAGTTCATTCAAGTTTTTCATAGGATCATATGGAAAAACCCAAATGAACTTTTTGGCCAAACGAATACTTCAGGGAAGAAGTAGACAGCCTTGTGAGGAAACTTCACCCTATTATCAAGACTGAGACCAATATATTGTTCATAAAATAATCCAATATCACTTTTTTCATTCATATTTAGTGAAATATAAGTATATCTGTAAGTAAAGTTTAACTTTGTAATGCACTTCTATGCCAGTTGAGAACCCATTTCCTAAATATATCCACATAAATGTTACTTTCAAAGAAATATATAGCAAGGAGAATTCAAAATATACTGTTGAGCACCGGTCTGCTATTCAAGATGATAGTATAGTCAAATATAGGAAATAATTCCATAGATTCAGGTAATATCACAGCTCTTGCATGCCTGCATACATTATGAATAATAGCTGTAGGTCATAGAGCTTTTAAAATGTGCATTGGTTTTGGAAAGTTAACTCCTGTTCTTAGAACTACCGACAAAAATCTTCACAAATTTTTTCATGAAAAGTTTCATATGGGATGAGATAAAGTTTATATCATTAAAAAAACTATTTCAATATTGCTTTCTGTTTTACTAAATTGCATTTACATCACAATATTCCAAGGCAAGTAGATCTGATGATGAGAAACCAAGAACATATGAATTCAACAAATTAACATTTCTCTCTTTAGTTCACAAATATTCAATAAAAGCTTAATTTATTTTCAAATGTCTCTACTCCTTTATTCACTCATGTGAAAATACATTGAATTAAACATCTGTTTGATAACAAGTAATAAACTAGCTTTTTAAAGAATACTTTTCAGAAGCAAACACGAATAAAACTAAAATTATTTGAAAGCAATAGATACTCTAGAGAATTAAGATGATTTACACTACTTAAGCAAAATAAAAATATGAGTTTTGAAAAGTAAATGACTACATCCAGAATATAAATTTTCTTTTTCAAAATGTTTGTTCAGAAAACCATTTGACATTTTTATCAATTTATGGACCTTCAGTTAAGAGTTTTCAAAATAACATTGCATCCAAGGAAACATTAAATAGGAAGATATATCAGAAATGCTGCACAATCATAAATTTATTTCAGAATTGGTATTTTTTTATCATACTCACCAGGCAGAAAGAATGCTTTAAAGTTTTATTTTGACACTATCACTATAAAAGGCCAGACTATAAATTCTAAATAATTGCCTTCAAAGTTCCAAGCTCACAACCATTTTCCAAGCTTCATACAGCAATATGTTTTGCAGTCAGTTTTGTACTGTGCGATATTTGCATTATCTTTTTCCCTTTTGCATTCTCTGTAGCTTTTATTTATCTCTCTGCTTCTCTTTGTATTAGAGCATTTTGTGCAGTATATTGAAAAACTTTAATTTCCAATCCTTTTTAAAATGTTATATCAAATATGTTTGTCCACGTACTCCAGTATCTATTATATTGAAAACGTAATCTCTCAATTCTTTAGCAAGGCATTTAAGATTTAATTTTTGTAAAACACTGATGTGTTATATTCAGGGCCCTGTGTTATACAACTATAGCAGGCTTCTCATACAGGAGTTTACACAACTAGTAGCCTCTGAGCTCTGTAGTCCAGAGATTTCTTGGCCCTTAGTTCATTACATAATTTTCTTCTGCCTTCCTCAACTCTTTCTAGAAAATAAACAATCAAAGTATTATGTAAACATATTTTCACCTAAACATACTAATCTCCCAAGTAAAGAAAACAGTTAGCACTCTAGGGGAAAAACAAAACAAAATATATTGCCTCAAGTACATAAAAATATGCTCAATACATAATAAAATATTATTATTTACTCTCTGATATACCACTTATTTTCCTCATAGGGCTTACAGTGTTCTTCACACAGTTGATTATGTAACCTTTCGGTGATGAAGAGAAGCATCCCTGAATTTTTACATGGAGGCTACAAAGAGAGTGGTGTACCTTCAAACAAGATTCTAAAGGGCCAAGCCTGGATAGAGTCAATAAGATAACAGGTCATTAAATCTTTGACCCAGAGCTGAGTTCTTAAACAAACTTAGCTGATAAACATGTACATTTTACCCATACTTTGGCTGCTCATATTATACATATATATGTGGGGGGGTTGTATGGACACATACATACTCTTTCTTTCCTTCTTTGGACTTTGTTAATGTGGGTCTATTTTGTGTTGTAATGAAATCAAATCTCTGTGTTTATAAAGCTCAGGCCAAACCTTAGATTATAACAATTACATTCAAATAAATAAAATATGAAAAGATTTTTATAACCTTCCAGTCATTTCTGGTACTACTCAACATAGAATTTTTTCCTTTAAATTCTTTGCTTTTTTTCTAAATTCATTAATTCTTGACTAAACTTTATAGGCCTGATTAAGTCTTTTACCTCTTTATACAGGAGGTAAAATAAATCTAATATTTTTGACAAAAGTACAGTGAGATGGCAAACAACATATTATTTATCCATTCAACAACTGTTTATTAGGAACATAGTCTGTGACAGACACTTTGAGTGCTATTATCAAAGAAGTTTATTTTACTAATTCCATGATTTCAAACTATAATATATATGTAGTACATATATATGTATAGTATATATGTGTTTGTGTACATATTTATTTTGTTTTTCTAAGTACAGAAAAAATTTTAAAAAGTAAAGTTAATAATGACTTAAAATGCAAGAAAATTAAAAAATATATATAAATGGATAGAGTTAAAGGTAAAAATCCCTGCTCAGTATAAATAGTATAAATGAAATCAAGTGAAATAAAGTTGAGGGGTTTTGGCCCAGCCCTCAATTTTCTTCTCATTCATAAATGAGCAGTGGTCCTCTGAACACTAATAGTAGCTTAAGAGGAAAACAAACCTCAAAACTTTGATGCTTACATTCCTAATAATTCTCACGCTATTTGAGAGTAAACTTTAAAATTATTACTCATAAACATTTGATTCATTGTTAATCTTTGGTAACCATAAATATTATTATGAAATATTTTGTGTATGTTTCATAAATATGTTTGTGAAATCTTCAGTAGTTCTACCCCCAAATATAATTTAAGCTCTAGGAACCCAAAGTAAAATAATTATTCCTGCTAGTCAGGAAATTCCTTAGGATTCAGGTTTTCACCTGATAGAAGATAATATCCTGTATCTTCCATGGCTAGATCATCCTGGGGTAATTAAGCTCCAAACTGAAGTCACTGAATATTGGAATCTACTTAAGTGAACGAAGTGATAGAAAAAGAGTAGATTGGTTCTTCTTTTTATAATGCCAATTACTGTGCCCTTGAACTCCTTCAGCAACAGGCAATTCACTCTCTTGTTGATGGTAACTTCTCTATTTAGATATCAACGAGAATTTGAAACCTTTGCTTATTTTGAATTGAAGTCACCCTGAAGTTTTCATCCATTAGTAATAGTTCTTTGTTTTAAGTTGCCAGAGAAGAAGTTGAATATCTTAGCCAAGCTATAGATATTTGTATATTTGAAAACAACTCCAATACCCCTTCTTTACTGAAGCATAATGAGGTCTTTGACTTTATTATATGAGCATATTCTGAATTTTCATCAGGATTGGTCAATTCTAAATTTTATGTCCCTATTAAAGTATGATTCCCAGAACTCTTCATATCAGATAAAATTATATTGAAAAACCAAATTGAAGTTAGCAGTTCCAAAATTTTGACTAATTAAATTGGATATTTTTCAACACTCTGATTATATTTTGCTTATTTAAGCAGCATAGAGTTTCCAAAAGCCTATGCAAATTGGTATGTGGATCAGAACAGTAATTTACAAGCTTAAGTGTGAACTTTCATTGAATCATATTTACTTCAATATGAAGATGCTGTAGCTGCAGTCCTTCCTTAAAGAAGGAAAATATTACAAATGTGCGTATGAATCTGCTTATCTTGAATGCTGCCTTCCATTAAATGTGACAGGCACATTACTTCACTGAATTTTTAATCATCACGTGGAGAACTGCTCAGTGCATTCTGCATCTGTTAGGTTCAGGCACTCCAAATCACTAACTCTGCTAATATGATTTGCCTTTATAAGTGTCTGCATCAGTAAAAGGGCAAGTACAGTTTAAACCTGTTCTGAGGGAAAATAAGTAAATTTTATCTCTTTCTCTTATTTCCTGTCAGATATTACATTTTAATGTTAATTCACTAAGTTATACAATTTAAAAATATATTTCACACATGTCCAAAGCATAAGTTTGTAACCTACTTGTTAAATGAAAATTTTTTTTTCTAGTGTAATCACATACCAATCTTAAAATCTGGGTTTTAAAGTGTTATGAACTTGAAATATTACAGATTTCTTTGATGTATTATGAATTTATAATCTTACAAATATAAACATTTTGTACTACTGTAACTAAAACTTGTTCCTTAGTGAACTGATGGAGGAAATGCACTATTGTTCCCCTTAGTTGCAAGTAGTCAGACATAGAAGCCAAATGATCATTATCTTAGCCTCTTATCTCTCACTGAGACCAAGCCAGTGGCTTTCTAACTGGTTTCCCTGCTCCAAGTGTTGCTTTAAATTCATTCACCTTTTTAAAGCATAAAACCTAGTATGTCATGTCCTCACTTAAAATAAATCAATAAATTCCTATCTCCTAGAATACAATGTCCTGGCATTCTTGCAGGCATCTAAAGTGCGACATGACCTCTTTCTTGTTCACATTCCCAGTTCATCTATCAAGATGGAACAGGCTGCCTTTGATTGACCCACTCCTTGTATTCCATGCTGTTAACCTGGAATACGAAGGCCATTTCCATCAGTATAATGCATCCTTTGGCCTACCTGCCTTTTAATATTTAGTTTCAATATTCTCATCTATTTATCTATCTATGCATATATGTGTACTGTAGTACTATTTAGTGAAAAAAATCCTAGTGTAAATGGATCTGTGCAGTTCAAGCCCATGTTTTTCAAAGATCAACAGGTATTCATATATACATATACATGTATAAATACACACACACACACACACACACACACACACCAAAGAAGAGAGAGAATTTTCCAACAGGTACTTGACTGTTCCATAGCATCTACTCTGATCTTGTTCCAATCACTTCCCTTATTAGAAACCAAAGTCTATATTTTAAAAAATAAATCTACTCATGTCACTAGAATCCTTCAATGGTTTCCCAATAATTTCACGAAAATGACAAATGCACTGCAAGTTGTTCACACAGTGTGTTCATTACCTACTATTCTTCTAGTTCTCTTACCTTTTACTCTCCATAACTCCTCTTATAGCCACATATGCTTTCTTTTACTTCCAAATGCCTCGGTGACCATTTGTTCCTTTTTCCAATTAAATTCTCACATTACACCTGTTTTGTAATGTTGTGTGGTAGAGCATTTGACTTGAAGGTATTATTTTAATATTTTGTAATATTTAATTACAATGTTAAATTTTAGCTAAATCATGCCAAAGAATTAAATAAGAAGAATAAGATATGGATAAATTCTAAATTTTCTTAGAAACATACTAAAGAGAGAAAGTTCAGAACTAATAGTTAAGTAATTTAACTCTCCACTAAAAGCAGTTCATAATTTCAGAAAAAGTCACAGTGCCTGCATCATTATCATTTGGCACCTAAATACCACCCAGCAATATTTTGCCCTTTGGCAGATGTCATAAAATGTAGGTACCCTCTTGATTTAATTTCACAGAGTCAATTTAACATGCCAAAAAACAGTGAGAAAAATCAGGGAAATATACAGTCTTAATTTAAACACAACAGTAAATGATAGACAAACACAATGTTCTTTAATTACATAATTTAGGTATGTATTGCACAAAAAAAAAAATCCTAAGATTCAACTAAGAGAAACGATGCTTCTTTGGGCAGCTCATATCACAATCAAATATATAAAAACATCAACCAGTACAGAATTGCAAAAGAATACACTCTAAAACAAAGATCATCTTTCTGTGACTAAGATCCAGAGACTTATATGACAGCACCAGCATTCTGTCGTATCCTGACGAGGACGAAAAAAGCCTAATCAAAATGTTCTTGGATAATTTTACAAGTAGACCATCCAATTACCTGAGGCTATATGTCCATTCATTGTCAAAGCAAATGAACAAAAAATTTCACTGCTTACTAATATAAAACATTTTATTCGATGTTCTTTATTATCTTCATTATAAAGGAAACTACTGTGAATAAATACAGATTTGCAAAAAGACTTTATTGTCTTTAAATCAAGTAACCTCAATATTCTTGTTTTGCTACTCTCTGGTTTTTCAGCCTTAGCAGGTCAAATTGACTTCCATTTATGAACTAGCAACTAATTGGTTCATATATAATTGACTACATCCTTAGACAAATTTTAAACCTCAGTTTACCCATAATCATTATATAAATTTCAAGTAATGGTAATATTCTAACCACTAATGAATCCTCTCATTCATATATAAAATGATGAGTCATAACTGACATTCAATATAATATCATTTAAAGACTTGAGTGTTTCTGATGAAGTCTCTAGTTTATGTTATAGAGATGTGCACAGCTGCAGAACTCCAATTTTAGGAAAGACCCTGTCTTATGAGAGATATGCTAACACACTGCCCAGCCTCTGTCCCTCAGGGAGACATTGTTTTCATTATCTTTGTTAGGAAGTTAACTAATCTGCCCACTGGCCTAGAATGAGACACTTGTGTTTATTTTCTAAGGCTGTTTTCCATGTAAATATCTTTAAATTTGAAAAGATAATCCCAGACAAAAACTGTCACAAAATGATTAGAAGCGCCATTGAGAATCCCTTCATGTAGCATGCTGAAATTTAAAAATTAAGAGCTGGTTTAAGGTCTATAAATAAATTATTTGTTTTCTTTTATAGCATTCTACAATAAAATCAAGGATTATTTAAGTGCCAGATGTGCCAGAAATTGTCAAGGTAATATTTACAAAAAAAAAAAAAAAGAAGAAGATGAAGCTACTGTGATTTTAGTCATTAAGATATAATGAAAACAAGTTTTGAAAATAGTTCCAGAACCACAGCATTTGTAAAAGACTATTCATGAAGAGTATTTTTGAAAATTGATAATGGGTATATTATAACTATAATTTCAAGGACTAGTTTTTCTTTAGAACATTTACTTTATCCTATATATTTAACTTGGTCTAACAAAGCACAATAATTAATTTTAAGAGAGATCTGGATAAAATATCGGTATTTTGATTGTAAAATAGTTCTATATTCTAAATATTTGGGGAGCATAAAAGATATACAGCTATTAAAGGAAATTACTTAACATCTCAATACCTTAGTTACTATCTCATCATAACATTCTTAAATGTCAAACCAAATTCAAGGGAATCAAATGTCTTAAACAACACCAAATTTTACAAACTATTTTAAGAACAAAACAAGCTAAAAACACAAATATGGCATTTCTTTCTAAGGGAGCCTAATTCTTCAGATGAAACATCTTAACTGTTCCATTCTCCTCACTGGGAATTGCTTTATTTTCAAAGTGATATGATAACATTTACATATGTATATGTATTATCAGAAATTTCCAAAAGCTGTTCTCCTCTAAAGTGTACCAGGGCTCCTTGGAGAAATGAGTGATTTTAGGGCTGGGGCAGAAATTTTCCAAAATGAGTCTGGGACATACTGTACCTGAATGTAAAGAAATTCTCAAAGACCATGTCAAATAGACACAGATATTAACTTGAAGAGGTTTTCACTGGACAAATCAAGGACAATTTGACCACAAAAATAATAGTTGCAGAGTGAAATTCATTGAATAAAATAGGACACCATGAGTCCACAGTGATAGAAATCAACAAATAAAATAAGAGATAAATGGGAGAGAAAGTCCCTTGTTTCCAGAAATGTAAATAAATGTAGAAAAGATGATTGAAATAGAAATCCACCTTATGACACCTGTCACAGGGATGGCTGATTTCTGAAATCATTAATAGTTATACTGAACTTGCTGTGTGGAGGCTTGATGAGCAAAAATATACATATAATTTCAAAATATCTTTCAAACACTTATTATATACAAGGCGAAAATGGGACTATGAAAGAGACACCTAAGTGAAACCACATCATCAGTGTAAGGATATGTCAACATTTTTTGTACCTAATGTGATGGGCTCAGAAGAACACATCATCAATGATGTTGCATTTCTGCCAAAAATGCATGTGCTGAGTCTGGACAAGAGTAAATGTCATCTTATGAAATTATTTCAAAATAAATTATGAATGAAGGGCAATCAAAATTTTATTATTAAGAATTTTGTTGAATAGCCATGTTGGGACATATTTTGCAGTATATGTATTTGTAATTTAAGATATTTGAGCCATTAAAGGAAAAACAATAAAATTCTAACTTAAAATGTATAACTGAGTAATTAGTTCAGACTTACTTTTTAACAGATTTTAATTTTTAGAGCACTGTTAGGTTCACAGCAAAATTGAGCAGAAAGTACACAAAGTCCCCATATACCCCTGTCCCGACACATGCAAAACCGCCACTATCAACATCCGGCACAAGGCTGAGACATTGGTTATAACTGATTAACCTACACTGACACATCAGTATTATCCAAATTCCATAATTAACATTAGAGTTCATTCTTGGTATTTCAAATTCTATGCATTTGAACAAATTTATAGTAACATATCCACTATTATAGTATCATACAGAATAGTTTCATTGCCCTAAAAATCTCTGTGCTCTACCTATTCATTCCTCCCTACCTACAGTCGGTAATCTTTTTACTGTTTTTATAGTTTTGCCTTTCCAGAATGTTATATAATGAGAACCATACAGTAAGTAGACATTTCAGATTTTTTTTTTTAAACCTAGGAAACATCTTTCTCTCTCCTATACTCACAATGACCACATAACAAATTATGCAGACCAGTGCACTGTTTTTTGTTTTTATTTTTCCCTAGTTTTATTGAGATAAAATTGACTTACAGCACTCTATAAGCTTAACATGTACAACATAATGATTTGTCTTACATACATCATAAAATGATGACTGAAATAAATTTAGTGAACATCCATCATTTCATATAGATACAACATTAAAGGGCTTCCCTGGTGGTGCAGTGGTTAAGAATCCACCTGCCAACTCAGGGGACACGGGTTCGAGCCCTGGTCTGGGAAGATACCATATGCCGTGGAGCAACTAAGCCTGTGCCCACAACTACTGAGCCTGTTCTCTAGAGCCTGCGAGCCACAACTACTGAAGCCCATGCGCCTAGAGCCCATGCTCCACAACAAGAGAAGCCATCACAATGAGAGGCCCGCACACCACAATGAAGAGTAGCCCCCACTCGCCACAACTAGAGAAAGCCCGCACAGAGCCTGCATGCAGCAACGAAGACCCAATGCAGCCAAAAGTAAATAAATAAAATAGATACAATGTTAAAGGAATAAAAAATGTTTTCCTTGGGATGAGAACTCCTAGGATTTACTCTATTAAAAGTTTTCATACATAACATACAGCAGTGTTAATTATCTTTATTATTTTGTATGTTATATCCCTAGTACTTACTTATCTTATACCCAGAAGTTTGTACATATTGACTACCTTCATCTAATCCGCCCTTCCCCAAACCCCTGCCTCTGATAGCCACAAATGTGATCTCTTTTTCTAAAAGTCTGTTTGTTTGTGTATTTGTTTTTGAAGTATAATTGATCTACAATACAAGTTACTGGTACACAACATAGTAATTTGATATTTCTACATATTTCAAAATGATCACTGCAAGTCTAGTTGTCATCTGTCACCATAAAAAGATATTACATAATTATGGACTATATTTCCCACACTGTTTATTTCATTCCTGTGACTCATATATTTTGTAACTGAAAGTTTGTACTTTCAGATTGGCTTGTTTTACTTAGCAATATGTATATAAGTTTCTCCATGACTTCTCATGGCTTGATAATACATTTCTCTTTAGTGCTGAATAATATTCTATTGTTTGGACATACAGTTTATTTATCCATTCACCTACTAAATAACATCTTTGGTTGCTTCCAAGTTTTGCTAATTATGAACAAAGCTGCTAAAAACATCCATGTGGGCATAAGTTTTCAGCCCCTTTGGGTAAATACCAAAAAATGCAATCACTACATGACATGGTAAAAGTATGTTTAGTTTTTATATATAAAGATAATACCTAGTTTTAGTTTATAAAAAATATTGCCAGGTTCCCCTGGTGGCGCAGTTGTTGAGAGTCTGACTGCCGATGCAGGGGACACGGGGTTCGTGCCCCGGTCCGGGAAGATCCCACATGCCGTGGAGCAGCTAGGCCCGTGAGCCATGGCTGCTGAGCCTGCACGTCCAGAGCCTGTGCTCCGCAACGGGAGAAGCCACAACAGTGAGAGGCCTGCGTACCACAAACAAACAAACATATATATATTGCCAAACTGTCTTCCATAGTGGCTGTACCATCTTGCATTCCCAATAGCAATAAATGGGAGCTCCTGTTGCTCCACTTTTTGTCAGCATTTGGTGTCATCAGTGTTCTGGATTTTGGCCATTCTAACAGATAGCAGTATATCATTGTTCTAGTTTCCATTTCCATGATAGCATATTATGTGGAACACCTTTTCATATGCTTATCTGTCTTCATATATCTTACTTGATGAGTGTCTCTTACGGTCTTTGGTCCATTTTATAGTTGGGTTGTTTCTTTTCTTTTTTTCTTCCCACAAACTTTTATTAAGAGTCAAATAAGTGGTAGGAATTGTGCTAGGTCCCCTAGGATCCAAGGAAGCAGATTCAATCTCTAAACTCCAGATGCTCACAGGTTAGTGGGTCAGACACAGGAGAAACAAATACTGCAGATATGAATGCTAGCCGGTCCAGATGAGGTGCCATTTAACCAAACAAAGGTAAGGGCTATTATGTGGCCACCCTAGAAATGCTTCACCACCAACAAGTAAAAAAGTAGGGAAAACCCTGTCAGGCAATCCCAACCAGCAACTGGCTTATTATTTTTGCCCAGATATGCATGGGTGTTGCCGCCTCTGGGTTATTTAATTTTCTTATCATTGAATTATAAGAGTTGTTTGTATATTTTGGATATCAGACCTTTATCAGATATGGTTTTTGCAAATATTTTCTCCTAGCTTGTGGCTTGTCTTTTTATTTTCTTGACAATGTTCTGCAGCGTTTTTAATTTTAATGAAGTCAAACCCATCAATTATTTCTTTTATGGTTCATGCTTAGGTGTGATACCTTAAAAAGTCATCACCGTATAGTCATCACCTATGTTTTCCTTTATCTTCTAAGAGTTTTATAATTCTTTGTTTTACATCTAGGTCTATAAATGTACATTTAACTCATTTTGAGTTAATTTTTGTGAAAAGTGCAAGGTCTGTGTCTAGATTCATTTTTTTGTTTGTTTTTTGCATGTGGATGTCCAGTTCTTTCAGTACAATTTGTTAAAAATACTACCTTTTGTCCATTGTGTTGCCTTTGTTCCTTTGTCAAAGAATAGTTGCCTATATTTATGTGAGTATATTTCTGGACCGTGAATTCAGTTCCATTTGTCTATTTATATATTTTTTCACCAATACTATACTTTGTAGTTGGAAGACTGACAATACCCAACTTCAAGACTTAATTATTCAGGTGGAAAAATTAATAATTTCTAAAAGACTCACATTTAGAAAAAAATCAGCCATCTTCATCTCGAGTGAGAAATTATCTCTGGAGGTCACTCTTTTCTAACAATATTGTCTTTCACAAGCTATTCTCTTAAATTATGTAAAAGAAACTTTGGAATGTACTCTTTCAACAGGTTTCCATTAGTCATAACCTAGGTGAAGATGAGAATATGTTCTAATTTACTAGGTAAAAGAAATTAGCTTAATTTTCACATGCAGTGAATAAGTAACAGTCCATAAAAATAGCAAATTCTTCAGGATAAGAAAAATGTTTGATGTTAAGCCTTTAATTGACTCTTCATGACAAGACATTTTAGACTGTTAATGGTTTTCACTGATGCAATACATTGAGAACTATAAAATAATAGTTATTATAAATTTAATTATAAATTTGTTACATAGGGTTGTTATAAAATTTTAAAGGAGCAAAAACACCCTCAACAGCCATCAACGTATTAAATTCCACTTGAGGAGAGGAAATAAATTACAATTGTTCTACTCTTCACTGTATCATAAACTTATTTGTCTTCAAAAATTTTTAAATCAAATAATTTACCAACCAGATCCCTTTACCCCCTTAAAATCAGGTTTAGATCTTGGTGATAAATTAAAATATGTAGAGATGCACAATAATTGTCCTAAAATGGTACCATATATGTAAAAGTGACACAGACTTTTCTCAGCTAATTTTAGTCCATAAAATTAGGATGAGACAAAAGAAAAAGCAAAGAAGAAAGACCTGGTGGAAGAAAATGAGAAAGATAAAATGGGACAGAAAGAAGAAGAGATAAAAGGTTTGTTTGGTTTTAAGTAAAAATAAAAGACATGTTTTTCATTTTCACCAAGAACTTTATTGAACAGCATATTCACTAATCAAACAAACTTTTTGGCCAACCCAATAGAAGAGAATCAAAAGGAGAAAGTGAAAATTGAAAAGCAGTAGAAAGTAGAAGAGTATATGGTATAAAAAGGAATAGGAGAAAGTGAAGTGGGAGAAAGACATGAGAGAAAGAAGCATAAGGAGTGGAGGAAAGGAAAAGGAAGGAGGAGAAAGACGAAAAGGAAGGCAAATAATAAACAAAAAAATGGGTGTGGGAAGGAGGTAAAAGAGGAGTAGAAAAGAAGGAAGAAGAGTAGAAAATAATAAAGAAAAAGGAATTAGTGAAATAAGTTCCACAAAATAAAATAAACAAAAAGTGTGCTGTAATATATGCTAATATTTCCATAAGGATGAGGAAGCTAAAAGAAGTCTTTTTTGAATAGAGTAGAATCACAACTCTGAAAAATTATTTACACCTTGTCTTGTTACCTAATCTTTTTCTTTTTATTCTTAATTCATTAACATTAATTCATTGATAAATAAATCAAAATCAATTTGTACATAGAAGTGTTGCATGGTTTAAAATTACCGTGTACCTTTGTATTTATGCATTTTCTCTTGGCCTAATATAGTGTCCTTTAATTTTATTTGTTGAATGTGCCAAAGTATGTTTATGTTTTGCCCTTTTGAAAGAACCAGATTTTGCTTTAGTAACTTATTCTATTTTTTTTTTACAACTTTTATATATTGAAATAATTTTAGACTTAAAGAGAGTTGTAAAGATAGTACATGCTTGGGTGTGCATGCCTCACCCAGCTTCCCCTAAGGGGTTACCATCTTACATATGCATGGTGTAATTACCAAATGTAATTACAATTAAATAAATTAAAGATTTTATTCTTATTTCCCAGGTGTTTTTTTTTTTTTTTTTTTTTTTTTTTTACAAATATCCTTTTTCTGCTTCAGAATCCAATCCAGGATATTACATTGCATTAAGTTGTTGAGTCTTGTTCATCTCCTTCAAACTCTAACAGTTCTATCCTTTTCTGTATTCATGACTTGACACTTCTTAAAAGTACCAGGTAAGTAAACATAAACAAATCCATCTGAGGGTAGAGGATCACTGAGATAGATTTGTCTTATGTTTATGTATGAATAAGTTGTAGTTATGTAATTTGGGAAGAACATCACAGAAGTGATGTGCCCTCATAATATCACAGCAGGGGGTGTATATTATCAATATGTTTATTACTACTGGTGGTATTAACATTGACCACTCGGTTAAGATGGTGTTAACCAGGTTGTTCATTTTTTTCCCTGTCTATGTTCTAGTCATTAGAAGTGAGTCACTAAGTCCAGCCTGAAATAAAAAGAGCCTTTAAGCTCTACCTGCCAGAGGGAAGAGTATCAAATAATTTGTTGACATTGTGTTAAATCTACGACCAGAATTTATATATTTGGTGGGAAGAAAGGATATGTTGAGGTTCTAAAAATACCTATTTTTCTTCAAGGGTTTGCTCACTAATTTTAGCATTCATTGATACATCATGATAGCAGCATTAATGAGGCTTTCTAGTGGTGATTACTTTTTTATTTACTTTATTCTTTCTACATTTATTAATTGGAATTCTTCTGTAAGGAAGAGTTATTTATTAATTCCCATTCATTTATTTATTTAATCACTTACGAATATCCATATGGAGTCATGGATGGTTTTTAGTTTTTTTGTTTATAATGTAATAGTATTGTATCACTCAAATTGTTCCAGCTTTGTCCATTGGGAGCTGAGATCTCTTTTCATTTAGCTCCTGGGTCTTTTGGGAACTCCAATCTCCATTATATTCCTTCTCCTTTTTCTCCTTTCTCCTCTTTCTTCTTTGAACACCTTCTTACTTTCTGACACTATGAAATGCTCTAGACTCACCTTGTATTTTCCATGTTCCAGCCCTAGAATAAATCAGTTATCCAGAGAGCCTGGTTCTTTTTATTGGAGAATGGTATTTTGAAATCTAGGTCTGGGCACTATGTTTGCTAAATACTACTGAGTTTCTGTATTTTTAGGTCTTCTCAGATGACAGAACTAGTCAGTGCATGCATGGACACTAAACAATGTGTATACACATATCTATCTGTACACATATCTCTGTATTTATATACATACATTTATCCATGAGTTCATTTAAACACATATGAATTCATATAAAATTCTCTGACTTCAAGCCAGTACCACAGAATTTGCCACAGAGGTCATTCTAGCATTCCTCCCTCCACTTGCTTGTTTGTTATTTTTACCCCTGACAGTGATAAACCTAGTTATGATTATCTATACTGTATTTACTTATTCATTCAAATGTAGTATAAGAAAATAGTTACAGGATTGTTAAGCTATACTCCTGTTAGAAAAACATTTATCACCTAAGAGCAGAGGGTGCCTTCTTCTCCATCCTGGTAAATATGAAAAAGAATGTAAATAAATATTAAGCACCTATTTAAAAATTCTTATAAACTCTAAACATGACAATACAGAACTAATATGTATGGAAACATTTTGTATGTAAGTAGAAAAGTAAGAAATTAAGTTAAAGTGCTCTAGGGTTATTTTCCTTTTCAGAGGGAAGATACAGATAATAATGTCAAACCTAGGTAAGTATATTTATTATATTTTTCAGACTAATTAATAAAAGAATAATAACAGAGTATATAACTTCCAAACTGATAGCAAAAAATAGTGAAAAATGACCCACCAACCCTCCAAAAGAGCAAAAACAACAACAAAACCAAAAATGAGGTAAGACAGTAGATAAAAATATGACTATGTGAGTAATGACATATTGTAAATAGCTTAAAAGATTCTTTGGAAGAAATAAAGATTGTCAGACAAAATTAAAAGAACCCAAATTTATGTCATTTACAAAATACATATCTAGTATATAAGAATAGAGAGTTTTTTACATTGTATAAATTAAATACAGAAAAATAATTTTATCTTCATATGAGTTTTTACAGCACCTAAGTTTTTTTAAGAGTTGTTCAAATTTAAGAAATTGTGTTCAAACTAAACGACTTTAAAGGTCTCTGAAGACTAATTTGTTTAAATAATCTGCTTTCCTTGCTGCTTATGTAGAGTGCTAAATGCAAATAAAGCATTAGCACATATTTATATAAAACATTAAGGGAATTAGTGATTTGTTTTACATTCTGTGTGGCTCTCTTCTTTTTTAAATATTAGACATATTTAAACTCCGTAATTAGATTGCCTTACTATACTGAAACTGAGAATGCATACTGCATAGATTTGTGTCAACCTAATCTAAATTTGGGGGAACATAAGCACTTTAATTAATGTCTCTATTTATCTATCTTAAAGTAGAGTTCACTACCTCAGTAACTTCAAAAACACGGTGATTTCTACTAGCATATAAACAAGTTTGAGGCATATAAAGACAACTGATGATTGCTATTGTAACCATAGACTCAAGTGTCAATAAATAATGCTATTATTATCAACTATCATTAAGAACATTTTTAAAATAAGGGAAATAACTTAACTCAATATTTTAGTATATAACAGATAAAAATAATTGTTTTCCTTTTGATTTCCTGCTCAGAACTTTTCTTAAAGTCCAATAGTGAGTTAAAACTTTTCTAAAATCCAGAGAAAATAGGTGCTAAAATTTTGTAAGCACCTGAATTATTTATTAGTGACTATAACTGCAGGATGCCTATCTGAATTTTCTTAAATGTTCATGCTATATGAATTATATTTAGAGGAAAGATAGATCCATTGCATTTTTCCAATTTATTATGCTTATGCAAGAATGTACATGATATTTTGTTGAAAAAAATATCTCAGAATATACATTCAACAAATTCCTTTATATAACATATTAAAATGTGTTATGCATAAGCAGAAAAATAAATATTGTCGTATAGGTTACTCAGTTTAACTCTTAATCATCTCACTGATTTTGAAGTTTAATCTAATTAGCATAAGAGAATTATGTACCTAAGATAATAACTTAAAGAAAGCAATATAAATGGTCAAAATTTTGATGATTAGTAATATTATAGAAGTGTTTTGCTACATGGTAAAATAAATATGGCAGTGATTCTACCTAGGTTTGAATAATTATAATAGGTAATTTTGTACCTTGTTTCCTCGGTCTCTTAATAGAAATATCATTAGATGAATTCTTAAAAATGTGTGGTATTTCACTGTGGCTGAATATAAAAATATTAACTATATTCCTTAGATGACTGAAAACATAAATGATTTTCTTAAATTATTAAAATTCTTAAACTTCAAACAGAGTCCTTACATTTTGTGAAAAATAAAATACCATGAGATTTCTTTTGTTTGCATATGAATATGGAACATTAAGCCTGGAAGATATATATATATATATATATATATATATATATATATATATATATATATATATATATATGATTAATGACCTACTCTTTCTGGCAGGAAAAATATGAGAGAAACACAATTTTACATTAAATACATGTTTTAGTTCTTAAGAAACAGGTAAATTCATATTATATTAATTTATTCACATATGTATTATCTCCCTATAAACATTTGTTTTTTAAAATATGTACACCATTTTCCATCAAATTAGCATTTTGAATTGCACTGCCCTGTCAATCAAGAGCATAGCTCTATAATTTTTTCTAGCTTTCAATTCTATTGAGCTTTGGTGAACAACTGGAAGCTATATTATGCTAACACTAGAAGCTGTCTTATAAAGCTTGCTCATATTTGATTTTATTCTTTCTAAAAGATAAAAACATCTAAGCCAAATTCCATATTTAAGAACATATCAGAAGAATTAAAGTAAATCTAAAGTAATCAAATTCAGCAGTTACAATTTATCATTTTTTCTGTGCCAAAGTTTATAACACATATGTCTATACATCATTAAATAATGTCATACCTAAACATATCATTAATTTGAAAAACCAAAAGTTGGCATTCAGTTATTTCAGAGCTATATTGCATTCTATTCAGTAAGTTCAGCTTCACAAACTTAAGTATCCTTTGTCACAGGCACTGTGTCTATCAGTGGCTTTGTTAACCTAATGGGTGTCCTGATAATGGTCTTTAGAAGTAAAACCAAAGATTTGGGGAAGGAAGGAAACCTATCTCCTTTATCTCAAAGCAATGAAAATACCACAACCTATATTTTCAAATATCCTTGCATGAACACTTACAGATATTAAAATTCCTGCCCTGAAATTTATATACAAATATTCTTGCTAAATTAAAAATATATATATAGAGAGAGATAAACTTGTATCCCAAATGAAATGTTCCAATAATTTATGAATTTAGTCTTAATTTAACCTTTTGTTTTTGGCAATAAGGAGAAAAATATGTCACACAGGTGTTTAGTTACAAGAGTTGTCAGCAGTGTCATGAATCAACCATTCCATCTTTAAAGTGGAATCCCAATGCAAGGTATCCTGGTAAACAATTTTCTGTCATGTGAAAAGAGAAATTAAGTGAGTCATTTATGTTTAGAAATTTGGCTGGTTTTACCCAGATTGAGCAACTGAGAAAAGAAACATGCCATAGGCAGAAATGGGAACCTGTAATTCTATGCACTTATTTTCCCCAGAGACCATGATCATGAATAAGCGAGCCAGGCATTTCCCTTTGTCTTGCATTCTGCCAGCCCATCCTCTGAACACATCATCTCACTGTGCAGCCAAGTTATAAGACCATCTGGTGCACGTAGCATTCCAGAAAATCTGTGAGATTCTGGGAAACAGTGGTCTCTAAGTGCCTGAATAAAACACTCTCACCTAAGCTAATAACTTGACAATTGTATGTTCATCCAAATGTAGATCATTATATTTAATTTTTGACCTTAATATCTGCATATGTATGTATGTATACGTGTGTGTGCCTTTCTGGGAGTTGAGGCTCTCATAGACCAACTTTCTGTAACTTGTTAAAAGATCTGAATCTTAAATATCTAGTCCACAAACATATATGATAATAGTATTTTCAGGAAACTCATTTCACCTCATAAAACTGCTCATAATTAAGAAAGTGATAAATGGAACTCTTAATTTCCCACCTCCAAATATCTCCTTCATGATGTCTTCTCAATTTCAGTACATGGCAATGTATTTTGGTCTATTTGTTCAGCCAAAACTTTGGAGTTTTACTTATTTCTTCTCTTTCTCACATACCCTACTTTCAATTATCAGCAAAAACTTTCATTTCAATTTTGAAACATAACTACTTACTGACTTGCTATTTCTCTGACCCTACTCCTCATGATCTCTTGTTTGGAAATATTGCAGTTGTCTCCCAGCTCATCTTCATGACTTTACACCTGCTCCTCTAAAGCCTATTCTTTTATTTATTTTTTTTTATTTTTAAGTGTTTTTATTGCTGTTTACTTTTATTTTATTTATTTATTTTTAAAATTTTTAGCCACATTGTGCAGCATGTGGGATCTTAGTTCCCCAACCAGAGATCGAACCCTCGCCTCCTGCATTGGAAGGCTGACTCTTAACCACTGAACCACCAGGGAAATCCCATGGCCTATCCTTGACACAGTAGCCAGACGGCTCCATTTAAATGTGAGTCAGATCAAGCCACTCTTTAATTCAAGTGCTCCAAATACTTGCCATATTAACCAACTAAAAGGTTAATAATTGACCATAAGTTAGTAAATAACTCTATCTCTACTAACTCTCTGACCTCAACTCCTATAACATTCCCTGCAATTATTCTCTTCAAAGCTTCATTTCTCTGCAACCAGCAAGCCATTCACAATCCTGCCCCAAAAGTTGTTGATCAACCTGCCTGAAATAATTCTTTCTTACACCCCTTAAGTCACTGCTCAAAAACCATAATATCACAGAAGTCTTTTCACATCACTCTCTGTAAAGAAGTAATTCTTATTCACTGTCCTTCTAACTGCCTTGCCTAACTGAATTTTTCTTCATAGCACTAATTTTCTGGCATATCATTTACATAATTTATTAAATTTGAGACATTATTAATTATAAGAAATTCTATTAGTTTATGTAGTACTAAGACAAAAAAGAGCTCACAGTTAAACTATGACAAATGGCTTTCTCATCACTTAAACATTTCATTTTATACTTTAAAAAGAGGTCTTATATACATACTCATATATATGTTTAATCATTTATTTACTCTTGTGCATATATTAATAGGAAAATAAACAGATTCCTAAAACTTTTCTTATTCAGAGTCATATATTCCAGAAACATTTTCTGATTCAGTATTTTTCTTTCTTTCTTTTTCTTTTTTTTTTTTTTTTTTTGCGGTACGCGGGCCTCTCACTGTTGAGGCCTCTCCCGTTGCGGAACACAGGCTCTGGATGCGCAGGCTCAGCATCCATGGCTCACGGGCCCAACCGCTCTGCGGCGTGTGGGATCTTCCCGGACTGGGGCACAAACCCGCGTCCTTTGCATTGGCAGGCGGACTCTCAACCACTGAACCACCAGGGAAGCCCCTGATTCAGTATTTTTAATGTCTCAATCTTTCCATTCAATGACATATTTTGTGACATCAAGAAATATGAAGATGTGTCATTTCCTGAGAGTGCCCTTCTCAGTCCCTGTGACTTTCTTCAAAACAGCTGACCCAGTGTTTATACTGCTACTCTTTTTATCTTATTCTAGGATGATGTTTCTGGGCCCAATCCTCACAGAACACTTTGTGTAAGTCAGTTATTGCTACATGGCAAACAACCAAAATACCCAAGTGACAAACAACACTGAAGTCCCTTGGCAAATTCAGCATCAGTAGGATGAAGACATGTGTTCCTCTCATAGAGACCAGGAACCGTAATGGTAGTATAGGGTGATAGTGACAAGGAGATTATTATTTGTTGAACAATAATTATAGCTACATAACATAATGGTAGTATTTTTAGGATCTTTCCTTTGAGTTGGTCACGTTCTCCAGTGAATGTTCTTCTGATCTTCTCAATAATGGGTAGAGGCCTGGTTGCTAGAGTTTGAGAGAGAAATGCATAAAATTCCTCCAAGTCTTTATATTCAATATATTGCCTTACTCTTAATAATCGTATTTTAGTGTAGTTCCTATATTTTTGATTGTGTCTGGTGTCCCCAGATCCAAAGACTCTCTGTTTCACTCACCCTAGAAAATAAAACCTCAGGCTTCTGTCCCACTATGTGAAGTGGATTGATCTGTGCATATACTGTTTAGGACATAAACTTTCAAACAATCCTGTTTTTACCTTTTGCTTCATCTCTACTTACAGTGAAAGCTGGTTGAATCACTTAGCTTTTTGCTCTGTCACAAATCACTTAAAATACCACACATTTCTTTGCCCACGATTCTGAGCTCAATAGTTTAGGTGGAGCTCCATTACAATGGTTTATTTCTGATGCATGTGTTATTGGTTGGCCTTATTTTGTTTATACCTCAGCTGGACCAGCTTTCCATGTGATATCTCGTTCTTTAGCACAGGCCTGTTCACTCGTCAGCACCATTTCAAGAGGACACTAGTGGTAGCTGCGTGGTCTCTTGCGCCTATGCTCAGGCCTCAAACAATGTCACTCCTGCCACATTTGGGGTCAAAGTAAATCACAAGTCTCATCCACATTCAAGGAGTGGGAAAATAATTACCACTACATACATGGCCATTAGCAATCTACCATACTGGTACATCAGATTCTGGACATTAGGATGTTTGTGTGAAAGAAATCAGGTGTTTCTCAGATTTCCCCACGAAAAATTTTAGTTTTTTAGGTCTCTTAACACAGTTTCCACTTATCCAATAGAGTTTTCACACTTCTATCAGTTTGTTTCTGCTGTCTTCTCTGTTATCGTTAGTCCTTCTGGGTTTAAGCCACCTTCCATACTCAAAATTAACAAAGAACAAAAACCTCTGAGCATCTCATTTATTTTAGTAGACTCCAGGGAGGAAGCAGATTGAAAGTTTGTGTTAAATTCAACATCCTTAATCTGAAGACACTATGCGACTCCTTTATCTGGAAAATTCCTGTTGAGCCTTCAAAATTCTACCTTGTGGTTCCCACCTCAGTGAAATTTTTCTTAACCACCTCACAGATGGATGTGATCACTTTCCCTTTTTTAATTTGTAGGTTTATTTACAACTTTATTATTTATTTACTACTCTACATTAGAACTGCATTAACAAAAAGGCATGGTGGTTAAAAGTGCAGGCTTTGGAGCCAGACTGCCTGGGTTCAAATCTCAACTCTACCACTTACTAGGTATATGACCCAGGCACATTTCCTAAGCTCTTAGTACCTGCCTTCATTTCTCATAGGGTTGTTTTCAGTGTTAAAGAATTAATCCATGTAATTACTTAGAACAATGCCTGAACCATATTGGGAGGTCAATAAGTGCTATTTATTATTACTATATATTTGTCTCTGAGACCAGAATATGAACTAATTATGTGTAAGAATCACATATTACTCAACTTTGCATCCCTAGTGGGGTGCTGTGTCATCACTCTGTATTTGCTGCACAAATAGGGAAATATCTCAGTACTCATGCACCTCACAAAGCCTCCTGTATAACCCCAGCATAGCCTATTCTCTCATCTTGTAATTGCCCTGGAATCCTTTGTCAGAGAGAACAAATATGCCACCCATTTGTCCTATCAATATCCTAAATGCTTCATTTCCAAACATTTTGTATTCTTGATTTCTGGTAGGCCTGATCTAGGCACAGGGAGTATATGTGGGCATGAATGAGAGACCAACCCCTCTCTTACATTTATAAGTAATTTTGTGTGTAGTAATTGAAATTTATGCTGTCGCTATGCCAGGCTCTGAGGATACAAAATCGTTCTTTCCTAATACCTAATTATCAACCCCTCAAACTCAAAGATGCGGAGGTTCCTTCTGGTTTCCCTTATTAAACGTTTTATTCAAGAGCACAGACATAATTCTCTCTCAAACTGATTGGCAATTTACTCATGCCATTTAGATGGTCAATAAGATCAAATGTCCATAAGGATGTTCATCATCAAGAGTAACATCTTTAAATGTTTGAGCATAACTTGGGTATATAATATTTTATTTAACCCTATCATCTTGCGAGGTGGATGTATCTCCCCAACATACAGAGTAAGGAACGAAGACTCACAGATATAAGTGACCTGCCAAAACTGACAAGTAAAGGAAAGGATATTTTACCCCTTAGTTTTCTGTGATCATTTGGGAAGTATTTTAATTGGAGTACTAAGGGAATTGCAGGTCCTTCAGGAGAGGCAAATTGTATGCCCATGGACTGTTTCATTAAAATGTTGAATTAGGGCTTCCCTGGTGGCACAGTGGTTGAGAGTCTGCCTGCCGATGCAGGGGAAACGGGTTCGTGCCCCGGTCCGGGAAGTGCCCCGGTCCGGGAAGATCCCACATGCCACAGAGCGGCTGAGCGCGTGAGCCATGGCCGCTGAGCCTGCGCGTCCGGAGCCTGTGCTCCGCAACGGGAGAGGCCACAACAGTGAGAGGCGCGCGTACCACAAAAATAAATAAATAAATAAATAAATAAATTAATTAATTAAAATGTTGAATTAATGTGGGCTTAGTGTTTGGGTATCTTTTTCACTGTGCTTAGAACAGTGTTCACACAGCAAACCACTTGGTAAGTATTTGTTGAATACTGAATGAATGGATAATTTGAAGAATATTTAAGATAACCACTAATTCTGCTCCTCTGGTTGCTTCATCAAAAGCGTTTCTTAATGGACCCTGTTATGGGCTGAATTGTCTTCCCCCAAAATTCATATATTAAAATCCTGACCATCAGTATATCAGAATGTGATCTTATTTGGAGTCTTTATACAGGTAATCAAGTTAATAAGAGGTCTTTAGGGTGTCCTTAATCCAATACTACTCTTATTCTAATAGAAAGAGAAAATTTGGAGACAGACACACAAAAATAATATGAGGACAATGTGAACAGACATAGGGAGAGGATGGCCAGGAAAGAGGCCTGGAACAGATTCTTCTTTCACTGCCCTTAGAAGGAACCAACTCTGCTAACATCTTGATTTTGGACTTTAGTCTCTAGAAGTGTTAGAAGATAAAATCACCAGTCTGTGATACTTCGTTACTACAACAAATCTAGCCATTTCTCACTACTCTGCCTCTCCTCCTCTGTTGCCAGCTGCCATCAACTCTTGCCAAGATTATTCAATTGTCTCTTAACTGATCTCCAAGTTTCTATCCTTTTTCTTCTAAATCTATTTTTCACAGAAGAGCCATATTATTCCTTTGAATGTATGTCACATTCATGTTACTCCTCAAAACTTTTAATATGATAAAAAACAAAGTCCTTATTATGGAGGATAAGACCATACATTATTAAGGCCTCTGCTTTCTCTCTGACCTCACCTATCCTTCTTTGTTCCTTCACCCATTTCTAGGCTCTGCCCCACCAGTACTGGCCTCCTTTCTCTTCCTTTTATGTGCTAATCATGTGTTTGGCTCTGGGCTTTGTACTTATTGTTCTCTCTCCCTGTATGCTCACCCTTGAGATATCTGAAATGCCTCTTCCTTTCACTCCCTTCAAATTTCTGTTCAAACATCACTTTGTCAATCAAGTCTCTATTGACCATATTCTATAAAATAGCACCTCAGTCTCTCATAATTCTCCATTTCACTCACCTAAATTTATTTCTCTCCAAAGTACTTATCTCTTTCTGACATAGTATATGAAGATTTAAACAATTCATAAAGAAATAAAGCAATAATTTAAGATTATCTACAGTATTTTATCACATATGAATTGAAAATATTATTAAATTTAAAAGGAAAAATGAATATTTATGTACCATTTTTTGGAATAAGCACTGTGGGTTCTTAACTTCTAGAAAGATGAAATAAAACTCAGTTACTGCCATTTGGTTGTTTTTGTTGCAGGAAGGGGGACCACTTCCAGGACCCGAGAGTGGGCTCATGTATAACACTCAGAAACGAATTGTCCAAGGAGACACATGTTGACACAGCAAGAGACTTTATTGGGAAGGGGTGCCCGGGCAGAAAGCAGCAGGGTAAGGGAACCCAGGAGAACTGCTCTGCCACGTGGCTCACAGTCTCGGGTTTTATGGTGATGGGGTTAGTTTCCTGGTTGTCTCTGGCCAACCATTCTAACTTAGGGTCCTTCCTGGTGGGGCTCGCATCGCTCAGGCAAGATGGATTCCAGGGAGAGTTGACCTCTCCCTGTGCAGTTTTTTGTTCTAAACTTGTATAAGTAACAATTGTGTAACGTGTCTCTCTTTTACCTTGTATCAGTTGCTTCGGCCTACATTATAAATAAAGAACAACTAGAAAAAAAAAAGGAGTTTGGTAGGACACATGGACTGGTGTCCTCTCTCTGTTTGACCTTTCCCGAATTCTTCCGGTTGGTGGTAGCTTGTTAGTTCCGCGTTCCTTATCAGGACCTCCTGTTGTAAGATAACTCATGCTAGTGGCTACTATCTTGCCTGGCCAGGGCAGGTGGTTTTGGTCAGTGGTTCCCCTAACACTTGATTGGCTAAGACAAAAAGAAGCCAAGATGCTTTCTAATGATTTTGTTTTATTCACCTCTTTGGATTTAAAACCTGGAAAAAAGTTTGAAAATACATATTATCTTTCCAAATAGTTACTGCAGAGTAGTATAACTATGAAAAACATCTGTTACCACACAATCAGTTTTAAATAGTTTTTATTTTGTAACACTGATTGGAGTAGGTTTCTAGATTTCTTCACATTTTCTCATCTTCCTTTGAGTGTAGCAGCCATGCTTTAGTTGAATTTTATTCTCCAAATGATATCATTTTTTAATGAATTTATGTGAATTAATTTAAAAAATAAAAATCTCATTACTGTGTGGAAATTAAACTATTTGTTTTACTACTTTGCTTCATTTTTGCTAAGTGCATATGAAAAAGCAAGTCCAAATAAACTTTTGCTTTTTTTGTGTGTGCTAAAAATCCCTATTTTGACTCCTCTGTGTGAATCCTGAGGTCTCCTATTACCTATGTTAAAATAATTGCATTTTTATTATGTAATTCCACTATATTCATACTTGTATCTGGCAATGCTGGATAAAAAATTAAGAATGTAATGCATTTATGTTGATTAATTAAATAACCTAGAAAATATCAGCATTTTATTGAAAGAAAGCTTGGAAAAACTAATTTTTCCAAAACACTACATTAAAAATTACTTAATTGCAATGACTTCTTAAATATAAAACTGTCCGGTGAAAGTTAAATTTTTCCTTTCTTTCTGCATTTTAACATAAAAATAAATGACTAAAATGATACAAAATGGATCTTTCACCAAAGCATGCCAACCAAGTGTAAATTAAATTTTGTTTTTGTTTGGTTTAGAGGATTGACTTCTACTTACAATCCATAATATTTGTATCTCAACATATATCTAATTTTGTCTAACTATTGTGGTTTTTGCATATTCGATTCTGAAAAACTTACAGAGAATTTTAATTGGCCTGATATAGTATGAGAAAAGTAAATTTATAAAACTTCAATTTTTACTGATACAGAATTGAAACAACTGCACTTGTTAAAATGACATGCTATTTTACCTATTGTGTGACACACTGTAAGAAACTGTGCTTCTACTATCCTACTCCTTCACATGGAGCTTTAAAAAGAATTAATATAATCCACATTGTTATCACATAACAGTGCTATTTTGCAGCTGGTTGAGGCTCCTCACTGTTTTGAAAATGGTTTCAAGGGGATATAAAAATGTCCAACTGTAAGAGCAATGGCAGTCATAGTTGAATAGCTATCAATGCTTTAGGAAGTAAATGAAAACATCCAACAGACAGTACTTCTAAAAATCAAAGGATATTCAACCTCTTTTTTAGCGTATTTAGCCAAACACTGCTATGATGATGTCTTTAAAAATTCCTGTTTTTACATCACTTCATTTAGGCTGTTTGGCCATTTTATGTTTCTTTTTCACACTGAAGACAAGACTTTTTACATATATTTGAAAGAAACATTATTTTAATTATACACAAAAGTTCTTTAATAACACCTTCCAGCATCACAGGAAATAAAATTCAGTCATTTTTCCAATGAAAAAACATTATTCAAGGTGGCCATTATGCAACTTTAAATGTAAGATTGTAGTAGTTTTCTAGGCAATTCAGTTTTTTTTTTTAAAAACATCAAATTTCCTGCTTGGTGTTGAAACGAATTTCTAGGTCCAAGAAAAAGCTGCTTCTACCCAGGGTGCCACACATGCAAACTGAAACTTAGATAACTTTCGTGTCCCTGTAAACCCTGTGTTTGACCAGGAACACCAGTAAGTCCCCTACATATGAACCCTCAAGTTGTGAACTTTCAATGATGCAAACATGCATCTGATTCCAGCAAGGAACCAGAACCTGTGCCATCAACTCCAGGCATGAGTGAAACTGCAGCTTGGCTTCCATCTCCTATTGCTGACCATCCTTCAGCTCTACCATCTCCCACCTCCACTCCCTCCTCCAGTCAGTAACTCTTCTTGCCCGTTCACTTGATGCCAGCACCTGTATACCAGCTGTTGTACTGTACTACTGTACATTTCAAGGTACTATACTGTGAGATTAAAAATGTTTTCTTCATTTTTTGTGTTTGTTTTTTATATATTATTTGTGTGAAAAGTATTATAAACCTATTAGAATACAGTACTATATAGCCAATCATGTTAGTTGGGTACCTAGGCTAACTTTGTTGAACTTACAAACAAATTGGACTTACAAATGTGCTCTTGGAATGGAACTTGTTCGTATGTAGGGAACTTACTGTATCCAGTCCACCAATCCCCAAAGGCAAAGTCAGCTCTGAGCCTTCTCACCCCAAATATGGTTGACTATGTGACCCCAACCAATCAGATATTTTCTATTTTTTCTTCCTTATTCTGTATTCTTTATCCTATAAGAGCTTCCTTTTTGCATTTCTCTAAATGGAGACTGCCCACCTCATGAAGTGTTAAGTAGTTTGTTTGTATCATTTAACTTGTTTTCTTTAATCAATTTTTAACAGTTTTGGTGAAGAGGAATAAAATCCAAAGCTGACTGCTAATGGCCTATGGGAAAATATGAAGTGAAGATACATGAAAGGTATAGAGAGATGGACTAACATAAGTATAATGAAACTTCC
The DNA here is from genome assembly GCF_949752795.1 of Hyperoodon ampullatus. Lineage (NCBI taxonomy): Eukaryota > Metazoa > Chordata > Mammalia > Artiodactyla > Ziphiidae > Hyperoodon > Hyperoodon ampullatus. The sequence goes on from NC_136914.1 coordinate 102,206,995, forward strand.
AGGAGGAAGATAGAGAGAGAATGCTGATATAATAACTTTTTAAAGAATAAATACATATATACTTAAAGCACAGTAAATCCTAAGAAGCATAGATAAATGTAAACCTATGCCTATTTTACTTGTAAAATTGCATATCAAAGTTATAGAGATTATTTTCAAAGTAACAAGTGCAAAAGTTTGGTTGTCTTCAAAGATGACTTTTAACAGCAATAATAGAAGCCAAAGCCAGTGGGAAATATTTTCAGAGGGAAACTAATGGTGTAGCTAGAATTCCATAAACAATGTGTGAAATTATATTTCAAAAATATGAAATTATTACATTTTCAGATTTTTTTAAAAACTGAGTTATTTAATGAACAAATATTAAGATAAAGAAAATCATCCCAAGATAAAGGTTATGAAAGCATAAAAAATAGAGAATAAAGAAATATAGTACACATGTACAAGTTCATCCAGGCAAAAAGGTGGGTCAAAAATATATGGCTCAAACATTAGCCAATAAGAGCATGTAAACTGAAGGGTAGAGATTGGAGTGAAAATATTTATCTTTTACTTTATTTTTTTTTAAGATCAAAGTAGAGTTTATAATACAAAGGTGTGAATGCTGCTTACACGAAGCTTATAATTTTCCTTACCTATCTGAAATTAGTTTTACCTTTTTTTTTTTTTTTTTGCGGTACACGGGCCTCTCACTGTTGTGGCCTCTCCCATTGCGGAGCACAGGCTCCGGGCGCGCAGGCTCAGCGGCCATGGCTCACGGGCCCAGCCGCTCCGCGGCATGTGGGATCTTCCTGGACCGGGGCTCGAACCCGTGTCTCTTGCATCGGCAGGCGGACTCTCAACCACTGCGCCACCAGGGAAGCCCAGTTTTATCTACTTTTTAAAGAATATAATTAGCATTCTGTGTACTTATAGTACAGTTTCAGCTTGTGATTCACTGCTAAGTTCTCTTGATACATTCAAATGCATCAGAAATTTGGATAGTGTCATCCTTAATAGAAAGAAATTTCTACTTGGAGCCTTTTTGATTGGTTTCAATCTGATCTCTGCCTCTTTTGCATATCTCTTTTCCCCAAATCTCCATTGATTCTTCTCATACTGGAGAGTCTTTTTACCTCTTTTAGGCTTAATCCTCTGAACACACATTGTTCAATTTCCTCTTTGCTTACTTTTTTGCAATGTACATTCTCCAGTCACTTTTGGAGAATAGGAATGTCTGAATTTGAAAAAGTTTAAGAGGCACAAATTAAGATATTAGCTGTTATTTTTCCTAAATTTTACACCCCATTCTCTTCAATCCCAAATCAGGAGAGATCCCTCCCTCTCTTTCTCCAGTGCAAGTGTCACCTCAGGGAGCAATCTATAGGAGTAAAACTACTTAACATGTGTGTGGCTATTATAGCCTAGATATTTGCACACTCCACAAAATCCACATGTTGAAATCTTAATCCTCATGTAATAGAATTAAGGAGATGGGGCCCTTAGGAGGTGATTAGGTCCCCTAATGAATGACTAGGTGCCCTCATGGGTGAGATTAGTGCCCTTATAAGAAGACAAATGAGAGCTTGCTCTCTCTGCTCTCCATCATATGAGGATACAAGGAGAAGGCAGCCATCTGTCAGACAGGAAAGAGTTCTCACTAGACACTGAATCTGAGTGTATCTAGATCTTGGACTCCCAAGCCTCCAGTGCTGCAAGAAATAAATCTGTTGTTTCAGTCGCCCAGTCTACGGTAATTTGTTATTGCAGCCTAAACCGACTAAGACAGTGGCCTGGGGTGGCCCTAAAGAAAAATCAGTGGTAAAAAAAATAGGTTTTTGCTGTTTTTGGAATTTCTCTTCTGTTACTTAATTCTTTGATATATAATGGAAATTCTTTTGCTCAGCACTTTACTCCTTTGGCACAAATCTTTGACAAACCCCATCACATATTTTCTCTAAAGATGGATCAAATTAGACTAGGTGAGGCTAATTACTATTTACTCTAATTACTGTTTACCACACCTGCATGTGTATTTTTCTCATTATAATGTCATTACCATAAGATAGATGTCCCCTTCTTAGGGACAACAACTGATGCATGCACATTTTCTGAAACATTAGCCTCACTTGGTTAAATTCAACTGTACTCTTACAATTTCTCTTTTTTTTTGGTATGTGGTTCCAAGAATGGGAAATTTCTAGAATTTTCCTTATTTTCCCTTGATTTACCTCTTCACCTTTCCTTCCTCTTTCTTGCTCTCTTTTTCTTTCTCTCTCTCTCCACCTCTAGCTCTTGCTCTCTCTCACTCTCTCCTCACACCTCTCCATCCTTGACAAATTCTTTTTGGTTTCTCATGAATGTAGTTACTTAATACCTGTATTTCTATAAACAAATCTTGATACTCCTCTCTCTGCTATAGAAAAGGAAGGAAACTGTTGACTTACACACTTAGGATGCTAAGGTTTAACAATGGGAAGGGGCAGTGTAGAATTTTTGTCTTATATTTGCATCTTTGAATTCTAATATAATTTCTAAATTTTTTTGTAAATACTCCTACTCATAAATTATACTACATGATATTTCAGGGCTTGGAAAATGAAATTTAATTTTAGACATGATGAAACAGAATGCTATAGAGATAGAGAAATGGAACTAGAAAACTTTTATAAAGAGTATTAAAATATTTATACAGGTATCAATTCTATGTTCAAATAATATTCACACTTCATTTTATCTCTTCAGTTTCTAATGATAATTCTGATCTTGTAAAATACTTTGCAGAGCTGTTCTTCCCAATTCAGTGATTTTTAATCAGTCAATCAGCTCTTACAGTTTTCAAAACTTTGGGTATTAAACTTTATCTACTTAAATCCAGTGAGATTCGTAGCTAGTAAAACAGGTATAAAACTATATTTTTACTAGAAGAAATAGTGGGCATGTCTGTGTTGATATTCTTTAAAGGATGATCAAAAAGATAGTTGAAATACAATGTGAAATAATTATAAAATAGCAGCAATTTAAGGGAAAATAAGCACAAAAAATGTCCTCTGACACGTAGGCTCTTCTATGTGTTCCTCTGAAGAAATATATTGGTTTCTTCTAGAAACATTCTAAAAAAATTCTCAAGGTCTTTTTTTTCATTCCATATTATAGTGTTTATGGCTGCTTACTTTTTAAGTTATTCTGAATTTTTGAGAATTGCTTTTTTTTAGAAGTTATTTTAATTCTGGAGGAGCACTGACCTTTTAAAGATTTTAAAATTCATGAAACTATAATATAGAAAAGTCATTGTAATAATGTCTGTACTCAATATAACATATGAAGTGCATCTGAAATACATTATTCTTAGAGCTCACTTTGGAAAACTTAATATCTTATATTGATATGTATATTGAATTTGGTATATTTCAGGAAGCACTTCCAAATTTGTTGGAATTCCTAGGCTTGAATTTTTCACGGGAAAAAAAAAAAACCACTTTCCTGTAGGTTTTTGGTACTTAGAACATATAGCATAAACTTTGTTCAGTCTCTTCAACTAACATATCTGCTAGTATTATTGGGAAGAATTTAAAACATTACAAAATCTAATGTATAAAAATGTTATTTTACCTGATAAGATTTTGGATTGCAGAAAGACAATACTTGTGAATTTGAAGTAACTTGTCAAGATTCTTTATTTCATATTTATGGACAGGCACATATAGTTATTAAAGATGTTATGATAGAAGATGGCGGAAAAGTAAGACACGGAGATCACCTTCCTCCCCACAAATAAATCAGAAATACATCTACTTGTGGAACAACTCCTATAGAACACCTACTGAATGCTGGCAGAAGACCTCAGACTTCATAAAAGGCAAGAAACTCCCCCATGTACCTGGGTAGGGCAAAAGAAAAAAGAAAAACCAGAGACAAAAGAATAGGGATGGGACCTGCACCAGTGGGAGGGAGCTGTGAAGGAGGAAAGGTTTCCACACACTAGGAAGGCCCTTCGTGGGTGGAGACTGCCGGTGGCAGAGGGGGGAAGCTTCAGAGCCACGGAGGAGAGCTCAGCAACAGGGGTGCTGAGGGCAATGTGGAGAGATTACTGCACAAAGGATCAGTGCCAACCAGCACTCACCAGCCCAAGAGGCTTGTCTGCTCACCTGCCGGGGCAGGTGCAGGCTGGGAGCTGAGGCTCGGGCTTGGAGGTCGATCCCAGGGAGAGGACTGGGGTTGGCTGAGTGAACACAGCCTGAAGGGGTCTTGTGCACCACGGCTAGCTGTGAGGGAGTCCGGTAAAAAGTCTGTAGATGCCGAAGAGACAAGAGACGTTTTCTTGCCTCTTTGTTTCCTGGTGCGGGAGGAGAGGTGATTAAGACCGCCGCATAAACGAGCTCCAGAGATGGGCACAAGCCACGGCTATCAGCACAGACCCCAGAGATGGGGATGAGATGCTAAGGCTGCTGCTGCCACCACCAAGAAGCCTCTGAGCAAACACAGGACACTATTCACACCTCTCCTCCCGGGAGTGTGTGCAGCCTGCCACTGCCATAGTCCTGTGATCCAGGGAAAACTTCCCAGGGAGCACAAATGGACGCCTCAGGCTACTGCAACGTCATGATGGTCTCTGCCGCTGCAGGCTCGGCCCGTGCTCCGTACCCCTCCCTACCCCCGGCCTGAGTGAGCCAGAGCCCCTGAATCAGCTGCTCCTTTAACCCTGTCCTGTCTGAGCAAAGAATAGATGCCCTCAGGCGACGTACACGCAGAGGCGGGGCCAAGTCCAAAGCTGAACCCTGGGAGGTGTGCGAACAAAGAAGAGAGAGGGAAATTTCTCCCAGCAGCCTTAGGAGCAGCGGATTAAATCTCCACAATCAGGCTTCACTGGTGGTGCAGTGGTTGAGAGTCCACCTGCCGATGCAGGGGACATGGGTTTGTGCCCCGGTCTGGGAAGATCCCACATGCCGTGGAGCAGCTGGGCCTGTGAGCCATGGCCGCTGAGCCTGCGCGCCTGGAGCCTGTGCTCTGCAACGGGAGAGGCCACAAGAGTGAGAGGCCATTGTACTGCAAAAAAAAAAAAAAAAATCTCCACAATCAACTTGATGTACCCTGCATCTGCGGAATACTTGAATAGATAATGAATCATCCCAAATTGAGGAGGTGGACTTTGGGAGCAACTATATATATGTATATTTTTTTCCCTTTTTCTTTTTTTGTGAGTGTGTATGTGTATGCTTCTGTGTGTGATTTTGTCTGCATAGCTTTGCTTTTACCATTTGTCCTAGGGTTCTGTCTGTGCATTTTGTTATTTTTTTTATTACAATAAAAATATTTTTCATAATAAATATTTTTATTTTTTATTTCATTAACTTTATTTTATTTTACTTTATATTATCTTCTTCTTTCTTTATTTTTTTCTCCCTTTTATTCTGAGCCCAGTGGAGGACAGGTTGTTGGTGCCCCTGCCAAGCATCAGGGCTGTGCCTCTGAGGTGGGAGAGCCAAGTTCAGGACACTGGTCCACAAGCCACCTCTCAGCTCCACATAATATCAAATGGCAAAAATCTCCCAGAGATCTCCATCTCAACGCCAAGATCCAGCTCCACTCAATGACGAGCAAGCTACAGTGCTGGACACCCTATGCCAAACAAATACCACGATAGGAACACAACTCCATCCATTATCAGAGAGACTGCCTAAAACCATAATAAGGCCACAGACACCCCCAAACCCACCACCAGATGTGGACGTGCGTACCAGAAAGACAAGATCCAGCCTCATCCACCAGAACAGAGGCACTAGTCCCCTCCACAAGGAAGCCTACACAACCCACTGAACGAACCTTATCCACTGGGGACAGACACCAAAAACATAGGGAACAACAAACTTGCAGCCTGCAATAAGGAGACCCTAAACACAGGTTAAGCAAAATGAGCAGACAGAGAAACACACAGCAGAAGAAGGAGCAAGGCAAAAATACAACAGACCTAAAAAATGAAGAGGAAATAGGCAGTGCACCTGAAAAAGAATTCAGAATAATGATAGTAAAGATGATATAAAATCTTGAAAATAGAATGGAGGAAATACAAGAAACGTTTAACAAGGACCTAGAAGAACTAAAGAGCAAACAAACAGTGATGAACAACACAAAAAATAAAATTAAAAATTCTCCAGAAGGGATCAATAGCAGAACAACTGAGGCAGAAGAACAGATAAGTGACCTGGAAGATAAAATAGTAGAAATAAATACTGCAGAGCAGAATAAAGAAAAAGGAATGAAAAGAATTGAGGACAGTCTCAGAGACATCTGGGACAACATTAAATGCACCAACATTCAAATTATAGGGGTCCCAGAAGAAGAAGAGAAAAAGAAAGGGATTGAGAAAATATTTGAAGAGATTATAGTTGAAAACTTTCCTAATATGGAAAAGGAAATAGTTAATCAAGTCCAGGAGGCACAGAGAGTCCCATACAGGATAAATCCAAGGAGAAACCCAACAAGACACATATTAATCAAACTATCAAAAATTGAATACAAAGAAAAAATATTAAAAGCGGCAAGGGAAAAGCAACAAATAACATACAAGGGAATCCCCATAAGGTTAAGAGCTGATCTTTCAGCAGACACTCTGCAAGCCAGAAGGGAGTGTCAGGACATATTTAAAATGATGAAGGAAAAAAAGCTACAACCAAGATTACTCCACCCAGCAAGGATCTCATTTGGATTTGATGGAGAAATTAAAACCTCTATAGACAAGGAAAAGCTAAGAGAAGTCAGCACCACCAAACCAGCTTTAAAACAAATGCTAAAGGAACTTCTCTAGGCAGGAAACACAAGAGAAGTAAAAGACCTACAATAACAAACCCAAAACAATTAAGAAAATGGGAATAGGAACATACATATCGATAATTACCTTAAATGTAAATGGACTAAATGCTCCCACCAAAAGACACAGATTGGCTGAATGGATACAAAAAGTAGGCATAGAGGGAACTTTCCTCAATATAATAAAGGCCATATATGAAAAACCCACAGCCAACATTGTCCTCAGGGGTGAAAAACTGCAACCATTTCCACTAAAATCAGGAACAAGAAAAGGTTGCCCACTCTCACCACTATTGTTCAACATAGTTTTGGAAGTTTTAGCCAAAGCAATCAGAGAAGAAAAAGAAATAAAAGGCATCCAAATCGGAAAAGAAGAAGTAAAGTTGTCACTGCTTGCTGATGACATGATTTACTTACAGAAGTAAAGCTGACACTGTTTGCAGAGAATCCTCAAGGTGCTACCAGAAAACTACTCAGAGATAATCAATGAATTTGGTAAAGTAGCAGGATACAAAATTAAAGCACAGAAATCTCTTGCATTCCTATACACTAATGATGAGAAATCTGAAAGTGAAATTAAGAAAACACCCCCATTTAGCATTGCAACAAAAAGAATAAAATGTTTAGGAATAAATGTACTTAAGGAGACAAAAGACCTGTATACAGAAAATTATAAGACACTGATGAAAGAAATTAAAGATGATACAAATAGATGGAGAGATATACCATGTTTTTGGATTGGAAGAATCAATAGTGAAAATGACTCTACTACCCACAGCAATCAACAGATTCAATGCAATCCCTATCAAACTATGACTGGTATTTTTCACAAACTAGAACAAAAATTTCACAATTTGTTTGGAAACAGAAAAGACCACTAATAGCCAAAGCAAACTTGAGAAAGAAAAACAGAGCTGGAGGAATCAGGCTCCCTGACTTCAGACTATATTACAAGTTACAGTAATCAACACAGTATGGTACTGGCACAAAAACAGAAATATAGATCAATTGAATAGGATAGAAAGCCCAGAGATAAACCCAGACACATATGGTCACCTTATCTTTGATAAAGGAGGCAAGAATATACAGTGGAGAAAAGACAGCCTGTTAAATTAGTGATGCTAGAAAAACTGGACAGCTACATCTAAATGAATGAAATTAGAACACTCCCTAACACCATACACAAAAATAAACTCAAAATGGATTAAACACCTAAATGTAAGGCCAGAAACTATCAAACTCTTAGAGGAAAACAGGCAGAACACTCTATGACATAAATCACAGCAAGATACTTTTTGACCCAACTCCTAGAGAAATGGAAATAAAAACAAAAATAAACAAATGGTACCTAATGAAACTTAAAAGCTTTTGCACAGCAAAGGAAACCATAAACAAGACCAAAAGACAACCCTCAGAATAGGAGAAAATATTTGCCAATGATGCAACTGACAAAGGATTAATCTCCAAAATTTCCTAGCAGCTCATGCAGCTCAATATCAAAGAAACAAACAACCCAATCCATAAATGGTCAGAAGACCTAAATAGACATTTCTCCAAAGATGATATACAGGGGCTTCCCTGGTGGCACAGTGGTTGAGAGTCCGCCTGCCAATGCAGGGGACATGGGTTCGTGCTCCAGTCCGGGAAGATCCCACATGCCACAGAGCGGCTGGGCCCGTGAGCCATGGCCGCTGAGGCTGCGTGTCCGGAGCCTGTGCTCTGCAATGGGAGAGGCCACAACAGTGAGAGGCCCACATACCGCAAAAGAAGAAGATATACAGATTGCCAACAAATGCATGAAAGAATGCTCAACATCATTAATCATTAGAGAATGCAAATCAAAACTACAATGAGATATCATCTCACACCTGTCAGAATGGCCATCATCAAAATATCTACAAACAATAAATGCTGGAGAGGGTGTGGAGAAAAGGGAATCCTCTTGTCCTGTTGTTGGGAATTTAAAGTGATACAGACACTATGGAGAAGAGTATGGAGGTTCCTTAAAAAACTAAAATTAGAACTACCATATGACCTAGCAATCCCACTACTGTGCATATATCCTGAGAAAACCATTACTCAAAAGGAGTCATGTACCAAAATATTCATTGCAGCTCTATTTACAATAACCAGGACATGAAAGCAACCTAAGTGTCCATCAACAGATGAATGGATAAAGAAGATGTGGCACATATATACAATGGAATATTACTGAGCCGTAAAAAGAAATGAAACTGAGTTATTTGTAGTGAGGTGGATGGACCTTGAGTCTGTCATACAGAGTGAAGTAAGTCAGAAAGAGAAAAACAAATACCGTATGCTAACACATATATATGGATTCTAAGAAAAAAAGGCCATGACGAACCTAGGGGAAAGATGGGAATAAGGATGCAGACCTACTAGAGAATGGAGTTGAGGATACAGGGAGGGGGAAGGGTAACCTGGGATGAAGTGAGAGAGTGGCATTGACATATATACACTACCAAATATAAAATAGATAGGTGGTGGGAAGCAGCCACATAGCACAGGAAGATCAGCTCGGTGCTTTGTGACCACCTAGAGGGGTGGGATAGGGAGTGTGGGAGACACAAGAGGGAAGAGATATGGGGACATATGTATATGTATAACAGATTCACCTTGTTATAAAGCAGAAACTAACACACCATTGTTAAGGAATTATACTCCAATAAAGATGTTTAAAAAAAAAAGATTTTATGATAGGGTAGAGCTAAATCAGTGTTAGTACACACATTGTGTTTAGTACAAAAATAATCCATTCAACCATGCTATTTAAAATATAAATTATATTTAAATGTTTCAGAATACCTAAAAGACAGATCAGTCCTAGAAAGCAGTTGATGAGAATCAGTTCTCTTTATAAGAACTGTAAAGGAATAAACTACTTTTATTTTATTCCTCATTGGACTGCTTCTTATAAACAGCTCCTAATCTGACATCTAACACTCCATTTTCTAATATAAAGATAGAAAACAAGGAAAAATCCAACAGTCTCCAAATGCATCCCAAGAGAGTACTAACAATATTGCTTTTATTTTCCCTTCAATATTATTTTTCCTTCAATATTCTGTATTGATAAAGAGCCTCATCAGAAGAATAAGGGAAGAGGGTAAAAACTATTTCACTGAATATTCCTTGAATTTAGTTCGTTTCAATCATGAAAAGCAAAGAAAAATATTTAGTACAAATATTTATGCAAAACAAAGACAATTAGTTTGAATGCATCCATGATAAGAGTTCTGACTTTGAACTGAAATACACATTAAATGGGGGGCCATGGTTTCTAGTTAGCTGCTCAGGTGTTAGTTAGAAATACTGTACAGTAATCCCAAATGGTGTAGCTGAGTTCATGGTACAGAAAAAGGTAGCAGATAGTAAGATGCTAGGGCAAATGTTAATGTATAGTACTTGATCACATAAAAGCAGGTTCAAATAGGCAGCACTTAAAAAATTACCAATATTCATTTTAAGACAGTCTTTCACCTCCTTGTTTTCCTTGCCCTTTTTAATTGCTAGTCAAAAGGAAATAGCATGAGCTCTCAATTTGAATGTCACAAAGTTTAGTATTTACTTTAATTGTTGATAATTCTGAAACTGACCCAATTAAATGCTGATTTTAAAAGTGAATGCATCCAACTTTTCCTGATTTGAGAAAACGTTTATTGTATAGTACTATTTACTTTTTGTTTGTTGGTTTTAAGTAGATATTATTTAAGAGTGTTAAATACTTTAACTTTATTCAATGAGGTTTGTTTTCTTCCCAACATTTATATTAAATGTTTATTTCTGATTCTGTTAAGAAGATATCATATTTCTTTTCCATTAATCTGTTAGAGTTAATTAATAAAAATTATTTTCAAAATGTTAAACTCTTATTGCATTCTTCATTTTATCTAATTGGATTCAGTTTCTTAAATTTTGGTTTGTTTGGGGTTTTGCATTCATAACTATGAATATAATAGTCATGTAATTTTCCTTTCTCTTCCTCTCCTTGTCTGATTTTTGTACCAATGTTTACAAACTTTAAGAATGATTACAAAAAAAGAGAATGATTACAGAATATATATATATATATATATATATATAGTTCTATTGCCTAGACAAAGAATTTGGATAAGATGAAAATATGTCCCTTAAAATTTTGGTGAAACTGACCTATAAAACCCTCTAAATTTAATGTTTTATTAATGAAAAATATTAAAATAAGTACTTTTATTTAATAAATAATAAATTAAATAAAGCTATAACGAGATCCCATTTTATTCAATTCAGTTTTGCTTGGTATTTTTGTTTAGTGACAATTTATATAAGATTTCACATCTTGCCTCAACTATATGTACTATATTTTAAAGTTTCTCTATATCCTGCTGTTTATCCCTTTTTACTAATAATATTTTTTCCTTATTTTTTTTCTCTGGATTAATCACACCAAAGGTTTGTCTAGTTTATTACTCTTTTCAAATAACAATTTTGATTTTGTAGATTCTCTTCATTTATTTTTATTTTAGTTTTAATCAAAATATATTCTTATTTTAAAAATTACGTGTTTTTATTGTTTAGTGTTTATTCCCTTTAGCATTTTCCTGACTACTCATTGGATACTTATTTATTTTTTTTATTTATAAGTTTTCAGTTCAATACATTTCCCTCAATGCACTATTTTGCTACATTCCTCAGGCTTGAGATATAGTCTTTCTATATGTGTTGCAAATAGATAGATAGATGATTGATAGATGGATAAATATGCATGTACATACATGAGCTATATAGGCATATATATTATTTTCCAATAAGATTCGTCTTTTGACTCATGAATTTGTAAGTCCCTAATAAATAGTATTTTAAATTTTATCATTTTGTATAACTTTTTTTTTTTTTTTTTTTTTTGTGGTACACAGGCCTCTCACTGTTGTGGCCTCTCCCATTGCAGAGCACAGGCTCCGGATGAGCAGGCTCAGTGGCCATGGCTCATGGGCCCAGCCGCTCTGCGGCATGTGGTATCTTCCCGGACCAGGGCACAAACCCTCATCCCCTGCATCGGCAGGTGGACTCTCAATCACTGCGCCACCAGGGAAGCCCCTATAACTTTTGATTTAATTCCATGAGAACATAGTAATGTTCTCAGTGATACTTAATATTGAGGCTGTGTTGACAAAATCTTTTGACCTGAGTGACATTTTTAAGAGTTTCATAAGTCTTTGCAATGAATGTTTACCCTATAAGTGTTAGATGCACAATTTAATACAGAAATTTGTTAGATAAAGCTTGATAGTTGTGATTTGCCATAACATTACTGATTTTAGATTGTTTGGCTTAATTACAATGAATGATATGTATAAATAGTACACCATTAGGTATGTACACTTAAACATTTTTATATGATCTTCTGAAGTAGGCATTTTGTTATCAAGTATGATCCCCTCTACTACAGATGATGTTTTTGTCTTAGAATATTTTTCTGCTATAAATATAGCTATAATTGCTTTCTTTTGGTTAGTGTTTGCCTGATGTAATATTTTCCATCATTTTATTCTCAATATTTTTATGATTTTATGATTTAGATGTGTCTTTTTTAAACAGCATATAGATTTGTATGCTTTAAAACAACTCATTATTAATCTTTATTGTTTAACAGGAATGTTACTCTATGTATTTTCCTTAATGACATAGGCAATATCTATTCATATCATATTTATGTTTGAGCTTATTTTTATATATTTCTTTTGTCTCTTTTAAAATTCATTTTATGAATCAATAAAATATGTTCTACTTATTTTACCATTTCCTTTCTATTGGTTTAGAAATTATACTTTCCATTTATGCTTTTTAGTGGCTAACTTAAAACGTTAAAATATACATATATGTAATTTCCCATATCTTAATTTGAATGATATCTTGCCTACGTCTCTTGAAGTTTAAAAAGATTTTTAATGCATTAACTCTGGTCATCCCCCTTGAAAATTATGTTATGTATTATTGTTGTCAAATCTTTCAGTATTGCCTATTTCTAATCATATATTAGCTATTAATTTATTATTATTTTATTCAAGAATGTTGAGATGATCCTATGGGTTTTCAATATAATGTGTACTCCATTTTTCTCATATCTCAGAAATACTTTCTAGAGAATTTATCTCAAAGTCCGCCTCATGAAATTGTGTGTTTCAAGATAGAGTCATGTGGTTCAGTGTTATTCTATAAACTCAGAGTTCACTATTTATTAATGTGATAGATATCTTTAATTTTTACATCTTTGTCATTCTTCTTTTCTCAGACTATTAAACTAAAGTATTTCAACTTTTTATAGGTTTATTTCAGAATAATAGGAACTAGTAATATTTACTCTAAATTTGAAAAATATCTTTAGAGTTACATTATAAACTTCTACTACGCATACACAATACATCATGACTTTCCCATACTTTTTAGCCTGTCCTCTATACCAGGCTCTCAAATAGTTAAGAATCCATAAGCTAAGCAAATTTTTCCCAAAAGCTTTCACTTTGTTCACCCATGCTATTATGATCCTTAAAATATTTGCATTGCAACATTATAACAGAAATGATAGGAAATATTAAGTCTCACTTTAATAAGGAAGATGAGCTCTTTTTATTGACATTCTTATTTGTTTAATTACATATCTCTTATTTTTAACCTCACTTAAGTATTGCAGAACAGGTACTGGGATTAGAAATATTAAAGATTTCTAGACATAAGAGTTGTTTAAAGTGGATTTTTAAAAACTCATTTGAATGTACATTTATGACAATTTTAGAATGATTTTAACTATTTTTTTTTAAATTACACAAAATACTATTTAATTATTCCAAATGTCATCTGTTAGACATACAAAGAAATTTGCCAAGGTTAATTGGTTGAATTTTCTAACTCCATTAATGCTGCACCAACACATGTAGTTATTTCTTAAGCATGATGGCTAGCTGTTGTGATCCTCATTAAATAATGACACTATTTTGTATAATGTTTCAAAGTAGTAAGTTTGGGCTTGAAAAAATGCAGCCATGTACAGCCTCTATGACTTAAGCAGATAGGCCTTATTCAACTCTTGGTGAAGTACGTTTACATCATGTGACTTTAGAGGTACTGAATAGAACTCTGCCTAAAAACTAAAGTCAGATGTTATACAATTTATTATTGTTTTAAAGTTTCAAACTTTTGTTAGGTTGCAAGTGCCTCTGATAATACAATATTTTGGGTTTCAAGTTGCTTCATTTATCCTTCAATTTGAATTTGATTCTTTGCTTCAGATTTTTCAGGAAATGAGAAAGCTAATATTCCCTCTGATGTTTGAGACAGAGAGAGGTGTGGAACCACCATTAGACTTGAAGAACTTAGAAAGTGAAAGATGGAGACAAAAGAACTAAAGTTGACTTCTTCAACGTCTTGTGTTTGGGAGAAACAGTGTTATTATATGGTGCATCAGAATTAGAGGCAATATGAGCCCCTCAGATAAAAATTCCTCTGTTAGACACAATAAAAATGTTTCTCCAAAAGCCAAAATATAAAAATAAGAGTAATATGTATTATTGATAGTCCAGTCCCCTAAGATATTGAATATAGAGTTGATCAAGTTGTAAAGTTCTTACAACTGAAATAACAGGAAATAGTGGTTTTTACTAAGGTTTCATATTTCATATCTACATTAGCCTGGTCGTTAATGTATAGCAAAGATGGTTTAGTGGGGTCTGTGGTGAAGATGAACGGGAAAGTACATATCTCTTCTGTTTGTTCCCCTAACAGATTTATGAATATTACCTTCATTTATGTAAATGTACAAAAAGTTAAATACTGAAACATTATTTACTTAATTAAAAATAATAAAAGCTACATAAAATTAAAAAAAAATAAATACTATACTCATTCATATTTAACATATATTTGGTAAATCACTATCATCAGCTACACACCATTCCATTTATCAAAAAACATTCCCAACAGCCATATCTCCTATGAAATAATGAAGATAATATGGTCACACTTGATTAAATGACTACTTTCCCCAAAAAATATTGCTATATTTTCAGTGTTTTCTAAAGTTTGATACTCATATGCACAACAGGTAACATATGAGATACTGTAATTTCGAGTACACTAAAGAGGCAAATATGCTGGGCAATATGTAACCCCTTCTTAGGGCATGGGGGCATAAAGGAAAGGGAATCTAATGAAAGAATAAAGGTTAAGAAGAGGGTGATAAGCAAATCCCAGGCTATGTTTTTCAGGTTCTGTGACATTGCTATAATCATATATTGCACATCCACACACACATACATGCATACACAAACATACAGCCCCCAAAATACCCAGCATGAAATATCAAATTATGAAACACTGCTATACTAACAAGAGTGATGATTCCAAGGGTAAACTATGTGCTATCAGAGCATGCTTATGCCCAGATAACTGTGGAGAGCATGGCCTACTGAGGGAGTTTAGTTCATGGAGTCAAGGACCAAGTGATTTGAGAAGATTAAGGTGTAGTTTAGATTTTGACTGAGAATCAGTTCCATTTGATGGGCTGGAAAATTTAAAGCTACATTTACAGAGTACACTTGCAGCTAGTATTCTTTTTTCTTTTTTTAATAGATCTTTATTGGAGTATAATTGCTTCACAATACTGTGTTAGTTTCTGGTGCACAACAAAGCGAATCAGCCATATGCATACACATGTCCCTACATCCCTGCTCTCTTGAGCCTCCCTCCCATCCTCCCTATCCCACCCCTCTAGGTCATCGCAAAGCACCGAGTCAATATCCCTGTGCTATGCTGCTGCTTCCCACAAGCCAACTACTTTACATTTGGTAGCATATATATATCGATGCTACTCTCATTTCGCCGTGGCTTTGCCCTCCCATGCCATGTCCTCAGGTCCATATTCTATGCCTACCTCTTTATTCCTGCCCTGCAACTAGGTTCATCAATACCATTTTTTACTTTTTTTTTTAGATTCCATATATATGCGTTGGTATACGTATTTGTTTTCTCTTTCTGACTTACTTCACTCTGTATGACAGACTCTAGGTCCATCCACCTCACTACAAATAACTCAGTTTCGTTTCTTTTTATGGCTGAGTAATATTCCACTGTATATATTTGCCACATCTCCTTTATCCATTCATCTGTCGATGGACATTTAGGTTGGTTCCATGTCCTGGCTATTGTAAATAGCGCTGCAATAAACATTGTGGTACATATCTCTTATTGAATTATGGTTTTCTCAGGGTATATGCCCAGTAGTGGGATTGCTGGGTCATATGGTAGTTCTACTTTTAGTTTTTAAAGGAACATCCATACTGTTTTCCATAGTGGTTGTATCAATTTATATTTCCAACAACAGTGCAGGAGGGTTCCCTTTTCACCACACAGTTTCCAGCATCTATTGTTTCTAGATTTTTTGATGATGCCCATTCTGACCAGCGTGAGGTGTTACCTCATTGTAGTTTTGATTTGCATTTCTCTAATAATTAGTGATGTTGAGCATCTTTTCATGTGCCTCTTGGCCATCTGTATGTCTTCCTTGGTGAAATGTCTATTTAGATCTTCCGCCTATTCTTGATGCATATAAGATTCTACTAATGAGACACAATCAGATAATACTGAGTAGATGGTAGTGCAACACAGACTTTCTTTTCCCCAGTAAATGCTGGCAAAAAACTGAGAAAAGACCTGAGTATCTATTGGTGCCAGACTCTGTGTTATAGTGTTTGGTCACCAGAAATTTTGTTGGGAGAGCCCGTTTTCGAGGCAGCAATAATGGTAGCAACAGTCCAAGTTTCCCTGTCTGGTTTGCAGCTACATTAGTGTAATTTCCACTATGCTTCAGGAAATACAAAGACTGGGATTTGGGTGGGATACATCTCTGATTCCTGACCCCACTCCTCCAGTTCTGATTTTTTCATTTTTGGTCTCCCTCAGCATGTTTCTTTTTTGTTTTTGTTTTTTTTTAATTAACTCTTCCTTCCCCAATCTGTTTATCTAATTTCTTGGAAAGATCAATTTTTTTCATCTACTCTTCATAATCTGTTGTTAAAGGCACAGACTTTAAGCTTTGATAACCAAAAGCAGATAACTCAGAATTGTTATTTTGGAATTTCAGGCTCTAGTGGGTAATGAGTAATTCCTGACCAAAGTTCAAGGACAAATGAATGAGCATCACAGACCTCTTGACTCAAGATTGCTTTAACAAATTTGAGAGAGTGCAGCATTTTGCAAGATAAATTATCTGAAGCTTTTATAAGATGCTAAAAAGAGTCACTAATGGGAAAACAGCAACAACATTATTTAGAGTCAAACACTTGGTTAGGACTACTGTGATGTTCTCATTGGCTATCATATTTCCATTACAGTTTAAATTTTAAAAAAAAGCAAAAAACTTTTGACTAGCCTGACAGTTACAAAATTAACATTGGAATTGATAGTTTAAATTTATTTTTATTGCTTCAGTTTCCATCATTCTCCCTGTCGCATGATTCTGCAGAATTTTGTCCCAGCCTAGACACTTTCCTCTTTCTAATTTTCTATAATGAAGAAAGATGAAAAGATAAAAATTAAAATTTTCTATATTTATATGTCCAATTTGATCAAGCACTGATTTGGGGGTTACTTTATTTTAGTTTGAGACTTTTTAAGCTTTACTTGGCTGATAGGCACATTGATTGAATAGACCCATCTGTTGTCCCAGCAATTAGTTGGCTTGCATCTAGATGAACCAGGCATGTATCCAATGTGAAAAGAGTCTTCTGTGGGAGGCCTTGATTATGAAAATAAGATTTAGCTTCCAAGAGAAACGCCAAATGAATCTAGGTCATAAGCCTATGAATTCATTCATGGCATTTTGGAGATCTTTCTAAGACAGACAATGTTTATTCAAAATATTAATTGAAAAAAGTTCATTTGTCAGAATGATATTGGCTTCAGTTTTACTTTGGGTAATTCCAAGGTGTTTTAAAACATCCAAATCACAATTGATAAACTGGGCATCATTTATTGTTATAATTCCTTGAGTTTTACTAAAGCTGAACATATTAATGTTTGTACAGTTGTATAAGTATTTTAGCAGAATATTTTCATACAATTCAGCTTATAAAATATTTTTGTTGAAACATAAGTTCAAATCAAAAAGCAGTGTAGTTCAAGTAGTCATCATCTATCTATCTACTTTCATGTGAAAAGCAGATGAAAATGTCACTTTTTCCCACAAAATGTCTCCCCTGTTAAATAATTAGTGTATTGATTTTTTACTTTATGCTCAGGATATAAGTATAAATATCACTGTTCCTTATTAGAAAGTATCTTAACTTATATACACTTGATATAGCACAATAAATTCACCCACTCATTCATATAATAAGTACATGTTGGAAACTAACTTTACCCTAACATCCTAGATCCAGATGATACAGTAATGTAAAGGAAACATTAAAATTTAATGAATAAGCAAACACTGCCCTTATTGAATTTAGATTCTAGTATAGATAAAGAGATAGTAAACATAATTAATAAATTACATAAATTATTACATACAAGTGTTCTGGAGAAAATAAAACAGAGAATAAAAATAGGAGTTTTAGAGAATAAAAATAAGTGTGTGTTCCAATTTAAATAGAGTGGATAGAGTTGTAACTGAGAAGGTGATAACTGAGTGAATACTAGAATGGCACAAGAGAATGAACCCTGCCAACCTGGGGAGTAGAGAGAACTAGGCAGATATTAGCAAATGCACAGTTCAATGAATTATTTTTGTTGAATGTGAGCCTTACTGACAATTCTCACAAATACATAGGATTTGTGGCACTTATCTGAAACTTCCTATTTATTGCTAGATTTACTTGTCCACTCTGGGAGACTGTTTACTAAATTACTAAAAGCACCTCTCATAATTCCTGAAGGCTTACAATAATTTATTTGCTTCATATATAGGGTCAGAAGAGTAAGTAATTTTCCTAAATACCTGCCAATTTAGCTTTTAATGACTTTCAAAACATTAATATAGTGGTTTCAACACTATTATTCCATAGTTCTACTTTGTTTTCAATGATGTTTTATCATTAAATACCGTAAATTTTGAGAGTAGATAAAAAGTGATAAATTCATCACTGCATTTCAAATAGAACAACATGCAATCAATGATTTTTTTTGTTTGTTTTTGGCATGGGGGTGAGTGGCTTAAGATACTGCATTCACTTAGCATTTACTGATTACTAAAACAAAGTTTGAATTTCACAGATAACAGATGGTTTTGACTATAAGTATAAGAAATTATCAAGACAGTAAATGAAATCATAGCAAAATAACTATGTAAAACAAGGAAAAATCACTTCCTCTAATAACAGTATATCCTGTCAAATTCATGAGTGTGTGCATGTCTGTATGTGTGCATACATGTTATATATATACTTTTTTTTCAGGAGAACATAAGATTAAGAATCTAAAACTTCAATGTAGCATTCAAAGCCTTGAGGAAATTTACTGCAGATAACAAAAGAAATGCTTATGATAATTGGTAGGGCTTTAGTTGACTCTTCGTTACCTTGAGGGGTTCCCAAGCTATAAACATAATTTAAAAATTCTTTAAAATACCACATTTTAATTAATAGCATTAACGGTTGAATGATTGAGTCCATGTTCTATTTAATTTTATTTTCTGTAGAAAGATGTTACAGAACATGCACATAAGAAGTGCACATTACTTGGCCTCTTTAAAACTTGTTATATCTTTGTCTATGCAGTGTTACTTAATTGAATTAGACATTATTTAATTCTGACCTGATTTGAAATTCTAATAGGCAACATGTTAGTTCATTTGTTTTATATATTTTATAAGATGTATATATTTATAAAATATGTATATATTTCTACTGGTGCTTTCTGCTTTATAATAGAAAGATATATAGAACAGAGATTTAATTTATTAAACTTGATGCACAATGTGTGTTTAAGAAATTGAATTTGAGAACGCCAGTAGTTGTTTATACAAGTGTTGGAATTACTAGGTTTTAGAAAAAATGGAATGTTCACTTAATTTGTCAGTAAACAAATGAGAGCAGAGACTTTACATATTTATTCATTTGCTTATATTTTTATTCAATAATATTTATTTATTATAAATGTTACCTATAAATTATACTGTATTAGCATGATAAGTATATGTTTAACTTCATAAGAAACTGAATTTTTCTTTTTCAAAATGGTGGTGATAATTTAAGTTCTCAACTGCACTGTATGAGATTTCCAGATGTACTGTATCTTTTCCACACTTAAAACTTTGTTTTCCTGTGTGTAATTGTACTCATCGTAGTTTTATTTTGAAGTTCCTTAAGGAATAATTATGTAGAAAAAAATTTTATGTGCTTATTGGACATGTATATTTTTATGAGTGTTCAAAATTCTTCCGATTTCTTTTTTTCTTCTTATTAAGAGTTATGCATTTCTTATGTCATCTAGATACAAGTCATTTTTGTAGATACACATCGGGAACATGTTTGCCTAAACTCTGGCTTGTCTTTTCATTTCTTAATAGGGTTTTCAAAGAACAGGAATTTTTTATTTTGATGAAGTCCAATTAATCATTATTTTCTTTTGTGATTTGTGCTTATTTTGAAGCATAAAATAAATATTTCTCCACCCATGTTCACAAAGACATTCTCCTCTGTTTTATTTTAGAAAATTAATAGTTTAGCTTTTTCCATGTCTAAGTTCCATGTTGAATTAATTTTTATGTATGGTGTGAGGAAAGGGTTTTTTGTTTGTTTGTTTGTTTTCTAAATAGATATCCAGACTTTCCAGAACTACTTGCTTAAAAAAGGGCTTCACACATTTAACTACATTGGGCCGTTTATCAAAAATCGTTTTCTATATAAATGAGGGTATATTTCTACATTCTCCTTTTTGTTATTTAGGCCAATAACACATTAACATGATTATACCATTCATAGTCTTGAAATCATAAGTATAAATGCTCCAATTTTGTTCATTTTCAATATTATTTTGAATATTTTGGAGTCATAAATTTTAGAATCATCTTTTCAATATCTATAAAAATCATGGTGGGATTATTTTAAACCTACTTGATGATTTGGGGGAAATTGAAATCTTAACAATATTAAATCTTCTAATCCAAAAACATAAAATACTTTCCCTTTTACTTCCCCCATTAGGACTTGATTATTTCTCTCCATGTGCTTTATAGATTAGCCCATTTTTGTTAACTTAATTCCTATTTCATGTTTTTGTGTTATCTTAAATGGTATTTTTAAATGTACATTTTCTAATTATTTGTTTCTGTTATACAGAAATACAATTTATCTTGAACCTTTCAAAGTTTCTAAATTCACTTATTAGTTGTAGTAGCGCTTCCTTAGAAATTTCTAAGGAAAGATGTCATCTACGAATATGGAGAATTTTGCTTTCCTCTTCCAAAAAGCATGCTTTTAATTTCTTATCCTTGTTTCACCCTTCCCCCAACCCAATGGCTGACATTTCTAGTATAAGTTAAATCGAAGTGGTGAAAGCAGTCACCTTTGCCATTTTTCAGACTGAAGGCTTATAAAATTCAATTTTTAACCCTTAAGTGTTATGTTAACTGTATGTTTTTGTAAAGGAGCCTAATAAGATTGAAGAAGATATCTACTATTTCTGGTGTGTGGAAAACTTTTTATCTGTATGGATTTTGGTTCTTTATGAATGCTTTTTATGCATCCATTGTGTTCATGATATGGTTTTCTCATTCATCCTGCTGTTATCATAAATTATGTGAATTATTTATTTTTTAAGAGGACTTTATTTATTAGGGAAATTTTACTTTCACAGAAAAATGAGCAGAAGGTACAGATATTTTCCATATAACTCCTGGTCACACACATATACAGACATCTTCACTATCAACATCCCACTCAAGAATGGTGTTACAATTCTGTTACAATTGATGAACCTACAATGAATAACCTAAATTTGATGAATCTACATTGACATATCATTGTCATAATAAATTCCACAGTTTGTATTAGGATTCACACTTGGTACTGTACATTCTATGGGTTTTTACAAACATATAATGTCATGTATTCACCATTACAAATTCATATAAAATAGTTTCAATATCCTAAAAATCCTCTCTCCCCACAACCACTGATTTTTCTACTGTATCCATGGTTTTGCCTATTCCAGAATATAATATAGTTGGAATAATGCAAAGTGTAACCTTTTCAGTTCAGTTTACTTTTCTTAGTAGTATGTATTTAAGGTTTCCCCATATCTTTTAATGGCTTAATTGCACATTTCTTTTTAGCACTGAATAATATTCCACTGTCTGGATGTACTCTAGTTTATCTATCTATTCACCTACCAAAAGACATCATGGTTGCTTCAAAGTCATTTAGTTTTTTTTCTTACATTACCTTCTAGGAGTTTTATAGCTCTGCATTTACATTTAGGTCTATTTTCCATTTTGAGTTAACTTTTGTGAAAGTTGTAAATTCTCTGTCTAGATTCATTTTTTTGCATGAAAATATCCAGTTGGTCCAGCACTACTTATTTACTATCCAAGTACTTTGAGATTTTCTAGCTATCTCTATGGTATTGATTTCTAGTTTAATTCTATTGTGGTCTGAGAGCAAACATTGTATGATTTTTATTCTTTTAAATTTATTAAGGTATGTTTTATCACCCAGAATATGGTTTATCTTGGTAAATGTTCCATGTGAACTTGAGAAGAATTTGTATTCTCCCATTGTTGGATGAAGTAGTCTATAGATGTCCATTATATCCAGTTGTTTGATAGCATTATTAAGTTTAACTAAGTCTTCCCCTTGCCATGGTGATCACTGAAACAAATGCTAGAATGATTTCCTAATGGATTACTTAAAGGATTAGGATTAGTAGTGCTTTTTTGAAGATTCAGGTTGAATAAGTAGTTTTATGGAAAAAAAACATTCTGACACTGGTTAATAATGGTAAGAAAGACCTTATTCAAGGGACTACTATTATAGGCTATTGTAGTAGCGGAGAGAGATTGGGGCCACCTCCAAATATAACAAGGAAAACTGGGACTATATAAGGAGCAGGGTGGGAGTCAGCAGAGAGAAAAATAACAAAAGGAAATCTCAAGGAAAAGGGGGATTCTGGCTAAACCAACTTGACAGGACTATTGAAGGCAAGCCAAAGTGATCAGATATCACATCAGGGTGGTATGAGAAAACGAGAAATTTGATCAGATATCTATTGAGGGTGATCAGATATCTATAGCTGGGTTCTCTCTAAACTGATGTAGCAAGATTCTTGCTACAACTGGGCACTTCAGGCCCAACAAGGACAAATAAGGCTGAGGCCCAGAGAGCTTTGAGGAGCCTGATTAAAACTTAGACAAGGGCTTCCCTGGTGGCCCAGTGGTTGAGAGTCTGCCTGCCGATGCAGGGGACACAGGTTCGTGCCCCAGTCCGGGAAGATCCCACATACCACGGAGCAGTTGGGCCCGTGAGCCATGGCCACTGAGTCTGCGCGTCTGGAGCCTGTGCTCCACAACGGGAGAGGCCACAACAGTGAGAGGCCCGTGTACCGCCAAAAAAAAAAACAACAACAACAACAAAAAACTTAGACAAGAATCAAGTCTTGTTAGTAGCTACAGTTAGAAATAAACTTTTGTTGCCTTAAGCCACTGGCATTTTAAATTTTGTTGTTAGTGTTAAAATAGCTTGTCTTATTCTGACTCATAAACTAATATATTATAATGTTTATTGATTTACTTGATTTGTTAATTCTACAATATATGCTTCATGAAATCATTGATTTTTTTTCTGTAGGTTTACCTTATGTTCAATATACTAAAAAATCTAACATAGTATGCACTTCATAAATATTTGTTGAATGAATGAATAAATTAAGACATGATCAGGGGTTTCCTTCATTACAATAAGACCAAAGCCAAACTAGATGACAATAATTTCAGGGAAGTTATAGATTTGGGAAGAAGTATGTTAAATTGTTTCTGTTCCCTCAATGAAATAAAGAGAAAAATATTTACTAAATAAGGAGTTCAATAAATGCTTGTTAATTATATGAATAAATTAATAAAGCAGAGAAATATTTACTCATATCCTTAATATTGAAAAATATCTAGGATTTAGTAATGTGCAGGTAAGCACCTAAAACTACTTGATAATGATAAATATATATAATGAAAAGAAATGGAAATACACAATTTATACTTTAAGGTACCTACCTTCATTTTAAATGTGATGAAAACATAGGCTATAAAAGTTTGTGTTTCCTGGAGTTATCACTCCAAATATATATATTAAACAATGATTTAGTAACATAGATGTATTCACCTAATCCATTTCTTAAGGCTTATAAACATCATACATTCTCTCTGAAGAGACAGAGTAGTTTTCATTAATGGAGCAACATCTGTTCTTTCAGAAGTAAATGAGTTCCCTGAAGGACAATTAATAAAAAATATAGCCACTAAACACAGCTGGTAAATTGTTAATAAAAATATGACAAATTAAAGGGAAAATAACTGTGGATTCAATAACTATGAACATAATAAAGTAAATAATTTTTTTCTTACAAAGTTAATTGAACTAGAGTTTTTAGTTCATAACAGATGTACCATATCTTTCAATGATAGTATTCTGATTATTGAAACCAGAAATATTCAGTACCATTTTATAATTATGAAATGTAAATTGTTGGATTTAATAAACCAAATATTGATGTAGTAAACCCTTATTTAATTGAAAGAACATTTTACATGTAAGAAAAAAATATCAATTGAGATACTCAGGTAAACTGTGGTAAGTGGTAGCATAAAATATGATTAACTGAACAAATAAAAGCCACTTATCTCTCTGTTTACTCCTTTAATATCCATCGATTAATGTAAACATTGGAATAGAAAGTGAATTTGACTCGATCATGTGTGTAATGCTTTGAATATTAGGCTAAAATGTTAAAATTAATTTGTTAGACTACTTTGGTCACTGAAATTTTGAACAAGAATTTAAAGCAATTAACAGTGCTGGAGGAAAGTTATTTGTAACACTACATAGTAAGAACTGGACAGAGTAGAAAAGTGGAAAGAACTGAGACCAGCTATTCTTATTAAACTTAACATTTCACTTTCCACCTCATTAAGTAATATTAAAGCAGCGTTTTTTAACCTCAGTACCCTTAACATTTATACCAGAGAATTCTTTATCAGGGAAGAAGGTGATCTCCTGTTAACTGCCAAAATTTCCCTTGGGTACCCTGTCCAAGTGGGGTAGGGAAGTGAGAAATTGTTTGATATTTGTACTTTCACAATTTCAAAATTCCAATTTTCAAAAATATATAAGAAGGGGGCTTCCCTGGTGGCGCAGTGGTTGAGAATCTGCCTGCCAATGCAGAGGACACAGGTTCGAGCCCTGGTCTGGGAAGATCCCACATGCCGCGGAGCAGCTGGGCCCGTGAGCCACAGCTACTGAGCCTGCGCTCCGCAACAAGAGAGGCCGCAACAGTGAGAGGCCCGCCCACCACGATGAAGAGTGGCACCCGCTCGCCGCAACTAGAGAAAGCCCTTGCACAGAAAGGAAGACCCAACACAGCCAAATAAATAAATAAATTTACTTATAAAAAAAAAATATATATATATATATATATATAAGAAGGAAATGCCATTTTTCAACTCATCTTTTTTCATTTACATCATATATGCTACTGCTTCTTTGGAAGCCTTCTGAAAATTTTTACATTGGAATAATTTGTTTCTCATGTGTTCCCATGATAAACTGCCTTTTGTAAACTATTCAGACTCTTACTTTCAGTTGTTAGAGCTGCAATTCATGGTAGCTTTTAAAGGATAAAGATCATATCGTATTCTTCTGCTGTGCAATTTTATTTATCACAGTATCCGAATGCAGCAGTTGATAAGCCCATACATTTATTGAATTGAACAATAATGAAAATTTTGAAAAGCAGAAAATGGTATTTATCACTTTGTTGCATCACCTAGTGTTTGGATAAGTTCACTAATGGCCAGAGATGTTAACTATTTTTTCTGGTTGCAGGAATCTGGTAGCTGAGACAACAATATATAAGGCAATGTTCATACTGCTTCTCTTGTGTTCTCAAGACAGAAAGAAATTTCTTGCTTTATTCCTTTATCACTTTTCATCTTCCACATTCAAATAGGAATCTTATGTCTGTTTTCTAAGTATATATGAAATTCATTCATCTATTTCTTTTAATTTTCAAGGACAGTTCTCTAATCCTGGGCACTGCCATCTCCCACCCAGATTACTGCAGGCACATCCTGATGGGCATCCTTGCCTCCAGGTTTTCCATGCTCCTTGTTGCATCCAAGTGGCATTACGTGCTTAAAACCATACTCTAGCTGTACAAAGACTTTAGAATAAAATACAAATATTTTTGTATGACTTACTTTTATATTTCTACAATTCACATTTGCCCTTCCCCATCAGATATTCTATGTTCCATTTTTTTTGTACAATTACATATTTTAATATAATTGTTATTAATGTGATATTTAGTTCCTTTATCATGTCACATAATTATCATTTCTTTTTACGGTGGTAATAGTTAAGATCTAGTCTTTTAGCAAGTTTGATGATTCTAATATAACATCATTGTCTTATATTCACTATACAATGTGTTAGATCTCCAGGACTTACTTGTCTACTAGTTGCAAGTTTGTACCCT
Organism: Hyperoodon ampullatus; assembly: GCF_949752795.1. Taxonomy (NCBI): domain Eukaryota; kingdom Metazoa; phylum Chordata; class Mammalia; order Artiodactyla; family Ziphiidae; genus Hyperoodon; species Hyperoodon ampullatus. The sequence continues at coordinate 102,233,515 of NC_136914.1, forward strand.
TAAATAACATCTCTTCTATTCCCCCACCCCAGCTCCTAGTAACCACCATTTTACCCTGTTTTTATGAGTTTGGCCTTTTCAGATTCCACATGTAAGTGATATCATACAGTATTTGTCTTTCTCTGCCTGACTTATCTCACTTAGCATAATGTTCTTAAGGTCCATCCATGTTGTTACAAATGCCAGGATTTCCTCTTCCTCATAGCTGAATAACATTCCATTGTATGTATACACCACATTTTCTTCATCTATTCATTCACTGACAGGCACTTAGGTTGTTTCCATATCTTGGCTATTTTGCATGATGCTGCAATAAACATGGGCTTGCATATATATCTTCACATATATTGTTTTTATTTCCTTTGGATACACAAGTAGAATTGCTAGATCATATGGTATTTCTATTTTTAATTTTTTGAGGAAGCTCCATACGGTTTTCCATAGTGGCTAAACCAGATTACAGGCCCACCAACAGTATACAGGAGTTCCATTTTTCTACACATCCTTGCCAACACTTGTTATCTCTTGTGTTCTTAATGATAGTCATTCTGACAGGTGTGAGATGATATTTCACTGTGGTTTTAATTTGCATTTCCCTGATGATTAGTGATGTTGAGCATCTTTCCATGTGCCTATTGGCTACCTGTATGCCTTCTTTGGAGAAATGTGTGCTTTGTTCTTCTGCCCATTTTTTCTTCCAGTTTTATTGAGATATAATTGACATACAGCACTGTATAAATTTAAGGTGTACAGCACAATGATTTGATTTATATACATCATGAAAGGATTATCACAATAAGTTTAGTGCACATCCATCATCTCATACAGATTAAAAAAATTAAAGAAATAGAAAAAGTATTTTCCTAGTGATGAGAGCTCTTGAGATTTACTCTCTTAACCACTTTCATATGTAACATAGAGTAGTGCTAATTATATTTATCATGCTGTACATTATATCCCTAGTACTTACTTATTAGTGGAAGTTTGTATATTTTGATTTCTTTCATCCAACTCCCCCCTCCCACCTTTCACCTCAGGTAAACACAAATCTGATCTCTTCTATGAGTGAGTTTGTTTGTTTGTTTGTTTTTAAAGAATAATTAACCTACAACACTATGTTAGTTCCTGTTACACAACATAGTGATTCAATACTTCTATACATTTCAACATGATGACCATAAGTCTAGTTATGTCACCAAAGATATTACACATATTTATTGACTATATTACACATATTTGTTAATTATATATTGACTATTACTCATCAATATAGTCAATAATATGTGTAATATATTTATTTTTTAGATTCCACATATAAGTGAAACCATATAGTATTTTTTCTTCTCTGACTTATTTCTCTATCTGTAGCTTTGTAGCATAGTTTGAAATCAGGGAACGTGATACCTTCAACTTTGTTCTTCTTTCTTGAGATTGTTTTGGCAATTTGGGGTCTTTTGTGTTTCCATACAAATTTTAAAATTATTTTTTCTAGTTATGTGAAAAACACCCTTGTTATTTTGATAAGGATTGCAATAAATCTGTAGATTGCCTACAGATTTAGAGTATGGTCATTTTGACGGTATTAATTCTTCCAATGCATGAACATGGTATATTGTGCCATCTGTTAGTGGCATCTTCAATTTCTTTCATCAGTGTCTTATAGTTTCCCTAACATATGTCTTTTACTTCTGTAGTTAGATTTATTCCTAGGTATTTTATTCTTTCTGTTGCAGTGGTAGGTGGGATTGTTTCTTTAATCTCTCTTCCTGATTTTTCGTTGTCAGTGTATAGGAATACAAGAGATTTCTGTACATTAATTTTGTATCCTGCAACTTTACCAAATTCATTGGTTAGCTCTAGTTAGTTTTTTGGTGGCATCTTTAGGATTTTCTATGTATAGTATCATGTGGTCTGCAAACAGTGACAGTTCTACTTCTTCTTTTCCAATTTGGATTCCTTTTATTTCTTTTTCTTCTCTGATTGCCATGGCTAGGACTTCCAAAACTATGTTGAATAATAGTGGGGAGAATGGAAATCCTTGTCTTTTTCCTGATCTTAGATGAAATGCTTTCAGTTTTTCACCATTGAGAATGATGTTTGCCATGGGTTTGTCATATATGGCCTTTATTATGTTGAGGTATGTTCCCTCTATGCCCACTTTCTGGAGAGATTTTATCATAAATGGGTGTTGAATTTTGTCAAAAGCTTTTTCTGCCTTTATGAGATGACAAGATTTTTATGGCTCAATTTGTTAATGTGGTGTATCAAGTTGAATAATTTGTGGATATTGACCATTCCTTGTATCTCTGGGATAAAACCCACTTGATCATAGTGTATGGTCCTTTTAACATATTGTTGAATTTGGTTTGCTAATATTTTGTTGAGGATTTTTGCATCTATGTCCATCAGTGATATTGGTCTGTAATTTTCTTTTTTTGTGCTATCTTTGTCTGGTTTTGGTATCAAGATGATTCTGACCTCATAGAATGAGATCAGAAGTGCTCCTTCCTCTGAGAGTTTTTGGAATATTTTGAGAAGGATAGGTGCTAACTCTCCTGTAAATGTTTGGCAGAATTCACCTGTGAAGCTGTTTGATCCGCTGGGAGTTTTTTTTTATTATTATTACTCATTCAGTTTCACTTCTGGTGATTAGTCTGTTCATATTTTCTATTTATTCTGGGTTCAGTCTTGGGAGATTGTAAATGTCTAGGAATTTGTCCATTTCTTCTAGGTTGTCCATTTTATTGGTGTATAATTATTTGTAGTAATCTCTTGTGATCCTCTGCATATTTTTAATACAATTGTTTGGCTTTTTTCTTCTTTTTGATTCGTTTGGTTCTTTATATATTTTCCCTTTATCCAATATATAGTTTACAAATATTTTCTCCATTTCTGTATGTTACCTCTTCATTTTGTTGATTGTTTCTTCTGATGTGCAGAAAACTTCTCAGTTTCATGTAGTCTCAGTTGTTAACTTTTGCTTTTATTGTTTAATATCATTTCTTTGGATCTTCAGGTTATATGTAACATATACATTCTGCCTGAACCACCACCCTCTCTCTGACAACTGTTTCTTCTAGATAATTCCTATCCATGTCCTCAATTTAGACATTATTTTTTTTAAATTTATAATATGAAATTAGTTGACAATGATGAAAAGAAAAGTTACTAAAATTATAAACCAAGCAATATGAATAAAAATATGACCTAAGACAGTTTGATCCAAGATTGTATAAAAGCATTTCCTTACTGAGTGACAAGATCAGGCTCCCATATAGGCCTAGCAACTGCAAAATTATTATAGGCATATACATTATTTTTTGAAGTAAGCTTTCCCTGACTCATTTTTACCAGAACAGCTGCCAGTGTTCATTATTTCACACGTCATAGAATTTGACACACTGGTAAAATTTATTGTTTAATTGTCAACCTCTTTGCACTACAAACTCAGAGGGCAGTTTTTCTGTCTTATTTCTTTTTTTGTAATCCAGTCTCCTGACACTTGCTCAATTCTCTTCAACTTATAAATAATAACATTTACTGATAACAATAAATAATCATTTGTCATCTGCCACACTAGATTGTGCATTCACTTTCCCAAGCAGAAATTGTTCAAAGAGAGTAAGTAAATTTTCCAAGTTCCAGATTCATTGAGTGGGGAAGGATAAACATAAAAACAAAATCACTTTTCCATTGTTGATACTCCTTACCATTGTAACAGTTCTGAAATGATTCTAAGTAAGCCCTAGGAAGTGATTAATTTTTGAGTTGATTTAAATGCTTTCAAATTTGCTTTTTCCTAAGAGTAACATTAATTACTTCTAAATGGCATTTTTATAAACCTTCCATTCCTTCACTGTAAATTTTTGTTTAAAAGACACAATCAAATCATACTGATGTTTCTGTCTTTCATATTTTGCCATGCTGTTTTTAGCAGATAGTGAGCTCTATCTCACTCTTTACCCTGACCACAGTATTAAGAACAATATTTCGTTCCGTTTATTATGTTCCATTAATTAATACATGTTTGAATTGTCTTTCAAGCAACACTCTTTCTGGTTCAAACCACAGATTCAATTATTTTTTTAATGCAAATCAAGTTATCTTAATTCCTAGTATTCTCTTTGTCTACTCTAAGTGACATCATTAAATTCTCTAAATGCTGACAAAATTTAAACTCATATATATTATTGTTTTATGTTATTGCAGTATTATGTTTAGACTCTACCATTTTTATTTATATATATATATATTACTAATTACTTTATTTTATTTACTACTTTTCTATTATTTGTGTACTTGAGGTTATGACCACTGTATCTATCTAGTGGAAATACAGTATGTTAGGGTGCTACTGCATTTCTCTTCACAAATCCATTTTGGCAACATTATGTTGATTACTTGAGATCAGCTATAATGGGAGTGTTGGCACCAAGGAAACCATAAAAAAAACACAGTTAGGGCTTGATTCACTGTTTGTTAATTGTATGGACTTAAGAAAGTGATGAAGAAAATGTTAGTAATGCATATTAACTTCAAAGTGTATCTTGTCTGCAGCAATTAAGTTATAAATACCACAGATTGGCTGGCAAGATGACAAAGTAGGAGCAAATAAACTCACCCCTTCTTACAAAAACACTGAAATCACAATGGACTGCTGAACATCCATAGATTAAAAAAAATGCAAGAACCTACCATAAAAGATGCCCTACATTCAAAGACAAAGAAGAAGCCAAAACGAGATGGTAGAAGGGGTGCAATCACTGTAAAATCAAATCCCATACACTCTGGGTAGGCAACATACAAACTGGAAAATAATTATAATAGAAGTTCTCCACAGGAGTGAAAGTCCTGAGCCCCATGTCAGACTTCCCAGCCTGGGGGTCTGAAAATAGGAGTAGGAGCCCCCAGAGAATCTGGCTTTGAAGGCCAGTGGGGTTTGATCACAGGGATTCCACAGGACTGGGGAAAACAGAAACTCCACGCTTGGAGGGTGCACATAAGGTACCATGTACACCAGGGCCCAGGGAACAAGCAGTGACCTCATAAGAGACTGACTGGGACAGACATACCTGTTAGTACTGGGAGGTCTCCTGCAGAGGCAGGGGCTGGCTGTGGCTCACTGAGGGGACAAAGACACTGCAGCGGCAGCTCTGTTGAGTACTCATTGGAATGAGCCCTCCTGGAGGCCGCCACTTCTTCCCCAAGACCTACTGACTCAACAGCCTGTAGGCTCCAATGCTGGGACACCTCAGGCCAAACAACCAACAGAGCAAGAAGACAGCCCCATCCATCAGCAGACAGGCTGCTTAACATCTTGCTGAGCACAGCCTTGCCAACCAGAAGGACAAGACCCAGCTCCACCCACCAGTGGGCCAGTCCCTCCCACCAGGAAGCCTGCACTAGCCTCTTAGACAGCCTCATCCACCAGAGGGCAGACAGTGGAAGCAAGCAGAACTACAATCCTGCAGCCTATGGAATGAAAACCACAACCACAGAAAGTTAGACAAAATGAGATAGCAGAGGAATATATCCCAGATGAAGGAACAGGATAAAACCCAGGAAGAACAGCTAAGAGAAGTGGAGATAGGCAACCTACAGAAGAAATAATACAGAGTAATGATAGTGAAGATGATCGAAGATCTCGGAAAAAGAATGGAGGCAGAGATCAAGAAGATGAAGAAATATTTAAAGAAGACCTCGAAGAACTACAGAACAAACAAAGAGAGATGAACAATACAGTAACTGAAATGAAAAATGCACTAGACGGAATCAATAGCAGAACAACTGAGGCAGAAGAACGGATAAGTGAGATGGAAGATAGAATGGTGGAAATCACTGATTTGGAACAGAATAAAGGAAAAAGAATGAAAAGAAATGAAGACAGTCTGAGACCTCTGGGACAACATGAAAAGCACCAACATTCACATTATAGGGGTCCCAGAAGGAAAGAGAGAGAAAAAGGATTTGAGAAAATATAAGAAGAAATAATAGCTGAAAAGTTCCCTAACGTGGGAAGGAAACAGTTACCCAAGTTCAGGAAGCACAGAGAGTTCCAGGCAGGATAAACCCAAGGAGGAATACATTGAGACACATAGTAATCAAACTGACAAAAATTAAAGAAAAAGAAAAAAAATGTTAAAAGCAATGAGGGAAAAAGAACAAATAACATACAAGGGAACCCCCATAAGGTTATCAGCTAATTTCTCAGCAGAAACTCCACAGGCTCGAAGGGAGTGGCAGGATATATTTAAAGTGATGAAAGGGAAGAACCTACAACCAAGAATACTCTACACAGCAAGGTTCTCATTCAGATTTGACAGAGAAATCAAAAGCTTTTCAGGTAAGCAAAAGCTAAGAGAATTCAGCACCAACAGACCAGCTTTGCAACAAGTGCTAAAGGAACTTCTCTAGGTGGGATAGAAAAGGCCACTACTAGAAACAAGAAAATTATGAGTGGAAAAGCTCACTGGTAAAGGCAAACATAAAATAAAGATACGAAATCATCTGCATAAAATATGATATCAAAACCAGCAATTCTGAAAAGAGGAGAGCACAAATGCAGGATATTGGAAAGGTATTTGAAATCAAAAGACCAGCAACTTAAAATAATCTTGTTTACATATAGACTGTTATATGAAAACCTCATGGTAACCGCAAACCAAAAATCTACAATAGATACATACAAAAAAAAGAAAAAGAAATCTAAACACAAAACTAAAGTTAATCATCAAATCACAAGAGAATGGAAGGGAAGAAAAAACGACCTGCAAAAACAAATCTAAAACAATTAAGAAAATGGCAATAAGAATACATATATCAATAATTACCTTAAATGTAAAAGGATTAAATGCTCCAACCAAAATACACAGAGTGGTTGAATGGATACAAAAACAAGACCCATATATATGGTGTCTACAAGAGACCCAGTTCAGACCTAGGATACATTCAGATGGAAGATGAGGGGATGGAAAAAGGTATTCCATGCAAATAGAAATCAAAAGAAAGCTGGAGTAGTAATACTCATATCAGACAAAACAGACTTTAAAATATTACAAGAGACAAAGAAGAACACTACATAATGATCAAGGGATCAATCCAAGAAGAAGATAAAACAATTATAAATATATATGTACCCAACATAGAAGCACCCCAATATATAAGGCAAATACCAATAGCCATAAGAGGAGAAATTGATGGTAACATAATAATAGTGGGTGACTTAACAACATATTTTCATCAATGGACAGATCATCCAGACAGAAAATCAATAAGGAATCACAGGCCTAAAATGACACACTAGACCAGATGAACTTAATTGATATTTATAGAACATTCCATCCAAAAGCAGTAGAATACACATTCTTAAGTGCACAAGGAACATTCTCCAGGGTTGATCACATGCTGAGTCACAAAGCAAGCCTAAGTAAATTTAAGAATACTGAAATCATATCAAGCATCATTTCTGATCACAACACTATGAGATTAGAAATCAACTACAAGAAAAAAACTAAAAAACAAAAACATATGGAGCCTAAACAATATGCTACTAAACAACCAATGGATCACTGAAGAAATCAAAGAGAAACATTTTTTAAATACCTAGAGAAAAAAGAAAATGAAAGCATGATGATCCAAAAACCTCTGGGATGCAGCAAAAGCAGTTCTAAGAGGGAAGTTTATAGCAATACAATCTTACCTCAGAAAACAAGAAAAATCACAAATAAACAACCTAGACTTACACCTACAACAACTAGAGAAAGAAGAACAAACAAAACCCAAGATAGTAGAAGGAAGGAATTCATAAAGACCAGAGCAGAAATAAATGAAATAGAAATAAAGAAAACAATAGCAAAGATCCATGAAACTAAAAGCTGATTCTTTGAAAAGACAAACAAAATTGATAAATCTTTATTTAGCCAGACTCATCAGAAAAAAAGGGAGAGTGCTTAAATCAATAAAATTAGAAATGAAAAAGGAGACGTTACAGTGGACAGCACAGAAATACAAAGGATTGTAAGAGATTACTACAAGCAAATATATGCCAATACAATGGACAACTTGGAAGAAATGGACAAATTCTCCCAAGACTGAACTAAAAAGAAATAGAAACTATGAACACACCAATCACAAGAACTGAAATTGAAACTGTGATTTAAAACTCCCAACAAACAAAGGCCAGGACCAGATGGCTTCACAGGCTAATTCTATCAAATATTTAGAGGAGAGTTAATACCTATACTGAAACTGTTCCAAAAGTTTGCAGAGGAAAGAATACTCCCAAATTCATTCTATGAGTCCACCATCACCCTGACACCAAAACCAGACAAAGGTACCACAAAGAAGAAAATTAAAGGCCAATATCACTGATGAACATAGACGCAAAAGTCCTCAACAAAATACTAGGAAACCAAATACAACAATAAATTAAAAGGGTCATACACCACAATCAAGTGGGATGTATCCAGAAATGCATTTTTCACTATTCCTAAATCAATCAGTGTGATATACCACACCAACAACTAGAAGAATAAAAACCATATGATCATCTCAATAGATGCAGAAAAAGCTTCTGACAGAATTCAACACCCATTTATGACAAAAACTCTCTAGAAAGTGGGTATAGAAGAAACATACCTCAACATAATAAAGGTCATATTTGACAAACCTACAGCTAACATCATACTCAACAGTGAAAAGCTGAAACCATTTCCTTTAAGATCAGGAACAAGACAAGGATGTTCACTCTCGCCATTTTGATTCAACATAGTTTTGGAAGTCCTAGCCATGAGAATCAGAGAAGAAAAATAAGCAAAAATAAATCCAAACAGGAAAAGAAGAAGTAAAACTGTCACTGTTTGCAGATGACACGATACTATACATAGAAAATCCTAAACATGTGGCTCAACATCAAAAACAAACAACCCAACCAAAAAATGGGCAGAAGACCTAAATAGACATTTTTTGAAAGAAGACATACAGATGGCCAAGAGGCATATGAAAAGATCCTCAACATTGCTAATTATTAGAGAAATGCATATCAAAACTACAATGAGATATCACCTCACACCAATCAGAATGGCCATCATCAAACAGTATTCAAATAATAAATGCTGGAGAGGGTGTGGAGAAAAGGGAACTCTTTTGCACTGTTAGTGGGAATGTAAATTGATACAGCCACTATGGAGAACAGTATGGAGGTTGCTTAAAAAACTAAAATTAGAGCTATCATATGATCCAGCAATCCCACTCCTGTGCATATAACCAGAGAAAAACATGGTTTGAAAAGATACATGCACCCCTATGTTCATTGCAGCACTGTTTACAATAGCCAAGACATGGAAGCAACCTAAATGTCCATCGACTGATGAATGGATAAAGATGTGGTACATATCTACAGTAGAATATTACTTAGCCATTAAAAAGAATGAAATAATGCCATTTGCAGCAACATGGATGGACGTGGAGGTTATCGTACTGAGTGAAGTAAATCAGAGAAAAACAAATATTATATGATATTGCTTATATGTGGAATCTAAAAAGTGATACAATGAACTTATTTACAAAACAGAATCAGACTCACAGACTTAGAGAACTAATTTGAGGTTACCAGAGAGAAGGGTGGGGGGAGGGATAGATTGGGATTTGGGATTGACATGTACACACTGCTATATTTAAAATAGATAACCAACAAGGACCTACTGTACAGCACAGGGAATGCTGCTCAATATTCTATAATAACCTAAATGGGAAAATAATTTGAAAAAGAATAGATACATATATAAGTAAGACTGAATCACTTTGCTGTACAACTGAAACTAACACAATAATGTTAATCCACTACACTCCAACATAAAATAAAATTTTTTAAAAAAGACAGTTCCATAGCCCACCAAAAAAAGTTATAAATACCACAGAAATGAGGAAATATTATTCTAGTATTGAAAACAGTATCTAATTTAGCAAAAATGTTGCTCATGTCATTGATTAGTGAGATTAGTTCCAACATATTGTTTATCTTTCATCTTGTTCATTAAACTAAATGAAAATAACAGCCAACACTACAATGAAACTATACTTTTTGCTTTTTGGCCTTGCCCAGAGGTTTGTGGGATATTAATTCCCTGACCAGGGATTGAACCCAGGCCCTGGCAGTAAAAGTGCAGAGTCCAAACCACTGTACCTCCAGTGAATTTCTGGAACTACACTTATCTGTGAGGTGATAATATACTGTATTGTCTTATTTATAGAATTAAGTACCTGAAGGAAATAATGTACCTATAAATATAAACAGAAAATATTAACACTGAGATAATCGACACTCTTATTGAAATACATCTGTGCTATCCCTGGACACCAATTTAATACTAATCTTCCATAGAAGCAACAATATATTCTGTATTATTTCAGAATGCAATAGGTCGTATCATTCCACTGACTATGTTTTATATTCAATAAAGTCAGAATATTGGCATTCATCTTAAACTATATTTCTGGCTGCCTTTTTATAATAACTTTATACTGTATCTGTGACAGATTCTTCTACTGGTACTATGAATCACTTCTCACTGCCTTGTATGCTCCAACTCTCCTGCCCCATATCTCATGGGCTTGAAAATTAAAGAGTTCATTTTCCAGACAACCTTGGTACTAAAAAGTAAATGTTACTTAGGTTCCTCTAATGAAATGTACTTGTGTTAGTGTTGGAATGTAGAAATGAGGTCAATAGTGCCAAGTTAAAGTACCGATGAGTATTTGAAGCAAGCTGACCTCACATTACACTGTCCAGCTACCAGCTTCAAGAGCAAAGGGAGGAGTTATAACAGAAACATTGGGATAGAGGGAGGCAGAAGCAGTTTTCTTATTTCTATATCACAAGACCAATGATGTTATTTTGAAGTAAAAAATCCAGTAAGTCTTCTCACAGCCCTGATTTCCCCTCATCTAAACATTTTGATGATTTGGTATTTATTTTATATATTAAATCCCTTCTCTTTGAACATCTAGAAATTTTTCTATTTCCTGCTCTGGTCCCTAACTACTCTACTAAGAATCCATCATTCTTTTTTTTTTTTTTTTTTTTTTTTTTTTTGCTGTATGCGGGCCTCTCACTGCTGTGGCCTCTCCCGTTGCGGAGCACAGGCTCCGGACGCGCAGTCCCAGCGGCCATGGCTCACGGGCCCAGCCTCTCCGCGGCATGTGGGATCTTCCCAGACCGGGGCACGAACCCGTGTCCTCCGCATCGGCAGGCGGACTCTCAACCACTGCGCCACCAGGGAAGCCCGAATCCATCATTCTTAATAACAAATAATACAGTTTTAGAAAATATGCTGTGAAGAACTAACAAATTAATTCTTAATGTATTCATATATATATTAAATAAATTTGATGTTTAACATTTTTATTACAAATAATTTTACTATCTCCTCTAGCAAATATAAGCTTACATCAGGGGTCAGTAAAAAAATATGATGAAAAGTGATTTCCAAGAAAATGTTGATAATAAAGGAACACCACACCTGTATACAATACAATGAGAATTCCCTTAGGGAAAGATCAACAAGGTATTTGGAAGAGGACAAGGATAAGCTAAAGGGAAGTAAGTCTTAACTGAAATGTGAGGGAGCTATAGAAAATCTAGACTGGAAGAAGGCAGAATTTATCAGAAAAGGATTAAAAGGGAAGAGAAATGAAAATGTTCGGATATTTAGAACTGAAAATATTCAATATCCAGCTATCTGGACTATAGTCAAAATGTGTTAAGATCAATAGGATTGAAACAAAAAGACTTTAAATTCTCAGAAAATCCTTAAAATATATTACTGAATTTCAATCTTACTAATGAAGATGATTATAAATTCAGTAAAGATATCTGTTATAGCTGTTGTAAGCATTCATTGCTCCTTCTCTGTTAATTGCATCCATGTGTCTATTGTGGAAACCACCCCACTTCCCTCCTCAGTCCATGTGAATGGAACAGGGCTGAATTCACACACTGAGTACAGGATCAAACATATGATCTGGCCTTTTTAGAGAAATTACTGAAATCTCTTGGCCATACACAAGCAGCTGGGGATTGTCCTGTGACACAGAGTAATGAAATCCCAGGTGTCTTTCTATTGCCTTTGTTAACTCTACCTGTGACATAAGGTTGGGATTGTAGGTTTTATCATATGGAGAACTCCTGACTGGAATAAACAATGATTCAGAATGAAATAAAACAAATGTTTGGCTCTGTCATGGTATGAAGTTATTTAAGGTGCTATATACCCTTTGAGGTACGGAATTTTTTTTCTTAAATCCATTTGAGCAGACTGTTTATTGCTTATAACCAAAACGTCCTGACTAATCCATTTACTCTTAAATTATTATAGATAACAGAGAAAACAATAGACCCTGAGTATAATTGAACAGAAGAATAGATGTTGCAAACACACTGAGACAAGGGAAAAGAAAGGGAAAAATATTTCTGAACAACAAATTCATGGCAGGCACTAAAATCGGAAAATGCAGTTTTCACAACATTCCCATGAGAAAGATGACATTAGCAATTTTTTTTCTCAATGTAATTATTAGGACTCAGAAAGTACTTGGGTCTTTCAGATTTCAAATGCCTCATGGTTCAACACTCACATTTATTGTGACTGAATTTCTGAAATTCTATACAAAGTCTGAGATTATTTGACTGCTTCAAAGTTGGTTGGCATGAAGTTTCTTTTGCTTCATGACTTCCATTGAAAACAACCTTCGTTAGTATTCAGTATCAATTCCTATAAAAAATAACAGGTTCCCAATAATAAAGCACAAGAAATTCATTAGCATTCTATGAGATATTTTAAATAATGATCATACTAATTAAAATTTGTGTCATGATTAAATACTACAGTATAGACCCTCAAATAGTATTTCCTTTGAAATAAATACAAGGAAGAGAGTTATTATTCACACTCAAAAATTATATAAAAGGAAGCTACAGCTCCATTTTCTCTATTATTTTCTCTATAGTGAGCCAATTTCCTTCCTCACTTTTCTTGTTATAATGGGTGGAAAATGATTCAGCTACTGACCAAGAAAAATTTAAGCTTGTACAGATATACTCTAAATAAGCCAACAGGAGAGGATGATACCTATAAGCCAAAGGTAGAGAAACATTTCTATGGTACTTCAAGAAAAGATTCTTGATCTGGAATATTATTCATTGTACATGTAAAATGTACTATAAAAATGCTTTGGAAAAAATGAAATATTACTCACCAAAATAAAAACACCCTCTATAAAATGAAGCACATAAGCCTAAATAAATGCATTTAAGTAATGCTTTTAAGATGTTCTAAAGAAAGAGAAAAAATTAGTTCTTACTGTAAATGGAAATTGAAGAGATCAGAGTATGTCCCATTCCTAAATCATCTAACTCAAACTATAGATTAAGTGACTGTATAGAATTATTTGAGGTATTTTAAAATATGGGACAAAAAGAAATGCCAGATTTGGCTAAAAGTCTGTTGACAGGTAATGCCTTGGAGATACTGAAGAAAAGAACTATTGGAAGTATATTTTAAACCTAATACTCTCCTTTGACAGAAGCAAATAAATAAATCATTTCTGATTTAATTAAAATAACTGTGGTATATAATACAAAAATGACACACTAAGCTAAATAGTAATTCTCATCTTATTTATAGCCAAAATACTTCACAGCTCTCTCCAGGTTTTATGATAATTCATAAGACTGGAATAACCAAAACAATCTGAAAAAAAGTACGAAGTTCAAAGAATTACACTATCTGACCTCAATTCTTAATATAAAACTAGACATCAGTACCCTGTGGTATTTGGGAAAAAGTGGAAAATAGATCAATATAACATAATAGAGAGTCAAGGAATCAACCTGCACTGGTATGATTAATTGATCAATTGATCTTCAAAAAACTTGCCAAAGTAATTCAACATGGAGAGGGAAAACTATTTAAGTAAGGGTTATGAACAAACTGAAAAAAAAAAATGTGGCAATAATGAACCTCAAACTTGATCTCATAATTCTCAGATAAAACTTTTCAAGGTATCAAATACAGAAATGTAGAACTTAAATGTATGGGTTTCTAAAAGAAAGTCTAGAAGAACATTTTTGCAACCTAGGGTTAGGGAACCCCCTACCCCTATAGGGTTAAGATGTATGAAGCAAATGACAACAACAACAAAACATATGTTTGCATTCATTAAAAAGTAAAGGCTTTTCTCTAACTGTTAAGAAAAGAGACAATCCACACACTGAGATAATATTTTCATCAAATATATATCTGACAGAAGATCTGTTTGAAAAACACATAAAGGACTCCTATACGTAATTCAAAGACAAAGGGTCTCCTTGAAAGTAAGCCAACAACAGCAACAAAATAGGTGAATGGATACTTTCCAAAGGAATATGAACATACAAATTGTTAGTAAGGACATTTAAAAATGTTCAACATTAGTCACTAAGGGAATGCAAATTAAAAAGATGATGATATACCACTATATATATAACTGCTAGAATAGCTAAAATGTTTTAAACAGTCAACAATAAAATATTGGTGAGAATATGAATCAGTTGGAACTCTCAGACCCTGCTGGTAGGTAAACACATGGTAGTTTGCCCCTGAATTGTTACGAAGAATTGAAAACAGATTGTCATTTATACCCCAACACCTAAAGATTTATTTTTCTATGGGAAGACAATATTTCAAAACACCACCAATATCCAGAAAGTTTATGTATATAATTAATTATTTGATATTAATTTGATGTTTTCTTAATCAGCTTTTTATATTTTTGTTAATTTTTTTAGTGATTAAACTAAAATGGCTGGAAATTATGCATTAAAAAGTTAGAATTAAAGATTACTTCATTTTTAACAAATTGCAATGATATAATTTATGCATTTGTTTTGCAATTTAAAATTTGCTCTTATAAATACATGACTATGTTTACTGAATACACAGATTTTGATTTATATATATAAATAAACACATCCATTTGTGCAGCGTCTTTCTGATCTTTTTCCCATACATTTTTCTTGTTTATCCCATAATTTAACATTTTTATTTCCACAATACTAACTGCCATAACATATCATGCATATTTTAGCGTGAGAACCCATTTATTCAACTGTATTGTCCAAGTGCTTATTTTAACCATGTGTCTTTTTTCCCCTATTTTTTGCTTTGACTTGATTAAGTTATATACTGATATTTATACATTAAATGGCTTAAATATGCTTAAGAAAATTATTATATATTGCTAATTATCATTAGTTTTTCATGATATATTTAGAATTTTAGGTGCTCATCTCATCAGAATGCAATTATATGATTTTTGCATATTACCATTATAATTCCCAGAGAAAGGGTAGTATTTTAAAATGAGTTTAGCTGCTACATTGGAAGCTACATGAAAAGACTTGTAATAATTTGCTATTTTATTAAAAAAGAATGTTACTGCTAATTGTTATTTATTCATGTCCTTATAGATGTGATTTTCAAAAATTATTTCTATAATAAAAGTATAATTGGCATTATTTATAATATTATTATCTTAAAAAATAGCAAATAATTTAAGGCATAACCATTATTAAAAATGTTTTAACAAAATCCCAGATATTTATGGTTCTAAAATACATGTTCCATTAGGGCAAGTGCTTCACCTTCTTGTTCATCATGACAGTACTTATAGAATTGCCTGGCTCAAAATAAGGAACCAGTTTATATTTCTTAAATGAATGATCCTTTCTTCCTTTATAGTTCAATAGATATATTAATGGAAGGATAAGTGTTTAATATTCTGACAAGCCATGTTAAACTTACACCATAGTTTCTGTATTCAAAATATTTTAGAATGATGTGTTTTAGTTGTTTGATTTGGTACCTGCTAAATGTAATATAATTTACAGGACTCCAAGGAATACTACTAAGTCTAAATAAATATTTATAATTTAGCTTGACCTTAAGATAAAAAAAATTGTGCATGAAAAATATAAAAAAATATATAAATTGAGTTCATAAACAGATATTATCATTAGCTATTTAAATAGAATATTTTTCATTTTTTTGGATGACTCATTATTATTTAACATATTTTTTATATTTAATCTATTTGTAACATTGTTTTACCACTTCAATTTTATTGTTTCAAATGTTCATCCTCTAATTTTTTATTGAAATATATTTGACATATAATATTGTGTAAATTTTAGTACAATATGTTGTTATGATACATTTATATATTGTAATATGATTGCAATTTTAGGGATAGAACCTCTATCACATCACATAATAATATATATTGTTGAGATCTTTTAGAAACTTCTTGCTATCCACATTTTCAAAAAGTTCTCGGTGAAACTTTACATCAGAAAATAGTAAATGAGAACAACTTGTTTTAATAATTATAGAGAAAGCAACATACGAGGAAAAATATTACAAAATAAGGATAACCAACATAGCAGTTATTTATTAACTGCTTATTCCTATGCATTATGTCTAACATTTTATCTGTATTAACTATTTTGCTAATGAAAATATTGAACATTTCATAATGAATGGGAAGTATAATAAAAACATTTGAATCCATTAAGACTATTATTATCATTAATATTATCATTTTAATTAGCATAACACTGAAAATTAGCCATTTTTCCACAGGTATTATTTTCATTCAGGTGTATGCTAGCTTAGTAAGGTAGGCACACCATTACTATTTTATTTTATATATTAAAAATTAATGGTTAGAGAATTTAAGTGTCTTAGACAATATCTACCAGATATTTTTCTTCAAAATTATATGTAAACTGCTTCTCTTCTATATATGTTTAAACTACAAAAATGAATACATAGCTTTTACTCTTTACTAAAAAAGAATACTGTTTATTTCATAAGGTTGGGTTACCTACCCTAGGTCTTAATATGGATATTACTTACTGAGAGTGGCCACCAAATCTAACATATATGGCTACTACTTTTCTTTCCACGCAGACTAGAAGTAGCTAATTAAATGCAGTTTATACTAGACGGCTATGAGCAAGCTGATAATAGAAAATATATTATAAACAGTAGCAAGAGAAAGATGAGAGGCTGATAGCAAAGAAGAAAATGCTTTTAAAAGTCTTAAACATTAAAAAGCAAATGACATAAGAACTAGAAAGGTGTTTTAATCAGAGGCATTTAGTGTTCCCCTATATAGTTTATAACTCATAAAATACTTATAAAAACCAGGAGTGAAATAGCTACCACTTTGATATCAGCTCAGTCCCTGGCACTTTAAACATATTTGGGACAAAATTGTAATAGCTTGCATGTTTTGATCAATAACTATATGACAGTCATTATTCCATGCACTTTATTTATTTATAATTTTAATTTAATTTTATTTTAGTTGTAATAGAAACAGCTAAATAAGTATAAGACTGATGGTTTTGAAAAGATATTTCATTCTTTTAGCAGAGATGAATAATCTAACTTTTTTTACTTAAAAATTAGGAAGGCTTTATAGGTTCAGGAACAGCATCTTTAAAGTTATATAAAGTTGGTATCATCCCTTTCATGATCTGCACTGTCCTCCACCCAAATTTTCTTTGCCACTTTCCCAACTCACTACCCTCTCCCAAAGTCTATTGCTGCCTTACCCTCCTTTATGATGGAAGTTTATCCCAAGGTGGTTGTCTTTGCCAGGGATTATTCGGTTTTAAGAAACTGAACCCCACTACAACTAATCTAAGCAAATAATAACGGCCATCTGTTAAAAGCCAAGAGCAGAAAGTGTAGCCATGCCTTATGTGGAATTGAAAAAAGGACCTGATAAGTCATCTCTAATAAAAGCAATTATTCTCTTCATCTATTTTTCCCTGGGGTTGTATGTGTATACATGTTTTCTCTTCATGCACCTTTTTCTCTTTATCTCAGAGAGCACACTGCACTTTTTTGAAGAGTAGGCCTCATCTTGACTTGCCCCCCCAAAAGTGATCTTTACAAGTCTAGTACCTGAATTGATTGTACCAATTGTAATTTTCTTCAGAAAGAATCTGGTGGACCTAAAGCAGGCCCTAAATTAGGTGCCCAGCCCTCTGGTACAGTTTTGAAAGGTGGAGAGTGAAGAAAGAGAAAGGTGGCTTGGTTATGAAAGGCAACTGGAGACTTTTTCTTTTTCCTTTGCAGTTTTGTTTCTTTTTCAAAACTAAGGCATTGTTAGATAAATTGATTAAAATGATCTCTGTTAATGTGTTCAAAAAGTGCTAGTGAGTTATCTTCCAGTAAAGCTTTTTGCCTATTAATGGCTCTTTAGCACATAGAGCATAAGTTCAAAATAACAAGGGGTTGGACTAAAAATTTTATAAATATGTGTGTGTGTGTGTATATATATATATATATATATATATATATATATATATATATATATATTATTCAATTTAAACTAAAAAATAAAAACAAAACAGTTCACACATTTCTCCCATCCCCTCCCAACCCCTGCCTCTGGCAACCATCAATCTTGTTCTCTGTATCTATGAGCTTGTTTTTTTGTTTGTCTTTAGATTCTACATATAAGAAAGATCATATGGTATTTGTCTTTGGTTTATTTCACTTAACATAATGCCTTTGAGGTTTATACATTTTGTTGAAAATGGCTGAATAATATTCCCTTGTACATACATACCAAAATTTCTTTATCCATTCATCCATCAGTGGACCCTTAGATTGTTTCCACATTTTGACTATTGTAAATAATGCTGCAATAAAAATGGGGGCATATACCTTTCTAGTTAGTGATTTTGCTTTCTTAAGATAAATATCCAGAAGTGAAATTCCTAGATCATATGGTAGCTCTATTTTTTTATTTTTGAGCAACCTCCATACTGTTTACCACAGTGATTACACCAGTTTACATTCCCACCTACAGTGCACCAGGGTCCCTTTTCTCCACATACTTGCCAACAATTGTTATTTCCTGTTTTTTTGATAATAGCTGTCTAACCTGTGATGTGATATCTCATCGTGGCTTTGATTTTCATTTCCCTAATGATTAATGATATAGAGTATTTTTTATGTACCTGTTGGTCATTTCCATGTCTTCTTTGGAAAAACGTGTATTTGGATATTCTGCCAATTTTGAATTGACTGGGATTTTTGCTATTGAGTTGTATGAGCTTTTTATATATTTTGGATGTTAGACCATTATCATATATATGATTTGCAAATATTTTCTCCCATTCAGTAAGTTTCTTTCATTTTGTTGATAGTTTCCTTTTTTGTGCAGAAGTGTTTTAGTTTGATGTAGTCCCACTTGCTTATGTTTGCTTTTCTTGCTTTTGCTTTTGGTGTCAGATTCAAAAAATTATTGTCAAGGTCTATGTCAAAGAGCTTACTGTCTATGTTTTTTTTTCTAGGAGTTTTATGGCTTTAGGTCTTACACTTAAGTCTTTAATTCATTTTGATTATTTTTTTTTGTATGATGTAAGACAAAACTCCAGTTTCATTATTCTGCATGTGGCTGTCCAGTTTTCCCAACACCATTTATTGAAGAGACTGACTTTTCCACATTGTGTATTCTTGGCCCCTTTGTTGCAAATTAATTGATCATATATATGCGGGTTTATTTCTGGGCCATGCACTTTAAATTTATTATATAACAGGTAAAGAAGGAGATGTAGATGTAACTTTGGCCACTGAAAGCCAACAATCAGTAAGTATGTAAAATCTTCAGCCAAGGAGAGGACCCAATGTTAATAATAGCCTATGTGTCCTTTATGGTTGAAATTTAACCTATTTTACTGTGTACCTGCCTCAGCCCATCCTGCTTAATTCAAAACATAGCCCAGCCATATATTATAAATGTATGTAGAGAACCCACCAGAAATATTGTTATTCTTTTGGACTCATGTAGACAAGCATACCTTCACACTAGTTTCTCTGCCATACTGGATGGATCAAGTATTAAAGTAGGTCTGACTGTTGAGGTCCCTGACTGAAAACACTTTCTATGATATAATAGATAAGTCCTATGATATAATAGATAACTCAGTGACCATGTTTCACAACTAACCTACAGAATATAAACACGGAACTTGACATGGAGCTGGAAAGACCCACTGATTACCTGGAAATGTCTGGGATAACCTAATAACTCTACTTGCCAAGATTTTCTTCCAACTCACTGTACTCCTTCACAGCTTATATCTTCTTTTACACTTTTTATGGTTTTCAATCAGATGACTCCCTGTGGTTCTTATTATTGTTTTAACTTTGACAGTCACACGTTCTATAATGAAATCCTCGCCACCACTTTTTCATCTGTTAGCACTGCATTGAATAAATAGAACATACAGAAAAAAGGAAAAAAACTTTATTTGCCTCTTACTCTGAGAGGTAGTAATTACCTGTTCCTTTGTTGAAATCTAAAGAGGGTCTCAAACTTTTATAGTCATTTGCAGGTAAAGGAAGTTCCATCCAATTTAGTTCCCAAATTTTTCTCACTTCAGTAATTAACATATACAGTCCATTTCAATAGTTATAGCTCAGAACTTCAGTTAAAATTTTCTCCTCCACTGACCTAGACCTGCTTCAAGCCAGAGCCTGTAATCAGGGATAAGGGGGAGACGGGATAGGGAATAGACAATTTCTCTTTTATTTCATTCACTCTCCTTAAGGTTCTACTTCTCCCACAAATTCTGGATTGCTTTGTATACCAAGTTAAGTTTGTACTGGGAGAGGACTAGTAAGAAAAAAATGTGAGGAGCAGAAAATAATTTACTTTATTGGCCCTCACAATTTGTGTTAAGGTTTCTAGTCTATAACACTAATATAAGACATGATAAATATTTCAATTTCATATTTGTTCCGAGGTGTATTCTTTCCCATATTTCCATAATATAAACTTGGACAGCAGTGCGTGATGTCAGCTATGTTCACTGTTTTATCATCAGTGCATAGACAAATGCCTGACATATCAAATATTTGATATTGATTGAACTGATAAATACAATTTTACCGTAGATTTAAAACTATGTTAAAATGGAATTTCAATGAGGTGAATACATTGATTCACATGGCTCTGGGTTTCCATGGATACAGACTATCTCCTTTGAAAGGAATTGTTATAGTTTTATTTATTTATTTATTTATTTATTTGGCCGCATTGGGTCTCTGCTGTTGCCCGTGGGCTATCTCTAGTTGCGGTGAGTGGAGGCTATTCTTCATCGCGGTGTGCAGGTTTCTCATTGCAGTGGCATCTCTTGTTGCAGAGCATGGGCTCAAGACATGGGATTCAGTAGTTGTGGCACACAGGCTCAGTAGTTGTGGCTCACGGGCTCTAGAGTGCAGGCTCAGTACTTGTGGCGCATGGGCTTAGTTGCTCCACAGCATGTGGGATCTTCCCGGACCAGGGCTAGAACCTGTGTCCCCTGCATTGGCAGGCAGATTCTTAACCTCTGCACCACCAGGAAAGTCCCTATTATAGTTCTAATTACCTGTTTTTGTCAAAATCAAAGAACAAGTGTTCTTAGACCATCCTAGAGGACAAATACATCTGGTATAAAAATGAAGCACAATATTTGCTTAATATTTTAAAATGCTTATATTTATGAAATAATAAAGCTATTACAGAGCTAAGGTTTCTATTATTATTAATTTATTAAATATGTTTATATCCTTTTATATAAGAGTTTTATTTTGAGTCTGTCAAAATATCATAGGAGACTTCCACAAGCCTCTTGGATAGCCTCATCCACCAGAGGGCACACAGCAGAAGTAAGAAGAACTACAATTCTGCAGCCTGTGGAACAAAAACAACATTCACAGAAAGATAGACAAGATGAAAAGGCAGAGGGCTATGCACCACATGAAGGAACAAGATAAAACCCAGAAAAACAACTAAATGAAGTGGAGATAGGCAAACTTCCAGAAAAAGAATTCAGAATAATGATAGTGAAGATGATCCAGGACCTCAGAAAAAGAATGAAGGCAAAGATCGAGAAGATGGAAGAAATGTTCAACAAAGATCTAGAAGAATTAAAGAACAAACAAACAGAGATGAACAATACAATAACTGAAATGAAAACTATACTAGAAGGAAACAATAGCAGAAGAACTGAGGCAGAAGAATGGATAAGTGACCTGGAAGAGAGAATTCACTGCTGCGGAACAGAATAAACAAAAAAGAATGAAAAGAAGATAGCCAAAGAGACCTTTGGGACAACATTAAATGCAACAACATTTGAATTATAGGGGTCCCAGAAGGAGAAGAGAGAGCGAAAGGACCTGAGAAAATATTTGAAGAGATTATAGTCGAAAACTTCCCTAATATGGGAAAGGAAATAGCCACCCACATCCAGGAACCACAGAGAATCCCATACAGGATAAACCCAAGGAGAAACATGCCGAGACACATAGTAATCAAACTGGCAAAAATTAAAGACAAAGAAAAATTATTGAAAGCAGCAAAGGAAAAATGACAAATAACATACAAGGGAGCTCCCATAAGGTTAACAGCTGATTTCTCAGCAGAAACTCTACAAGCCAGAAGGGAGTTGCATGATATACTTAAAGTGATAAAAGGGAAGAACCTACAACCAAGATTACTCTACCCAGCAAGGATTTCATTTAGATTCGATGGAGAAATCAAAAGTTATACAGACAAGCAAAAGCTAAGAGAATTCAGCACCACCAAACCAGCTCTACAACAAATGCTAAAGGAACTTATCTACGTGGGAAACACAAGAGAAGAAAAGGACCTACAAAAACAAACCCAAAACAATTAAGAAAATGATAATAGCAACATGCATAATTACCTTATGTGATAAGGTAATTACCTTAAATGTGAATGGATTAAATGCCCCAACCAAAAGACACAGGCTTGCTGAATGGATACAAACACAGGACCCATATATATGCTGTCTACAAGAGACCCACTTCAGACCTAGGGACACATACAGACTGAAAGTGAGGGTATGGAAACAGATATTCCATGCAAATGGATATCAAAAGAAAGCTGGAGTAGCAATACTCATATCAGATAAAATAGACTTTAAAATAAAGAATGTTACAAGAGACAAGGAAGGACACTACATAATGATCAAGGGATCACTCCAAGAGGAAGATATAACAATTATATATATATATATATATATATATATATATATATATATATATATATACACACCCAACATAGGAGCACCTCAATATATAAGGCAACTGCTAACAGCTATAAAAGAGGAAATCAACAGTAACACAATAATAGTGGGGAACTTTAACACCTCACTTATACCAGTGGACAGATCATCCAAACAGAAAATTAAGAAGGAAACACAAGCTTTAAATGACACAATGGACCAGATAGATTTAATTGATATTTATAGGATGTTCCATCCCAAAACAGCAGATTACTTTCTTCTCAAGTGGGCATGGAACATTCTCCAAGATAGAGCACATCTTGGGTCACAAATCAAGCCTCAGTAAATTTAAGAAAATTGAAATCATATCAAGCATCTTTTCTAACCACATGCTATGAGATTAGAAATCAATTACAGGGAATAAAACGTAAAAAACACAAACACATGGAGGCTAAACAATACATTACTAAATAACCAAGAGATCACTGAACAAATCAACAGGAAATCAAAATATACCTAGGGACAAATGACAATGAAAACACAACAATCCAAAACCTATGGGAGGTGGCAAAAGCAGTTCTAAGAGGGAAGTTTATAGCAATACAAGCCTACCTCAAGAAACAAGAAAAATCTCAAATAAACCATCTAACCTTACACTTAAAGGAACTAGGGAAAGAAGATCAAACAAAACCCAAAGTTAGCAAAAGGAAAGAAATCATAAAGATCAGAGCAGAAATAAATGAATTAGAAACAAATAAAATGATAGCAAAGATCAATAAAACTAAAAGCTGGTTCTCTCAGAAGATAAACAAAATTGATAAACCATTAGCCAGACTCATCAAGAAAAAGAGAGAAAGGGCTCCAATCAATAAAATTAGAAATGAAAAAGGAGAAGTTACAACAGACACAGCAGAAATACAAAGCATCCTAACAGACTACTACAAGCAACTCTATGCCAATAAAATGGACAACCTGGAAGAAATGGACAAATTCTTAGAAAGGTATAGCCTTCCAAGACTGAACCAGGAAGAAATAGAAAATATGAACAGACCAATCACAAGTAATGAAATTGAAACTGTGATTAAAAATCTTCCAACAAACAAAAGTCCAGGACCAGATGGTTTCACAGGTGAATTCTATCAAACATTTAGAGAAGAGCTAACACCCATTCTTCTCAAACTCTTCCAAAAAATTGCAGAGGAAGGAACACTCCCAAACTCATTCTGTGAGGTCACCATCACCCTGATACCAAAACCAAAGATACTACACAAAAAAAAGAAAATTACAGACCAATATCACTGATGAATATAGATCCAAAAATCCTCAACAAAATACTAGCAAACAGAATCCAACAGCACGCTAAAAGTGTCATACAGCATGAGCAGGTGAGATTTATCCCAGGGGTGCAAGGATTCTTCAATATATGCAAATCAATCAATGTGATACATCATATTAACAAATTGAAGGTGAAAAAACATATGATCATATCAAGAGATGCAGAAAAAGCTTTTGACAAAATTCAACACTCATTTATGACAAAAACTCTCCAGAAAGAGGGCATAGAGGGAACCTACCTCAACATAATAAAGGCCATACATGACAAACCCACAGCAAACGTCATTCTCAATGGTGAAAAACTGAAAGCCTTTCCTCTAAGATCAGGAACAAGACAAGGATGTCCACTCTCACCACTATTATACATCATAGTTTTGGGAGTCCTAGCCATGGCAATCAGAGAAGAAAAAGAAATAAAAGGAATATACATAAAAATAAGTCATAAGAGTTTGTCAATATCATAAGAAGAGATAAATTTAATAAGAAAATTAAATGTGTTTGTTTCAGAAACCTTTAAAAATAACATTTATTTTGAAGGTTTCTTAGGAGTAGACAATACCAACTAGCTCATATTATTTCTGAATGTTCAGAGTTTGAAATAGTAAAAATTTTATATTCTCACTAAAAATAAACAGTCAAATTAATAGGTTTATTCTCCTGAATACTATCTTAGTGTTGTGCTAGCAAAGGCTATGCATGTTCCAAACATACTTTTAAACATGAAAATAAAACAGAAACAGCAGACACTATATTTATGAGAACACTCTCTATTTCTAAAAGAGTTATCTCAGGATATTTAAGTGATCACATCTGTAGTTTTACAGATGAATAATGTACAATAGCAAATTCACCCAAGAATTCAGCATGTCACTGAGGGAAATGTGAATTGTTATCATGTCTCCTATTATTCTGATTCAGTCCTTATCCTTTATATAAAGTAGAGCTATTGATTCCTTTATTCCCTAAATGCTTATTGAGTACCTTCTGGGTTAAAGTATGAATAAAACATACATGGATATTATTGTTCTGGAAAGACAGATAATAAAATGTCTACATTTATGTTGTGATTTTTAAGGCCCCAGTAAAATGTTTGAAAGAGGTAGCATGTCACACAGATAGCGACATTAGTAGCATACTTTTTAACTGTTTGGAGCTCAGCAAAGTTGGGATTAAATGATGGTTATCATGGTTATACTACATAATACAATACTCAACAAAACTGCATTTAAATCATGGTTATACTACTAATATATACCTAATACTACAATATACCTAATACCATGTGAGCTTCCAACAAGCTCTGAGTCTCATTTATGTGATAAAATTAAGTAGATTTAAAAATTATTATTTTGCCATTTTTAAAACAAACATAATATGGAAAACACATATGTACCTCATATATAGTGAACAAACCATATACTCAGGTATACTCTCTAGCTATGTGATACTAAAATATTTTATTTTCTTTCATATGCTTTACGCATTTGTACATTTTCTAAAATACCTATTCTGCAGGTTATTTACTTTAAAAAGATTGAATAAAACCATCATTTGTAGCAGAATTAATCAATTAATTTGACATTAAAGAATTTCTGTCTGACAAAGTTATCATAGAAAGAGGAAAATAAATAGTTACTACACATTAAACTGAAAAAATATTAATATCCAGAACTTATAAAGAGATCTTTCAAATCACTAATAAAATACAGAAAGCACAATATAGAAGGGGCAAAGGACTTCCATATTTATCTCATGAAAGAGAAAACATAATGGTCAATAAGTCATTGAAACATACGACAATACCAATCCCATTAGTAATCAGGAAAGGCAAAGAAAAATAGCAGTGAGTGATTATTAGGCAATAATTAGATGGCAAAAATTGAAATGTGTGACAATATTTTTATAAAAATGTTAATTCTCATTCACTTTTGGGTAGAAATGTAAACTAGCAAAAAACATTCATTTATATTAAAAGTGAATAAATTTATACCCTATTACTCCAGAAATGCACTTTTTCATATATATATATATATATATTCCCAAATAATTTGTGCACATATCTACATGGATACTCATACAAGAATATTCAGAGCAACATTATAACCTATAGCTGAAAACCAACTCTCCATCAGCAGTAGAGATTGGCTAAACCATGGTATATTCAAACAATAAAATATTATAGAGCAAAGAAAGTGAGCAAACTAGAGCTAGTTACAAAACATGGACAAATCTAGCAGACAAAAATTTTACCGAAAAAAAATACATGTGGTGTAATTCCATTTACAGTAAGTCCCCTACATACGAATGAGTTCCATTCTGAGAGCACCTTCATAAGTCCAATTTGTTCGTTAAGTCCAACAAAGTTAGCCTAGGTACCCAACTAACACAATTCGCTATATAGTACTGTACTGTAATAGGTTTATAATACTTTTTACACAAATAATACATAAAAAACAAACACAAAAAATAAAGAAAACATTTTTAATCTTACAGTACAGTACCTTGAAAAGTACAATAGTGCAGTACAACAGCTAGCATGCAGGGGCTGGCATTGAGTGAACAGGCAAGGAGAGTTACTGACTGGAGGAGGGAGAGGAGGTGGGAGATGGTAGAGCTGAAGGATGGTCAGCAATAGGAGACAGAGGGCAAGCTGCAATTTCACTCATGCCAGGCAAGACGGCGCAGTTTCGGTTCCTTGCTGGATTCAATTCTATCTGCCCTCTTGAAAAACGATCCAGTGATGTCTGGGTAGTAGTTCTTTTTTTTTCATCATAGATGACACGTTGGCACTGGATTGCATTCTGAACTGCTGCTGCAACCTTCATGTACCATTCTACATTCTGGTCCTGTGCCTCAAAAACTAACAGTTCCTCCTCAAATAAAGAAAATCTCCTTGCCATTTTCTGCATCATGAATCTCTTTGGTTCTTCGGTTACTTCTTCCTCTTGTCTCCCTCCATCCTTTCTCTGGGCCTCCAATTCCATCAGGTCTTCATTAGTAGGCTCCTCATGTTGCACAACAAGGAGTTAACTGAAGTTCTCCTCTTACAGATCTAGCTCCAGCTTCTCGCTGAGGGACACTAAGTTGCTGAAGACCTCTTTGGACTCTTCATCCACCTTCTCAAATCCATGAAAATCGTGAACAAACTGTAGGCAAAGGTTCTTCCAAACCCCATTGCTGGTGATGGCCATAACCTCACGCCAAGAAAAGTCAACGTTTTTTACGGCCTTGTAGATGTTATAGTCCTTCCAGAATTGTCGCAAGGTTGTTCCTGATTCATCACTCGCCTTTACTGCCTGATGAAAAGTGTGACCTATTTCTTGAAAGTCGCTATAACTCTCTGTTCCATGTGTTGGATGAGTGACATAGTATTTGGTGGCAGATACACTACTTTGACATTGGGATGAAAGTCTTCCATGAATGGGGCGTGGCCCAGAGCACTGTGGAGCAGCAAAAGAATGTTGAATGGGACGCCTTCCTCCAAGCAATATTTCTCTACCTCCAGAATAAAGTGGTGGAATAATCAGTCTGGGGAAATGCCCAGTGTAACCTAGGCTTTGGGGTTACTCTTCCACACAACAGGAAGAGAGCCCTTAGCTATGTTTTTAAGGGCTCTTGGGTTCTCCGAATGATGAACTAAGAGAGGCTTCAGCTTCATATAGCCAGAAGCATTGCCACCAAACAACAGAGTTAGCCTATCCTTTGCTGAATTTATAGACTGGCATCAACTTTTCCTCCTTACCATGTAACTTTGGTATGGCACCCACTTCCAGTACAAGTCTTGTCTCATCCACATGAAAAACCTGCTCAGGTAAATACACACCTTCATCAATAATTTCTCAAAGTGTTTCAGGAAATTCCCGGGCAGTTACCGTATCTGCACTCACTGCCCCACCACTTACGTGTTTTTTTTTTTTTTTTCTTTTTTTTTGCGGTACGTGGGGCTCTCACTGTTGCGGCCTCTCTCGTTGCGGAGCACAGGCTCCGGACATGCAGGCTCAGCGGCCATGGCTCACTGGGCTAGCCGCTCTGCGGCATGTGGGATCTTTCTGGACCGGGGCACAAACCCGTGTCCCCTGCATCGGCAGGCGGACTCTCAACTACTGCGTCACCAGGGAAGCCCCACATCACTTACTTTTACATTGTGAAAGTTGGCTCTAGCCTTGAACCGATGAAACCAGCCATGGCTGGCATTAAAAGACGTGCCCTCTGAGTCTTCACCGTGTTTCTTCTTCAAGTCTTCATAAAGGCTTTTAGCTTTCTCTTGAATCAGCATTAAGCTGAGCGGGACTCGACGCTGATGCTGATCCTGCATCCACACACTGAGAAGTTTCTCCATCTCCTCCATCATTTATCCACCTTTCTTCAAAATTACTGGTGGCACAGCAGACTTCACATGTTCCACGATCTTGTCCTTTTTCTTTAGAATTGTGCCATTGGTTGAATGATTCATGTTATAAGAATAAGCCAAAAATAATAATAATAATAAAATGAGTGACATCTACCATATTTTCACCTCACTCCATTCTCTCAATTATTTTCACTTTTGTTTCTATCGTTATCACTGTACCAGCTAAGAAGCATCACCGCTGCTTTTATGCTAGATTCTGATATCTCAGGCTTGAAATAAAGATACTGTACTACTGTACTCTATACAGTCCTGTAAAGTGCACAACCACTTGTAGAGGATGCATGCACATGACAGTGTACACCAGACACGTGAAATAACTTATGAGATTGGACATGCGAACCCATGTTCACAACTTGAAGGTTCATCTGCAGGGGACTTACTGTATATAAAATTCCAAAACCAGTATAAATTGTTCTATTTAAGAATATACACTTAGGTGGTAAAATTAAAAAGAAAGACAAACAAAAATAACAAAAAATCAAGACATTTGTTGTCTCTAAATGAGGGAGAGAAGATCATGATTGGCAAAGAACACATCATGGCTTCTATCAATGTTCTATTTCTTGACCTGGGCAGTGAACACATGCATGCTCTTTCATTTGGTGTATTATACATTTTAATGTTATACGTCTTCATGCATATGTGTTAAATTTCAAAATAAATAAAAACGTTTAAAATCTGATGCAGTATATAAACTTTCCAGTAGCTTTCTTAAAAATCTTAAGTCCTTCCAGTTTAAAAGAGCAATTGATATTTTTTTGGTCACAATACAGCCACACCCAAACTTCTCAGACTCTTGTTTCACTGATCTTATTCACATTCATCAGGAACTGCCCAGACTCTCTCTTGAGGTTTGGAACAAACTAAGGCTTTGTCTTGGAGCATCCTTTAGCCCCTTTCTTTACTGAATCTTACTCTTTCCCCAATTCTAACTTAACCATCATGAAACTTGTGAAGCATAAAATCTCTAATTTTAAATATACTCATGTATGTGTTGTATTATTCACAAAAGTATGTTGTTACTTACCTATTTATGTCTATTTAATGTATTCAGTTAGGAAGATTGCTGCCAAGAACTATATCTTAATCATTATCACCTATGCCTACTTTGTAGCTGGCTTTTATGGCAGTGGGTCAAGAAATCTCCATTTAAAATTTTGAAATCCCTTGCCCAGAAAAGTTTTTTTTTTTTAAATCATGAAAACAATATGTATTTCAAGATAATAGATCAATATCACTGTACAACTTTCTACAAGATAAAACTGCATATCCGCCATACAGGAGAACGAGGCCTGGCTGTAGCTCTATGACCCAAAACAGACTTGTTTATCCTCCATATGATCAAGCAAGCAACATTAATTCTGTGGTTCAAAATGAGTCAGACTATTGACAATTCCCATCTTAAGGCAAAGGACTGAAAGAATTGGGAAGATTTAATGGAAAATGTAGATGACATGAAGTTTGCTGCCAGTGTCATTCAGTATTTTAAAACCAGATTTGGGGTAATGAGAGGGATGAAAATATTGGCCTGGTCAGAAAGTAGAGGGATTTCTAAGTCTAGAGACTCTAAAATGCCAGCACATAGTCATCTAGACTTTCTTAACTATCATTTAAATGAATAAATATTTGTATATACAAATAAAGGGAAAAAGGAATTTCAATGAATATTCATAAGTTTTAAAGATAAATTTCAGCTTCTAGTTCTGAAAAGGTGTTTCTTAATATTAGAAAGCTGAGATCAGAAAGCTAAGTGTAAGGGAAATTATATGGAAGGAGGGAGGGTACTTGTGAACATAATGCAACCTTTTAAGGCTGAGGTTGAATGAGATACTTCTAATACATTCAGGCACAGAGCACACACTTATGAAGAGGATATCAAAAAGAACTGGGAAAACCTACAGCAAAATTTCATCCACAGATGGCCTACTCTAACAAAGTCTTTGGATTATTTAGGCATTATTTTTAAACAGAATAAATAAAAAATGAAATAAAATAAAACAAAATAAAACAAAATCTTTCAGGTAGAGTTTACACATAAAGTTTATTTTTTGAGGTTGAGAAAAGAGAAGTTTGCATTACAAAATAATTATTAAAATGTCCAGTATAGGATTGTAGCTAGTTGTATTTGCTCATAAATTTCAAATTTAATAAATAAATTTAGCATTCATAACTTATATTTAATATCTTTCTGAATATAGAACGAATGTACCTTGAAGCTTAGTCAACACAATTTTAAGCTAAAATATTCAAATAAGAATTTAAAATTTGAAGAATAATGTTTGATTCCCAGAACATTTGTGTAAAACTATCTAAATTGTATGTTAAGGCATCTTTCAATGAAATACATCTTGACAAGCCCTACCACACTGGATCACTTATTTCTCTAATAGATCTTCATTTTGCAACTTGTTTAAAAATCCACATTTCATGGTATTTCCATTGCCTAGTTTTATTAAGGTTTATCATTTTAAAAAACTGTTTAAATGTTTTCATTGGTACAAATCTATGGCAAAAAAATAGTTTCTGCAACTGAACATATTTCAAATTCTTACATTTAGGTGGAAAAATAATAATATTTATTATTGCAGAGAAAAATGTATAAAGTCTATAAAGAGTGGACATATAAGCATCCAAAATAAATTACTTGTATGTTTATATATGTTCTCTCCAATATCATTAATTCTCCTTCATTGGATCATTTGCATTACCATACATTTGATATAATTTCTTTCAAATTAACAAAAATTCTTTGACCCCACACTTCTCTCTAGCAATTTCATCCTTCCCATTCTCCTTATACTGCTTCAGTCATAAAAAGTGTTGTTATATGTGCTGCCTCTACTTGCTTCTTGCCGTTCTCTCTTAAACCACTACAAAAAAGCATTTGTTTCATTCAACCCACTGACATTAAATATCTAAGCCATAGCTGACCTCAACAGAAGAAAATTCTTTTTATTTCTTATGAAAACACCTGAGATCTACCTTCTAAGCAAATGTTAAGTATACAATACAGTATTGTTATCTATCATCACATTTTTGTACATTAGATCTCCAAAACTTACCTTATATAACTTAAACTTTCTACCCCGGACCAAAATTTTCCCATTTTCCCCTTCCCCCAGTCCCAATTGGACCCTTATTTCACAATATATACAAAATCAACTCAAAGTGTATTAAAAATTTAAACATAGGATCTGAATCAATAAAATTCCTAGAAGAAAATATAAGAGAAAAGAAAAGCTTCTTGACACTGGTTTGGGCAATGATTCTTCAGATATGACACCAAAATCACAGGCAACAAAAGCAAAAATTGACAAGTAGGATTGCATCCAACTAAAAAGCTTCTGTCCCCTAAACTTTTGAGTCATGCTATTTAACATCAAATCCTCAAATATATTTGTCTATTAGGTATCTCAAAGTAAATGGGTCTAAAAATTAACTCTCTGTTTCCACAAACCTCAACATTCTGCTGATTTCTTGTGCTTCATCATTTTAGTAAATCTCTCTCTTTTCTTATGGCTCAAAACAAAAATACTCAGTTATTTACTTTTATTTATACACATCACTCTTCCCCACATCTAATACATCAGCAAACTCTGTTGGCTTCACCTTCAAAATTTGTCTAAAATTCAACAGTTTCTTACATATTTCCATTGCTAAATACTTGCATTGTCAATATCAGACTACTTGACCCCATTTTCTCCATACAATTTTCTAACTGCAGGTACTATATCTGACAATTAGTGGTGACACAAACCTCTTGTATCTTAGTTTTAATGGCTTTTGGTGGATGAGTGCCTTTCTTTTGTGGTATCTACTGGGTTTTCCAAAGGTAATTTTGCATGTGTTGCCTTAATTCTGTCTCACATCAAACTATTCCAAATGTATTACTCTCCAAATCTATCAAAATTAAGTCATTTTCATATGAAACTGTTAAGAAAAATAATGATTTTTTTTTGCCCTAGAATGGTAGTATATTACTTAGTGTGTCAATCATCAAGTAACTTGAAAATTAATAATAACAAACAGGCAAAGCTTCACCTTGATGCTTGCTCTTCTTTTCTTTTTAATTCCCCTTTTTTTGACACTCTTATTTTAGTGTTTTTTTTTTCTCTATTATGCATATATACTCTACCTTTCTACACTCCTGAATTTCAATTTGCCCACAGTGAATATACCAATATTTATTTGAATGTTTAATACCTATCTTACCATTTAAAAATATATTTTTGTCAGGGAATCTGACCTAAATTTAAGTTGTAATCTGAAGATATGCTTCATTTTTACCATTTAATTTCTGCAACTCCTTAATTAGCGACATAATCCAGAAAACTTTCAGATCTCTTAAAATTAATATTTTAATTTGAAATTTGGTTTTAAGATTTGATGAAGTCGATGGATTTTATTTTGTTTCAAATCAAATTTAAATTACTACACTTCAGTCACTTAAATATTAGTACTTATATTTTAAGAGAATTCATTTTTAATGTCTTGAACATAGGAATAAAATTATTTTTGAGATAGGAAATGCATGAAAAAAAGGAGCCTGGTGTTTATTCCATAGCCCAACCAAATTTCATCAGATCAGAGGTTTTCAAGCAAATGGAAATATCAGTAAGAGATACTACATTAAAGAAGAATTCTGTGAGGCATGGATGTGTAAACAGCACAAAATGCTGTTTTGATATCCATGTGACTTAACATATCACTTTTGGAGAAACAGAGTTTCTAAATTTCTGTGGACAACAAACTGAGGTTGTGACATATTTAATACTTAAGTTAACCTAATGTTATACGGTTATATTTATGATTTACAATTTTTTGTTAACAAAGAAATAGCAACATGGGCAATGCTTCAGACTTTGCATAGAGAACACCAGAATTGGTGAGGCAGCACCCTTACATACTTCTGAGTGTTGTATTAATTCATTGGGGCTGCCCTAACAGAGTACCCCAAATTGAGTGCTTAAAAAGCAAAAAAATGTATTGTCTCACAGTTATGGAGGCTAGAAGCCTGAGGGCAAGTTGTCTGCAAGGTTGTGCTTTCTAAGGGCTGTGAGGGATAGCCTCTCTCCTAGCTTCTGGTTTGCTGGCAGTCTTTGGTGTTTCTTGGCTTGTTGATGCATCAACCCACCTCTTCCTTCATGTTCAAATGGTGTTCTTCCTGTGTGTACATGTCTGTGTTTAAATTTCCCCTTTTTATAAAGATGCCAGTAATATTGCATTTGGGACCCATCCTCCTCCAGCATAGCCTCATCTGAACTAAATACATCTGCAACAACTCTATTTCCAAGTAAGATCACAGTCTTGCGGGTTCAGGACTTCAACATGCGAATTTTGGAGGTAAACAATTTGCGATGGTTAATTTTATAGGTCAGCTTGACTGGGTCACAGTACCCAGATATTTGATTAAACATATTTCTGAATATGTCTATGAGGGTTTTTCTGGATGAGATTAACATTTAATTGGTAGATAGTACAGCAGATTGCTCTTCCCTTTGTGGGAAGGTTTTATCCAATCTACTGAAAGCCAAAATAGAACGAAAGGTTGAGTAAGAAAGAACTGTCTCTATCTGCCTATCTTCTAGTGGGGCATCAGTCTTCTTCTGCCTTCAGATTAATACTAGGATTGGAATTTACACCATGGGCTCTCCTGGTTCTCAGGCCTTTGTGGGCTTAGACTAGAATTATACCACTGGCTCTCCTGAGCATCCAGCTTGCTGACTATAGGTATTGAGACTTCCCAGACTCCATAACCGTGTGAGCCACTTCCTTGCAGTAATTATAGATGTGTGTGTCAATTATTATTTGGTGTATGTATGTATATGTGTGTGTGTGTGTATATATATATATATATATATATATATATATATATATATATATACATACTATTGCTTGTTTTTCCCTGGAGAACCCAGACTAATACACAATTGAACCTATAACAAGAGTCATGTACATAACATTTTTCCTCACAGTTAGGTTTTCCTGTTAAAATTAGTATAATGTCACAGACACTGTACCAACAAAATAAATAAATATTAAAAACTCATGTAGGTATTTAGAACAAATGAAAATTAACTATAAAACTATGCTTTGAGTTTCTCTTAGAATGCAGTTTATTTTTGATGAAGAAACAGGTGAGTCTCATAATTTGAGGAGATTTATGCTCCTAATTCTAGAAGTAGGTCTTGAACATAAAAGAAATTATGCAATAGGGCTTCCCTGGTGGTGCAGTGGTCAAGAATCTGCCTACCAATGAAGGAGACATGGGTTTGATCCCTGGTCTGGGAAGATCCCACATGTAGCAGAGCAACTAAGCCCACGCACCACAACTACTGAGCCTGCATGCCACAACTACTGAGTCTCACGTGCCTAGAGCCCATGCTCCACAAGAACAGAAGCCACCACAATGAGAAGCCCGCACACCGCAAGGAAGAGTAGCCCCCACTCACCGCAACTAGAGAAAGCCTGTGCACAGCGACGAAGACCCAAGTCAGCCAAAAATAAACTAATTAATTAAAAAAAAAGAAATTATGCAATAAAAAATGCTGAATGAATAGGTCTGAAATAAATAACAGTTTTGAGTAAAATAATAGTCTGGTAAACTATTTCTAATTAGAAAGTCTAAAACTATTATGCTTGTAAAAAGACATCAGGATAATGACTAGCACTTTTGGAAAAGGCTGTGGTGAAATACGACCCAACTACATCATCTTTTAACTCATTACTGACGGGGGGATTTTTGCAGAAACTAACGCTTGTGGCCAGTGATCTGTTACATAAGTGATATTGATATGACTCCAGTCAACAACATTCGGGTAACAAAAGACGTATTGATATGCCTCTGGTCAATATTAAACAACTATGACAAAATCTGTAAGGGTATTTATGCATAATAAAATCTATAAAAACCTAAGGTATGTGAGGGTTTACTTTTAATAGTTTTCATTTGTATCTTCTTATACTGAGGTGATAATATATCCACAAACAATAAAAAGGGTTATTTCTATATCACATCAAAAGGATAAGTGGTTGTATTTTTTTTAAAGAAGTACTTGCACACTGCACCATTACCCACATTACTTTTCAACATTTTTTTTTTATTTTGCATACATAGAATTCATGTAATTGTTTACCACAACAGTCTTTCAGAATTCACTTTTCACTACACATTGCTGCAGTACAGTTGAACCACCTTAAATAGACTCAATAAACACTAAGATCATTTTTATTCTTTTCTTAGGAGATATTTGTGAGTACTGACAGAAACTTTATGATTACCTGATAATTCTAGAGGTGCATAAAATAACATTTGTTCTAATAAAGGTCCAAATTCATCACAGAAAGATTATTTTATCCATGTTAATTTGTGGAAACTTCTTATATTCACAGTTTCTTAAAGTTCAAGTTTTTAAAGTATCTCAACTGCACCTAAATCAAAACTAATAAAGAAAAGCTACATGCAATAACTTTCAGGTGCCATTTTTCTAAAATTGTGTAAAAATAAGGCAGACACAAATTTAAAAAAAATCAATTTAGAATAAGAAGTTTATTTTGTGCCCAATTACTTACATGAAAAGACTTTGTTGAAGGTGGTAAAAAACAAGTGGATAAAAATGCCTTTTACCAAATGGTTTTCTTTACTGCTTTTAATGAGAGATATATTTCTGTCTGTTCATATCTTTGGTGTTTTTAATTGGCCGTCAGTGACATTTCTGTGCATCTCAGGGATGCATGGAACTGTCAGGCTCTTCTCCTTGAACTCAGAATAAATTATGGTTTCATATAGCAGAAAAATTCAATAGATTCAGAATACAATAGTGTCTTCAATAATGCTTCAGAAAAATGTCACATTGTTGAAGCCTGTTACTGAAATATGCAGGGGCAAGATGTACACTGGTTGCTTTCTGAGCAAAAGCCATTGTTTTACTATCTTATTTAGTACTATTTCCTTATCACCCTCTTTTTGCTGGAGTTAATTATAATGTCATTAGCTATTCTGTGACTATACACTCTCCAGGTCTGAAACTGAGCATGACTCTGTGGAGTCCTCCTGGGCACAAAAGCCTTTCTGTGCTCCCATTTTTTGTTTGTAGGAAATAGTCTTCATTCAGCCTCCTTGACCTTCCCTGAGTTCCAAAGGGCAGATTCAAACAGTTGCAAATCAGGGAAGTGAGGGAATGCAGAAACAAAGTAAGAGCTGTCAAGAAACAGTAGAGTAGGATGGGGCAGGGTCCTGGTTCTTCCTCAAGGAATATACATAACAATGTCTTTGAGTTGTCTACCAGAACTAACACCCCCTTCCCCCACCCAGGTGGAAGATTCAGGCTGAGTACCAGAGTCCTGGTTATCTCACCACCAGCCAATCAGAAGAAAGCCACATACCCTGCAGTCCTCACCCTAAATTTTGCCTATGAAAGCGTCCCCCCAAAAAACATCCAGGAGTTAGGGTTTTTTGAGCACAACCCACCTGTTCTCCTTGCTTGGCCCTGCAATAAACTTTTCTCTGCTCCAAACTCTGATGTTTTGGGTTGTTTGGCTTCACTCTGTGTCAGGTACATGAATTTGCATTTGCTAACAGCTCTTTTATTTGATATTATATATTAAAATATTCACAAATGAAACTGAGCAGGACCCTGTGAGGCTCCTGGGCATGGAAGCCTTTCTGCATGTCCCCCATTTCTTTTTTCTTTTGCGGTAGGCGGGCCTCTCACTGTTGTGGCCTCTCCCATTGCGGAGCACAGGCTCCAGACGCGCAGGCTCAGCGGCCATGGCTCACGGGCCTAGCCGCTCCACGCCATGTGGGATCTTCCCGGACCGGGGCACGAACCCGCATCCCCTGCATCGGCAGGCGGACTCTCAACCACTGCACCACCAGGGAAGCCCCCCATTTCTTGTTTGTGGGAAATAGGCTTCAGCCCTGTGACCTTCCCTGAGTTCCAAAGGCAGGTTCAAACAGTTGCTAATCAGGGAAGGGAGGGGATGCAGAGACAAGGGAGGAGCAGTCAAGAAACAATAGTGCAGGCAGGGTCCTGGTTCCACCTCAAGGGATACACATAACAACATCTTTGAGCTCTTCTGAAGAACTAAAACCCCCAAGAAATGGAAGCTGTTACCTACTTGATGAAGAATTCTTCATTCCGGAGAGAAGGTCACAGTTTGATAATCTTGACAACAACAGAAGCTCATCAGGAGAATGCTTGAGGCCAGATTAAAGGAATGCAAGCCCTGAACACAACCAGATCCTTATCAGCAACCTCATCCTTGAACCATTGTTATAAAATTCACTAATTCCCCCCAGGGGTGGTGGGGGGCACACAGTTTTGAGGGCACAAGTCCGCTGTGTCTCCCTTTACCTGGCAAAGCAATAAAGCTATTCCTTTTTGCTTCACAGAAAACTCTGTCTCTGAGATTGGCTTCGGCACTGGTGCACAGAGGCTGAGTTTTCGGCATCAGAAATAAAAATTTGAGCAGACAACGTACAGTTTTGATAGTGCTTTGATGTCCAATTAGTATTAAAATTATTTACAGTTAAAGAAAAGCTAAAAGGAGCAAATGTTATAAATATGAGAATTAAGTCAGTAATGTAACTGTAATAATGATAACGTTGCAGGAGAATGAGGGGTGAGAGGATGACCATGTTGCAGGTCTCAGGGGAGTCCCTGGGGGGGACAGCCGAGTGAGGGTCCTTGACCTTGTGCAGGAGAGAATTCAAGAGCAAGCCATTGTAAAGTGAAAGCAAGTTTATTTAGAGAGATACACATTCCACAGGCAGAATGCAGTAGTTTCAGAAGGTGAGAATGGCCCCAGGTTGGTGGGTTATAATTTTTATGGTCCGGGTAGTTTCAGAGTCTAACAAGTAGGAGGATTATTCCCACTATTTTGGGGAACAAGTGGGGACTCCAGGAATTGGGCCCACTTTTTGGCCTTTTATAGTCAGCCTCAACTGTCATGGCACCTGCAGGTGTGTCATTTAGCATGCTAATTTATTACAATGAGCATATAATGAGGCTCAAGGTCTACTGGAAGTCAAATCTTCTGTCCTCTTGGACCTAGTTGGTTCTAACTAGTTTTTGTCCTCAATGGCTGTGTCATTCTTTTAATGGTTGTGCCCTGCCCCCTTCCCTCCTGTGCCAATAATAATAGCATAGCAACAACAACAACATATATAACTATACTTTCATGATTTTTATGCATCACATACTCTACTGAAGCAGAAAAATATTACCCTATTTACTCAATAATAATCCAGTGATACAGGCAGCATTGTCACCATATTGCAAAAGATGAAACATATGCTAAAAGAGATACTAAAGTGTCTTACCATAGCAGGTTATCTTAGGGAAAATGTTTATACATCTTTTAATCAGAGATGTCTGATTATAAAGTTCATATAGTTTAGATTGTGATACTGACAAAGTCAAATTTAGTTGTCAAAATAATAAGATTTTTAGTTCTAAATATTATAATAAGATATAGATGACAGAAAAAAATGGTTTTTTTGCTCATGCCATTTTTTTATAGGTCTGGTATAGTATAGGTCTGGTGCTAATAGCACCAAAATTCTGATATGCATGTCCCAATAATGGAAAAAATATTAGGTATAAATAATTTTTTAAATTCACATTTATTGAGGTCTAATATGCATCAAATATAATTTACCATTTTAAGGTATATAATTTGATGAGTTTTGATAAATGTATGCAATCATATAACTACCACTACACTTGAGATAGAGAAAATTTCTACTACCCCCAAAAGTTCCCTCATTCTGCTTTTTATGTACACCTTACTTCTAACCCTGGCCCCATACAAGCACTGATATGATTTCTATTGCAGTAGTTATTTTTCTTTTAATTTTATTATGTCATATAAATTGAATCATACAGTAAGTAGCTATTTATGTCTTATTTTTTTCACTTAGCATAATATTTTGAGATTCAACCATGTTGTTGCACATATTAGTATTTCATTTATTTACATTTTGAGTAGTATTTCACTATATGGATATACCATAATTTCATTATCTGTTCACCCCTTGTTGGACATTAAAGTTACTTCCAAGTTTTAGTGATTATGAATAAAGCCACTATAAACATACACATACAAGATTCTGTGGACATATGATCACCCAGATGTCTATTATTAGTCATCCATAGCTCTTTTTGTTTAGTTATGTATCCATTCAAGTCCTTATGACATTTTCACTTGTTTGTTTGCCTTATTATTGAGTTGTAAGAGCTCTTTATATATTCTAAATACAAGTCCATTATCAGATAAGTGTTTAGAATTATTTTTCTCTGAGTCTGTGGTTTGCCTTTTTAATTTTAACAATATCTTTTGACTATTAAAAGTTTTAATGAGGGCTTCCCTAGTGGCGCAGTGGTTGAGAGTACGCCTGCCGATGCAGGGGACACGGGTTCGTGCCCCGGTCCGGGAGGATCCCACATGCCGCTGAGCAGCTGGGTCCGTGAGCCATGGCTGCTGAGCCTGCGTGTCCGGAGCCTGTGCTCCGCAATGGGAGAGGCCACAACAGTGAGAGGCCCACGTACCACAGACCAAAAAAAAAAAAAGTTTTAATGAAATCCATCTATTTTTTTTTTAAAAAATTATGATTCATGTATTTTGTGTCCTATTGATAAATAACTTTCTAATAGAGGAAAGGATGTCTAATTTACTGTTTAACCCATTTATTAAGTTTTTATTTCAACAATTAAATGTTTATTTCTATTACTTCAAATCTTTAAAGAAAAAAATCTCTGATACCTCATCACTATTTTAAAATGTTTTTATTCTACATTATATATATAACAACTCCAACAATTAATGTCACTTGTACATCTATATATATTTCTACATTTTATGGTGTCTTTCTTTCTAATGCCTCCTCTTGATTCTTCCTTTATTTAGTGTCTTCTAAGACAATATTGCTAAGTTAACATAGGAAGACAGTCCCCAAAATAAGATTTTATGATGCTTATTCAGGATACAACCCCATCTCAGAATCACTTTATACTTCCTTTATAATTTCTCCTCAGAACCTAAGACGTAGATTCAGTTTCCTCATCTGACTCCTATTTTAAGATTAGACATTCACAAAAATAAGTAACTATAGAAATTTATCCATATCCATATTGAGATGATACTTTGTAAGATAACTATTAGGGCATTTCCCCAATTATGTAAGTTTACTAGTACTACACAGGAGGGATTTATTGGAAATTGTAACTCAAGGTTTTAGATATTCAGTGAAACAATCTGGGTAAATGTACTATTCAAAAGTGACTCTCAATCAAAAATTTGATGAGATATATATATCATAAATTTTTATCAATATATATGTGTATAAATATGTATATATGTATAAAATATGTATCCTAGTTTATTCTTATACTCTCATCTGTTTAAATTTTTTTAAAATATTTTATCCAAAATCTGTAGGTTTCATAATAAGAAGATATTATGATAGCCTAACCAACCATCCTCTTGAAAATAGGAAGTTGCAGAGGAGAGTTATGTAACTTTTTTTGTTTGTTTTTGTTTTTGGTGGTATGCGGGCCTCTCACTGTTGTGGCCTCTCCTGTTGTGGAGCACAGGCTCCGGACGCGCAGGCTCGGCGGCCATGGATCACAGGCCCAGCCACTCTGCAGCATGTGGGATCCTTCCAGACCGGGGCATGAACCCATGTCCCCTGCATTGGCAGGCGGACTCTCAACAACTGCGCCACCAGGGAAGCCCTAGAGTTATGTAACTATTAAAAACATATCATGAGTTTATCTCCATGGTGTTCTTCTGCAAAAGATTAAATAATCTAAAAGACAGTTGTCCATGCTATTCATATCTAAGGCCAAAACTATATTAATAGAAAGCTGAGACTGTCAGTTTAACTTTTCTCTATAATGAGCTATAGCATCCAGAGTCCACTAAGGCAACACAAAACACAAAAGAGGAATATCTGATTAGAGAAAACATAACATAAAGAATTGTAAGCTAGATTCAAAATTGTTAAATAGGAAACAAAGTGTAAAAAGAGTACTATAAAGTGTCACTGAAGTAATAACTGTCAGAAGCAGCTGGTAGCCCTACAACTGAAGGAATGAAAAGAAGAGGCCAGGGTCATTAAGAGGTAGAGAGTTAGAAGAGAGGCCCTGTGGAACTGAAAGGCAGACCTGTGAAGAAGGAGCACAGCTCAACTGGTACTGCTGTCTCTAACTTCTGAAAAGGAGTCCCATATTAGGGTACTCGTTGAATGACAATGTGTTTAGAGGTGAAGCGAACCAGAATGAAACTTAACTTTTTAAATGTTGTGTAAGTTGCAAACTGGATTCAGATATTACAGCGGGAAGGGACTTCCAATGGTAAAGTGGGGGTGATGCTCAGAGAAACCACAAGGAAATAGGAAACCCACAGGAAACTACCAGGAAACAGACTGTAAGAAGGAAGTAATTTTGGTCTCCCTCTGTTGACAGAGCCCAACATAGATCTGGCTAGTAAAGCTGAAATGTGGTTTACAAGGTCCTAGCTCCAATATGTACCTAAAATCTTAGTATGGAAGGATCACTTTGAAGCTTAGAGGCAATGACTAGCATAGCACAACCCTTTGGTTGTTACTGAACCAAACTTAGGTCTGCTTGCCAGTGCACTACAAGCCATCTGTGGACACTGGGTTGTGGTAAGGGAAAGAGGCATCTAATGTGAGGCCAAGTAAGTAGAAGGGACAGCTTATGTTCAAAAGACCTGTACTCCCAGATAGCTTTCAGAGAAGGGTTTTTAAAGGCAAGGTGAGAAAGGGGGTCGCAGGGTACATGATCAGCTCCTGTACACCCTTCTGATTGGTTAGTGAGGTAACAGGGTTGTGTTTCAGGAATTAACATCATCAACCTCTGGTTCCAACCAACCTGGGGCCTATGTGCTTGCAGTCTGCATGTAGTTAACTTTTTCCACCTGGTGGGGGTTTCAGTATCTGCAAAATAACTCAAGGATATGGCTCAGAATATTATCTATAGCCCTTGAGGTCGGGAACTAAAGGTCATTGACTTTGTATTATGGCTGAACTATTATTATTTTGTCTTGCTTGACTGTTTTCCTCTATTTCTGTATTTTTTCACTTCTCTGATTAAATT
The DNA here is from genome assembly GCF_949752795.1 of Hyperoodon ampullatus. Classification (NCBI taxonomy): domain Eukaryota; kingdom Metazoa; phylum Chordata; class Mammalia; order Artiodactyla; family Ziphiidae; genus Hyperoodon; species Hyperoodon ampullatus. The sequence goes on from NC_136914.1 coordinate 102,276,515, forward strand.
TTCTCTTTGGAACTCGGGGAAGGCCCAGGAAGCTAAAGCCTTTCTATAAATAAGAGTTGGGGATAAAAAGGGTTGGATGGGGTGGGGTCTATCCCTGGGAAGGCCATGCAGAGCCCTGCTTGACTTCATGGCTGCAAAACATATATACATACATTTCCATGTTTAAACTTCAAAAGAACAAGCAAGTTTCATTTCCAACTTAGGATTCAACTCCCTTTCAACAAATAAAGATATTCTTAACCTCTCACCAAAATGAGGAGAGGCAAAATCCCAACAATCATTAGATCAGCATCTGGAATATATATATTCCCCCTTAAATTCAGGAACATCTAAATATCTTGTTACCCAAATACTACATTATAAATGTATTCCTCAACAAAACTTGTATAAAATAAGAGGAAATAGGAGGGAGAAGAAAAATATTCAATACAAATGAAAAAAACACAAATGTAAATAAGGATGGATAGATAATGAGATGCCAATAGAAACTGGAACTGAAATATATATACACACAAACACACATAAAAATCAAGGAAGACCATATGCATACTGCTACTGTCCTCATTACTAACGCTGATCACAAGGTTGCTATCACATAACTGGTATTTCTAACTTTCTTCTTTTACTTCCATTCCTTGTTTCCTTTACCTTTGGCCATAATCTTCTGTCATGATCTCATCAGGTTAAGGAGTTTTGTTTTGCCTTGCTGTTTATGTATGCATGCATATATGTATTTATTTGCTTATTTATTTATCTATTAGAATTTGTTGTGGCCCAAAATTTCATTCCTGAAGTTCTGACTTCTCTTGATTTCATTGCTATGGATTTCTATTAACTTTGCTACTAGAAATGGAAATAATAAAAAGTGTCTACCAAATCCCTTGCATTCTAGACATTGTCCTAGCCCCTATTTTTCTTTGTAATCTGATTTCAACTTTTTAATCAAACTCCATCATTCCACTCAATAGAAAACATCCTTCTTTGCCTCTTGGTTCCATCCCATGAAGAGCCCAAAATATCCAAGTGTAAATGTCATTTACAATTCAACATGACCACTGTTGTGAAAACACTTCTCTCTTGGTCAACAAGACCTCCTAACAAGCAGCACTCAAAGCAGCATACATAAAAAGCAAAAATTTTACAAATGAGTAAACCTGTGTAGGTATAATAGTTAGAGGAGCTATGCCGAGCTCCACCCTATAGACTCACACAGTCTGTCTATAGGAAAAACAGAAGTATTTATTGGTCTCTGAATCATTACTGCATCCTGTGAGTTGAAATTTTGTTCTTTCATAGTTTGCTTCCAAATTTGTGCTCTGAGTCAACTGTAGGCCATTCCCTAAGTTCAGCTACTTCTGAGTAATAGGATTTACAGTAAGAACAATTAAATCCATGGGGATTAGCCCATAGTGAATCAAGTCCACTTACTGTGAAATAAATTCCTTGATCAGAAACAAGGTTGTGCATAATACCATGACAGTGAACAAGACATTCTTTATGTCCATAAATGGTGGTATCAGCAGAAATAATAGAGGCAAAGAACAAAACCATCCAGAATACTTGTCTATTGCATTAAGTCCAAAACTCTGCTCTGTCCTGCACAGAAAGGATCTGATGCAATAGCTTACCACTAGGTGGCTGGTTGGTCTCTCTAGGGAATGGTGCCATATCAGGGCACCATATCAGGGCTCAATATTTGCCTCTACTGTTAGAAAGTTAGGAACTCAGCAATATCTGTAGTCAAGTAACTAGCCATGTTCTTAATAGCCAAATAAAAATTTTTAATAGTTGTACTTTCATTTCACAATTTATTTTACAGAATTTAACCTGTTGTTACTTACTCAACATTACTTTTTTTCCTATTTTTGCCTCTAACTTCAATAGCTGGAAATATTCATGATAGAATTATGTGACATTCTATGGGTTTTTAATAACAAATATCTGTTAAAATTTCAAATGTCACTTCAGGAAATAGGGGAAGATAATGATGAGAAGGAGGGATCTACCCTATACTCTGTGATTTTCTAATTATTCTATTAACTTTAACTCATTTATTTTTCAAAGTAATAATTCAACCAAATACAGACTGAAAAATGAATAAAACTTCCACCACACTCTATCCCATTATGCCACTACTATTCATCTGGAAAACTCCTCATCACCCCTTATATCTTAATTTTGTGCTACTTCCTATATGAAGCATATTTTCTTACCTAATCAAGGATAGACACTTATTCATTATTGTACTCATATGAACCTTTATTACCTCTTTATATGTCTGTCTACTAAACTAGACCAAAAAAATGTTTTTGAAGACAGCAAAGTGACTGATACCTTTCATTAACACAAATATTTATTGAATTAATCTGTACCTATTCCCATCAAACAAATAAGTATGTAATTCATTGATGCCCTCCTCATCATGTATGATATTCTCAAGAAAATTTTCCATAAGCATTCAAAAAAAGAGAACACAGTGGGACACTTGAGGAAAAGCTGATATGTAAAAGAAATGTGTGTGTATATACACAAAAAAAGCACACAAGACTGTATTTGAAATGAAAATACTTCACTTTGACTCTGCCAGTTTATGTTGGATTATAGTTCTTTTCCTGAGACCTGTCTCCATTTCTGTCTTTGGATTTTTACAGTTAATATTTCTAGGTGGTGGTGGTAGTGGTAGTGATTCTCCTTCTCTTTCTCCTTCCTCCTTTTCTTGTTTTGTTTTGGTTGTTGCTCTTTTCCATGGTTATAACTGGCACTCTGTTGACTTCATTTCTTTGTATATCTGTATCAGATAATGTTTTACAATGACAAAGATATTACCTACTGCTCCAATCATTTTTTACTTGTCTTTGTAGGCACCAGCTTATTTCCGCAGTGGCATTTTAGGAGGTAATTTTTAATCAAAATGGCAATGTCTAAAAGAAATGGTCTTTTTAAAAGGTATTGTCAGTTGCCGCATTTTGTTCTCAAAGTGAATGAGCACATGTAAGTAGCAGCTCACACAAATACTTGAGTTCAGATAGCAGCAGTGGACTGTGATTTACTGCAAATTGGTCCCAAGGCACAGTAAACCTTTTTAGCTGTTCTTTTATATTCAGTGCTTTTGCAGAAGGTTGGGTATTATGTGAATCAAAAATGGATGGTCAATACTATAGACTGTATATATGCCCTCTAGTAATGTATTTTAAAGTTAACTTACTGAATATTTTAATAACACATAGAATTTCCCTTCTTTGTTGGTTATGTTCCATGCATCTCATGGATATCATGGCATATTTCTAATAGTGATACATCAGAAAACCAGGGGTACCTTGGTATGTAATGCAGTGTGACTTTTTATCAGAAGAACTGAATTATATTTAATGCTTCTGGATAGATACAAATTGTATACAATAGATACAAATTTTAGAAGTGTTATATCTTTTGTCCTTGGTTTAGTTGCTTTCTCTTAGATGTTTATTTCCTTGTGACTCTACCGTATTGAATCAATGATGCTGATTTGTTTTTTTCATTTTAAATGACATATTCTGCAGCATCACACACCCATGATCTGAAAAAACAAATAGAACTTATTTTCTAATAAATACAGTTTCAAGACAACACAACCTGGCCACTACCGTTATAACCTGAAATATTTCAGACTCTAGCTAGTATCATAAAATGAGTAATATATTACAATGTAAAAAACAACACCCACAACACCCAACTTTATTCTGCAACTTTTGGGAATTCTATTCTAGATCTAGCTCTGCAGGAAAATACCTAGGTGTCCTTGGACAAGTGAAACAAGCTCTCAGTGGGTCACCTTCTTTAAATCTATGTTAAGAAAATTGGCTCAGCACTAATTCTATTCCTATTTTATTCAACCACAGATACATGAACTGATTGGGAAAAAACAATAGAAGTCCCATCTATCTTGTTAAGTGATGTATTTCCAATAAAATGCACTTTTATGTTTAGTAATCAAAAAAGTCAACATATTTATGTTTCTGTCGATTATATATTAGTAACAGTTCTCATATTAATTCTTTTCTAACACTCAGATATTTTTGGCATCAAAATAAACCTTTTTTCAACTTCAAGAAAAAAAAAAAGAAAATTGGCTCAGATGATATTTACTATGGTCTATGGAGGGCTATCTCTCTTGAATTTGAAATAACTCATTTTAAAACATAATCTGTTAGGCTGAGTCTTTAAATTAATAATTGGCATATCAATTTTCTTTTATTTTAAGAAATGGAGCATGATGACAATAACTAAAAACAGTTCTTCTATCAGGTCGTGTTGTTCCTCCATATAAATAGTTAACCACATTACAGAATATTATACAAACTTTTCTTTTTCAGTCATTAAACTTCTGAAACAGTATATGACTTGAAACTGAAATCTTGGAGCGTAAAAAATATGTTGAAGCATATAACTTCAAGCCTAAAGCTTGAATTCTTGGCATAGTCCATCCACTCAAGTCCCTGCAAATTTATATAGAGGTATAAAAGGAAATGAATCCCTCTATTAAAAAAGATAATTAGGGGATATCCACCCATGAAAATGAGGTTGCAACAGGTTTCCGGAACACAGTAAGTAGATGGAGTACATATAGTGATTCCAAAAAAGCAGGTGAAGCAAAGAAAGCAAAGAAAGAGGAAGTCACAAGAGGGCTTCAGGGGAGGCTGGTGCCTCTCTGTACACACAGACAGGAGTACTAGAAAGCTAGTATATCAGAGATTGTGGGTGATCACCTAGAGAAAGAGACTGATGTTAATAAAAGAGAAAGACAAAGTCAGTCTCTCTCTCTCTCTCCCTGCCCCCTCTCTCTCTATTTTCCACCTGAGACCTGGCTGTGTGGCCCCAGGTGTGCTTTGTAATTTCCAGGTCATGTAAGTAATAAATCTTTATTTTTTTTTCAAAGTTTGATGATGGTTATTGCGGAAGGGTGTCTTGCAATCATAATAAGAACCACAAGGGCCAGTCCACACACAACACTGGTTATTGATAAAATGAGACTGGCACAAAACAGACACGTTCATTAATTTCATAATTTAAAAAAATTAAATGTAATTCCTTCCAGTAAATAAATAATTTTATGCGTGATTGCCCTCATTATGCAAACAAGCTCCAGTTTATTGACCTCATTCTTTACCAAGCAACTTAGATTCCTCCCTTCTTTCACTGCTAGGTGTTTCCAATGAATAGGTTGTTCATTAGTTCCTCACACAACCTGCCCCTCTAACCCTTTAACAACCAGCCATCTTCCTTTTAGTTCAATTATTCAACTGAATCTTCCCTCTCAAATGTCACCAACCAAAAATTTATACCCCAGTTCCACTATATCCATTCCTGAAATTCTGTAAGTGTATCTTCATGGATATATATGAAGAGAGTAATTTAAACTTTATGAATTAAGATAGCCCTGCTGGAAATTAAATTTAACTCTTAAATAATTTGTGAATATTGTCATTATGAAAAACTCAAATCCAATGTAAAAAAAAAGGATCTAAGATGTTATTAGAGCATCTAATAACATTGTTATTATAACAAATAAAATCAATTGTTGAAAATTTATTTGTCTTAAGAATTAGTTTATGGTAATAATTATGTTGAGATCTATGTTTGTAAACCAGATTCTCCTGTTTGTTCTCACTTATCTAATTTTCCTGACACACCTTGAACTTTCATATTAGTGTATGAAATCCTTAATCACACTGAACAGGAACATAAACCTATTGTAACCTCTTCCTTGACTTCATGTGGCTCTTATATCGAAAGTCCTTTACATGATCCGCAAAGTGCTGCAATTTCCCACCTCCCTATTTTATCTTACATCAACATAGTCATTAATCTTTGGGCACCAGACCAATTGTTCTTCCAGTTTTTCAAGAATACTACCTCCTTCCTGCCAAGGATCTGTCACAGTGGCTTACTCCCCTATGGCTAAGTAAATTCTAGAAAACCAAAAGATCAAGTGCCATTGGCATCACATCAAGGGTACATACTGTAAGCATGACTAATCACTGTTGATACTGATCTTGACCACCTGACTGAGATAGTGTTTATCAGGTTTCTCTACTATGAAGTTAATCGACCACAGTCCACATATAAGGAGGGGGAATTAACAATTCCTTTTTGTGATGGTGGAGTATCTACATACATTATTTGAAATTCTTCTGCAAGGGAGATTTGTCTCTTCTCCATGAATTATTCATTGACTAAATCATTAATATGTATCAATATGGATTCCTGGATATTTCTTTTATACTGTGGGTCATAATCCAGTACTACATTAATTTTTTAATTTTTTAATTTATTTTTTTATACAGCAGGTTCTTATTAGTTATCCATTTCATATATATTAGTGTATATATGTCAATCTCAATCTCCCAATTCATCAGACCACCATGCCCTACTGCCACATTCCCCCCTTGGTGTCCATATGTTTGTTCTCTACATCTGTGTCTCTATTTCTGCCCTGCAAAACCGGTTCATCTGTACCATTTTTCTAGGTTCCACATATATGTGTTAATATATGATATTTGTTTTTCTCTTTCTGACTTACTTCACTCTGTATGACAGTCTCTAGATCCATCCACATCTCATGTCTCTACAAATGACCCAATTTCATTCCTTTTTATGGCTGAGTAATATTCCATTGTATATATGTACCACAACTTCTTTATCCATTTGTCTGACAATGGGCATTTAGGGTGTTTCCATGAACTGGCTATTGTAAATAGTGCTGCAATGAACATTGGGGTGCATGTGTCTTTTTGAATTATGGTTTTCTCTGGGTATATGCCCAGTAGCGGGATTGCTGGGTCATATGGTAATTCTATTTTTAGTTTTTTAAGGAACCTCCATACTGTTCTCCATAGTGGCTGTATCAATTTACATTCCCACCAACAGTGGGAGGGTGCAAGAGGGTTCCCTTTTCTCCACACCCTCTCCAGAATTTGTTGTTTGTAGATTTTCTGATGATGCCCATTCTAACTGGTGTGAGGTGATACCTCATTGTAGTTTTGATTTGCATTTCTCTAATAATTAGGATGTTGAGCAGGTTTTCATGTGCTACTTGGCCATCTGTACCTCTTCTTTGAAGAAATGTCTATTTAGGTAGTCTGCCCATTTTTGCATTAGGTTGTTTGTTTGTTTTAAATTCAGCTGCATGACCTGTTTATATATTTTGGAGATTAATCCTTTGTCCGTTGATTCATTTGTAAATATTTTCTCCCATTCTGAGGGTTGTCTTTTCGTCTTGTTTGTAGTTTCGTTTGCTTTGCAAAAGCTTTTAAGTTTCATTAGGTCCCATTTCTGTTTTTATTTCCATTACTCTAGGAGATGGATCAAAAAATAGCTTGTTGTGATTTATGTCAAAGAGTGTTCTTCCTATGTTTTCCTCTAAGAGTTTTATAGTGTCCAGTCTTATATTTACGTATCTAATCCATTTTGAGTTTATTTTTGTGTATGGTGTTAGGGAGTGTTCTAATTTCATTCTTTTACATGTAGCTGTCCAGTTTTTCCAGCACCACATATTGAAGAGACTGTCTTTTCTCCATTGTATATCCTTGCCTCCTTTGTCATAGATTAGTTGACCATAGGTGCACGGGTTGATCTCTGGGCTTTCTATCCTGTTCCATTGATCTATCTTTCTGTTTTTGTGCCAGTACCATATTGTCTTGATTACTGCAGCTTTGAAGTATAGTCTGAAGTCAGGGAGTCTGATTCCTCCAGCTCTGTTTTTTTTCCCTCAAGACTGCCTTGGCTATTCAGGGTCTTTTGTGTCTCCATACAAATTTTAAGATTTTTTGTTCTAATTCTCTAAAAAATGCCATTGGTAATTTGATAGGGATTGCATTGAATCTGTGCATTGCTTTGGGTAGTATAGTCATTTTCATAATATTGATTTTTCCAATCCAAGAACATGGTATATCTCTCCATCTGATGGTACCACCTTTAATTTCTTTCAACAGTGTCTTATAGTTTTCTGCATACCTAGGTCTTTTGTCTCCCTAGGTAGGTTTATTCATAGGTATTTTATTCTTTTTGCTGCAGTGGTAACTGGGAGTGTTTCCTTAATTTCTCTTTCAGATTTTTCATCATTTGTGTAAAGTAATGCAAGAGATTTCTCTGTTTTAATTTTGTATACTGTAACTTTACCAAAATCATTGATTAGCTCTAGGAGTTTTCTGGAGGCATCTTTAGGATTCTCTATGTATAGTATCATGTCATCTGCAAACAGTGACAGTTTTACTTCTTCTTTTCCAAATTGTATTCCTTATACTTCTTTTTCTTCTCTAATTGTCGTGGCTAGGACTTCCAAAACTATGATGAATAACAGTGGCGAGACTGGACATCCTTGTCTTGTTCCTGATCTTAGAGGAAATACTTTTAGTTTTTCAACATTGAGAATGATGTTTACTGTGGGTTTGTCGTATATGGCCTTTATTATGTTGAGGTAGGTTCCCTCTATGCCCACTTTCTGGAGAGCTTTTATCATAAATGGGTGTTGAATTTTGTCAAAAGCTTTTCTGCATCTCTTGAGATGATCATATGGTTTTTATTCTTTAATTTGTTAATATTGTGTATCACATTGATTGATTTGCTTGTAATGAGGAATTCTTGCATCCCTGGGATAAATCCCACTTGATCATGGTGTATGATCCTTTTAATGTGTTGTTGGATTCTGCTTGCTAGTATTTTGTTGAGGATTTTTGCATCTATATACATCAGTGATATTGGTCTGTAATTTTCTTTTTTTGTAGTATGTCTGTCTGGTTTTGGTATCAGGGTGATGGTGACCTCATAGAATGAGCTTGGGAGTGTTACTTCCTCTGCAATTTTTTGGAAGATTTTTAGAAGGATGGGTCTTAGCTCTTCTCTAAATGTTTGATAGAATTCCCCTGTGAAGCCATGTGGTCCTGGACTTTTGTTTGTGGAAGATTTTTATTCAGAGTTTCAATTTCATTACTTGTGATTGGTCTGTTCATATTTTCTATTTCTTCCTGGTTCAGTCTTGGAAGATTATATCTTTCTAAGAACTTGTCTATTTCTTCCAGGTTGTCCATTTTATTGGCATAGAGTTGCTTGCAGTAGTCTCTTAGGATGCTTTGTATTTCTGCTGTGTCTGTTGTAACTTCTCCTTTTTTCATTTCTAATTTTATTGATTGGAGTCCTCTCCCTCTTTTTCTGATAAGTCTGGCTAATGGTTTAACAATTTTGTTTATTTTCTGAAAGAACCGTCTTTTAGTTTTATTGATCTTTGCTATCATTTTCTTTGTTTCTATTTCATTTATTTCTGCTCTGTTCTTTATGATTTCTTTCCTTCTACTTACTCTGGGTTTTGTTTGTTCCTCTTTCTCTATTTTCTTTAGGTGTAAGGTTAGATTTTTTATTTGAGATTTTTGTTTCTTGAGGTAGGCTTGTATTGCTATAAACTTCCATCTTAGAACTGCTTTTGCTGCATGCCATAGGTTTTGGACTGTCGTGTTTTCATTGTCATTTGTCTGTAGGTACTTTTGGATTTCCTCTTTGATTCCTTCAGTGATCTCTTGGTTATTTAGTAATGTGTTGTTTAGTCTCCATGTGTTTGTGTTTTTTACGTTTTTTTACCTGTAATTGATTTCTGATTTCACAGCCTTTTGATCAGAAAAGATGCTTTACATGCTTTCTATTTTCTTAAGTTTACTGAGGCTTGATTTGTGACCCAAGATGTGATCTATCCTGGAGAATGTTCTGTGCATGCTTGAGAAGAAGGTGTAATCTCCTGTTTTTGGATAGAATGTCCTATAAATATCAATTAAATCTATCTGGTCTATTGTGTCATTAAAGCTTGTGTTTCCTTATTAATTTTCTATTTGGATGATCTGTCCATTGTCATAAGTGAGGTGTTAAAATCCCCCACTATTATTCTGTTACTGTGAATCTCCTCTTTTATAGCTGTTAGCAGTTGTCTTATGTATTGAGGTGCTCCTATGTTGGGTGCATATATATTTATAATTGTTATATCTTCTTCTTGGATTGATCCCTTGATCATTATCTAGTGTTCTTCCTTGTCTCTTGTAACATTATTTATTATAAAGTCTATTTTATCTTATTGAGTATTGCTACTCCAGCTTTCTTTTGATTTCCATTTGCATGGAATATTTTTTCCATCCCCTCACTTTCAGCCTGTATGTGTCCCTAGTCTGAAGTGAATCTCTTGTAGACAGCATATATATAGGTCTTGTTTTTATATCCCTCAGCGAGCCTGTGTCTTTTGGTTGGAGCATTTAATCCATTCTTGTTTAAGGTAATTATTGATATGCATATTCCTATTACCATTTTCTTAATTGTTATGGGTTTGTTTTTGTATTTCCTTTTCTTCTCTTGTGTTTCTCACTTAGAGAAGTTCCTGTAGCATTTGTTGTAGAGCTGGTTTGGTGGTGCTGAATTCTCTTAGGTTTTGCTTCTCTGTAAAGCTTTTGATTTCTCTGTCGAATCTGAATGAGATCCTTGCCGGGTAAACTTGGTTGTATGTTCTTCCCTTTCATCACTTTAAATATATCATGCCACTCCCTTCTGGCTTGTAGAGTTTCTGCTGAGAAATCAGCTGTTAACCTTATGGGAGTTCCCTTGTATGTTTTTTGTTGTTTTTACCTTGTTGCTTTCAACAATTTTTCTTTGTCTGTAATTTTTGTCAATTTGATTACTGTGTGTCTCGGCATGTTTCTCCTTGGGTTTATCCTGCCTGGGACGCTCTGTACTTACTGGACTTGAGTGGCTATTTCCTTTACGTTGTTAGGGAAGATTTCAACTCTAATCTCTTCAAATATTTTCTCAGGTACTTTCTCTCTTCTCCTTCTAGAACCCCTAAATGTGAATGTTGTTGAATTTAATGTTGTCCCAGACGTCTCTTACGCTGTCTTCATTTCTTTTCATTCTTTTTTCTTTATTCTGTCCCATGGCAGTGAATTCCACCATTTTGTCTTCCAGGTCCCTTATCCATTCTTCTGCCTCAGTTATTCTCCTATTGATTCCTTCTGGTGTATTTTTCATTTCAGTTATTGTATTGTTCATTTCTTTTTGTTTGTTCTTTAATTCTTCCATGTGTTTGTTCTTTAATTCTTCTAGGTCTTTGTTAAACACTTCTTGTATCTTCTCGGTATTTGCCTCCATTCTTTTTCCGAGGTCCTGGATCATCTTCACTATCATTATTCTGAATTTTTTTTCTGGAAGGTTGCCTATCTCCACTTCATTTACTTGTTTTTCTGGGGGGTTTTCTTGTTCCTTCATCTGGTACATAGCCCTCTGCCTTTTCATCTTGTCTATCTCTCTGTTAATGTGGTTTTTGTTCCACAGGCTGCAGGATTGTATTTTTCTTGTTCTGCTGTGTGTCCTCTGGTGGATGAGGCTATCTAAGAGGCTTGTGCAAGTTTCCTGATGGGAGGGACTGGTGGTGGGTAGAGCGGGCTGTTGCTCTGGTGGGCATAGCTCAGTAAAACTTTGTTTGTCTGCTGATGGGTGGGGCTGGGTTACCTCCCTGTTGGTTGTTTGGCCTGAGGCAACCCAACACTGGAGTGTACCAAGGCTGTTTTGTGGGGCTAATGGCAGACTCTGGGAGGGCTCACGCCAAGGACTACTTCCCAGAACTTCTGCTGCCAGTGTCCTTGTCCTCACAGTGAGCCACAGCCACCCCCCGCCTCTGCAGGTGACCCTCTAACACTAGTAGGTAGGTCTGGTTCAGTCTCCTATGGGGCCACTGCTCATTGCCCTGGGTCCCAATGTGCACACTATTTTGTGTGTGCCCTCCAAGAGGGGAGTCTCTCTTTCCCCCAGGTCTGTTGAACCCCTGCAATCAAATCCTTGTAATGTTCAAAGTCTGATTCTCTAGGAATTCCTCCTCCCATTGCTGGACCCCCAGGTTGGGAAGCCTGGCATGGGACTCAGAACCTTCACTCCAGTGGGTGGACTTCTGTGGTATAAATGTTCTCCAGTTTGTGAGTCACCCACCCAGCAGTTATGGGATTTGATTTTATTGTGATTGTGCCCCTCTTACCATCTCACTGTGGCTTCTCCTTTGTCTTTGGATATAGGGTATCTTTTTTGGTGAGTTTCAGTGTCTTCCTGTTGATGATTATTCAGCAGTTAGTTGTGATTCCGGTGCTCTCACGAGCGGGATTTAGAACACATCCTTCTATTCTGCCATCTTGAACTAATCTCCCAATACTTCATTAATTTTGCCCCTAACATTGTTCCAGCCATTGGGAGTACCTTAATTTGCCCTTGTGTCCCTTTGACATACTCCCGTAGTGTTGGTTTTGTTTGTTTATTTTTTGACCGCTTCCTTATTTTCTGGCCTACAAAATGTTCCAGGCTCATATTGTGTATTTCCTGCTGCAGCCCTAGAATCATCAATTTCTTAAAAAAACAAAAACAAAAACAAAAACCTGGTTCCCTTTATTGGGAAATAATAATAGAAATGAAGACTTAGGAGCTAGTGTGCTCATTTCATTTCTGATATTAGTGATGTGTGTCTTCTGTCTTATTCCTGGTTATTCTGGATAGAGATATCTCTATATTTGTAATCTTTTCAAAGAACCAGTTTTAGATTTACTGATTTTCTCTGTTTTTAATTTCTTTTGTTTCCTCTCTAGTTTTTGCTATTTCCTTTTATTCGGCTTGCTTTAGTCTTAAATTGTACTTCTTTTTCTAGTTTCCTAGAAGTGGATGATTCAATTGTTGATTTTAGATTTTTCTTCTTTTCTAATATATGTATTACTTCTATAAATTCCCCTCTAAACACTGCTTCCACTGCATCCTACGAATTTTAAGTTGTACTTTCATTTTCATTTAAGTTAAAATATTTTTAAAATTTCCCTTGAGCCTTCTTCTTTGATCTATGTATTATACAGAAATGTGTTGCTGAATCTTTAAATATGCTGTGATTTCCAGATAACTTTCTGTCATTAATTTCCAGTTTAATTCAACTGTAACCTGAGAACTTATTTTGTATAATTTCTATTCCTTTCCAAACTTGTTAATGTGTATTTTATGTTCAGAATTTGGTCTGTCTTTGTGACTGCCTCATGCAATCTTAAGAAGAATGAGTATTTGAATAGAGTATTCTGTAAATGTTTTTAAAATCAGGTTTAATTGATAATGATGTTGAAGTAAACTATATATTTACAGACTTTCTGCGTTTCTGACCTATTAATTACTAAAGAGAAATTGCATGTATTAATAGTGGATTTGTATACATCTCCTTTCTGCTATTTTTTCCTTTTCTTTTTTTTTTTTTTTTTTTTTTTTGTGGTACGAGGGCCTCTCACTGTTGTGGCCTCTCCCATTGCGGAGCACAGGCTCCGGACGCGCAGGCTCAGCGGTCATGGCTCACGGGCCCAGCCACTCCTCAGCATGTGGGATCTTCCCGCACCAGGGCCTGAACCCATGTCCCCTGCATTAGCAGGTGGACTCTCAACCACTGCACCACCAGGGAAGCTCCTCCCCCATTTTTTGATGCATGCATTTTGTTGCTTTCTTATTAATGGCATACATGTCAAAGATTGTTAGCTTTTCTTGGCATCTCCATGAAGACTCCTTACATGAAGATCTTCACACTTCATCTCTGGTAAGTTTTCTTGTTCTGAATTCTGCTTTCTCTAAAATTAATAGAGCTACCGAACTTTCTTTTGATTAGCATGATTTACTGTTAAGGAATAGGCTCTGCAATTCTGAAGGCTGAGAATTCCAAAATCTGCAGTCAGCAAGCTGTAGACCCAAGACAGCCAATGGCGTAAGTTCCAGTCTAATTCTAAATCCAAAGAAGGAGAAAACTGATGTCTCAGCTCAAAGACAGGCAGAAAGGAAGAATCCTCTTTCCTTCCTCCCTTCCTTCCTTTCAGACAATTTTTAGGAACAGTTTTAGTGTTACAACAAAATTGAATGAGAGGTAAAAGATTTCCTATATACCCTGCCATCACACATGCATAGATTCCCCCATTATCAACATCACTCACCAGAATGGTAGGTATTTTTCTTTTTTTAACAAAGGATGAACTTATATTGACCCACCATAATTATCCAAAGTCCATAGTTTACTTTAGGATTGCTCTTGGTGCTGTACATTCTATGTGTTTGGAAAAACTTAAAGCATAGTCATTATAATATCATAACAGAGTATTTTCACTGCCTTAAAAAGCCTCTGTGTGGGCTTCCCTGGTGGCACAGTGGTTGAGAGTCCGCCTGCTGATGCAGGGGACACGGGTTCGTGCCCCAGTCTGGGAAGATCCCACATGCCGCGGAGTAGCTGGGCCTGTGAGTCATGGCCAATGAGCCTGCGCATCCGGAGCCTGTGCTCTGCAATGGGAGAGGCCACAGCAGTGAGAGGCCCGTGTACCAAAAAAAAAAAAAAAAAGCCTCTGTGCTCTGCCTATTCATCCTGTTCCCCACCCCCCAACTCCTGGACAACCACTGATCTTTATGTGGCTTTATCTCCATAGATTTGCCTTTTACAGAATATCATTAGCTGGAATCATACACAGTATGTGCCTTTTCAGACTGGCTTCTTTCCCTTAGTAGATGAATATTTTATTTAACATCAAGACATACACAGAAGGCTTTTACCATATAGCAAACAAGTATCAGCATCAAAGTGTACAAAATGTGTGTCCTCCAACTGGAAAAGTTTACTGGACACAATATTATAGCCCTCTGTTATGAAATAATGCATCATTGATATACAATGATACAGAGGATGACATTTTTGGAAAAACATATATTGTAAACTATATGTAAGGAATTATTCAGAAGAATTGGACTCATTGAAATTTGAGGAATAACTTAAGCAGTTTATTTAGCTTAATTTTTATCATTGCCCAAGAATGATATATGTAAAAAATTTCATGTGTTAACATAACTCACAGTAATTATAAATAAGAAAACAATGTACTTATATTTTGGTTGGCATTTTATGGGAATACATAAAATAATAAATGCCTAATAGTTGATGGAGTCATAGAGTGATAAAAATTGAGTAGATTGGGATGATATTTTATTTTATATAACTGTATTAATGAGTTTTATGTTAACTAATTCTATCTTTATTTACATTTAAGTTATTTTTTGTGACAAAAGAGGACCTGTGTCTAATTATGCTGTTCTAAATCTACAGAAATATTTTCTAATAGCTTATATCCTTAATAATAAGAAATATCTAAATACAAAACTGTCTCCCCATCTCCCTAACTTAAAAACAAGACTGCTATATATGATCTGTTGTCCCATAACAAAGGCAAATGTACACTGAATAGTATTCATTACATAAACTTTGAGAACACTAGAAATAAGGAAAACAAAATATTACAGTGTTCATAAAGGTAGATGTTACTAAAATAATAAAACAAAAATCAGGAGCTGGGTTTATTATCTGTGTGATATTGACTAAGTCACTATCACTTCATTAAACTATTTTATACAAAACATTTTAAAAATTAAATAGAGCACAAAGTGCTAACAGTAGAAAAGGTATTAAAAAACGAAGGAAGCATGGAAGGAAAGATGGAAAGAATGAAGGAAGCAAGAAAGGAAGGAAAAAGAAAAAAAGGAAGAAATATACTGTTATGGAATACATGTATGTGTCCCCTCAAATTCACAAGCTGCACCTTAACCTCCATTGTGGCTATATTTGGAGTTAGAAGATAATTAAGGGTAAATGAGGTCATAAGTGTGGGACCCTGATTCAATAGGATTATGTCCTTATAAGAAGAGATACTAGAGAGCTTGCTCACTCTGTGCTGTGTGGGGACACAGCTTGAAGGCAGCTGTCTGCAACCAAGGAAGAGAGTCCTCACCAGAAACCAAAAAGGCTGAAACACAGATCCTGCACTTTACAGCCTCCAGAATTGTGAGAAAATATATTTCTGTTGTTTAAGACGAAAAATATATGGTATTTTGCTATAGCATCCGGAACTAAGATATATACAGGAAAGAAAAGTAACTTAGAAGGTTGCTGGAAGGATTCAACAAGAAAAAAATAACAAAAAATGCCTATAATATAATGGGCATATGAAATAAAAACTATTATTATTTTATATATTTATCAAGTATTGTGTCCATAAATATCAAAGCAGTAACATATTACTGCATTTTTTAATATCTACTTACATTTCCAAGAATCCTATCATAGAACATTGAAAATGCCTATACTCTTAGCTACATGTATTAAAATCAAACATCTTTACCTATAACCCTAAATAAAAATTTAATTTATAGCAAACCTAACATCCAAGATACTTCGAGTCGGGAAAACTGGACAGCTACATGTAAAAAAAATGAAATTAGAACATTCTTTAACACCATACACAAAATAAGCTCAAAATGGATTAAAGACATAAATATAAGAATGGATAGTATAAAACTCTTAGAGGAAAACATAGGCAGAATACTCTGACATAATTCACAGCAATATCTTTTTTGATCCATCTCCCAGAGTAATGGAAATAAACACAAAAATGAACAAATGAGACCTAATTAAACTCAAAAGCTTTTGCACAGCAAAGGAAACCATAATCAAAACGAAAAGACAACCCACAGAATGGGAGAAAATATTTGCAAATGATGACAACCAACAAGGGATTAGTCTCCAAAATTTACAAATAGCTCATGTGGCTCAATATCAAAAAAACAAACAACCCAATCAAAAAATGGATAGAAGACACAAATAGACATTTCTCAAAAGAAGACACAGATGGCCAAGAGGCACATGAGAAAATGCTCAACATCACCAATTACTAGAGAAATGCAAATGAAAACTACAAGGTATCACGTCACACAAGTCAGAATAGCCATCATCAAAAAATTTGCAAACAATAAATGCTGGAGAGGGTGTGGAGAGCGGGGAACCCTCCTTCACTGTTGGTGGGAATGTAGATTGGTACAGCCACTACAGAGAACAGTATGGAGGTTCCTTAAAAAACTAAAAATAGAGTTACCATATGATCCAGCAATGCCACTCCTGGGCATGCATCCACAGAAAAACATGGCTCAAAAGGATACATGCACCCCAATGTTCACTGCAGTGCTGTTTACAATAGCCAAGACATGGAACCAACCTAAATGTCCATCAACAGATGAATGGATAAAAAAGATGCAGTATATATATATATGTGTATATATATATATATATATATATATATATATATATATATATATAATAGAATATTACTCAGCCATTAAAAAGAATGGAATAACGCCATTTGCAGCAATGTGGATGGAACTGGAGATTATCATACTGCGTGAAGTAAGTCAGATAGAGAAAGACAAATATCATATGATATCGCTTATATGCAGAATCTAAAAAAACAATACAAATGAACTTATTTACAAAATGGAAACAGACTCACAGACTTAGAGAATGAACTAATGGTTACCAGGGGGGAAGGGTGGGGGGGCGTGATATATTGGGAGTTTGGGATAGGCTTCAACACACTGCCATATTTAAAATAGATAACCAACAAGGACATACTGCGTAGCAGCAGGAAAAGCTGCTTGGTATTCTGTAATAAACTAAATGGGAAAAGAATTTTAAAAAGAGGAGATATATGTATATGTATAACTGAATAACTAATAACATAAAGGTATTCTAGTAAATAAAATGAAGCAGAAAAGAAATCATGCAAGAAAAAAAAATATAGCAGCAAACACTGAATTTATTTATTTAAACCAAAACCTCATAAAAAAAGGATAAACAGAATCATTACTTACAATTAATATGCCAGAAAAAAAGTTTTGAATTTTAATTAATAAGGTTCATTTTAAAAGAATATAATAAATCATATTCAAATTGTAAGCTTAGCAAAAAAAAGATCAATAAAATTTATAATAAAAATATAAGGTGATTAATAAAGTGTAATTTAAAATACTTAGCCTCAGTATGCAGTGTTATGGTCTTTAAAATTTTTCTTGCCTCCACCTTATAAGAATTTTTGAAAAAAATTATGTATCTAGCTAACACACACACTTTTTTTTGGTTATGCTTTGTGGCTTGTGGGACCTTAGTCCCCCTGACCAGGGACTGAATGCGGGACCATGCCAGTGAAAGTGTCAAGTCCTAACCACTGGACCACCAGGGAACTCCCTAGTTAACACTTTCTTTTTTTTTTGCTGTACGCGGGCCTCTCACTGTTGTGGCCTCTCCCGTTGTGGAGCACAGGCTCCAGACGCGCAGGCTCAGTGGCCATGGCTCACGGGCCCAGCAGCTCTGTGGCATGTGGGATCTTCCCGGACCGGGGCACAAATCCATGTCCCCTGCATTGGCAGGCAGACTCTCAACCACTGCACCACCAGGGAAGCCCTAGTTAACACATTTTTAAATTATTATATGGATAATTCTTATAAATTGAAATAAGTTTAGTTCTTACTAATGAGACAGATAAATTATTAAAAATTTTATAATGGGAACAAGAGGATTTATATTTGAAACAAATATTTTATGATATCATTTTATTAGTTTTTAACCACCTTATTGAGGTAAGCAGAAAGAATTAGAAGTGATTTTTGTAAGCATTATATATGGGCTATATCCAATGTGTCTGGAAGAATCTGGTAATTCTGCAGAACGTTTCAAATATAAGAATCACATTAGGTGGTTGCTTTTTTTTAAAATTCAGAGCACCCCAATGACTACAATAATACTCTGATGATAATGCTGACTCTTATTCTTTAGATAAGTACTTTTAAATCAAATAATGATAGAAAGCTTTATGAGTTTATGGTTCTTAATTAGCTATATCATAGTAAGTGTCTCTAAAACTCACCTTTAATTATATCTTTTTGTTTGGCATGTCATAAATTTTTACACCCCAAAATATGTGCTGCATTAAGACTTGAAATAGATGAGGAAGAATATACAGGTGAAGAATAGCGTTCCTTATTTTGGTAAACAGAATAATAACCTCCTAAAGATACACATGTCTTAACCTCTAGAACCTGTGAATATATTATTTTACATAGCAAAGGGGATTGGCAACTGTGATTAAGTTAAGGATCTTAAAATAGGGAGATATTCTGAATTACCCAGGTTGGGCCAATATAATCACAAAGTTCCTTAAATGATGGAGGAGAGAGACAGAATAGGAAAAAAGATGTGTTCATAGAAGCAGAGGTTGGCGAGATGCAATTGAAGGTTCTGGAGATAGAAGAGGGCCATGATCCCAAGAATTAGAACATCCTCTAAAGAATCTGGAAAAGACATGGAGCAGATTCTTCCCTAAAGCCTCAAGAATGAATGCATCACCCCTTTCAATGTATTTTTGACTTCTGACCTCGAGAACTGGAAGAAAACAGATTTTTTTTTTAAGACTTAACATTTGTGGTAATTTGTTACATTGCCAGTAGGAAACTAATGCACCTATTTTGATAAAATGGAAATGGACCCTCATGAATAATGCTGACTGTCAGATGATGAGCTTTAAGAAATGCTGTATATGGAAGTCGTGGATGTAGAAATTGATTACTTCTGAAGAGTCCTTACGTGTAGCAACAGAGTACATTTACCACAGTTTTGGAGACTTACTAAGGAGCATAAAGCTAATTAAGAACATGGATTCTGTGGTCAATGTTCTATGGTTAAACCAAATCTTTGATACATTCTAGTCCCAGGACCTCATGAAAATTACCTAATCTTTCCTTAGTTTCCTAATTTTTCTACCTTTAAATTTTTTCTTTAGTTTGTATTTCATTCATCATAATAGGAAATTAGACATGTTGATTAATAAACCATAAATCTTTCAAATTTCTTAAATTTAATAGAGATTCAAAAGTACATATTGATTTAAAACAACACAACATCTTTATGAGTAATGTTTACTGTCTCATAGAACTGCAGTAGTTCTCAACGATAACTGTGAAGCAGAATCATACGCCAACCTTAAACAAAACAAAAACACAACAAAAATCAAATAACAGCAGCCTGGGGCCCATGGCCAGGCATCGTGATGAATTACTCTGGGATGGGACAGTGACATGTTCTCACATTTCCAGTGATTATAATCGGTTCTGTGATGTAGTGGTTTTAAAAGTGTTAGTGAGACTTCACTATAAATATATATATATATATGTGTGTGTGTATTTTATATATATATATATATATATATATATATATATATATAAAATACACACACACATATATTTAAATAAAGTATTTATAAATCAATTATTTTGTGTTTACTCAGATTTATTTTACTATGTATTACATTATTACCCCCAAATTTAGAAAGCTTTATTGGGAACCCCAGTAATTTTTAAGAGCATGAAGAATTCCTGAGACAGAAGAGTTTGAGAACTACTGCCATAGATCATAATTTGGTAGTCTCAAAGAAAAAAATTAGTATTTCTAGGCTTCCTAGTAAATATAATCTACTATTCAAGTTTGTGAAAGCATGTTATAACAATACCATTCTTTAAATGAGCAAGGTAAAATGTAATGAGTGGGAAGACTGAGAACTACTTCAAAATTATAAAGTAAATAGGTCATTTTACTAGGTAAATGTTATACATGTCTAAAATACAAATGCAGCCAGAAAAATAATGTAGGAAAAAATCAATAGAAATAACTTTTTAAATTATTAGATTTAAAGAACATAAACTATATGACCACTCCATAAAAAGTATGATGAACTTGGTGATATTTTGAAAAGTGCCATTAGAATTACAGCCAATTAATTAACTAAATGTTTAACATTAAATAAGTATGATTGTTAAATATTTTTATGTTTTCAATGAGCTTTTTAACAGATGATGTTGACACAGGAGTCTAGAGACATTTTGGAAAAAAGCCCTTGGAGTCAAATACATTTATTACTCCATTTATATGAAGAAATATGTTTGAGTTCTTCTCGGAAACTTAATTACTCTTATTGAGCACCTGGAAAAGAGAACAAAATTATATCCAAGTTTTTGCCCAAATGCACTGTACATTTTTGAGGTAAGATATATGCCAAAATAACTGTCCCTCAAATGAAAATAAGTGCAAAATTTTGTCATCTCTTCCCTTGCAGACTTGATTCCTTGGGGGGTCAAATAAAAGGATGTGACATTAACCCAACTGGTATATATTTTTCTTATATTAGGTAGACAGTTTGAAATACTTCCTTCCATCCTTCTCTTATTTATTTCCCTTCCTTTCTGTCCTCTCCTTTCTTTCACAAATGCCCATTTTGTGCTAGCCACTGTGGTTATGTAACAAAAGCAAGATAGACATGCTCTCACATATCTTGGCATCTAGTGTTAAATACATACATTTAAAAGGGCTTTACAAAACTGAGAGAACACAGTGCAGATAACACTGGTAGAAGAGGTAACACACAGGGTATTCCTTGAGAACACAGTGCCTATTTGTCCTCTAAAATTACAGTGGGAATGAAATAGGTGAAGCAGGAAGGGAGTCTGAGGGAAAGCAACGCAGAGGAACTGTCCAGGCAGAAAGTACAAACACAAAAACTGAAACAAGACACTTGGGATGGTTAATTTTATGTGTCAACTTTATTGGGCTAAGGGTTGCCCAGAAAGCAATTAAAACATTATTTCTGGGTGTGTCAGTGAGGATGTTTCTGGAGGACATTAGCCTTTGATTCAGTAGACTGAGTAAAGAGATCCACCCTCACCAATGAGGGCTGGCATCATCCAATCTGTTGAGGGCCCCAATAGCACAAAAAGGCAAAGGGGCAAATTTCTCTCTCCTTGATCTGGGATGTTGATCTTTTTTTGTCCTTCTATATCAGGGCTTTGGTCGTTGGGCCTTTGACCTTGGATTGGAAGTTATACTACTGGCTCCTGTGTTTTTCAGGCATTCAGACTCGACTGACTTATACCACAGGCATTCCTGATCCTCCAGCTTGAGGATGGCAGACCAAGGGACTTCTTAGGCTGCATAACCACTTGATTGAGAGAGAGAGAGAGAGAGAGAGACAGAGAGAGAGAGAGAGTGTATACACTGTTGGTTCTGTTTCTCTGGAGAAACTCTGGAATATCTAAGTGGCAAAACATGACTGAGGGATTCAAGGATGATTCATGTAAGTAGAGAATAAGGAGAACTGTAACTATGGTTAAAATTAGAAAAGCAATGAGTGGCCAGACCACATATTTTCTTAAAACAACACTAATTTAAAAAATTTTACTGTATCAAGCGATGTAACTTAAAGACTCTGAGCAAGGAAATAACATAGTCATATCTCAGATTTAGAAAAAACCTACTCTGTATGGAGAATGAGGATTTGATTAGAATGGGTTAGCAAAGACTAACAGGGGAAACAGGGTATGGGATACCCTGTACTATCTTCTCAACTTTTCTGTAAATCTAAATCTACTTTTTAAAAAAAGTTCATTCAAAAATGTGACCACTAAAAAAATTAGCATTGCAAATTTATTCTAGCCCCAAATACATTTCAAATTCATTATTTTGCCTTTATCTTTCTTCTCCTATAATAACATGAGAATTCTTTAATTCATCTACTCATTGCTCACCCTGTTGGTGTCTCATCCTCAAAAGAATTTTTTAAAACTGAACCAGCTTGAATCCCCAAAGAAGCAGGTATCAATTTGGGATAAGACATGTAAGAGATTTATTCATGAAACACCTGTGAGGAAAAAGGGGCAAGAAACAAAGGAGGTGAGGAGAGATTTCAAACCATGATGCTGGCCTGACCCTTATGAAATATGAGAACAGAGAATAGGGTAAGAAGATTCTCAGACTACATCACAGATCTATGAAGGTTACAGCCAGGGTAATGGGAGTTCATTCAGAGGAATCAGGCATCTTGCAGAAATGAACTTGCCCTAGTATCCCATGGGGCCCAGTTTATTAGCTGGGAGCACCCTGAAGGAAGCATTGTCTCAGTGCCAACAACTCAGTGCCATCGTTTCAGTACTTTTTCCATTCCTTTGGAACCATGTGTAGTCTCCATTCCTACCACTGGGGTTAACTTATTCATAAATCTACATTGTAAGCCTGGGATAACCCAGGGGAGAGTATGGCTGAACCAAATCATTTCTAGATTACTCAGTACCTCTTTCTGTCATGCATGCTCTCAGGTAAGCATTGATTTAAGAAGAAAATGATCCATAAATGTTGTGTTCACTCCCATAGTTCTATCAACATGACATTTCCCAGACTTCTAAGTTCTCTGAATACAGAGAACTTTCCCTCACCATTGACTTTTATGGCCGCCCCAAGGAGGTGCTATGGAGTGGCAACAGTCCATTTCAGCTCATACTGATGTATCAAGCCAACCCATCCCTGAACCAAACAAAGCCAATTTTTTCTTTTGACAACAGCTAATTATAGAAAAAGCACAAAAATAGGTGTGATTTTTATGGAGAGGCATCGGAAAATTAGACATAAGGGACATGTCTTGTACCACTTATCCTGTAACTTATTTGTGCTCCACAAGTTTGTTTCAATACCCACGGATCTATTTTCACTCATGTTCCCCCTGATATTGATATATATTATCAAGGCCCTATAGATTTTTTGGAGACTGATTCTAAATATGCCATTTCCATCATATGATGGATTGCTGTGGTGGCTGTTTGATACTATAACCTAGGGAGTGACAATAACCTAGTATCAGTTGATGCACAATCAACTTGTACCAAAGTCAGGAACTCAGTCTCTACTAGTTGCAAAAGAATAAAATAGTTGATTTTTGAACCATGAGCAGATCTCTAAGTGAGGCCAAATGACCTTGTTCAAGAACCCTGGGTGACTGAGCTATGACTCTTCTATTGCCATTTGCCAGAAACTCCACATTATCCTTTTCTACAACCATTATTGCTATCATCTTATGATGTGGAAGACCAACTGGCTAAAGTAGTAAGGCCACTTACTAGAGAGTCCTTTCTTACTCTGGCCCTACTCAAAACTGACCACCTTCCAAGTTACCTGATAAGTGTCAGAGCAATATATGTTATATGCAAAATGCAAAGGGGACTAACAAATGCTCCACTTCTTTCTTGGTGGTGGGAAGGGCAAGATGCAATAAGTTTCCTTTAACTTACCGGGAATCTTTTGATGTGTGCCCAAGAACAGTAACCTTTAAATCTTTACTAATATGAAAATCCCCTGAATCTTTGTATTTTACAATTTCACACCTGTGGCATTCATGGGTCTAACCAGGGCAACCAAAGCACCTATTATTATTCCCATGTATAATTTACATGGGTTATGCATTTTTTTTCAGATAAGTAACAAACCAAATGCAGGCAGTGAATTAATCTGTTTAGTAAAGACACCACACCTGGAAAAGCTGCAATAATCTGTAGCACACTTGGTTAAGTTCACAGTAGTCCTTTGGCAACCACTATGATCTACAGGAATATTGTAGAGTCAGGCTAATGAATTACTCAGTGTTAAGACAGAGAACATCATCCATCAATTGCTTATGCGTTTAAGAGTGGCACTAATCTCTGTTGTTTCACTAAGGTTGTAATATTACTTCTGATATTCTACCTTAGGCAGGGGTGCAGAAGTTTCAGGAGTTTTCATTTTATGTCTTCTACTTACTTCATCTATCACCTGTCTTTTCTATATGTCCCTATAATTCCTGGAGTACTATAACATTTCTGTTCTTTCTTTTTTGTCAGTTTTGTCCTCTATATAAAAACCCTTGAAAATGCTAGGCCTTATTTTTCCCCAGGGAATATTTACTCTACAATAACGGTTGTGGATGCCTTTAGAAAATAATTGGGAGAAATACTATCACATATATTTGCTGTGATGTTCGGGAGATCTTCCTCAATGTGACTTAGACTTCTGTTCAACTCATGCACTCCAGTCCTGAGAACTGGAAACTGAATGAGAGCTCATAATTCTCTTTTGAGGCAGTTGAAAGTAGACTTGGGTTCATTAGCTCTTGAAAAGTTTTTGTTATACAGATTAAGCAATACCCTCACTGGCAGTTTATACACCTAATCCCTAAGAACCTCATGGTCTATTACTCATCCCCCATAGATAGCTGTGAGTCATTCCAGCTTTACTGTTTGTTGTAGTAACTGTATACATCTTGTCTCTGACAGTTAAATGCTGCCATTAGGTTTCTGCTTTCCGAAATCTTATTATCACTACTGACACTTAGGAGCCCAGTTGTATAACAACTCCTCCTGTTATCAATCCTGGCCTATAGAGGACAGAAAATACTATTGTGGTTTTTTTTTGTTTGTTTTGTTTTGTTTTGTTTTGTTTTGTTTTTGCGGTACGTGGGCCTCTCACTGTTGTGGCCTCTCCCGTTGCGGAGCACAGGCTCTGGACGCGCAGGCTCAGCGGCCATGGCTCACGGGCCCAGTCACTCCGTGGCACGTGGGATCCTCCCAGACCGGGGCACAAACCCACATCCCCTGCATCGGCAGGCGGACTCTCAACCACTGCGCCACCAGGGTAGCCCCAAGAAAATACTATTGTTTTTTTAATGATGCCTGGAACTCTTTCATTAGCATACTGGTTATTCCTTTAGAGAAAGTAATATCCTCTGGGCCCTCCAACGGAACAGAGTTAACCAACAGGTCCTCTAGTCTTATGAAATAAATCTCTGCTACCATGCGACCAAACTGAGATTTGACCTCATCCTCAATACTATGCCAAGACATATTTTGCATTTCCACCTTATTTTCTTTAGACCATTGCTTTTGTTTTTGTGTTTCA
This sequence comes from Hyperoodon ampullatus, assembly GCF_949752795.1. NCBI lineage: Eukaryota > Metazoa > Chordata > Mammalia > Artiodactyla > Ziphiidae > Hyperoodon > Hyperoodon ampullatus. Next base: position 102,302,184 of record NC_136914.1, read on the forward strand.
TTTTTTGATTTTTTTTCCCCAAGATTCAAGAAGTCATTCAAGTATCATGTTAAGACCAGCTCAGGAATGCTAAATCCTGTGTTATAAGAGTGATCCATGTTAGTAAATTTCTTATATTTAGACATATTTGCCTCACCACGTCACTTCAGTCACCCAAGATATGTTTCCAGTCACATTTTCACTCTCATTTATGAATATGTTAGCCTGAATTTGTAGATTTTTTGGTGGCTAATACCCTTACTCTTGAAACATGTAATGACTGCTGAGTCAGGCCATGCTAAGACTTGATTCTAGCTGAGATTTGATTCTAGCCATGGACCTATAATACCTTACAAAACATAAGGGCAAAAGTTGAAGAGGACAAATATCATTGTTTGAGGTATCCACCTCAGTTGAGGCTTCTGCATATTGCCAAGGCATAGGTAGGTTTCTACCCTAATGTAAGAGAGTTTAGAGATCAAGGTTCTTAAACACATCCAACTAGATACCCCGATCCCAGGTGTCAGGGTCTAAACAGGGTCTATCAGAGCTATGTCTTCAGTGGAGAATTTTCAGAGATTTAAAAAAGCCTCCTCTGAAAATCTATTCTCTGAAATCAGATCCTGTGCCCTGTTTCAGTCAGTAGGATATGGATGTCTTTAAGCCTTCTCATAGAGGCTTGTGGCTTTCACAGAACTTTAGATTTTCACATAATTTACTGATTTGACAGTAGGCTGGCTTGTGCCTGTCACAACCTATCATTTTCTTCCTTGAATGCATCGACAGCACTTAAAAGCCAACCAGTCTACACTAGCATCTTCACAACTACCATCTCCATCATTTTCTCAAATCCAAGAAAGGTTACATATGTCAGCACAATTCTTTCTACCTGTATCCCATCCTAATTTCATGCATGTAGGAGCTTTAATGATTGTAATGCTACTACATGCCATCACTTATAACCACTGCTTACCACCAAAAAATGGTTTTGTTGTCATCTTAATGGTAAGTAATTCAATTTCATAATCTCCTCATGAGTATCTGCTTCTTTGTCCCATCTCTGGTAACAAATTAGTATGGGTACTCCCAGAAGCAGATTCTAAGTCAAGTATTCAAGTCCAGATTTTTTATTTGGGAGGAACAGAAAAAAAAATTAGCAAAAAAGGAGAGAAGTGATACAGAAAAAAGAAGGCAACTAAAAGCAGATGAGTTATTGAACCAGATACCACAGTTGCTGATGAGCTTAATCCTGCGGGGGGAGGTGCTGACAATTATTATTAGAATCAAATAAGGTAAAACATAAAAATAATCAGCAGCATATCTACTAAAACAGACCTGAAATTTTAAAAACATTTTTATTAGTACATTTAGAATTGAACAAGAAGCCTGATGATATTGATTGAATTATTATTTTTTGTTTCATGAAGACTGTTACAATGCCTAACTGTGCTTTATAAAATTAAGCACTGTCAGCTGAATATGAAATTCATTTCAAGGCTTAATGATTCTGAAAGATAATAACCTGTGTTAAAGAGTATTTATGCATCCTCTGGTCTAGCCCATTTTTAAGTCAGAAGAAAGAGCTTAACTTTGACTTTTAGGTAGAAAGATATTGGCATGTAGGGAGATAATCATTTTTGCTAGTTAAATCATATCCAACTTTGTTTCAGAAAGTGTTAAGATTATTTAGTTTATGTGTGTGTTTGATTTCTTTGTTAATATGTGTTAATACAAATAAATTTAAATAATATTTTATTGCAAACAACTTGTTAAAAAGAAAAATATTTATGCAACAGTATATAGAGTATACTATGATTGTTCTATTTTGTTAACTGTCCCAAGTTCTCTGATATTGAAATTCATCTCCTACTTGATCTCTGTGTGGCCTTCTGTTCTATGCTTTCTCTTTCTCTTTCACTTGTTCTCTTTTGTTCTCTCTTACTCTCTCAACTCTAGTTTAGTGTACTTGCTCTCCCACATGTGTACAAAAAATAAGAATTACGGAATCAAAATTATGCTTCTCCCAGAAAATATCATACAGACTGGAGCAGAAGTTCAAATAATTATTTGTATGCATTTGTTACATTGTATATATTTAAAAGAATATATTTCCGTTCCTAAAAAAATATAATTGTTACCTTTACTCATATAGACTATTTGGAACTTGCATTTTTTAATTCTTAAGTAACTTTAGTTCAGTGATAGAACTTGGAGTTATTTTTTATATACTATTAAAGAACGCATCACATCTATATCATATTTTGTTATTATACTTCCTTCCATCAATCAAGTCTCAAGGCACCTTTCCTGAAGTATATATTTAAGTAAAAGTAAGTTATACTTTGTCATAAGAAGTTACTTGTAAGTATTGTTTTTGGCAAACTTAATATATTGCAAAGTATTTTTATTTTCTGTTAGAAATAATACAAATCTGATAAGCCCACTCCATTGCTTTAAAACCTTGGTGGCTCCCCAGTGTTCTAAGAATCAGTTCTAAAGTCCTAACATGGCCTGCACTACCTGGTATAATGTGGCACCAGCTTACTATAGCCTCACATCCTACAACTCACTATGATTCTCTTTCATTGGGTCCCGAGTGGTCTTTTAAAAAGCAAAATGGGCTTTCCTGGTGGCACAGTGGTTAAGAATCTGTCTGCTAATGCAGGGGAGACGTGTTCAAGCCCTGGTCTGGGAAGATCCCACATGCCGCAGAGCAACTAGCCTGTGAGCCACAACTACTGAGCCTGCGCATCTGGAGCCTGTGCTCCACAATGAGAGGCTGCGATACTGAGAGGCCTGCGCACCGCGATGAAGAGTGGCCCCCACTTGCCACAACTAGAGAAAGCCCTCGCACAGAAATGAAGACCCAACACAGCCAAAAATAAATAAATAAATAAATAAATAAATAAATAAAAAGCCAAGCATTTGAAGCCCTTTAAAAAACAAAAGAGAAAAAAAAAAGCAAAATAAGGGCTTCCCTGGTGGCGCAGTGTGAGAGTCCACCTGCCAATGTAGGGGATGCGGGTTCGTGCCCCGGTCCGGGAAGATCCCATATGCCGCAGAGCGGCTGGGCCCGTGAGCCATGGCCGCTGAGCCTGGGCGTCTGGAGCCTGTGCTCTGCAATGGGAGAGGCCACAACAGTGAGAGGCCCGCGTACCGCAAAAAAAAAAAAAAAAAAAAAAGCAAAATAAATTTAGTTTGGAAGACATTAAAGGCTTTCCAACACACATAGAAAAGAAAATACAAACTTCTCACTGAGAACTTACATGCCTTATGTGCTTTGCTTCTGCCTAATTCTTCATTTGTTTCTGCTCCATATTCCCTACCATTCACTCTGTGACAACCACACACAACTTCCAGTTTTTCAAACTAGTTCAGTTTCTTTTGCCACAGGGACTTTGCATCTTCTGTTCTAACCCCTCAAGCTCTTGGCAGAATTCTTTACACAGGGTTAGTGGAGCTCAAAAGTCACTCCTTCAGAGAAAACTTCACTGATCACTCTGTTTAATGTAAAACCCCTTAGCCCACTTTTAGTTCCTTCACAGAAAATAATACTGCATTTATACTATGTATGTATGTGTGTGTGCATGTGCATACATCTGTGAGTATATGTGCACACATGAGCACACACACACACACACTCACACACACAAATGTCTCCTTCCTTTAGCATCTCAGCCCTGTGAGGACATAAAGGTAGGCATTTTGTCTGAATTGTTCACTATTATATATCACAAGTCTAATAGATAAAGATATTTAATATAATGTTAGATGGATAAAAATATGAAAGTTAAGCATATATTCAGATGCTTCTTTCTATGTATCACATCTGTTGTCTCATCATGAATAGAGAACTGTTTCAGCTAGAGCATGGGTCTGAAAATATTAAAACTGTTATGCATTGAGATTTATATTTTATACTTCTGATTAATAGCCAGCAAAATTATTATGATTTTAAATCAATAAAGAGCTTTATGAGGCCAAAAAAAGATTCAAATTTAAACTGTATAATCAGAATTGGTGCAACTGAAAGTTTACTTATTCAAATCAGTTTATTATTACTAAGTTGTTTATAAGAAAAGTAAAATGTATTCCAAGCATTTAATAATTATTCATTAATTTATAAAAGTTAGTCAAATTGATTTTATTATAAGAAAAAAAGTCCTTGTTAATAAGACGTAGATGGTGCTTTTGAGAATGAACATCAAAATACCTAGTCAAGAGAAGAGATGGTTCAACTAACAGAAAAAAAAAGTTTCTTTTATTAAATGCATTTTAAAACTATTAATTGGAATTTTATCTCAATTCAGTAAAAGTTGTATCTATCTTAAGCTTGGGATAAATTTGCAAAATATGCATTCAGAAGTCTTATGCAAAATTTAGAAGGCCACATCTGTTGGTGCTCTCATGATCTTATTTAGAAAGATTATCTCACAACAGTTGTTTATGACTATTTCTGGAAAATAAAATACTATGATAGCATAATGTGTACTTAACTAAAAAATTTAGTCCATAGAAATCTTTAATAGATTGCTCATACGTCTGATATGTCAATGTGAGGTACCACCATCAAATGCAAGAGTCAAAAAAAAAATTAACGTATTACTACCATCTAATCCTCAAACACAATTCATATTTTGCCCACTTTTCTAATAATGCCTTTTAAAGGAGAATGTGCCAGACTAGAATCATGTGTTGCTTTTATCATTTCTATTTAGTCTTCTTCAATCTAAAAAAGAATCTGTCTTTATTTGACTTTTATGACCTTGACACTTTTGATGATTACAGGCCAGTTATTTTTAGAAAGTCCTTCTCTTTGATTTGTCTAATGTTTCCTCATAATTACTTTCAGGTTATGCATATTTGGCAGGAAAATCACAGAAGTGAATTTTTTTTTTCATTGAATCCTATTAGGTGGCACACATTTTCTAATAGTCACATTATCAGTGATGTTAACTTTGATTATTTGATTAAGGTATGTCTGCCAGTCTTTTCCATTGTAAAATTACTCTTTTGCCCTTTGTCATTAATGAGTAATTTTGAAATCATGTAATATATCATAGTTGTCATCAAAATTTTAATTTATTCATTTATAGATTCAAGGTATCCTATTATTTGTAATGGGTTATATTCTGTTACAATGGATTCATTAGTTCACTCTTTGCTGTTTTAACAAATTAGTCCCCTTTTATTTTGAGGCATTTTATTAGTTGCATCCAGATTACAAAAGAAATCATAATTTTTTTTTTTTTAGGAAATATAAATTCTCCCATCATGTTATGGTGGTCTCCATCTTGAATAGTAATTTTGTCAGCAGGTCTATTTTATCTGATATTAATTATACGAATATTATTTTCTTAGTATTAGCTTGAATACCTCTTTTTAATTTGAACTTCATGGGGTTTTTTACTTTAAGCTTTTCACTTAGAATATATGAGTTTTTTTTCTTAATGTAGTTTGAATATTTCTTTTTAATAGGCAATTTAGTCCTTTTACATTTATCATGAGCATTGGCATGTGTGGACCTGTTGACCTCCTGTAGTAGTTTTATTATTATTCACCAAATATTCATCTCTCCTTCCACCATGGGAGGGCTATACTTTCCCACCCTGTTTATTTTCATCTTGGCTATATGATTTACTTTGGCCAGTGGTACTCTGTGGAAGTGAACAGTGTATCTGCTCCAAATAGTCTTTAAGAAGCTTGGCAAGTTTCTGTCCACCATCTGCCCCCTACCATGAGAACATGTGCCATAATAGAAGCTGGTTCTTCAACTTAACACTCAGAAAAGAGAAAACCTGTGGACCAGTTCTGAACTCAGTGTAACACCTGAAGCAGAGTTTCACCAGTCAGCATGTAGGTCAGTGAGACAGTAACAATGTTTGTTAGTGTAAACCATGGATGTTTTTGGACATTTGAAGATAATATTAAAACCATAAAAGCTGGCCAATATAGTATTTGGTAGAGAAGTGATAAAAGAGAAAAAGAAGAATTCAGAAATTCTGAGATTTGATGTATAACATTAAGATCTGTTATATTAAGATAGCTCTGATTGATTTAGAGTTGTCTCCAATAAAATGCATTAATTTAAAAAATATAAAAGCTTAGGTATACGAGATTAAGGGCATATGCCATTGACGCCTTAAATGTCCAAAGAATCTGTATTCAAGTCAAGAAAGAAATAAGCATTTTCTGGAAAGAACTGTGGGTGGCTGTGACTGGAATCAAATAAACCCACAAATTATAATAATTAAGGAAAAACTAATGATATTTTGTGAGGGTAAGATAGGCAAAATTGTCATCTTGAATGAAGAGAAACTTTAAAATGGAAATTTACTCTTGAGCATCCAATATTTTATGGGCAGAAATCTGACAGAGAAAACTGCTCAGTTAGCAAGGAAGGAATGTTCCCTAATACCCCTTTCAAATGTGTTTAAGTACAATAATGTGATAAAATAGTCAGAAACACCCACAGTGGGAAGCAAAAACCCATGAAGAATAATGGCCTGGTAAGATACTCCCAGGCAGCAGTACTAGGGCTTAATAACAAATTTCGGAATTTCTACAGATGTCAGCAGTGTGATTTCAGTTCTTCCCTTTTTGGAATAGGACCCTGTTCCATTACCATTGTATTAAGTGTCTTTCCTTCTTTCCTTCCTTCCTTCTTCTCTAGTTCTCTCTCTCTCTCTCTCTACCCCCCTTCTCTCTCTCCTCCCACTCTCTCTCTCTCCTTCCCCTTCCCTCCCTCCTTCTCTCTTTCTTTTTGGTTCTTAAATTTCCAGTCCAGGAAGAACCTCACTTAGATCTGATATAGAAATTATTGAAAAATCAAGGACTTAGAACTACAGGTTTTGTTTGGTGGATACTTCTGGGGTATCTTCCTTAGGTTTCAGTGGTTGGTTTTTCCATATAGAAGAAAGGAAGCTATGTATGTGTGGTTAAGATAGCATCTTATGGCCAAATATATCATTTTTAGCCAAATTCACTCTCCCGAATGTAGCCCTCAATTGAGTCCTTGCCTTACTGATGTGGATGGAGCATGTGACTTGCTTTGACAAATAGAATAAAGAAGGAGTCAAAAGGATGCTACTTCCAAGCAGAGATGTAAAGAGGCAATACGACAATCATCTTGTGTGTCTGCCCAGTTAAGAGATGCTTTTTTTTTTTTTTTTTTTTTTTTTTTTTTTGCAGTACGCGGGCCTCTCACTGTTGTGGCCTCTCCCGCTGCGGAGCACAGGCTCCGGACGCGCAGGCTCAGCGGCCATGGCTCACGGGCCCAGCTGCTCCGCGGCATGTGGGATCCTCCCGGACCGGGGCACGAACCCGCGTCCCCTGCATCGGCAGGCGGACTCTCAACCACTGCGCCACCAGGGAAGCCCAAGAGATGCTTTTTCAACCTGGAACCAGGAATAAGAGCTCACGGAGAGCACATCCAAACCAACCAGTCCCCTGAAATAAAGCCACTGCAGCCAACCTGTAAAATTTTGAGTGAGAAATGTGTCTAAACCACTGAGAATTTTAAAATAAATGTATTGCAGCATATATATATATATATATATATATATATATAAAATTTTCATTTATAATATTTGCCCTATTTTTCTACGTTTAATTTTTCATTCATTTTACCATCTTTGAGTTGATATCTATATCTCTTTCCTAATAAGAAAATTGCATCCCTAGAATTAATTTGAATTCCACTGTTTTAGCTAAAGCATAATAGACATATATCTTGATCAAGTTTGATAATATGGCATATATGCTATTTTAAATGATATAATTTATTTACTAATAAAAATAGAATTAGAATCATATTGTATGAAACGTTTGCATTCATGATTAATACTCTCATTTCCAATAGGCTTATTTTTTCATCATTTACCTGACAGCTTGACCATTGTTTAACTATTGTCTAACCTTCATTTTGATACTATCTGCATTTCTTAGTGATTAACAAGTCTGCTTCTAGATTTGAAGCAAAAATATATTGAAACTATGTCATCTACTCCAAGCACTTAAAATATCTCCATAGTTATTCAGTAAAATTTTCAATCTGGAAACCACTGAAAAATAAAAAAGCTATAACAGAATGTTATGAAAACATTTCAGTATTACTAATTGTATATTACTTACAATATCATAATAGGTTTTCATTTGGAACATCTATACTTTAATATAATTAATTCTGTTTATGTATTCCTCACTTTAATTTCAAATAATAGTAAGTAGGTGATTCCCATTTTCTTAGTTTTGACACTTAGACTTCTTAAGCCAAAGAGTGACACTTACATTAGCTTATCTATGACTTCTAAAGGGACAATAATAATCTTTAGAACAATTAGTGCTTTCTGCAATACTGCAATGAGCAAAATCAAAAAAAAATTATCAAATATACTTGGTTTATATTTCATTTAGGCTCACAGATTTTAGAACCTACAATGATTTGTTCATCTACTTAATAAAACTTGTTTCTTTGAAGAAATAAAGATATCACTATTGTACACTGAAGAATGTCAGTAAATATCTTTTAATATTTTATTTTTCATTATGGTTATTTTAACCTATATATGGAGGTTTGAGAACTAAAGGTGTTTAATTTTTAGACCAGTAATCCTTTTGGCAACTGAGTCGGTAGTATCCATTCAGTCATCTTTATTTTTCTATTTATAAAATACATGATTTATGAGATTGTTCTTTCCCTCACAGATGCTGTGATTTTGCCAAGCTAATGGATAGGAACTGCATCTTCTTTTCTGTTCTGTATAAAGCAAACAAAGGAAAGAAATGCTGACAGAATTTCAAAAGTGTCAATCAAGCAGCAATTGCAAAGTTGAAAAGCACAAGGCAATGGCATCCCTGACAAGCTGACAATACTTACAGCTCTTGATAGAAATCACTTTGAGTCTGGGTGACTAGCATAGGGTGATGTTTGACAGCTGATTTATACAAGTAACTAAAGAAGCCAGAAAGAGGAACGTGAACATATTAAAGACTAAGGAAGGAACAGACCATAAGGAAAGGTGATGGACATCTATTTTTTCCTTGCAACCACCATATTAATGCCAACCCCCTTATATTTAAATTCTTTCTTAAATTAACTAAAACAAATAAGTCTGCAATAAATAAATAACAATATGATTAACTGTGTAATAGTTTATTTAGTTGCTCATTATTTATTATCTCTTTCCATTAGAATGTAATCTCTAAAAGTCAAGTATTTTTGTCTGACTCATTGAGCATCATAACCTCAGACAGTAGAATAGGTCTTTGTACTTAGTAGAAACTCAATAAACTTTTTTGATTGGATAAATGGTGCAAAGTAATAATGCATATGTGTTCAACTGTCAGATCAGAAGCCATACCTGTGGTTTCATTTGAACTTGGAAGACAATATAAAAACAGTGAATGAAAATTTAGTTTCTGTGGAAGTAGTGAAAAAATACAGTTAAACTGTTGGGGTAAACCACATATCATTATTATCCTATAGATATGTCCTGTTCAATATGTTAATGATCTTATTTTGGAAATATAGGTTTCTTTAAGTATAAAGTTTATCATTCTTCTAAATTAAAGTATTATGCACAACAGTATCCATGTCAGCCTTCCTTCTTGGACTCATGGAAAACTAAATTTACCAGACCTGATATAGTCAATCAGGATCATGTGACAAATGCAGACTAATGGACTATGAGCAGAGTGATACTGTTTTCATTAAACATCACAAAAAAGTGACATTTACAAACCACAAACTTATTGAGAAAGAATATTGTTATTTTCTTTGAAGATACTTCCTGGGCATAATTATCATTAACATGCAACCATTAGCATTAATTTTTTTAAATTATTCTTTTTGTCTTTATGTTTGCATCTATAAATAATTATTCTTTGCATGTTCTTAAATGTATGGTTATAACTATACTGTATGTTTTCTTGAGACACTTTTCTCTTACTCAATATATATTTCCAGGAATCTGCCACAATTGTTGCTTGTAGATTTAATTGATTCATGTTTACAGCTATATGGTCTTCCACTGTTTGAATATACAACAATTTGTTATTTATTTTTTGCTGGTTGGTCTTTGTGTGGTTTCAGTGTTTCTACTAACACAAACTGGATTATGAATAGTCTTGTAAAATTCTCCTGGTTTACAATGCATAAGTTTACATAGGGAAGAGTGTTCTCAAAGTCTGGAAGATGATTTAAATCGCAGAAGAGAAGAATAGGAAAGGCCATTTAATTGGGAAGACAGCATGAGGAAAACTATTTGGAAGACAGTGATTAATGTTGTCTAATGTCAGTTGCCCAATTGAAATAATAACCAGTAAAACAGGTTATGAACTCAGTGAGGAGGATTTTTTAATGAGAAGTTAACACTTGGATGTATTATCCAGGGAGTTTCAACTCATTAGTGTATCACAATCTGTTGAGATATCTTTATTAAGCAATTTGCTACTAAAAAATATTGAATTTTGTGACTTATCTCTAAAAATTGTCATAACCAGTGTGACTGAATTGTAACTAATGTTCCCATTTGGTTAAACGTTGATTAAGATGAGAAACAGTGGTGCATTTGGAGCTAGTATGTGCTTTATTGCAACTAAAGTTGGAAGATACTGGCATAGGAATGTGTGGTGCATATGGATGAAATTTGTTCCATTTGTCAAAACAGCAAAAAGAAAGGGGAGAGAGAGAGAGAGAGAGAGAGAGAGAGAGAGAGAGAGAGCTGACTTAGGGTAATTCACTGTGAATGCACATAAAAGAATGGATGCAAATAGACTTGTGGAGGAAAAAACAATACCTGTATTTGCTCCAATGTATGGAAAGGGAAAATGGTTACAAAAAATAGTAGAGATTTCCAAATTCTGTGGTGTGTGTGTCTGTATATGTATGTGCTTGAGTGAAAATGGATGTTTTTAGAAAGATATAGTCTAGAGATACTTTTCAAGATGTTAAATGTTTGTTGTTGACATTCTAAGTGTACACATTTTCTACAAAAAGCAGATAATATTGCTGTAGAATCTTTTCAGAATGTCCACAGAGTGGCAACACAAGGAAGAAAGATAATAAACAGAAACAAAAGTAAAAACCTGTTTTTATTCCCTCTCCTTTTCTTTTCATATGTTTTGTACAGAGGTGAGATTTAAATACTACTTTTTAAAACTTCTACATTAGGTTCAGCAAACTCTTTCAGCTCCTAAAACCTTAATTTCAAGAGGCAGTCACAGTATAAAAATGTTGACCAATCCATATGTAATGAAACTTATCTTTGTAGTTAAAAGTCTTGATCAAATTTCAAACTTAGCCCTTATTTTCATTGATTCAGCCAGTGATTGTGACTATATTAGTCAGACTTTTCCAACAGAACCAATAAGATTATATATATACATATTTATGAGAGTTTTATTTCAAGTAATTGGTTCATATGATTGTGGGATCAGGCAAGTTTGAAATCTGTAGAGCAGACCAGCACGCTGGAAATTGTGATAAGAGTTGATTGAGTCTGAATTCCACAGAGAAGCATGTTGAAAACTCAGGCATGGATTCTATGCCTTGGGGGATATCATTCTTCTCCTTGATTCCCTGTAGCTTAAATACTATGATGTAAAGTTAATACTCATTATGTTGTATGATAAAGGGATAAGTAAGGGGAAAAAAACTAATAAATATGATTTCATACAACTACACACACAAGCATACTCACAAAAAATAAGGAAAAAATACTAAGAAAAATTACAGTCCTTATTTCTCCAACTAGTCACCCACCTGTAGCTGGTATTTAAAACCACCTTCTTTCATCTATTCTATATTCCCCTTGTGCTCAGCAACCACCTCAGTTGGTCAGTCTTTTTTTTTTTTTTTTTTTTAGTGCTTTCTGCTTCTGTAGTATTTTTACTGTGGTAAGCGCATTCAACATGAAATCTACACTCTTAAAACTTTTAAGTGTACATTACAGTATTGTTAACTACAGACATTATGTTGTATAGCAGATATCTAGAACTTATTAATCTTGCATAACTGAAAACTTACACTTGTTGAACAATAATTCCACATTTCCCTCTCTCCCCAGCCCCTGGCAACCACCATTCTCTTCTCTGCTTCTAGGATTTTGACTATTTTAGATATCTCATGTTAGTGGGACCATACAGTATTAGTCCTTCTTTCACTGGCTTATTTCACTTAGCAAAATGTCCTCCAGGTTCATACAAAAGAAGCTATCCTTATTTTCAAAGGCTGAATAATATTCCCTTGTCTGTATATACCACATTTTCTTTATTCATTCATTCCTCATTGGGCATTTTGATTGTTTCCATATCTTGGTTATTGTGAAATAATGCTGCAATGAACATGGAAGTGCAGATATCTCTTTGAGAATCTGATTTCAATTCTTTTGGATCTATACCCAGAAGTAGAATTGCTGGATCATATATATGAGCTGAGACATAGATCAATGGAGCAGAATAGAGAGTGCATAAATAAACCCACATATATGCAGTCAAATGATCTTCAACAAGGGTGCCAAGAATACATAATGGTAAAAGATAGTCCCTTCAACAAATGGTGGGAAAATTGCATATTCACAGAAAAAAGAATAAAATTGGACACCATACATAAAAATCAACACAAGATGGACAAAAGCCTTAAATGCAAGACCTTACTCTGCAAAACTCCTGAAAGAAAACCTAGGACGAAAGCTTCTTGACAATGGTCTTGGCACTGATTTATTGGATATGATATAAAAGGCACAAGCAACAAAAGCAAAATCAGACCACTGGAAATACATCAAACTAAAAAGATTCTGTACAGCAAAGGAAATAGTCAACAAAATGTAACATCAACCTATGGAATCAGAAAAAAAAATATTTACAACTATATATCTGATAGAGGTTAATATCCAAAATATTTAAGGAACTCCTACAACTCAATATCAAAAAATGTGTAAGCCAATTAAGAAAATAAACAAAGGACTTGAATAAACATTTCTTCAAAGAGACATACAAACAGTCAACACGTGTATGAAAAGGGGCTCAACATCACTAATCATCAGGGATATGCATAACACAACCACAATGAGATATCACCTTACACCTGTTAGAATGGCTATTATTTAAAAACAAAAGGATGCGTGTTCCCAAGGATGTGGAGAAATCATAATCCTGTACATTGTTGGTTGGAATGCAAAATAGTGCAGCTGCTATGGAAAATAGTATGGAGGTTCCTCAAAAGCAAAAATCAGACTACTATATGGTCATGGTATTTACCTGGTGGTGTGACCCAAACTTTTATTTCTAATGAATCTATGATATTAGCAGTCCTGCCAGAATTGGGTTGTTGTAGTTTTACATTAATTTTAATCATAGAGTATGATAATATTAACAGGTACTCTGAGGAATCTCTTGTATTACAGACATATTCTTGCACCTACATTGTCTAGTAGCAGGCCAATTTTCCCTTGGTAAAAAGGCTTAATCACACAGCCAATACTGTGTGTCTATTCCAATTATGCATTCTAGAACTGAGAAAATTAACTACAGGATATGTTTATGGACCCATGAACTGATCTGACCTGAATTGAAATTCTATTGATCACCTGATCTCCATAAGCTCCTACTCTACTGGTGAACTCACAGTGACATTTTGAGCCTCCTGGAATTAGTGTCAGGCCAAACAAGTGTACAGTATTCCTGAAAAGTTTTGTCATCTTCTTTTCCCCAATGTATATTCTGTAAAAGTCTGTAGGTTATTTTGGGAAAAGCTGGAAGATTAAAAATATAAATTTTGGCAGAGTAGTGGAGTCCTTCCTGTAAGGATACATATTTTCCTTCATTCAAGACGTTGTAGGTCTGTGAACTGGCTTGATACTGGGAATTCAGCAATGGGCTGTGTGACTCTTGTTATGATTCAAATTAGACTTGTGTTCACTTGACCTACAAGTCTTCTGCTTATACAAATGAAGTAGGAATTTCGTAGACACTATGACCAACTAGCCAATACCACAAATCTTTTCAAGTCAGAATATTCTGATAATTGATTTGTTCTGTCATGAATTTCGGTAACCGTGCACACCTGTCTTTGGCAATTTAGTGCAGCCACTTGGCTCCTGCAACCCTGGGATCTAGTTATTCCCATTGCATTTAGGTTTCCCAATTCAAGGGCATCAGTGCAATTTATGACCTAGAGAGAAGAGTAAATAACAAAGTTGTACAACTAAGAGCTCCTTTTAGTAAAAGATAATTTGAAAATTAACAAGTTTTCATTATGTTGTATTCTAAGGTTTTGAATAGGACATCAAAAGGAAGTTATATTTTATATGATATTCTATATGGTAATCAAAAATTTCTATAATAACATAAAACTTAATATTTAAGTATTTTTTTCCTTCCTTGAAATTTTGTAATTTAAGCTTGATTAAACCAATGCAAAAATTTGGTGTTATTTACAATAATATTGCTATTTTATGCAAAAGTCTTAAGTGATATTAAAGATGTGGAATTCATGTAAGCAGAAAACTAAAATTAGAATTTATTTTATAAATTAAATATCTCTCTGTGATTCCATATCAATGTTGGAGAATTTACAAAAGTCAATAGCAGTTTAAAAATAGCAAAATGTTTTAAAGTAAGAAAATCACTTGAAATTTTTCCTTAAGAATATTTTTTTGGCTTTGAAATATCAAGCGTATCTTGTCATGAAATATTTAAATCATCAGTATATAACATATTGATACCCATGTCAAATATTCATACATGTTTATATATATGCATATACAACTAAAATATATATGTAATTATGCAAACTTTGCAGATTCCATGAAGAAATCCTTTTTAATTTGTTTTCTTAGGATTTGTGCATATGCTTCAGGAACTCTGAAAAAATCTTTATACTTTGTATACAAATACTTCTGTGCATTTTTTTTTCTTTTGGAGATAGTCATTAATTTCATCAGTGCTATTACCCATTACCAAATAAAGCTCTAAACCATTATTTATAACATAGATATTCTAATTTTTCATATCTCAAACTGGATTAATGAAATCAGTTTGGATTTGTTTTTATTACCTACTTCCATAAGGTGCTCTTCTTTATTCTAAATTGTTTTTTGCCCAAAGAGCCATGGGCTTGTTTGGGGTGTGATATTTAGTGTATGTATTTATCTGTGCAGTTTTAAGCCATGTAAACAAACAACAGATCGGGAGTGTTAAAGGCCAGAGTCAGAAAGAATTTGGCACTGAAACACATAAAATGACTGTTGAAAAGCAGGACCCTGTATCCTCTGAGTCCATATTTTTGTAGCCTATAATTATTTCGTATGGTTAGTAGGAATGGTTTACATGCTAGAATATCATTCTTTACAGCTGGAAAAAATAAAAACCTTCAAAATTACAGTATATTTAAAGTTGCATATATTTAATGCATGATAATAGTAGCATTGTTGATTAAAAGCAAACAAATTGTTTCTGCTTATAACCATTATTTGAAACCATCTTAATTCTCATGCACATTGGCAGTGGGGTATGTTATTATCCTTACGCAGGTCAGAGACCTTTTCAATACTTATAAATCTAAGAGAGCTAATGCCAGAGTGATATTTCACAAAATGTTCTGCCTTGGGGGAGTTTGACCATATTTCATTTTCAGTAACAACACTGAGTATTCTAATCACAAACACTCCCAAACCACTATCAAGGTATTCTGTCATCCATTTTCATTAGCAGTTTGTCTGCCTCTATTCCTTGGTCTTCACACTTTCCTCTACTCTCTTTCTCTGTCTCATCACAAACAGTAGCAGATATTACCTTACTTACAAGTTTCATAAAAATCCACCTAGAATATCACTAATCCAAGCAATTTCAGTTGAGATGATGGATATCAGTAGGATTTGAGCAACTCCTACCTTTATAAATGATAGTTACAACATCACAATTGTTTTCTTAATATATTTGCGTTTTTCATATCTAAGTCTATGTAGGTGTCTGTTCTGCTTTGCCTGATAAAATGGTGAATTTTACTACACGGCAAATCAAATACACTGCAGGATGAAATGTTAGAACTGATAAATGTATTTGATAATAATGTTAAAGAGAATATTGCTCTAGGTTTGTTTTTCCCAAATATGTGGTAATCATAGACATGATTTATTTATAAATAATAATGCATTAGTAGTATTTATTTATAAATAATGCATTAGTAGTCTCTTCTAAGCTTGATGAAATGTATGCAAATACTATCTCCTTTTCTATTTAATGTAAAATAATTAATTCATTCTTATGTGGGGAGAATATATGTTTCTTCTATAAATATGTAAGGAGAAACTTTCCTTTAGGTATTCCTTTTACTATATACCATGAGTTTATACTTGTAAGATTATCATTCTCATTTAGTTGTGGACATGTTATAGTTACTATTACTCTGACTCTGAATATTGAGAATTAAGATACATATATTATTTTTACTTAATGAGACTTACTTTATAAAATATAGGTTGCTCTTCATAAATATTCCTTATGTATTTAATTAAAAAAAGTATACTTTGCAGTTGTTAGCAGCAGTGGTCTACAAGCATCAGCTGTGGCAAGGTATCTATTGTGTGGCTAAAATTTCCTATTATTTGCCAATTTGTATGGGGTGGCATGCTGTATATGCATTTTATTTTTTGGTTTCTGTTAGTTTATTTAATATTTGACCTTAATAAAAGGTATTACAGTAAGAAAGTAAAGATGGAAGTCAATTTCTGTTGGATTGAGGATGAAAGTAAGAAGAAACATTAATGAAATTTAGACTGCAGTTTTAGATATTTAAGAAGGAAAAAGGAAAGCTACACTTATTTTTTTCAGATACAAATTTTGATTTTTTTGCTCATAATGTCCAATAAAATTACAAATATTCAATATATCTTAGCTCTATTACAATTTTGTGACCCCCTCAAATGTAAACTCAAATGTACAAAAGCAGAAATACACACTTTTTTTATTTTTTTGCGGTACACGGGCCTCTCACTGTTGTGGCCTCTCCCGTTGCGGAGCACAGGTTCCGGACGTGCAGGCTCAGCGGCCATGGCTCACGGGCCCAGCCGCTCTGCGGCATGTGGGATCTTCCTAGACCGGGGCACGAAACTGTGTCCCCTGCATCAGCAGGCGGACTCTCAACCACTGCGCCACCAGGGAAGCCCAGAAATACACACATTTTGTATTGTTTCTCTGAATATACCCGATGATAACAATTTGCTAATGATATTAATTAATGGATTGCAAGTAATATATGAAGAAATTTTACAAAAGGATCTTGCTCCTTCCTTAGGGAAATTCAATCATGATTTAAATTTAAATTTAAATTTCACCCTCATTCTTGAATTTTTTACAATTACTCATATAAATCTATACATGGTATTCTCCATTATAGGTTTAATCTTAGAGAATACTATATTTATCAGAATATAAACTGATAGGCGAGTTAAGGTTATATAGTTATTGAGAGTGAAAAATCCATATACTTCTCACAACACCGTGTTTGAGACAATGAGTTTTTTTGGTTTGTATTACCTCTGTGGGTAATATTTGTAAGTTTCATAGAGTCAATTTTATCTTTGGGACATAAGATTTGACGGTGTTGGTCTAAATAATAAAATAGACATCTGATAAGAAATATGAAGAGTAAAAATTACACGTATTTCTAGAATAGCTCTTTGAAATGTTAAGCATTTTTGCCTTAATAAATATTTTTAGAAGCCTAGAAGGATTAACAAAAATAAAGTCTAGTACTCTCTGTTTCATCCTTTTTTGTTATGCTGCCACTCAATTATCAATGTATATATAACTCTTGCTTTATATAAGTTATCTCCTATCCTTACTCAAAATATTATTTGCCACCTTAGTTTTAAATGCGAGCATATTGATCTTTGCACAATATTGCAATATGACTTTTTCCATCCCAAGAGTAAAGCTCAAATTTATCTGAAGATTGAAAAACAAGCAAGCAAACAAAACTTGGGCATGTTTTTCAATTAAAAATTAATGATTAAATATCTCTAAGGATTGTCAAAATATTGATTTAATTTGAAAAAGTTTTCTCAGTTAAGTTTTATAAATTTAATGTTCTCCTTAAGTTTTACAGTCTTCATAACAACTCTGAAAGAAATATGCTGTAAGTATGATCCATCTTTTAGAAGGACAGATTAAGATACGTAAATCAATTTACTGAAACAGTAGCTCGATGTTTCCCTAAGTATCATAATTTTAAGTGTATATTTTAGTTTCTATATTTTGTGCTTTGGGTTAGGGCTCCTTTTTAAAATATTAATGTATGGAATTATAATAAAAGCTTTTAGCATAATTGCCTCAATCCCTTATTGAGTCTGTATAATGTCTTTATTTAAGAACATAGAATTTTTAGGCCAATGGGCTGTTTCAAACTGCAGTTTAGGCACTTACTAGGTGTGTGACATTAAGCACATTATCTTACTTCTCAGTGGGTGAGCTTTTATTAATCTGCAAATAAGGTTATTCAGAATGTGAATGTGAACTGAAAGGTTTAATTCACAGGGATTTCTGAGGTAATCACTAGAACTAGTTTAGAAGTAACTTGTAAATCACCAGTGTTTCATAAAGTGCCAGTAATCATAAACTATTTTTACTAGAAGTCCACAGGCTTGGTCCTTCCTTTACAGATATAATGGACATTATTTATCCACTTTTAAAATAAAATAATAAAAATAAAAGGGACAAAATACAGAACTGAATGGTACTTTTCTTTAATGTAATATGTGAAATGATACTCAGGAATCTTTTTGCTTCCCTCTCTGATTGCAACAGTTTAAAATTGGCATTGCAGCTTAAATTGTTATGTTTCTGACTTACCAAGATATTCAAATGCAATTTCATTATAATTAGCATATTGTGAGAAAATATATTTCTAGACTGTTAGAAAGAAACAAACCAATGTCTAGTTTTATTAGTTCATGAGTTTAATAACAAACACTCAATATGAGCTTCCCATTTGATAGGTAGGATGTTAAGCTCTAGAGATACCAACTTGACCCAAAGTGCAAAGAAATCCTCTAAGGATAATAAAGAAAAAAAAACAGTAGTTCTACAGATAACTACTGTTCTACTTATTTCTTTTTCCAAAATTGTGGTGAATGATTTGGAAGTTTGGATAGTGATTTCTTACGCATGATTGGAATACGTTCCCACTGAAGTCGCACTCAGCCTTCACCATTTGATATCTTTCTCTGAACACTCCTGAACATACCTCACACACACACACTTTCTTCAACACAAAATATGCAGTCCTCACTATATAACTCAGCAAGAAAAACAAAAGCCTTATAGCTTCTATCAGCCTATATTAGTTTGCTAGGGCTACCGTAACAAAGTAGCACAATCTAGGTAACTTAAAAAGATAAATTTACTGCTTACAGTTTTGGAGGCTAGAAGTCTGAGATAAAGTTGTTGGCAGGTCAATGCTCCCTCTGAAGGTGTTAGTAAAGGATCTGTTCCAGACTTCTCTCTAGCTTCTGGTGGTTCCTTGACTTGTGGTTGCATAACTCCAATCTTTACATGGCATTCTCCTTGTGCGTGTTTGTCTGTGTCCAAATTTTCTCGATTTATAAAGAGTCATGTTGGACTAGGGCCCACCCTAATGACCGCAAGTTAACCTGATCATCTACAAATACACTACTTCCAAATAAGTTCACATTCTGATGAACTGGGGTTAGTACTCAAATATATTAAATTTAGAGCATAGAACTGAACCTATAGCACTGTCCAAGCATGAGCAAATGGAAACAACAGCAGGGTAATTGTACAAGTACAGTACAATAAATTTAGGAAAAAACAGATTTTATAAAGCAAGAGACAAATTATGAAGCAGCAGTCTTTTATTTAAAGGAAGGTTTTTTTGAGGCAACAGGGGAAAAAGCCAGGTGATATAAGGAAAGTAGTTAGGACATTAAAATGAAAAACAGGTTAAAAAAATAATAAAATTAACATTGCAGAAAATTGAATCTGCTGTGAAGAAAATGCTTGAAATGAAATCCAGAATGCAGAAGAAAAAGACCAAAAATTAAAAAAGAGAGATTAAAAAATGAGATAAATAGAGGAATAAGAAAGCAGAAACAATATAGTAATAATGTATTCCTGATTAAAAGATCAAAACAAGAAGAATAGAAAAATTTTCTAATATATAAGTGAAGAACACATCTGAGTTATAAATGCTTAGTCTGCAGATTTCATGAATTCCTCATGGTCATGAATTCCTCATGATGTCCTAACAAAATCGATGTAAAATAACAATAATTTAGGTATATATTGTAAATTTAAGATTAAGACTCTTACAATACCCTAGTCAGAAAAATAAGTTTGCTACAATATATATTAGAATGTTGGCTGTCTATAAAGTCTAAAATCCAGGAAAGAATAAAAGAAAAAGAAAACTTTACACACAGAATTAAAGTCCTTGAATACACACAACTTCCTGATTTCATCCAACTGTTTTGTTTTCAGAGATAACCAGTATCTTGAGTTGGGTATAAAATATTTACACTCTAATTGTTACACCTTTACTATATATATTGTACTACTAAGTGATATCCAATACTGTGCATGCTTTTATATAAAGATATATCCTCTGAAACTTGCTTTTTATATTCAAATAGTTACATGTTCATTTTCCAAAAATGCACCTCTTGAATTAGTTTATTTTTTGCCCTCTTAACTATTAGCTACCTCTCCCCATACCTTCCATAGTAATTAAGGTAACTCAAAGGTCACATTATATCTTTTGTCAGACATTCTCTCCCCAGCATATTCTCCATATCATTTCTAGGTACACTGTCCAATATAGCTAACTAGAGATTTTTATATTATGAAAGTAAATAAAAGTATTAAATATCTCAAATAACAAATGCTAATGATGGATCAAGTTGAAATACAAACTTCCATCTCTAGTAAAGGCTAAAAGGAATATCTATGCCTCAATAACAGATATCTTCCAATTAATTATACCAGACATTAAAGTCCAAAATATTGTCTCCTCTGTTTTATTCAATTTTAACAAGATGGAAATTGGAGAGGACCTAGGTCCCTTCAGAAGAAACAGTATCCAGGAAATGGTGTCTCCTCTGTAGGACTTTCTAAATTTGAATTAACCCAACACCAAGTCTCTTAAATGTCACTAATTGAAGATTCAATGTCAAATTAGAGTTTCCCCAAATCAACTTCATGTCAAACACATTTCAAAATGAAAGAATCTTCAGCATATAAACAATTATGTTATGAAAATGTAATTTCCAGAGCCCAGCATATGATGCAATCTAGACCTGCATTCTCACCAATTGCCAAGCCTTTGTGTTGTTTGGAAGAATTAGAATAGATACACAAAACAAGAGATCATATATAAAAATTATATTATAAAATATTATGAGATATGTTTCTACGTCCCTATAGAAGCCCAGTTTAGGATTCTTAGCCTCCTTCAAAGAGTGGCATTTGAGAACTTTTGTTAATTGGATGAAATAAAACAATTTGGGGTGATGGCATAACTTAATATCTAACCCTTATTGAGTTGCCTTTGTGTTTCTTACACGAATTTTTAAACTCTTAAGTTTTAATTTCCTTTTAATTATTTTGTTCCTGTCAACAAAGTCCTAAATTGAACGTGGGCTGTCTTTTGACATGTCTTCTGCTCTCTTTTGACCACAGTCTATAGGAGAAAATACCCAAGTACAGTACAATTTGACTGTTCTTGCAAATTTTTATCCTTTGAAAGCCTGCTTTCATCTTTTTGTTGTCATAGTTGCTGCCTAGTAATTTGTTAGACTAGTGAATTACCCACTGCTCCACTTTATATCTCAGGTAGAGAATCAACACTGTGTTACTGAACTGAAGTTGGTTATGCTCTCTGGGAGGAATTCTCTTCTTTATTGTTTTCTTGGATCTTGGCTCCACTGTTCAAGTGGTTTTTCTTATCTATTATTCTCCCTGACAACATCTTAGGCAGATGCTGAAGTATATAAAACACTCATGGACCTCTTCTTGTTGCTACATGTATGGAGGTCTACAAGTTTTTTTAAAGGTTTACATAAAACACTCATAATCTATGACAGTGTAATTGCTTCGAAAACTTAATAGCCTTCTGATCCATTTTCTTTCATTCAGTTCCATATGTCACTAACAATATTTATTTTTTGACATAATTCTCAGGACTGACACATTTCTTTCCGTACTTAGCCCCATGGTTTTCTTCTAAACTAACATTGGCTATCTTGAGGCCATCAGAGTTTAAGGAAAGGCCAATCAATCAGCTTAGGATAAGATTAATAGTTATATTATCTGACCTTAAAGTAATGCAGGAGACAGTTTTACAAAATATTGCACTACTGCTTAAAATGTGATTTAATTTTTAGTGTCCAATACAATTCCATGACACTACTCTCTAGGACAACACATATTTTAGGTGTTTCATAAAATCAGTAGCTCATTTCTGGAACTCATTTTTATGTCAGTCAGCTTAGGTTAAGTCATAATGTTTTAGGTCCCCAAAACATGAATGGTTTTTAATAACACAGGTTTATATCTCACATGTTCTTCTAATATCTTGTTGAACAGCTAGTAGCAAGCAAAAATACAATGAAAATTCATACCTGAATTCTTCCCATAGAGGTATAGACACAGTATGTTTGTGGTAGATAGCAATTACACCCAGAATCAATGTGTGTATCAATTATTTTTTTGCCACCTTATCACATAATTCTCTAGTCTTCTTGCTTTCAATATCACTTTCATTGCTTGCTTGCAATAACTACTAAGCAAGTGACAAATATTTTAGGATACTTTATATGGCAGAACACAAATTTTGACACCAATTTTGGTGTTAGTTGAAGTAGTGAAAGCTCCTGTACCACAAAAAGCTCCAAAATATTATTGACAGAACAAATCAGAAGTATATGCCTCTCACTTGTGTGGCATGGTGGGCATCCTTCCACATTTGATTCAGGGATAAGACTCTTTCCATCTTGTAGCTCTACCATATTTGACATATTGGCTTCTAGGATTGCCATGGAAGAGAAGAGTAGACCCATTTTTTAAACTACAATTTCCAATAAATAACAAATCACTTTTACTAACATTCTATTACTGAGATCTAACCACATGCCACAACTATTGCAAAGGTGACAAACCAAAGGTGGTTTCTGCTATCTGACAGCAAACCAAATTGAGAAAGAACTAGATCGTTTTGAATCTGTAATGGATGGACAGTAGCTATCTCTGATATACAAAAGAAAATGATATACCAGTTGATCTATTGGTGTTTATATTCATATTTATATTATTGACTGATTAAACTCCATTTCAAGGTAATATAAATTCATTTAAAGTTTTGTACATTCAAGACTATGTTTTTTTTTTTTCCATAGAAGGTAAGGAGGAGCACCTTTTAATCTCTATACCCACCAGTGGACCATATTTTCTCTGGATTTGAGCATAATATTCCACTTATCTAATTATCTTTATCTTCCCGTTACCTAAAATCCTCTTCTACTCCCAGCCATACCCACACACTCCTCTTCCACAAACACAAATTGTTTCTTTATTTGTCTTAATTCTAATCAATTTTCAGTAATCAGCTTAGGATGTCATTTGTTTTACAGGATTCTAACCTTTAATACCAAAATTTAATTTAGGGGCCCTATCATACATCTCTATAAATATATGGAATATTACCAATTTTAATTAACATGCTCAATTATAATGATGTATACTGTTGTTTAATTCTCTCACTAGAATGTAACTAACTTAAGGGCAATGGCAGTGTTGGTTTACCTTTGTAGACTTCACAGATCATAAGGCATGTTGGTTAGGTAGGCAAATGCAATGTGAAGTGCACTTTAAGAATAATAAAAATGTAGAGATGAAAAGCAGTGTTTTAACATAATTCCTTTTAGAGGTAGTACTGTATAAGATTTCAAAAGAAATATAGTTAACACGATACCCTGTTTGTATAGAAAGCTCTAATAATTATTGCCCCCCAAAAAACACCTAGTTTTCCTACAAGGGGATTAAATAATATTAATTTTGGGGTGTTTTTTTTGTTTGTTTAACTGAATGGAATAAGCAAGATTGCTTCAATAGAGAATAAGATGAGCAATGGCATTTCTCTTTACAATTGCGCTTTGCATCTCTACTAAGTTTTTCGTGAAAAAAATGTATGTAGGGACTTCCCTGGTGGTACAGTGGTTAAGCATCTGCCTGCAAATGCAGGGGACATGGGTTTGATCCCTGGTCTGGGATGATCCCATATGCCACGGAGCAACTAAGCCCGTGCACCACAGCTGCTGAGTCTGCGCTCTAGAGCCCACAAACCACAACTACTGAAGCCCACACGCCTACAGCCCATGCTGCACAACAAGACAAGCCACTGCAATGAGAAACCCGCACACCGCAACGAAGAATAGCCTCCGCTTGCCACACTAGAGAAAGCCCGCACGTAGCAACAAAGACCTAACGCAGCCAAAACTAAATTAATTAATTAATTAATTATTTAATTAATTATTTAAAATGTATGTAAAGAATGCTGTGATGTATGATATACATTTTGCAACTTATGGTGCTCACATGTCTAATCATCGTGTACCTGTTATGTGAATCTAAAAAGGTATAAAACTTCTATAAACATTTGAAACTGTTAATTCCATTTTGAAAACTGTTCTTAAAGAGAAATGAAATATATCTCCCACAGCCACAGAGATACAGACCCTAGAAGCAGATAATATCAGAAAATTTTCAAGGAGATATACCAGGTTCAGTGCGTGTGTGTGTGTGTGTGTGTGATTTCTTCCAAATAGGAAAAAATAAATTTTTCTTGACAGTGAATGTTTACAAATTCCATTCATTTGCTACCCATGTAACTAGATAGCTCAATAAGCAATTCTAGCAAATTATAACATTTTAAATAATCCCATTTAAATGAGAATGAAACTTTCACTGAGATCAAAACTTGCTAAAACAATAGCAAAATGTTCAAGGGTAGTCTCCATCATAAATGCTAGACAATAGTAGTTACTATTCACCTTAGTGTCCATCTGGAATAACTTTTAGTAATAGATAAAATTCAAGATATTTTAAATTTAATATTTTATCCATTAGCTCAGTAAAGTTTATTTATTTAAAAAGGTTTTAGAACTTCCTCCATTTATTGAGCACTTTGTGACCAATTATTCACATACAGATTTTGATAACAGTTGTTTTCTGCCCCTTATGGAAATAAGGAAATTTAGGTGTAGAGTTTAAAGCAAGTTCACAGAATAATTCAGCTAGTAAGTTGAAGAGCCTACATTTTAATAAAGGTTTTCCTAACATTAATACATTATTTTCCTCACTATACCATGTTTCAGTACAAAATATATTTAACTAAATTACAATTTCATAAGAGTATAATTCGGAAGCATAATGAAGTCCTCTCAGTAAATTTTATGTTAGTTATTCTTACAAAATTTTTTGAAAAAAAAGATTTTCATGTATCATTATAGTGTACTTAATGCTCTTTAAAAAGCAGTAAATTGTTCAGATATTTCTGTCTTATAAATTAGCAACTGTCAGGTACTTCTTATCACAAGGAATTATAAAGAAATACTAAAATAGTTCAAAGTCCTCTAAATTTCAAGAGATTTAACATTCTCATTTATCTCATTGGCGATATATTTAAAATAGAACAATGAAAGTGAAGCAAGTCTCATTAGCTTCAGGAAGGTAGAGAATTGTTATGTTCTAGTTCTTTGTTGTACTACACATACTTATTGAAATAAGAGATGGGCAGAATTACTTTATTAAATATGAACAGAGCAAGTGAAGCAAATAGAGTACTGCATATTGAAATAAAAGGCTTGCTTTGACAATATAAATGGTGTTTCAACTAGACAAGTGAAACTTAGAAATATAAAACTGCATGTGACTAAAAACTTCTACAAAAGGTCTTTTAGGTTTTATCCCTCCAATGAATTCAGAATAGACTTTTGCTCTGGAACTTCCTCAAAAAGATATTAAAATCTTTTAAACCAGTACTTGTGCTCCTCCAAAGGTTTTATGGTTTGGTCATTGTAAAATATGCATTAAACCAGGAATCATGTTAGGAGCTAACATGCATACTCATCTTGACAATTCTGACACACATTTGCTTGAGAACACTTTATCTGTAAATCTATAAGAATATCACTACTGTTCATTCTAAGTCGTATATTTTACATTCACTGACCCTTCTAAATTTTCCAAGTCTTATTATTATCTCTATTTTCATAAATTTCATTCACTCTTTCATAGTTAAATTAATCTATATTCATGTTCTCAACTGGAATGATTGTATGCACATGAATTACATATTTCTTCAACTTAGAACTTGTTCATATCTTCAGATCCATATATCCAACATCCTTTAATACAATTTCTATTCTGATATTCTATAAGATCTACAAACTCAGTGTCTCAAAATTTAAATCCTCATCTTCCTCCGTCAAATCCTCTCTTTCTCCAGAATCCCACCATCAGTGAACGGTATCACAACCAGAGTACTTCAAACCTGAAATCATTTCTCAATTTATTTTTTAGCACCCTTTTATTCAATCTGCAACCAAGTTTTATTGAATATTGCCATTGATCTATTGTCTTAATCCCTGTACTTTTCTGGTTCTCAGGACTGAATGGCATTTATCACAGATCACTGCACTCTTCAAATATGTGTATGATCAATCATATCCAAGAAAATCATCTTGAAAGTTTACTTCCTGGGCCTATTTCTAGTATCAATTGCTCAATCAATTAGGGTACTGCAATGAAAGACTTTGCATATTCAAGTTGGGTGATTTTAATAATGAGGCCATTCATAAAATTATAGATAGATATAGGGAGACAAACAAACAAAAATCAATAGCATAGCCACCCCCAAAAACAGAAAGAGCAGATGCCATTACTCTTCCTATGCTTGAGAAGAGGGAAAATAAGGGAGAATCAGAATATGGAAAATGAGAGTTTTCTGTTAAAACTTTCCTGATGAGAACTGTGACTTCTGGTTGAGGAAGGTAGCCAAGTCACTGAGGCTCCCCAGAAAGAAAATGTAAGGAATGAACACTTCTGCTTTGCTTCCTATTGGCTGAAGCAGAAATGACATAATAAAGAAGGCCATTGATTCAAATCAGACGCCCAGGCCACACAAAATGATAAAGCAGGATGAAAAGTTATATGAAGGGGTTCACAGATGATCAATACAATCTTCTATTCCCATGGGAGAGAGCTTTCATCACACTTTCCAGTAGAATTTCAGAATTGCTATACCAGACTCCACTTCTTCCCTTTACACAAAGGGGAAATGCATCCTTGTTTTCCCATTATTTTCTGCTTCACTGTTGTATATTAAGCATTACTGAAGGTGGAGACAAATAACTTGCTTTAATTCTTAGGTTGTCAAAGTACAAAAAGCCACATGTAGAGTAATGGAAAGGACAGAATATCACCAAGAATTCTTGAATGCTTACTGAATATGACTTTAGGTTGTCTCCTTTGGGAACAGAATGACAGGGTTCTACCTTTGAGAATAAGAGTGATATGGGTTTCACTTTGTTTTAATTTTTATTATTAATAATTATATTGGTATAGTAATTTAGGTTTTTGAAGAGTTTCTGAGATCAGGCTTCTAATTTAAACTAGCAATTCTTATAGTTAGTTCTTAATATACAATAAAGTGACTTCAAATAAGAGAAAGAACATAATTTAGTGGTTTTGTGAGAACTGCAAAGTACTGTGGAAAAAAAAAACAGAAAACAATCTATACTTGACAATACAATAAAATATATGTGCAGAAAGATTTAAAAGTTAAACATTTAAACAAATTTACAGAAAACCTAGAAGAAAATGGATATTGTACCTGTATGTCAATAATAGGTATAAATAAACATATTTTTTCTATAAAAATTGAAAGCAAAAGTCTATCTGTAAAATAGTTGACTAAAATATGACCCACATAGATATAATTATATTTTAAAAGAATGTGTTTAAACATATGTAATAGATAAACTACAAAAGAATATGACAAAATTTTAACATAGGTGGGAATGCAAATTTTATGCTAATTGATGACAACTGATATTTACTCTTACAAAGACAAACAAAAAGAGTATATACTTGCCAATTTGCTGTAACCAACAAATCTTTTTTTCATAATAACCTCTCACTATTGGTAAGATTACGGGAAGTTTGCAGTTAATATATTGCTAGAAGCAATGTAAATTACTATTTTATCCCTTTGATCAACTAGTGTGTCAAAATAACTCAAAAGTCACAAAAATGCTAATTTTCTCCCAAGCTCAGAGAGGTAAGAATTTATGGTAGCAAAATAATTTACCGCAGGAAAAAATATCTGCAAGATAGTTCATCATTCTCTGTTAGAATAATATTGAAAATAATCTAAATGCAGGACAAGAAAATGATGCTTGTTACCATAAGGCATCACTACATTTAAATATATTTTTATTCAAAATATAATTATGAAGATTATATGTGCAACATGGAATATGCTATTATACAACAACAGCAACAATTATTTATATAATATTGATTAACTATACTATAAAATTGAGCAATGAATTTTGAGCTGAATGAAAACAGAAGCATCCAGGGTTGATTTAAAAAAATTGATTATGTTTTTTTTTTATTTGAGATATTTTACAAGAAGACAATGTTCCTTAGTTCTCTTTTCTGTACTAGTTACCTACTTCAACAATCCATGGGTTTTCACAGGAACTGAACAATATGAAAAATGCACAAAGAATAGCATGTTAGGGAAGGAGAAAAAATATTGCACATTGAAGTTATGTGGATAAATGCACCAAATTTCTCTAGTAGTTTTCCTCTTTTGTGTATTTACCTGTAATGTTCTATATACAGACTCTTTTGTAAATCCTACCTTCTGAAATGTAGCCATGTTCTCCATTTAATTTGCAGCTCTTTGTAGAAAAAGGATCTGCCAACAATAAAGACTGCAGCCTAAACAGAGGAGAAATAAATCAATTTTAGCTATATTTTCAAAAGCAGCAGGTACAATCTTTTATAAATTACTATGATCCAAGACAGTAAACCATGTAATAACAGAAACAACTAGCAATTTTGGTCAGGGAATATCTTTTAAAATACAAAGCTGTGTGAACTCAGTATTTTTATTTGATGGCCAATGAAAGTTCTATTTCTTCCACTTATTGTTGTTGTTTCTTCATTATTGATTGTTTCAGAGGTGTCTTGCCAGTTAGTGTTCTATGTATTTGGGTTGTTATTCTTTCATAAATGTATCTTTCATAAACTCAGCATATGTTGTGACAGCTATGTGCTACTTATTTCAACGAACATATATTATTTTGAACTTTAGGGGTCATATTAGTGAAAAACACACTTCATACTGCTTAATGATTTGGAATAATCATTAAAATCCTCTTTTCATAATTAATGAAATGCAGACATTCCTGACATCTACAAGAGAAACTTTGTTAACTTTTCTTTTTCCTACTTAAGTTGAAAAATAGGCTCATTTGTGGTCCCATAATGCCACTCTTATAAGGGAGAGGGATTTCTTAATATTTCTATTTTATTGACTCTATTTTGCAGGATGCTCAATACTCTTGTCATTAAGGAAAAACATCATATTCATTTAACTATGAAGAGTGAACAAGGTAGTTTCTGCCAATATCTTTAGGGTTTGATTCAATTCAGAGTCTTATGAGGCAGTCATGGGGAAAGGCCACACCAGCCCTACTGGAAAAAGATTAAACAGTTTACTTCATTCTATCAATCAGACAATTAATACAGTCCATATGTTCACAAATATCTTTCAACAGACCTGATACATTTTCTAATGCTCCCTCATTGAAGAAAAAGTTATTTATGTTAGGCCTTCTTTTTATACAAATACTTCAATTACATTAAGTTTTGATCAGTCCTGACCATTTTTTTATATATTTATTTGCAACACCCATTTGCAATTTCCTGTGAATAGTTAACTTGTAGCAGAGCACTGAGAAATTAATAGCAATTATACTTCAAATTTATGCAATACTTCACAATTTTCAAAGCACCTGAACAAATCTATATCATTAGAAAATTACATCATATCTGTTAACCCATTTCCCAGACAAATAAGTTGTATTTGCCTAACATAATATATTATTACTAATGACAAGCAGAGCCATAGTTGTAATGCTACTCTTCTGTTTTTTTTTGTTTTTTTTTTTTTTTTTTTTTTTTTTTTTTTTGCGGTAGGCGGGCCTCTCACTGTTGTGGCCTCTCCCCTTGCGGAGCACAGGCTCCGGAGCACAGGCTCAGTGGCCATGGCTCACGGGCCCAGCCGCTCCGCGGCATGTGGGATCTTCCCAGACCGGGGCACGAACCCGTGTCCCCTGCATCGGCAGGCGGACTCTCAACCACTGCGCCACCAGGGAAGCCCTCTACTCTTCTGTTTTAACACAGGTAATATGTCTGAGATATATACAGCCTGCTAGAGATGCTACAATAGAGGAAATGGTGAGATAATTTTTAATAGAAA
The DNA here is from genome assembly GCF_949752795.1 of Hyperoodon ampullatus. Lineage (NCBI taxonomy): Eukaryota > Metazoa > Chordata > Mammalia > Artiodactyla > Ziphiidae > Hyperoodon > Hyperoodon ampullatus. The sequence goes on from NC_136914.1 coordinate 102,332,734, forward strand.
CCAGAGCTTGAATAAAGCAACTATAGTTAAAAGCAGTATTTGTGATTTGTAACAGTTAGTGATAATGAGAGCACCAAGTGTTTGAGGTTAAATAAGTACTTTTTTAGTAAGCCTTTTGTTGGTTACTGTCAGGCCCAAGTTCATGAACAGGTTACCCCCTCCTTTAATCAGACTCATAACTCTCTATATTTGCCTCACTGCAATTGTCCTTTTAAAAATCTATTTGCATAGGTATTTGATTAAAGTTTTACTAACCAAACATATTTCAAACTTTAGAGCAAAGATAATCACTGTTTTACTGACCATTTTATTCCTAGCACATGATATATTTTATGAATGTTAGGTGAACATCAAAACTTATGTTGAATGAATTAATCAATAAGCAATAAATAAATGTTATGAGACTGCTATTATCCTCATTTTATTTTTTATATCTATTAATAGAAATATATTCTAATTTATAAGAACAACCAAAGAAACTGAAGTTTTCCTAGAATACAGAGTGTTATGCAAACTGCAGAGACCAGAATAACAACAACACTTCCTAAATGACTCTATAAATTACAGAGCTAATAATAATTCTCATTTTAAGTCCAAATTCTATTTCAAATTTACTTAGCTGTAAATAACTTAACCGGAGGATTTTTCTCCTGTTTACCTATGTCTGCTTTCCATAATCCTATTCTCTTCTCATCAATCACTTTCAAGTATTCTGTGCATCTGTAACTTAATTATTTACCTAAAGAATGAATATTAAGTAACTGATACAGTGTGCTGGTTGCTCTGCTAAAAATTGGATGTACAATTTGTTTTGATTTTGTATCTCAAAGTGAACCCTTATATCTGACAATCTGTATTATTATTATATTATTATTAGTGCTGCTGTAACTAATTACCACAAATTTAGTAGATTAAAACAACACAAATTTATTGCCTTAACAGTTCTCTAGATCAAAAGTCCTACATTAATGTCACTGGGTTAAAATCAAGATTTCCTCAGGGTTCCATTTCTTTTCGAAGGTTTTAGAGAATAAATCACACCTTGCTTTTTCCAGCTTCTAAAAACTATCATCATTCCTTGACTCCACCTTCAAAGACAGCAAAAGAACAAATTTTTCTCATGTCATATCTCCCTGATCTATACTTCTGTCATTTTCTTTTCCTCTTAAAGACTCATGTGATTAGACTGAGCCCATTGTAATAATCTAGGATAATATCCTCATCTTAATGTCCTTAATTTTAATTACAACTACATATTATCTTTCGCCATATAAGGTAACATATTCACAGTTCCAGGGATTAGGAAGTAGACATCTTTGAGGGGACATTATTCTGCCCATCAAACAACCCATCCTTGATTGTCAGGGGTAATCTGCCAGGCATTAGGTATCTGAAAGATTTTTTTTTTCCTTTCAAAGGCAACCACATCCGCATCACAAATCCTGATAGTAGAATCAGTTGGGTTTCTGTTAAAATTCCAACTACCTGTACCCTAATCCTGTTTATTGAATCAGTTTCTGAAGGTTGTGTCTCAAGGGATGGAAAATTTATCAGATTCACCAAGTTCAGTAACAGAAGTTCTTGAAATCTGAGTCCTAAGATTCAAATCTGTTATTTTCTATGTGTTCACTGGCACCCTTATTTAACTCTTCCCCCCCACCCAGGTAACCATCGGTTTTCTTCGCTTTCACTGAGGTTTTGCCCTTGGACTTTGTTCCTCATACTGTTTACATTCTAAACTCTTTGTTAATGATTTTATCTTCATTGAGATATTTACTTCTATGTCAAATTTAAGAGTGTTGAATTTTGTCAATTATTTTTCTGTATATTGAGATGTTCATATTATTCTTTTCTTTTATTCCATTAATGTGATATATCACATTGATTGATTTACAAATGTTGAACTATGCTTGAAAACTCCAGGATAAATCCTACTGGATCATAACCAATAATCCTTTTAATGTGCAGCTGAATTAGATCTGGAACTATTTTATTGAAAACTTTTGTATCTATACTCATCAGGGTTATTGGCCAGTAGTTTTCTTTCCTAGCAATGTCTTTTTGTGGTTTCAGTATCAGGATAATGTTGGTCTCAAAAAATGAGTTTGGAAGCAGCCCTTCCTCTTTAATTTTTTGGAAGGGTTGAGAAGAAATGGTGTTAATTCTTCCTTAAATGTTTGGTACAATTCTCCAGTGAAGCCATCTGTATGGTAATAGGCTTTTCTTAGTTGGGAGATTGTTGATTATTGATTCAATATCCTTATTAGTAATTGGTCTATTCAAATTTTCTATTTCTTCCTGATTCAGTCTTGGTAAGTTTAATATTATTAAATTTAATGTAAGAATTTTTCCATTTCTTCTACATTGTCAAGTATGTTGGTGTATAGTTGTTAGGAGTAGCCTCTTATGATGCTTTGAACTTCTGTAATACAAATTATATCTCCTTTTACACTTATAATTTTGTTAATTTGGGTCATTTCCCTTTTCCCTTCCATAGTCTAGCTAGGGGTTTGTCAATTTTGTTTATATTTTCAAAGAACCAACTCTTAGTTTGGTTAATCATTTATATTATTTTTCTGTTCTCTATTTCAGTTATTTCTGCTCTAATCTTTATTATTTCCTTTCTTCTGCTAACTTTGGGATCAGTTTGTTCTTTTTTTTCCTAGTTCTTTAAGGGTTTGGGATCTATCTTGCCTCTCAATGTAGGTGTTTATTGCTATGACCTTCCCTCTTGAACTGCTTTTGCCGCATCCTGTAAGCTCTGGTATACTGTGTTTCCATTTTCATTTGTTTCAAGAAACTTTCTTATTTTTCCTTTAATTTCTTCTTTGATCTGTTGGTTGTTTGGGGAGTGTTGCTTCACTTCCATGTGTTCATGAATTTTCCAGTTTTCCTCTTGTTGATTTCCAGTTTTATGCCATTGTGGTCAGAAATGATACCTGGTATGATTTCACTTTTCTTAAATTTGCTAAGACCTGTATTGTGGCCTAACATGTCCTATCCTAAAAAATATTCCATGTGAACTTGTGAAGAATGTGTATCCTGCTGTTGGATGAAATGTTCTGGATATGTCTGTTCAGTAGATTTGATCTAAAGTGTTATTCAAATCTCCTGTTTCCTTTTTGATGCTCTGTCTGGATGATCTATCCATTGTTCACAGTGGGGTATAAAGGTCCCCAACTATTATTGTATTACTGTTGAATTCTTCTTTCAGCTCTGTTAGTTTTTCCTTTATATATTTAGGTGCTCCAATGTTGGTTGCATAAGTATTTATAATTGTTATATCTTCTTGATGTATTAACCCCTTTATCACTATAAAATGACCTTGTCTCTTTTACCATTTTTAGTTTAAAGTCTATTTTGTCTGATATAAGTATACCTAACATGCTTTTTTTAACCTTAGTCAATGTGTGTCTTTAAGGCCAAAGAGAGTCTCTTATAGACAACATACTCTTGGATCTTGCTTTTTAACCCATTCAGCCATTCCATATTTTTCAATTGGAGAATTTAATATGTTTATATTTAAAGTAATTATTGATAGTTAAGAACTTACTACTGTCATTTTGTTAATTGTTTTCTGGTTGTTTTGTAGATCTGTTGATCCTTGTTTCTTATCCTGCTGTCTTTTTTTTGTATTTTGATGTCTTTTGATATCAGTATGCTTTGACTACTTTATCACGTTTTTTAATGTAATTACCATAGGATTTTCCTTCGTGGTTACCATGAGACTTACATAAAACATTTTAAAATTATAACACCCATTTTAAAACAGATAACAACTTAACTTCAATAAAATTTGCAAACTTTATATTTTTACTTCCCCTCCTTCTCACATTTTAGGTTATTGTTACTACAATTTGCACATTTTTTAAAATTGTGTAACTAGAAGAGATTATTCTAGCTATGGTTATTTTTGCTACATTTTTTTTACCTTTTAAGCTAGAGTTGTAAGTGAATTATGTAACACGATTTCCATATTGCAGAATCTAACTATTACTATATTTATCATTACCAGTAAGATTTATGCTACCTTTTCAGCTACCTTTTTATATTTTTATGATGTTAATTAACATCCTTTTACTTCCATTCAAAGAACTACTTTTAGCATCTCCTGTAAGATAGGTCTAGTGTTAATGATCTCCCTCAGCTTTTGTTTGTTCAGGAAAGACTTTATCCCTCCTTTGTTTATGCAGGATAGATTTGCCATTAGAATTCTTGACTGAAAGTTATTTTCTTTCAAAATTTTCAATATGCCATCTCATTCTCACCTGTCATTAAAAGTTTCTATTGAGAAATCCACTTAAAATCTTATGAGGTTTACCTTATATGTAACTTCTCTCTTTTCTCTTGCTGCTTTTAAAATTCTTTGCTTTTGACTTTTGACAATTTAATTACAATGTGGCACAATCCAGCCCTTTTTCAGTTTCAACCTATCTGAGGCCCTGTGGACCTCATGGATCTGGATGTCCATTTCTCTCCCCAAGTTTGGGATGTTATAGCCATTACTGCTTTAAATACACTTTTTTGTCCCTTTCTCTTTCTCTTCTCCATCTAGAGTTCCCATAATGCAAATGTTGTTTCTTTTCATTGTGTCTCATAATTCCCATAGGCTTTCTTCCCTCTTTTTCACTCCTTTTTCTTTTTGATCCTCTGACTGGGTAATTTATTACTTTTAATTAAAAAAAATTAATTTGTTGTTGAAGTATAGGTAGCATACAATATTATCTTCAAGTATACAACATAGTAGTTCACATTTACATACATTACAAAATAATCACCACAATATGTCTAGTAACCATCAGTCACTGTACAAAGTTATTACAATATGGTTGACTATATTACCTATTCTGTACATCTGCAAGACATCTTTTTTATGACTAGAAGTTTGTATCTTTTAATCCTTGTTACCTACTTTGTCCATTCTCCAAGCTCTCTCCCCTCTGGCAACTTGTTCTCTGTATCTATGAGTCTGTTTCTGCTTTGTTTTTGTTTTGTTTTTTTTTTTTCATTCATTTGTCTCACACTTTAGATTCTGCACCTAAGTGAAATCATATAGCATTTGTCTTTGTCTGACCTACTTGACTTAGCATACTACACTCTAGATCCATCCACTTTTTTGCAAATTGCCGAATTTCATTCTTTTTATGGCTGAGTAATATTCCATTTTATATAAATACCACAACTTCTTTATCCATACATTTATTGATAGACACTTATGTTGCTTTCATATCTTGGCTATTGTGAATAATGCTATGATGAGCATTGGGGTACATATACCTCTTTGAATTAATGTCTTTGTTTTCTTTGAATAGATACTCAGAAGTGGAACTGCTGGATAATATGTTAGTTCTATTTTTAGTTTTTTGAGGAATCTCCATGCTCTTCACAACCTTGCCAACACCTTGCCAACCTTCACAACCTTGCCAACCTTTCTTTGTTGTCTTTTTGATATTAGCCATCCTGACAGGTGTGAGGTGATATTTTACTGTGGTTTTGATTTGCATTTCCCAATAATTAGTGATGTTGAGCATCTTTTCATGTGCCTGGTGCCCACCTCTATTTCTTCTTCAGAAAAATGTCTATACAGATCCTTGGCCCATTTTTTAATCAGATTGCTTATTTTTTTTATATTGAGTTGTATGAGTTCTTTATACATTTTGGATACTAAACCTTTATTGGATATATTGTTTGCAAGTATCTTTTCCCATTCAGTAGGTTGCCCTCTCATTTTGTTGATGATTTCCTGCAGTGTGTAAAACCTTTTTAGTTTGTTTAGTTTTGCTTTTGTTGCCCTTGCCTGAGGATACAGATCCAAAAGAATATTGCTAAGACTGATGTCAGAGACTCAACTGTCTATGTTTTCTTCTAGGAGATTTATGGGTTCGGATCTCACATTTAAATCTTTAATTCATTTTATTTGGTATATAGTGTAAGAAAGGAATCCAGTTTCATTCTTAGGCATATAGCTGTCCAGTTTTCCCAACAACATTTATTGAAGAGGCTATCTTTTCCCCATTGTATATTCTTACCTCCTCTCTCATAGACTAATTGACGTATAAGCATGGGTTTATTTGTGGGTATTCTATTCTTTTCCATTTATCAATGCATTTGTTTTTGTGCCAGTACCATACTGTTTTGATTACCATAGTTTTGTAGTAGTTTGAAATCAGGGAGGATGATACCTCCAGCTTTGTTCTTTCGAGGGATTGCTTTGGATGTTTGGGGTCTTTTGTTGTTCCATACAAATTTTAGCATTGCTTATTCTAGTTCTGTGAAACAAATTCCATGCATATATAAAATCTGTAGATTGCTTTGGGTAGTAGTATTGGGTTGGCCAAAATATTCATTTGGTTTTTTTCCATACAGTGGCTCTAGTAACAGTTACCTTTAACTTCATTCAAAATAATTTTGTTAGATTGTATTGTGACAGCTGTCATATCAGCAGGTGTTTTTTAAAAAGATTACCAAAATTGATGAACTTTTGTGTAGTCATTTTAATACTGAAGTTGGAAGAAAAAAACATTTTTGGCATATTATGCTTTATTATTTCAAGAAAGGTAAAAATGCAACTGGAAAACAACAACAAAAAAAAGATTTGTGCAGTATATGGAGAAGGTGCAGTGACTGACTGAACGTGTCAAAAGTGGTTTGCAAAGTTTTGTACTGGAGATTTCTCGCTGGACAATGCTCCACGGTTGGGTAGACCAGTTGAAGTTGATAGTGATCAAATCAAGACATTAACTGAGAACAATCAACGTTATACCAATCAGAAAATAGAGGACATACTCAAAATATCCAAATCAAGTGATGAAAATCGTTTGCACCAGCTTGGTAATGTGAATCGCTTTGATGTTTGGGTTCCACATAAGTTATGTGAAAAAAACTTCCTTGACCGTATTTCTGCATACAATTCTCTACTTAAATGTAATGAAAATGTTCCATTTTTAAAACAAATTGTGATGGATGATGAAAAGTGGATACTGTACAATAATGTGGAATGGAAGAGATCATGGGGCAAGCAAAATGAACCACCACCAACCATACCATAGGCCAGTCTTCATCCAAAGAACGTGATGTTGTGTATATGGTGTAATTGGAAGGGAGTCCACTATTATAAGCTCCTTCCAGAAAACCAAATGATTAATTCCAACAAGTACTGCTCCCAATTAGACCAACTGAAAGCAGCACTCAACTAAAAGCATCCAGAATTAATCAACAGAAAATGCATAATCTTCCGTCAGGATAAAGCAAGACTGCATGTTTCTTTGATGACCAGGCAAAAACTGTTACAGCTTGGCTGGGAAGTTCTGATTCATCTGCTGTATTCAAGAGACATTGCACCTTCGGATTTCCATTTATTTTATTCTTTACAAAATTCTCCTAATGGAAAAAATTTCAGTTCCCTGGAAGACTGTAAAAGGCACCTGGAACAGTCCTTTGTTCAAAAAGATAAAAAGTTTTGGGAAGATGGAATTATGAAGTCGCTTGAAAAATGGCAGAAGGCAGTGGAACAAAACGGTGAATATATTGTTCAATAAAGTTCTTGGTGAAAATGAAAATTGTGTCTTTTAGTTTTACTTTAAAACCGAAGGAACTTTTTGGCCAACCCAATATATTTTAACAATATTAGGGACTTCCCTGGTGGTTCAGTGGTAAAGAATCCACCTTCCAATGCAGAGGATGCAAGTTTGAGCCCTGGTCAGGGAACTAAGATCCCAGGCAATTAAGCCCGCATGCCACAACTACTGAGCTTGTGAGCCTCAACTAGAGAGCCTGCATGCTGCAAACTACAGAGCCCATGCACCTTGGAACCTGCGACCACAACTAGAAAAGAGAAAACCCACTGCCACAACTTGAGAGAAGCCCGTGCACTGCTATGATAGATCCCCAAGCTTCAATGAAGATCCCACATGCTTCAACTAAGATCCAACACAGCCAAAAATAAAATAAATAAATAATAAATTTAAAAACGAACAATTTAAAGAAGAAAACAATATTAACTCTTCCAATCCATGAGCATGATATACCTTCCCATTTGTATCATCTTCAATTTACTTCATGAATGTCTTATAATTTTCAGCACATAGTTCTTTCATCTCCTTGGTTAAATTTTTCCTATGTATTTTATTATTTTTTATTCAATTATAAATGAGATTGTTTTCTTAATTTCTCTTTCTGATAGCTAGTTATTACTGTATAGAACTGCAGATTTCTGTATATTAATTTTTTGTACCCTGAAATTTTATTAAATTCATTTGTTAGTTCTAATAGTTTTTTTGTGGAATTTTTGGGGTTTTCTCTATATAAAATCATACAATGTATCACATTGATTGATTTTCATATGTTGAAATATCCTTGAAATCTCCAGGATAAATTCCACTGGATCATAATGAATAATCCTTTTAATGTGCTTCTGAATTAGGTCTGGAACTATTTTATTGAAAACTTTTTTATCTATACTCATCAGGGATATTGGCCAGTAGTTTTCATTCCTAGTAGTGTCGTTTTGTGGTTTCAGTATCAGGATAATACTGGCCTCTTAAAATTATGCAAATAGTGACAGTTTACTTCTTCCTCTCCAATTTGGATTATTTTATTTATTTTTTCTTGTTTCATTGCTGTGGTTAAGATTTCCAATACTATGCTGAATACAAGTGGTGAGAGTTGGCATCCTTGTCTTGCTCCTAATCTTAGAGAAAAAGTTTTTCTCCATTTAGTATAATTTTAGCTGTGGTTTTCTCATATATGGTCTTTATTATGTTGAGGTATATTCCCTTTATACTCACTTTGTTGAAAGTTTTTATCACAGTGGATGTTGGATTTTATCAAACGCTTTTTCCATGTCTACTGAGATGATCATATGATTTTTATATCTGTCATGTTAATGTGGTGCATCACATTGACTGATTTGCAGATTTGAACCATCCTCACATCCCAGGGATAAATCCCACGTGATTATGATATATGATCCTTTCAGTGTTTTGTTGAAATTGGTTTGCTAGTATTTTGTGGAGGGTTTTTGCATCTATGTTCATCAGGAAAATTAGCCTGTACTTTTCCTTTTTTTGTAGTGTCCTTGTATCTTTGTTTGGTATCTATATCTATACCAAGTAATGCTGCCCTCATGAGCAAATTTGAAAATGAGCCTTTCTCTTCAATTTTTTATAATAATTTGAGGATGATTGGTATTAACTCTTCCTTAAATATTTGGTAAAATTCAGCTGTGAAGCCATCTGGTCCTGGACTTTGTTTGTTGGAAGCTTTTAGATTACTGAATAAATTTCACTACTAGTAATCATTTACTTCAGATTTTCTATTTCTTCCTGATTCAGTCTTGGAAGATTTTATGTTTCTAAGAATGTATTTCTTCCTTCTAGGTTGTCTAATTTATTGATGTATAACTGTTCTCAGTAATCTATTATAATCCTTTGTATTCCGTGGTGTAGGCTGTAACTGTTCCACTTTCATATCTGATTTTATTTATTTGGGCCCTCTTTATTTCTTTAAGTCCAGCTAAGGTTTATTAATTTTATCTTTTCAAAGAGTTAATTGTTAGTTTCATCGATCCTTTCTATTTTTTAGGTCTCTATTTATTTCCACTCTGATCATTGTTATTTCTTTCCCTCTACTAACATAGGCTTTGTTTGTTCTTAGTTTACTAGTTCTTTTAGGTACATGGTTAGACTGTTTGTTTGAGATTTTTCTTGTTTCCTGAAGTAGGCTTGTATCAATATAAACTTCTCTATTAGAACTGCTTTTGCTTTACCCCATGGACTTTGGTACACTGTGTTTCCATTTTCATTTGTCTCAAGGAATTCTTTTTTGCCTCTTTGATTTCTTCATTGACCCATTGGTTGTTTAGTTGCATATTGTATAGCCTCCACATTTTGGGCCTTTTCCAGTTTTCTTCTGGTAATTGACTCCTAGTTCCATACTGTTGTAGTCAGCAAAGATGCTTGATATGAATTTCAATTGTGTAAAATTATTGTAACTTGTTTTGTGACCTACCATATGATCTCTCTTGGTGAACATTCCATGTGCATTTGAAAAAAATGTGTATCCTGCTGTTTTGAGATGGAATGTCCCATATGTATCTATTAATTAATCCTGCCTAATGTGTCATTTAAGGCCAATGTTTCCTTATTGATTTTCTGTCTGGATGGCCTATCATTGATATAAGTTGGGTGTTAAATCCCCCTATTCTTATTGTGTTCCCATCTATTTTTCCCTTTATGTATGTTAGCATTCACTATATTTATTGAGTGCCTTTGATGTTGTGCATATACATATTTACACATATTATATTATTTTGTTTGATTTATCCTTTTATCGTATATATATGGTATTTTTCATACATTCAGACATGCCTGAATGTATAAAAGGCATATACTCTATGCCTTTTGATTGGAACATTTAGTCCATTTACAATTGTAATACTTATTGATAGGTTATGTACTAATTGCCATTTTCTTAACTGTGTTCTGGTGGTTTTATAGTTATCTGTTCCTTTTTCTCTTGCTCTCCTTCCTTGTAATTTGATGACTATCTTTAGTCTTATGTGTGGATTCCTTTATCTTTTTTGTGTGTTTATCTATTATAGGTTTTTGGTTACCATGAGGTAGGTGTGTGTGTGTGTGTGTGTGTGTGTGTGTGTGTGTGTGTGTGTGTGTATATATATATACGTTTTTTAAGTCAATAACCTCTAAATTTCAAATGATTCTAAAAGCCCTTAAGTTTTACTCCCCCAATGTTTTATGTGTTGTTATGTCATATTTTACATTTTTAAATTTTGTGTATACCTTAACTATTTACTGTAGATATTGATGATTTTACTACTTTGACCTTTTAACCTTCTTACTAGCTTTTTAAGTGGTTGATACACTACCTTTACTATATGTTTGTCTTTAACAGTGAGATGTTTTCTTTCATAATTTTCTTATTTCTAGTTGTGCTCTATTCTTTTCTGCATAGAGAAGCCCCTTTAATATTTCTTGTAAGGCTGGTTTAGTGGTGTTGAACTACTTTAACTTTAGTTTATCTGTAAAATTCTTTATCTCTCCTTCAATTATCAATGATAACTTTGCCAGATAGAGTATTCTTAGTTGAGGGTTTTTTTTTTTTTTTTCTTTTAGCACTTTGAATACAGTTGACCTTTGAACAGCATGGGTGTGAACTGTGTGGGTCCACTTATATGCAGATATTTTTCAATAGTAAATACTACACTACTACATGTTCTGTATTTCATTAAATCCCTGGATACAGAGGAATCATGGACAGGGATTAATTAATTATATGGATATTAATCCCCACTTGTTTCAAGGGTCAGCTATATATTGTGCCACTCCCTTATGTTCTGAAAAGTTTCTGCTGAAATATCAGCTGATGGTCTTATGGGATTTCCCTTGTATGTAACTAGTTGCTTTCCTTTTGCTGCTTTTAAAATTCTCTCTTTATTTTTAATTTTTGACATATTAATTATAATGTGTCTTGGTGTGGACCTCTTTGAGTTCATCTTGTTTGGGACTCTGTGTGCTTCATGAACTTAAATGTCTGTTTCCTTCTATTGTAGTAGGGCCAAATGCTGTGGGCATGCTGGTTGGCAGGCAGAATCCCGACATGGCTGGCTGTAAGGCCTGGCTGCACACAGCTATTGTGGGTATGCTATTGGGTGAGGCAGGCACATGGCACTGATAGGTTAGAGGAAGGATTCGAAAATGTAGCCTGCCAGTACCAGTGTCATCACAATGTAACAAGATCACAAAAATGGCTGCTGTCAGTGTCTCAGTCCTTGGGAGGAGTACCAGCTGCTTCCTGTTTCTTCAGGAGGCTCTCCAAGATCAACAAGTGGGTGTGACTCAAGCACTTTTCAAACTGTTGCCTCTGTCTTGAGACTTAGAGAGAGTGAGTTTTTGCTTGTGACCTTTAAGAGTGGAGTCCTAGTTTCCTACAGCCCTCCTGCTCTCCAGAACATAGCCCTGTTGGTTTTCAAAACCAGATGTTTTGGGGGCTCATCTTCCCAATGCAGGGCCTCTGGGTTGGAGAACCCAATATGGAGCTCAGACTCCTTGCTTCTCAAGGAGGACTTCCAGGGTTGCATGGTTCCCACTTGTAGGTCACTGCACCAGGGGTGTAAGTCATAATGAGACCCTATCTCTTCCCTTCCTACCTATCTCATTGTGGTGCCTTTTTTATCTTTAGTTGTGGAAAAGTCTTGTCTGCTACTTTTTAGGTTAGTCTCAGAGATAGTTGCTCTTCAGTAGTTGTAATTTTGGTGTGCCTGTTGGAGGAGATAAGCTCAGTGTCTTCCTACTCCACCATATTGATCCCAACCATTCTGACTAAATAATTTCTAATGCCCTATCCTTCAGGTCCCTAATTATTTCTTCTGAATGGTTGAGTCTACTTTTGAAACTCTCTATTGAATTCTTCAGTTCAATTATCGTATTTTTCAACTCCAGGATTTCTGGGTTTGTCTGTTTGTTTTGTTTTTGATGATGGGTATTTCCTTGTTAAACTTCTCATTTTGGTCACACATTGTTTCCTAATTTCATTTGGTTGTCTGTCTGTTTTCTTGCAGTCCACTAAACTTCCTTATGAGGATTATTCTGAATTTTTTTTCTGACAGTTCACAGATCTCCATCATTTTATGGTCAGTTATTGCAGCTTTGTTAGTTTCCTTTGGTGGTATAATGTTTGCCCATTTTTTATGGTCCTTGATTCCTTTCATTAGTATCTATGCAGTTGTGTAATCAGGCTCCTTTTCCAGACTTTACATGTTTGTTTTGGCAGACTGTTCTACACCAGTCAGCACAGTTTGGGTTTCTGTATATATCTGCTGGTAATATCCTTGAGCATGTGCCAACTGCTATTATGCTCTGTTTTTGAGCAAGGAACGTTTGACCTCTGAGGATGGGGATGGGAGGTTGTGCCTCTGGCTGAAAACATTTGGATAGAACTGATGGCTTGGTTCCCTACCCAAGGGAGGCTATAGAATGGGTTCTTTGATCAGGTTCTTTGATTCTTTGATCAGGTTTACTGGATTAATGCAACTGGGTACTATATTCAGTTGTAGATGGGGCTATGAATTTGTTTCCCTGCCCTGGCAGGGCAGCAGGATGGGATCCAGGGACTGTACAGCTCATTGTTTGGAGATCCAAATCAGGCCAGAGTGTGCACTGAATTTCCTGGTCAGGTAATGTCACTAATTTTGCTCTGCAGATGGGGGGCATGGGCTGTGCTCTCTGTTCAAGTTCCACTGTATATAGGGCTGTTGTATGAGCTATGCAGTTTCCTCTGTGCTCTTGTTAGGTTCTTTGGATGGACAGGCTGAAAACCGTATTCAACAAGGAATGGGATTACAAATTAGATTCCTGCCCAGGTGCAGCAGGAGAAGCAGCTCTAAAGCTATAAAGCTCTTTGTTGTCTTAACTCAAGTGGACTTTCACTCCAAGTTCCCTGGCTAAATAGGGCCACTACGTTTGCTTTGAAAAGTATTGGCTCTGCTTGCCCTTCTCTAGGTTTGAGCAGCCCTGGGCTGAACACAGCTTCCAGGAGTTGTTACCAACCATTTTGTTCAGATGGAACTGGAAGACACTCTCTGCAGTAGGTGGGACTATGTCTCAGCTCCTTTGCATGGGCAGGAGGGAGAGGTGCCTCTCCAGACTACTCTCAATTTCCCAAAAAGTTCTTCTGGTTGGGAGGGGCCAGAAGGTGCCCTCAGCCTTGGCTATAAATTAATGCTCTTTACACATGTATAGCATAGGAATGTTTTGTGCTCAGTATCAGCTTTTCTCTGAGGGCAATCAGCTCTGTGTACCCATCTCTCAGCTGGAGCACCACTGGCCTGAACAATTTCCAGAAGTTGTTGCTAGCCCTCCTGGTCAAATGTGGCCAGAGGACACTCTTCACAGCAGGTGGAAATATGACTCCTCTCCTTGCCTGAGCATGGGCAAACTGGGCTCTAGAGCAAGCAAAAATCTTTGTTTGAGGATCCAAATCAGGCAGATCTGCACCCTGCAGAGTTCCCTGGTCAAAGTGTGTCCCCAGCTTAGCTCTGCAGATGAGCGAAGCCACTGGCTGGGATTAGTACTTGGCCACTGCAGGTATGAACTTAGTCTGCCAAGATTCATGCACTGGTTGTTGCAAGCCCTTCCCCCATTCTCTCTCACAGGCCAATTCCAGTGGCTGAGACTAACAGACTCCCCTGAAATCCCAGTGGTGCAAAATCAGAGTAGGGGCTCCCACAAAATAACCCCAGTGCTGGGGGTGGGGACTGGTTGTTTCCTTGGGGTCTCTTTTCCCACTGGAGGGTCCAGAGTCAATGAGTAGCCCCTTCTCTCACCCTTCTAATTCACTCTGTCTTGATCTCTGTGGGGCCAGAGGGGCTTTCATTTCACTCCTATGTTCTAGGATTCTCTCAGTGGTGTCTTGTTTTTGAATAGTTGTTAGTTGTTCTTGTGAGGGGGAGCACAGTCAAGAACAACATATTTTGCCATCTTGGTAACATCACTCTGGAGAAATTGTTTCCATGTGAATTATTTTTTTTAACTTAACTTTTTAACTTTTCTCTAAGTTAAAAATATAGAAATTAATCATATTGCCTTTTGTAGTAATTTAGAAACTTTAGTCCATAGCAAAAAAAACCCAAAAAACAAAAAACAAAAAAAACACGAAATGATAGCTTTTTTTAAAACAGTTCACTGAGCAAGAATGAACATATATTACCTATGCATAAATGTCAACCTGTAAAAAGGGATTTCAGAACTAGTTTGATTTATATAATGTAAAACAATACATGAGGGACATTGTATTACTTTTATTTCTGTGAACTTTGTTTCTCACTCAGTGATATATGGAACAAGTTGAATAGCACTGACTGATGTTTATAATGGGAGATATTTTCTCTGCGGGTTAAAAGGAAATGTAAATGAGATTATTTTATTTCTCTATCATAGGGAAAATAAGTACTTATTTTAAGCATTTGGTTTTAAAACTTATAGTTCATATTGTATTTTAAATACTCAAAATGTTAAATCCCTATGAATGTGACAAACACATTCCTGATAAGTAACTGACAATGAAATTCGGGGAATTCCCTGGTGGTCCAGTGGTTAGGGCTCCACACTTCCACTGCACGGGGCATGGGTTCTAGCCCTGGTCGGGGAACTGAAATCCCACAAGCCTCACAGTGCGGCCAAAGAAACAAACAAAAAAAAAACAAACAGACAAAAAACCCCAGTGAAATTAGACATGAAGAAAGAAAAAAATATGAAAAAAATTCAAAACAATATAAGGTATGTAGTGACTAAAATTTGTAATATCTTCACAAAAGCAGTTGAGAAACTTTCTTTATCATGACATCCAGAAAATATTAGAGAACTTTTTTTATCAGTAAATATACAGTCTTCTTCACAGATATTTTCTCAAACCTTTCATTAGGAAAAATTTTGTAAACAGAAAAATATAAAGAATTACGCAGTAAACCATAACCTCACTACTTAGATTCTTGCAGTAACTATGCTACATAGTTCCTTTGTTACATATCTATATATCTTATCAATCCTTTAATCCAATCCATAATGTATCTTAAATACTAATGAATTTCAAAGTTGTAGGTATTAGTACACTTTACTCCTAAACATTTCAGGATTATTATTAACTGGAGATAAATTGTAATTAAGTAGAGTTCAGTATTCGTTTACAATTTTTTTGAGGTAAGATGCAAACATTATTCCTAAATGTATCATTTAATGAGTCTTTAAAGTACATACACCTGTGTAGTCCAGATCCCTATTGAGCTACAGAATTCCCATCACCCCACAAAGCTCCTTCATGTCTTTCCCTAGTCCATCTTTACCTCCACTCCAAAAGATAAATTCTTCAACCTTATTTTTTTTTTACAATAGATTAATTCTGCCTGTTACATACCTTTTTATAAATATCATTATAGAGTATGTACTCTTTTGTGTAAGACTCTTTTATTCAGCATAATATTTTTGAAATTTGCCCATGTAGTTGTATGTCCCTTTTATTTGAGTAATATTCCATTGATGAATATGCCATTTTTAAAAAGAAAAGCTTAATCTCTTGTGAATGGAAACCTGAGACATTTCCAAGTTTTATTTATTATAAATAAGCTGTTGTGAATATTCCTGTGCAATCTTTTAGGATACATGCTTTCATTTCTCTTGATTATATATGTAATTTTGGAATTGCTGGGTCATCTGGTAGATATATTTAAATTTTATGAGAAACTGCCAGAATTTTCCTATAATGATTGCACTATTTTTTCTTCCACAACAATGTACGAGAGTCCCAATTCTCTGCTCACCTTTTCGGTGGACATGTAGTTTATCTTAATGTGGTTTTCATCTGCATATCTTTAATGGATAATGATGCTCAACAATTTTTATGTGCTTATTGATCTTCTGTATACCATCCTTCTGTTGTCTCCAATGTCTTCCCACCTTTTTATAGGGTTGTTTATTGTCTTTGTATGAAGTTGTTGGCATATTTTACATATTCAGGATACAAGTCCTATGTCAGATGTATGTTTTGCAATTTGTTCTAGCAGTCTGTGGTGTCCTTATTCACTTTCTTACTGACAAAAAATGGGACATATTTTTCTTTTATTTTTATAAACAAGTATTTAAATTTGATGAAGTCTAATATATATTTCGGTAAATTTTATAGTCATTGTATTCTGGTCTCGGTTTTAGAACTTTTGTCTACAACCCAGTTGCAACTATATCTTGTTATGTTTTCTTCCAAAAACTATCATTTTAGTTTTTACATGTTCATATTTAATTTTTGTGTATGATCTGCTGTTTTTATGGCATGTGTTTTTCTGTCCTCTGTCCTATTACCTTACCTAAAATTTAATATTTAAAGTGCATCTTTGTAGCTGTGCCTTGTTTTCTCATCAATTCTGGTGATCTCTGACTTTTCATATTTATTATAATTATCAATATAGCTGGGTTTAGGTGCGTCATTTTACTATTTTTGGTTTGTTCAATTTTATTTTAATCTTCTATTTCTACTTTTCTAACTTCTCTTTTATTATTTAATATTTTTCCTAGACTCAGATTCCCAGTTATATATGGCTTTTTTTTAACATCTTAATTAAGACATAGCTGACACATTAGAAGTACACAATTTGATAAGTTCTGACATAGGAATAGGCCCATATAACCATCCCCACCATCAAGACAATAAACATATAAATCATTCCCCACATTTCTCTCTTTGTAAACTTTTTCTCTTATCCCCAAACTACCACTGATTTGCTTTTTTTGTTACTACAGATCTAGATTGTTCAAGAGAAACATTTTGACATTTTAAGCTGGATAACGTCTTGTGCATTGCATGCTATTTTGAAGCACCTCTGGTCTCTACCTACTTTATGACTCTACCTGCACAGGACTGACCTTTTCAGTCCACCCACAATATGACTACCTGCACATTTCTTACCCAAAATAATCTATTACCTTGAAAAACTTTGATCATAAACAATAGATCAACACAGAAGGCAACCTGGGTAAGTCAAAGGTGAAGGAATAAGGAAAATCAAATAGATGTACATTCTTGGAACAATACCAGTTATTAAGATTCCTTTTTTATCTGTGAGAAATCCATAATATAGATATCAAAACAATGATCAAGAATGATGTGGGTTGATGCACATTTCAACCCAGATAGCCCAGACTGAGGCTGAGAAAAGTCAGGCAAATAGTCTTACGATACATACTTACTAAAAAGACTAGATTCAAGATCTCTAACTTCTCAACAGTGAACAGAGAAGATTTTGTGAATAAATCCAGCTGTTTTCATGCATTTGACTTTGCCTTTTACATTTAAATAAAACAAATTACAACTTTTCAAAAAAAAGGATATTTTACAAAGTACAAGATGGTTTACACTTTTCTTTATTTAAACACCATAAATGTGCTACTGAATAAACTTTAATATAATTAGTGTTCTGTATATTTATTGACGTCTAACAAACCACCCCATATTTAGGCACATAAAAACAACATTCCCTTATTTTTATCATCTATTATGCATTTCAGAATTGACTAGGTTCAACTAATCAGTCATTGGTCAGTTTCTCATTTAGAAAGTGATGGAGTCATCTAGAAAATTCCTCACTCACATGCCTGGTGCCTGGGTTAGGAAGAATCAAACAGCTGGGAACAGCTGAGTCTCCTAGGGCAACTTACTTTACATGGGCTCCTTAGTCTGGCAGCCTCAGTGTAACTGAACTTCTTATATTGCTGCTAGAGAGTCCCAGAGGTATGTTCCAAGAGAACCATCAGAAACTACATGTTCTTTTCTAACCTATTCTCAGAAATCATGCAGCACCAGTTTCACCACATTCTAATCACTGAGGCACTCACTCAAGGTATGTCTAGGTTCAAAGGAAGGCCACATCAGCTCTACCTCTTCATGAGTGGAGTATCAAAGTATTTACAGATATGTTTAAACCCAAAGAACACACAATGGACTATGCTTTTCAAAATATAAACTATAAATTTATAAACCTATTTCTTTATTTAAAATGAAAACCTAAACTTATTTCAATCCTAGCCTTCATGAATTCACCATGACAATTGTGCTCTTCTAATTCTCCAATATATTTGATTGTCTATTTAGAGGATACTTAACAAGACTTCCATTCCTGAGATATTAAAGTAGCATCAAGACTGACTCCTTGTATTCTGGTGTGTAATTATGGAACCTTTGTTTAGAGAATTGTTTCTACCATTTGTAAACAGTCATCTGCATACACAAGTAGATAAGCCTAATCGATTTCCACCACTTTCATTCCTGCAGTATACATTCACCAGACAATAAAATTCACCATGATTTTGCACAAACTGCTTCATGAAAATGCTACTGCGATATTGCAATATCCTGTGGTGTTTTGATTTTTTTCACATTTCATATGATGGAAAATAATAATTATAAACTCATTATCTTTTTCCAGAACAGTAGTTTGGAGGAACAGGTGCATGTCATCTCAGTCTCAGTCTGGAGCTCATTTCAATAAACTCAAACTGGCTGCATTTTTAAGATGGCACTATTAGTTGTCTCATTTGTTACAACCATTCTTTGCAGTTCTCACATCTGTCAAAGTCTATACAGATAGCCCCCTAGAGGAAGCAGATGTTACAAAGTTATAATTTAGATGTTTGTTTTGACTTTTAGACAAAATCTGGACAACAAATATCCTGCTCCGTTAAGCAGCATTATCAAATGCAAATTGTTGATGAATTTTTTATTAGTTTGTCACTGCTTTTGAAAAGATTATCTCAGTAATTAGTACTGGGGAAAACAATATTCTCAGAATGCTTAGCCCTTAAATACATAAGGAAAAAGAGAGGGAAGGAGGGATGGAGAAAGGGAGGGAGTAGGGGAGGGAGAGATGAAGGGAAATGATGGATAAATAGATATTAATAGATAAGATAAATTTAGATACATATTGATATATCTGAAAGCCAAGTGTCATTTTGTAATTATACTTGAAATTTTATGACAAATGCTAAATTTTACAATAAATGCTAATTGAATATCCAAAAATGTTTGATTTATCCAGAAAACATTACTCCAGGCATAACACTGTATTCAAAATAAATATATTACTGATTAATGAAAATGAAGCTATAGATAGACTTTTGTGGAATGTAAAATTAGGTTTTTGGTATTGATTTTAGTTTGAATTTTATTTTGTTCATACATCTTGTATAAGCATACACATATTATTTCTGAAGAATTAATGGCAGATTAATTTAAGAGAGCCTATTAATTTTCATACTGTAACATTTTCATTTCAATGCTTATATATTAATTTACAAAGCACCCACACAAAATAAATGAACCAAATGTAATTTTCAGTTTGGTATCTTAGTAGATGCATTTCTGCTTAATCCTTGGTAAATATCCTATCATGATGATGACAATGATGACAAAACCAAGAGAATATGAAACACGATAAATAAACATAGATCAGGACATAATCTTCGGTACACAGAACTTTTTCTAAAGCAATTTTGATGTATCAATTTTCAAAGGCAAATTTTTCCCTGTTTTAAAATTTCAAAATATAAATTTATTCTGCTTACATAATATTAGCTTATTATGAATTTAATGAAACTATTAAAGCTATGCCAAATTGTTTGTATATTCTTCTCTCTTTCCTGAGTATAAAAAATACTTAATATTTTCCACTAAATTTGTAGACAATAGCATGATTTCTTTCTACAGTGACTGAAATCTTCATTTGATATTACTTAATTATTTTAAACTAGGTTAAATGCTTTTCTACCAGATAAAAATGAGAAAATTTCATCCACCTTATATTCACTTATAAAGTGAATATAAAACTTTATAAAATTATTTGCAATTGCATAAATTACCCAAAAGAATATTTAAAAGTATTTCATATTTCTATGATAAAAACTTAAACTAGATATTAATTCCCATGTATGTTATGCCCAACAACACCAAAGTACTTTGGAAACTTGCTTTAAAGCAAGAGTGATGCTCTAATAACAAAATTTCAGGATGCTGTCAATGTTTGTCCATGCTTTTCTTTGAGTCTCCCAAATAATTAATATGATTAAGATACAATTATGATACATAAAATAGTGGCTTATATTAAGGTAATTCAAAATAAGATTCGAAAAATCTTTTATGTGAGAAAATATCTAAAGCATTGTATTGAACCCTCAATAAGAATACGAGAGTGTAGTAAGAAAACAGTCTTCTTCTATTTGCGTAAATATACCGTGCCCAATATTTACAAGTCCCCAGAATGGATTAGTGCCTTTATAAGGAGATGAAGGAAACAAGGCGCTCTCTCTCTTCCAAATGAGGAAACAATAAGAAGGCTCCCATCTGTACACCAGTAAGAGCCCTCACCAGGAACCCAACCATGTTGGCACACTCATCTCGGACTTCCCAGCCTCCAGAATTGTGAGAAACAAATTTCTGTTGTTTAAGCCACTCAGTCTATGGTGTTTTGTTAATGCAGGCTGAACTAAGACATATTCTATATCTTATATCATGAAAGTAAAGAAAATTGGGGCAAAGAGTGCACATAAATTTAAATACATTGGAATATGCTCTTATCTATACCATAGATCTTACATATGTGGGAGTCAAAATAAATCATTTCTTAACATTGATTAGTAATATTCTTATTTCATCATAACTATGTAATATCAGAAATTGATCATAAAAGTATTAAATTACTAGAGAGAATAATATATAGGAATAAAATATAATTTATATAGAAAATGGTGAAAATTAAATATTAAGCCAAAATACAAAGAAAAAGCCAGTAATGGATATAAATTATATATATATATATATATATATATATATATATATACACATATATATATATATTTATCACCTCTATGGATGAACTAGATTTATATAAAAAGGTAAAATGCAAAGTAAAATTTTAAAATCCTAAGTATATATTCTATTTTATCTTTCAAGAGGCATAAACCTATGGCTAATGAAGACATTTGAAAATGTTAAAAATATATAAGAAAAACTCCTCAAAAAGCAGGTTTAGCTGTAGCACAGCTGTAGCAGTAGTATTTTATAAAGAGAGCACATGATTGATGTAATAGACTAAAGGGCCATTTTATACTGGTAATGTATACATGTCACATCAAACATCTATTTTTATGAGACAAAAAATATAACACTGAAATACATTACAACAAATATATTGCCAAATATTTGGGGGTTTTTTTTTCTGTTTTCTTAAGTGAAATTTATTATACATAGGTCACTGAGGCTTGCCATATGTACTGTTACATTTGTCACAGTTTGTTGGATGAAGCATGGGTACCTGACCTAAAAGTCAGACTATGAGTATTTTGATGAAAATGATCTCCTTATGTTCCATGACAAATGACTAAACCAATCACTTTCTTTCTAGAGATATGTGGACGTGACAGCTAAAGGTAAATATTTCAGTTCTGCATTTGTACGCAGTGAGGGAAGAGCAATGACTACGGTAGTCTGTTTTTCAAGAAGAATAACATAATAGCGTAGCCTGCATTTATTCCTGTGTCTGAATAAGTCACTAGGCTCCAGGCGACTTGGTGTCACATATCACAAGTGGTGATAAGAAAGGTAAATAAATAATGAATAACCATGTAGCAATTAAAAAGGATAGACCACAGCGCTTACATAAAATTGGGTATAAAATGTCTTCATATTTTTCCTCATTATATTCCATAATAAAATATTTGGTAAAGATATGCCTTAGGTAATTGTATTCTAACCTGAAATACATTTATACCAATAAGCATAGGGGAAAAAAACATATTAAATAAAAAATTTCAAAGAAATACAAGTGACTATTTGTTTATACAAACAAGTACACAGACTGAATACTATTACATTGTAGTCAAACATATGACTAAGTTATAATAAATACATGTGACTTATGTATTATATTTTCATGTATTCATTAACAGTGTATATGTCAGCAATCTGGAGGAGAAGCCTACAACAAAAGAGAAATATTTTAGGTAATAATTTGAAAATATAAAGACTGCATCCAATTTTTACATTATTTTAAAGTAAGAAAATAGGAAAATGAAAGAAAATGTTGTAGGTATAAAATATGACAATGTCCACCCTACCCAGAATTTCTGAGTAAAGTATATGACAGAATAACCACCTAAGTACCTCAGCAGGATGTCTGACTCATAATAGACACACACTACGTATTGTATCCCTCCCTTCAGATTTCAAGTTTTCATTTTCTTTATGTTTTTAGACATTCTAGGGGTAACAAATTGAAATTCCTTCAGAGAGCAGGCAAGCTATGTATGTGAGAAAAGTCAGATGGTTGCAAGAAGATGTAGAGTGGTGAGGATTGTGATAAGCGGAATGCTTACATCACTGCTGCTTTACACTTATCATTGTGTATGTATAACCTCATGAAAATTAGCAAATCTGTATTTTTACTTAAGCTCCTCAAATTTTTAAATTTGTTTCAACAAATTAATCTTACTTTCAACACGTGAAGGACAAATAAATCTCATTTGTGGAAGAAAATCAGTTTGCAGCATCTGATTTTGGTAATGTAATAGGTTGATCATGGTTAGGTATCGTCATGTTCTATGATCTGCTTATATTACAAATATAGAAGGGAAGTTTTCTTGGTTATTATGATAACTTAGTGCTGGCTGATTAAAGAATAATGCTTATTAACAACGAAGGACACAAGAATAGTCAATATTACATAATGGAAATTCAGGATAATATGATTCTATTAAAAATACCTGTTATAATAGAGATAATATAATTGATTTCTTTGGTGTTTATTTTCCATACCTGCAAGTGAAGGAGTTTGACTAGAAGATATTTAAGACCCATTTCAATATTCAAGTTCTATGGTGAAAAATAAAGCAGTGAAATTGCTTCTCAAACTCAAACCTTCACATTAACAAAACAATTAGAACCAATTGATAGGGTTTCTAGCAGGGATAACTAAGAAACAAACTCCCTTAAGATCACAATTTATTACTTATTTTTGTATTTTTGCAATCAAATATTGGCCTCTTGAAAAGCTGATGTGTTCTATGCCTTTAAAAATATTTAACTTGATAAGCTTTAAAGTGAAATTTTGCATTGTGATGAAAAAATCTATATAAAAATTTGTGGAGATGATTTATATCTCTCTGTGTGCATCATTCTGAGTAAAGATAAGAGTGAAATATGTAGGAAGAAAAAAAATATTCTGTAGAGGACATTAATTTTTCTACTGAAATATCATCCATGTTCATCCCAGCTGACAGCATTATACCATGCAAGGTAATTAATACATGAGTGAAAAATAGAACTAAAAAAATCCTGCCTAATTTTTCCAAGTATTTTTTAAATAACAACACCCAAAACAAATAAAAATATTTAAAAAATTCTTGCTCTTTGGCAAGTATCTTATAGTAAAGAAAAAAGTTGTATTTTTAAATTAAAATATAATGGTATTGCATGTCAATGGGAAACTGTCTATCCCTGAGCGTGTATCTACCAAAGACAGCATAATGATTAATGATAGAAAATACTAGATGAATGGGCATCATAAAAGATACCAAAACTTTGATTCTTTTACCACTTACATATTTTATCTTACATAGTGTCTTGATGTAGTTATACATTATTAATGCAGAAAACTGTTATTTCATTCATGAATAATTTAGGAAGCACCAAATGGAAGATGAAAAGTTGAGAAAGAAAAGATGCCATTTTCTCTGATCTAAGTTGTTCAGAACAGAAAAACAAATGTTACTCTCAACAATGTATTCAACAGTAGGCTTTATAGATTTTGATGCTAGTCTGTGATTTAAGAAACTGAGAAAAGTTCTGGATTTACTGCTTAGGAGGGTTTACATCTTGTTTTTCCCCCTCTGAATTTTCTTGTCATGTAAATTAACATCTATGACACAGTGAATAACATGCCACTCTGTATTAAGAATGGTTCCTATGGACAAGGTTATTTATATAAATCAATATCATAATAGCTTAGTATATATTACCAAAGAGCTCTCTTAATTTTCCAGTTGTATTCTGGTAATGCATGTTGCATTAAGATGCTATATGTGAGAATTCTCTATTGACACACTTTTTTTAGTGTATGATTAAGTCCTTTTTTTTTTTTTGCTTTCAATTGTTTTTATTTTCTTAACATCTTTATTGGAGTATAATTGCTTTAAAATGGTGGGTTGGTTAGTTTCTGCTGTATAACAAAGTGAATCAGCTATATGTATACATCCTCAATTCTTTTCATTCTTTTTTCTCTATTCTGCTCTGTGGTAGTTATTTTCACTATTTTATCTTCCAGGTCACTTATCTGTTCATCTGACTCAGTTATTCTGCTATTGATTACTTCTAGAGAATTTTTAATTTCATTTATTGTGCTGTTCATCATTGTTTGTTTCCTCTTTAGTTCTTCTAGGTCCTTGTTAAATGTTTCTTGTATTTTTTCCATTCTATTTCCAAGATTTTGGGTCATCTTTACTATCATTACTCTGAATGCTTTTTCAGGTAGACTGCCTATTTCCTCTTCATTTGTTTGGTCTAGTGGCTTTTTACTTTGCTCCTTCATCTGATGGGAGGTCTCTTCTGGACCAGTGTTCTGAACTCAGCTCTTCTACCCCAGAGGCTCATGTGTGACACCCAGCCAGAGCACTATGACCCTGTCAGACACACGGCTCAGAAGAAAAGGGAGAAAGAAAGAAAGTAATAAAATAAAAGTTTTTAAAACAAAAAATGAGAAAATATATTATTAAAATAAAAAAAATTAAAACAAAAAAAAAGAGAGCAATGAAACCATTAAACAAATCCACCAATGATAACAAGTGCTAAAAACTATACTAAAGAAAAGTGGACAGACAGAACCGTAGGACAAATTGTAAAAGCAAATCTATACAGACAACATCACTGAAAGAAGCATACACATACACATTCACAAAAAGAGAAAAAGAAAAAACAAAATATATATGTAAAATAAAAGGAGACAGCAACCAAATCAATAAACAAATCTACCAATGATAATAAGCTCTAAATACTAAGATAAACATAAAACTAGAAACAAATTAGATGCAGAAAGCAAAGCCCAAGTCTACAGTTGCTCCCAAAGTCCACTGCTTCAATTTTGGGATGATTTGTTGTCTATTCAGGTATTCCACAGATTCAGGGTTCATTAAGTTGATTGTGGAGATTTAATCCACTGCTTCTGAGGCTGCATGGAGAAATTTCTCTTTCTCTTCTTTTTTCACACAGTTCCTGGGGTTCAGCTTTAGATTTGGTCCTGCCTCTGCATGTAGGTCACCCTCTGGCATCTGTTCTTCACCCAGACAGGACGGAGTTAAAGGAGAGCCTTATTAGGGGCCTCTGGCTTACTCAGGCAGGGGGAGGGAGGGGTACATAATGCGGGACGAACCTGTGGTGGCAGAGGCCAGCATGATGTTGCAACAGCCTGAGGTGCACCATGTGTTCTCCTGGGGAAGTTGTCCATGGATCACAGGACCCTGGTAGTGGTGGGCTGCACATGCTCCCATGAGGGGAGGTGTGGAGAGTGACCTGTGCTTGCACACAGGCTTCTTGGTGGAGGCAGAAGCAGCCTTAGCATTTTATGCCCATCTCTGGTGTCCGCGCTGATAGCCGGGGCTCACGCCCATCTCTGGAGCTCACATAGGCTGTGCTCTGCCTTCTGTGGGCACACGGGGAAGGAATCCCCTCTCCTCATGCTCCCTGAAGCAATGGTCTCCTGATTCTTAGGCAGTTCCAGACTT
The DNA here is from genome assembly GCF_949752795.1 of Hyperoodon ampullatus. Taxonomy (NCBI): domain Eukaryota; kingdom Metazoa; phylum Chordata; class Mammalia; order Artiodactyla; family Ziphiidae; genus Hyperoodon; species Hyperoodon ampullatus. Next base: position 102,359,058 of record NC_136914.1, read on the forward strand.
TTTCCCTGACTCCCTCCCAGCCAGCTGTGGCAGGCTAGCCCCTTCAGGCTGTGTTCAGACAGCCAACCTCAGTCCTCTCCCTGGAATCTGAGATTCGAAGCCCGAGCCTCAGCTTCCAGCCTTCACCCACCCTGGCAGGTGAGCAGACAAGCCTCACAGGCTGGTGGGTGCTGGTTGGCATTGATTCTCTGTGCAGGAATCTCTCTGTTTGCCCTCTGCACCCCTGTTACTGTGCTCTCCTCCATGGCTCCGAAGCTTCCCCCCTGCCCACTCCCCACCTCCACCAGTGAAGGGGCTCCCTAGTGTGTGGAAACATTTCCTCCTTCACAGCTCCCTCCCAGAGGTGCAGGTCCCATCCCTATTCTTTCATCTCTGTTTTTCCTTTCTTTTCTTTTGCCTTACCCAGGTATGTGGGGAGTTTATTGCCTTTTGGGAAGTCTGAAGTCTTCTGCCAGCAGTGTTGTAGGTGTTCTGTAGGAGCTGTTCCAAATGTAGATGTATTTTTGACGTATTTGTGTTGAGGAAGGTGATCTCCATGTCTTACTCCTCCACCACCTTGAAGGTCCTCCAACTATGATTAAGTCTTAATGCATTTAGGGCTTCCCTGGTGGCGCAGTGGTTGAGAGTCCACCTGCCGATGCAGGGGACACGGGTTCGTGCCCCGGTCCGGGAAGATCCCACATGCCGCGGAGCGGCTGGGCCCGTGAGCCATGGCCACTGAGCCTGCGCGTCTGGAGCCTGTGCTCCGCAACGGGAGAGGCCACAACAGTGAGAGGCCTGTGTACCGCAAAAAAAAAAAAAAAAAAAAAAAAAAAAAAAAAAAAAAAACCAAACAAAGTCTTAATGCATTTAATGTAGGGCTAATTAGTTAAGATTAATGTGTGGCTCAAAACAAAAAAGGGCACAAATAATGCTGTCTTTTTTTCATGTATCCCATTAAAAAGATGATCTGACTGATATGACTAAAAAAGGGTTTTATATTAAATTATTAATTATTTAATTAGTGTAACTTTAATGATATACTTAATAAAAGCATCAAAGTATCATGAAACTTAAATTTCAAACTCTTGTAATAGTGGGCTAGTGCTTAAGACCAACCTCTCTGCTAAGGATATCAAAAATATGAATAAAATTAAATAAAATATTCATTAGAATATATACGTGAAATGTTAACAACATAGTAAGGGGTTGCAGGGCTAAATTCTAGGAAAAGGAGAGACGCCATAGACTTATGTCTAGTATGAAGCAGTTTTTTTATTGAGGGTATTTTTCAATTCTGAAAAAATCCATCTAGAATATCGAGCTTCAGATTCTGCAGTAGTGAGAAGCAGGGAACAACATTAGAGTGCAGGGCCTTCTAACCTAAAGAGGAGAGTCTAATGTACTACCATTTTAATCTGGGATCCCACATGGCTACACCTTCAGACTGAGGATGAAACAGAAGTAAAACTGTACTCTTGGGGACATTCCACCTGGTTCAATGCCACCTGGGCAATACAGGCTACCTCAGACTTAAAATATGGACTAAGATTGTCCTTGTCTTTAGTGTTCCATGATGCAGGAAATTAATATCATGCTATGTCTAAAACTGTTCATACAAATGACGTTTTAAATTCTATATCTAGTACATTCTCAATGAAAACCAGTCACACAGGATTTAAAATGTCATGCCTGAGAAGCATAGAAACAATATATAATAGAAAACAATTCAGAAAGATGTGATATTGTGGAATGATCAGATACTGATCCATTATATATTTTTTTAAAAAGATAAGTTTGAAAATATCTCTGGGAAAAAGAGATTATTAAGTCACATATTGAATTTGAAAAAGAAGCAGAGAACTTCTACTACTAAAAAAATCCAGTAACAAAAATCAAATACTGTACTCAACTCTTGAATCTGATAAAAAACTAGACACAACTGAGGAGAGAAAGTGAACTACTTTGAGGTCAGAATAAATTTTCCAGGGCTTCCCTGGTGCCGCAGTGGTTGAGGGTCTGCCTGATGATGCAGGGGACACAGGTTTGTGTCCCGGTCTGGGGAGATCCCACATGCCGTGGAGCAGCTGGGCCCATGAGCCATGGCTGCTGAGGCTGCACGTCCGGAGCCTGTGCTCCACAACTGGAGAGGCCACGATAGTGAGAGGCCCGCGTACCGAAAAAAAAAAAAAAAAATCCAGTCTTACCTGGAGTAATAATAAAGAGAGAAAATACAGTGGAGGGGGTAAAATACATGAAGTAAGAACATCTAAATATTTGTTTAATCTGAGACCCAGTAGGGAAAGAGGGAAAACAGAATAGCAGTATTTGAAGAGTTAATGGATAAGATTTTATTTTCAAAAGAATGAAAAATACCAATCGGAAAATTCTACAATCCCAAAGAAATTTGAGGGAAATAAATAAAAAGAAATCCCTACTAGATACTTCATCATGAAACTGCAGAAACCAAACATTCAGGAAATTTTAAGGACTGCCAGATAAAATGCAAAACCTCCTTTAAAGGAGTGAAAGACTTTAATTTCCTCAAAACCAAATTTTCTGCCTAAGATAAAGGAATCATCAATGCACCAGAAAATTGACTGTATTCCATTATTCTACAATCTACATTCAGAAAATAAAAGACACAGAGAAAACCATGGTCACTCTGTCCAATAAATCTCATAACTGTGATGAACTTGGGAAATTGCTAGGAAAAAATATAAATTGCTAAACCTAAACCAATACAATTACCAACCTATTTACCCTTTCCTTTTCTTTTCTGGTCTTCCTGTACTACTATTCTTTCATCTAGGATCATTTTTCCCTCTGAAGAATGTGCTGTAATACTCTTTTTAGTAGCCCTTTTTTTTTTTTTTTTTTTTTTTTTGTGGTACGCGGGCCTCTCACCGTTGTGGCTCCTCCCGCTGCGGGGCACAGGCTCTGGACGCGCAGGCCCAGCGGCCATGGCTCATGGGCCCAGCCGCTCCATGGCATGTGGGATCCCCCTGGACCAGGGCATGAACCCGCGCCCCCTGCATCGGCTGGTGGACTCCCAACCACTGTGCCACCAGGGAAGCCCTAGTAGCCCTTTTAGTGCAAGAATTTCCAAGGATCAATTATTTCAAGTTTGTTGTAAAAATTTCTACATTTAGCTTATATTTTTGAAGGATAATTTCACTGAATATAGCATTCCAGGTTGGCAATTGTTACTGTTGCTATTTTTTCATTTAAAGATATACTAGTAATATCTCCTCACCCCATTTTTGTTTGTTGTTGAAAATATCGTCAGTTTTATTGTTGCTCCTTTGGAATAAATGTATGATTTATATTCACCCTTTAGCAAAATCAAATATTCATGACCTGTAGCCATTTTAGGCTTTTCAGTGCCTCCCATTAGGATTAGAATGAACTTTTCCACCCAGAGCTTTTTGTAAGCTACCAAAGATACCCTCTGAGTCTTATAATTAGCCTTTGTGTGTTCCCAAATGGCCCTCATTATCCCTCTGCAGTGTATCAATTTCAACTTAGCAATAACCAGCAAACTTTGCTGTTACTCTAAGAACTGCTTCCTCAACCCCATCTTTTTTGAATCATTACCCCTCCAAGGGTGTCCCTCCTTATCAGTATCTTTTCTACTGAGATCAGCAACAGGGCTGTGCTCAACATACCATTCACCATGGTATCATTTTCATGGCAGTGAGTGAGCCAGTCCCAAGGCCCCATGATATCACGTGACTTCTCAGATCAAACATGGTACCATATTTTTAGGTCCTCTGAGAAACAGACAACCAGATGGATTTAGTTGTACACAAGATTTACTTGTCAAATTCCTATAAAAGAAAAATGGAGAGTGGGGTGGAGCAAAGGTATGTATTGGGAACATTCAGAACACATTATAGGTCTGACATTAGTAAAAGTAAATGTGGAAGAAAGGAAAATTGTGCGCTGAGTCTCAGACTGAGGTGCAGACCTCAGTTTGTTTTGGCTAGGTTGATGAGTAGTCCTTAAGGAAAAATATCCCTTGCAAGAGTTCCACCTTTCACAGATCAGGGCCTCCATCTGTATCCCCACCATGCTCAAACACTAGCTGGGAGCAGCCCAGAGTGAAAATGGTAGCTGTGTAGTGTATATAGTAGTAAGTATATCTTGTGGAATGGCAACAGAGGCTATCAGTCAACTATTTTCTTCACAGCAGTAGACTTGAAAGGTACATTTTCATGGCCACGACAACTAGACAATGCAGTAAATGCTAAAATAATGTAGTGACTCTGTATTCTGTTATGTCCTTTCTCTATTGTTAATTTTATATCTACTAGGTAATTAATATTCCTTACACTCATATTGCAAACTCTTTCATACAGTGTGCATTAGTTGATGTATCTCTTCGTTCTTTCAGTTTCTGGAGGTTGATATTTTGGCCTGGGCTCCCTCAGGGTCCTTGTCAACTATTTAGTTTAGTAGTCAGCCAAGGATTTGGGCTGATTTTATTTTCATATTTTATAACTCAGTACTTCCTTGCTTCTGATGGTCACCTCTCCCCTAAATCTCCACCTGCCCAGAGCTCTGTGCTTTGACATCTTAAGCTACAAAAGTCTCAATTTGATGCTGCCTAAGATTAGTTCAGGTTGGGAAAATGAATTCATTATAAAAACAATAAATTCACAAAACTCATCTGGTGCACTTTTGTCGTTCAGATGTAAACTCCTCACTTTCTGGTTGCTTGTTTGCAAAACTCCCAAGTGTTTCCATCATGCATTCATACTTTGGTAGTCAGCAGTTTGGGCAAAGTTAATATTCAGAATTGGGGTTTTACCTTTTCTACAGTTCTCTTACTATCAATATCACACTCTCCACCCCAACTCCTGCTAATTCTCCAGCTTTTTTGACAGCATTGAAAACTTCCTGCAAATTTAAGCCAGTAAAATTGTGGGCTTTGACACTATTGCTAAGGGAGTAGGAAAGCACCATCAGCCAATAAAGGAAAAAAAACCAACAAAACCCCAACAATTCTCATTTCATGCTTATATTGCAGCTGTACCTTTGCAAGGGTAAATTTTCTTCTACTACTGCTTGTTTGTGGTTTTCCAATGCTTTTTAAATTTTCAGTTTTTTAATAATTTTTCAAGATTTTATATCTGCAACATGTGAGAAGTTTCAACTGATTATGTCCTAGACCACAACTGGTAGCCCAATTGGGAGAAAACATGAATAGCTGACAGAGTATAAAAAGCTCAAATACATAACAATAACAAAAAGATAACCGAGCAAATAGAGAGCTGAGTAAAATAAGTAAGCAAATACTTAGCAGACTAGGAAAATTCAACGAGCACTAGTCTATAAAATAATTGATTAGTATCATAAATGATGAAAAAGTACAAATCAAAATAATTTTAAGCTTTATCACACTCATTACTTTAAGGGAAAAACCCTAAAACATCTGACAGTGTTAGATTTTGCAATGATATAGAGAAAAACTGCTGTCAGGGTCTAATGGAGAAGAATGACAGGATCTGTTTCTGGACAGTAGTTATCTCTAGTGAAAATTGAAGGTAAGGGAGATGGAAATAGAGGTCCTCTACAATTCCTAAAGTTTCTAGTATTAAATTTTGAAAAAAAATATGAGAAGCCAATAGAGAAAAATATTTTTTGGATCTTTGTTGTAATTTTATTTACTGTGTTTTTGTTGTAAAATAGATTTCATGGTTGATCTAAAAGTTTATTATCCTGGGAAGAACTGGGAAGCTGACTCCAGCTGTGATTCCACAGCAAAGAGTTAAGTAATATAATCAGACCAGACTGTACTAGAGAGTGATAGGTAAGTTCATGTTTATGTCAGAATATAATACCAAACGGCCATATTGGTCATGGTGCAGTTTCAAAATTTTTAGGACTCCTTATTTAGATGAGCTAATTTCTGTCATAGGTAAGTGGATTCCATTCAGGAATCCTGTATTCCTTTTGTAGACCTTTAAGGAAGCACTCATGCTTAAGAGGATCATCACTCACTCAGATGTTGATATCAGTATTAAGGGATAGTTTGTATTTGCCTTATAGTATGCAAATTTAGCCATAAGTCAGCCTTGTAATGAAACTGAAAATCTGAGTATATGCCATCTGAAATAACTATTATACTAGTGTGTCAAGTTGAGAACAGAGCACTAATTAAAACCAACTCTAGTTACCCACACTAAATTCCATCTAACATTTTTTTGGCTGCTTCCACTTCCTGACTTTCTGATTATCATCTATATGAGGGCTTGACCTACTAAGTAAACTACCTGACTCAATTCCCTGTCTCTGAGTTTATTTTCGGGAGTACCCAAATTAAAACACCACTTTATGGTTTAGTTAATGGTTTCTGGACTCCCTTCTTCCAAGAATTAATTCTGGCCTAATTCCTTTTAGACTCTAACTTCAAGCCAGAGACAATGATCAGTGTTCTTATACAAGAAAGTTCCAGTAGTCATAGCTTCAGTGTAAATTTCCAACTTTTAATCTTGATGATTTGATTTACTGATCTCATTTCAGTCTTTCTTTTTTTTCTAACTTCACAGTGTTTTAATTACATTTTGACTTATTTCTTCATGTTTCTCAATGTTTCTCTCTCTTTCATTATGATATCTCTATGAAAAAATCTGTCCAAATGACCCTGCCTTTTAAGTAAATCTTACTATTTATTTCAACTCAGTAGTTCAACTGAACCAATCAACCCCATCAAGTTAAAAAGCAACAAAAAAACCTTGTGGAATATCACCCTCTAAGAGAAGTTCCTTCTTCTCTCAGCTTGGTGTACATACTTTTTCATTTTTTTTTTTTTTTTTTTTTTTGGCCATGACACACAGCACGTGGGATCTTAGTTTCCCAACCAGGGACCAAACCCATGCCCCCTGCATTGGAAGCACAAAGTCTTAACCACTGTACCGCCAGGGAAGTCCCTAGACTCTTAACTCTTATGGTAAGTCAGTAGAAATTTAGTTTTAGTTTTTAATATTTAAGAGGATACCTCTTGTCAAAATAATTGTTAATAATTTTGAGATAAACCTTGAACCACTTCCACAGTATGAAAATTAACTGCAAAGCTGTTACACATTTAACAACATGCTTTTACTTTTATGTATTCCAAATTATGTTTTTTTCTCCTAATATTTTAATGATGAAATATTAAGATCCCATATCACTACTAATCTCTACAGGAGTGCTCCCAATACAATAGCATTTAAAACCAAAAATGTCATAGTGATGAGAAGGAAAAAGAAGTCTATGTAATGTATTTGATAATTCCCAGGTCAAACTTAAACATTAAAACAGATTAAGTTGATTATAATAAATTGGCAATACTAAAAGTGTGTGCTCGGTCTTCCCTGGTGGCGCAGTGGTTGGGAGTCCACCTGCCGATTCAGGGGACACGGGTTCATGTTCTGGTCCGGGGCGATCCCACATGCCATGGAGCGGCTAGGCCCGTGAGCCATGGCCGCTGAGCCTGCGCGTCCAGAGCCTGTGCTCCGCAGCGGGGGAGGCTGCAGCAGTGAGGGGCCCGCGTAATGCAAAAAAAAAAAAAAAGTGTGTGCTCCATAAAAGTGAGATGAATAATTATCTTACAAAAAAGGAAGAGAATGTAGAGATGTAGAGAAGTAGAAGTATTATTACATCTTTCTTTAGTCGTGTACAGTCTAATCATTGTGGAAGAAACTGATATTTTATGTTATATAATTCTCAGATTTTCTAGAAAGTATTTTTGTAACCTTTTATTTTTATATAAATTCAAACTTATAAGATTATGAGAATTGCCTGTATGCCCTTTAACTATATTCACCAATAAGTTCTATTTCCCCAGCTTTTTGTCTTATCAATCCTCTCTCTGTTTCTATATATCTCACTGTGTTCACAATTTGAATTTTCCTAATGAATATTAATGTCTAGCATCTTTTGATGTGTTTACCAGCAATACACACATCTTCTCTGTAAAGTGTTTGCTCAAATGTTTTACCCATTATTTATTGTGTTGTTTGTTTTCTTATTATTGAGTTTTGATATATCTTGATATATTCTTGATAAAAGTCCTTTATCAGATACGTGATTTGCCAATATTTTCTCCCAGTCTGTTTCTTGTCTTTTCATTCTTCTATCATTGTCTTTAGAGGCACATGATTTTTTAAATTCTAATGATATGTTGTATTTTGGGTATAATATCTTAGAAATCTTTGCTTACCTTAAGGACATAAAGATTTTTTTTCCTATGTTTTCTTCTAAAAGTTTTACAAATAGTATATGTGAATGTCTTTTTATTTTTTTCATCATGAATTTGCTGCATATCATGAAAAGATAAATGGAATATTTCTCTAATATACAATTTGACTAATAGTATTCTAATGAGTGATATTTATTTCAAAAAGTTGTGTACCTTGAATTAAAAGAAGTTAATAAATGTAAAACTTTAATAGTGCAGCCTGGTTCATAATTGGCACAAAGCAGCATGCTATGCAATTAAATGTGTTAATATAACTAAACTGCTTTAATAAAAATGTGATACATAGTAAGTATATAATATAAAGATATTAGGAGACTGTAAACACATATCAACATAAAATAATCATAAAAATTTTTTAAATATTATCCTTCTTTCATATTTGTGAATTCAGGATCTGTTTGATGTAAACAGACAGTAAAATCATTGGAACCATAGCAAAACTAGAAAATTGTGGATTATAAATTATTTTTTTTAATCTATGTAAAGAGCACTCTAATAATTCCCAGTCTTTATATATTTGGTTGACTAAAATATCTACATTTTCTAAGTTTCCCACCTTGCTTTTACTTAATAGTTGATTATACTTTGCTACAAAAATGTACTCATAAGGATGAATCACCTGAGGCTTTGAATAATGGAATAACTATTGTGTTAAAGTGATGATAAAACTGTCTTAAGTTAGAAATTAATTGATTGCTTTATAGACTTTATATCTAAATTGTCAGTGTTTTTATTATATATTCATTCCATTCACATTAGAATAAATAATATTAAAAATAAGAAGTGGACTTAGTTAAAATTTTTGAGGGGATTTTCAAAAGTAACTTTATAAATTAAGTGTTTTACACTATCTGGAACCCTATTGTAGCTTTCTCTGTTTATGTTATATAGCCAAATGACCAATTCATTCACTCACAGTAACACTTTCAATGTGAGTGTGTGCATGTGCGTATTTTCACATTAAAAATATATATAGATTTTGAAGTATTCTCTGATAGGTGTGAATGCAAAATCTACCACCAGTGACACAAATTTGGAGTCACAAAATATAAAGTATTTTCATTATATATTTGGTTTCCATTATATTCCACCACATTTCTCCATTTTACTTTTAAAAATTATTTACTTATTATGTGAGAATTCTCATGATGAATCACAAATACCCACATATAAGAGATATAATGCCTTTTTTTTATATGCATGCAGCACACATGTGCACACACACACAACCTGATGACTGATACCTCTATATAAGGCTCTGTAGAAAACTCCTGTCTTGTAGGATAAGGATTTTTTAACAAAAAAAAGTGATAACTTATTTTGGATCTTTGATTAGAAAAAAGAAAATTAGTGAGAACTTTAGAAAAATGTGAACCAAGTCTCCTTGTTTTTAAAATATATTCATTGCTGTACTTACAGTATTGACACACATGTCAATATAAATGAGAGAGAGAGTGAAAGACAAATAGAAAGAAAGAGAACAAATTATAAATTAATTAAGTAAATATACATCATTTAGGAAATCTGTATATAATGGTTATTCAAAAATTATTTTTATAACTTTTCAAAAATATGACTTTTTCACACTAAAATATTTTACAATTGAGACTAATTCAGTGCTATATGTCTAAAAGAATATAAATATTTCATAAAACTTTTCATGTTTTTATAAATTAAATAATTATCATACATAACTTCTTCATAAAATTCCAGAGCAAAGCAAGGAACCAAATCTATATGCTTGCAAATAAAAAATGACATGTATATCCTATAATCAATGAAAATTTTAAGCAATTAAATTGCCTTTTTATAACCTTCATATGCTCAATCCCCTAACTAACCTTTTTTCTATCTCTATTGTTAGCTGATTTTAGACTTATATATCTTTTGATGTGCTTATTACCCTATACCAAATGTTCTCTGACAAATTATTTATGAATGTTAATGCTCTACGTTAGATCAGGTGATGTTTTAATTTAAGTCAGATTTACTTTTCATTTATTTTCCCTTGTGTCTCTACATTGGTTACTGCAAGGATCAGACTAACGTTTTAAATTTAAAAAAAAAAAGTGAAAGCAAACTATGAGATATTGATTAAATTACTGAAGTGGTCTACTGAAAGCACATCATCCATAATTAGCTACATAAATTTAATTCACTCTATATTTTCCTATTTATGTTTTTCTATGCTTGTTTACAGTGAAAACAGTAAAAAGTCATATAGCTATGCATAAAAGAAACTTGGAATCCAGAATTAACTGAGACTTGATAGTTGATTTGCACCTCAATCCACTATTTAGTATAGGGAAAAGGGATGATTTTGTTGTAAAAGAAGGAAGACTATTACTATAAGTTTTACTGATTTATTTTGTAAGGGATTAGTATAATTTGTTGCTTTCTCCCTGGTAGATCTGTCTACCCTTAAAAACCCTAACATCAGACCAACAATATTCTTGGAAGAAATTAGCCACTGATATCATCACATTCAGAAAGAACTTCTTTCTCTGGAATCTTATTGTATTGTTCCATCCATAGCTCTCAAATGTAATTAAAATTATGTTTTTTGTAATTTACCGGAGATTTCTGTGTGGCGATAGGAACACTGTCTTGCTTCTGTTTACTATACTCTTTCCAGAGATAAAGTCCAATTACATATAATGTATGTTTGAAAGTAAATATATCAATTATGTTTTTCCCCCATTTGACCTCCTTCTTACATATTTATCTTTCTACTCTGCTCTTTCATAGAATTTTATCCAATACCATCATTTGCTTGGTATTTATATATTTCCTTACAATTATTTTAGTATTTGATCTAAAACTCACTTGCTGCATTTTGATATCTTCATTTCCCAGAAAATGCAATGACCTTGGAACACTTCAACCACATACAACACCCTTTTGACTTACATGCTATTTTATGTATGTTTTAATTATTTCTACATGTTAAACTCACCAGATATTATTGTTACTTTACAATATTTATTTACATTTATGCAGATATGTGACACAGTTTGCTCCTGAAAAATTATCTTTATCTGTGATATATTTACTTTCCTCCTATTTCATCATATATTACTCTAAACTATCTTGTGTTTATTGATATCACACACAATTATGGACTCACTAAATGGACTGTTTGTATCCTGCTTCCAACTATTTACTAGCCATTTGACCTTGCATAATATAGAGTATCTATGCCATAATTCTCATGTGTGTAATGAGTCTTATAATAATAGTATATGTACCACCTATCTTGTAATTAGTTAATATACTTAATGAACTTAAAACAACACCACATTAAGTATCATGCTTGTGTTAATCATTTTTAACACCTTCAATGATGCAGTTCCTGCTAAGGACAAGAGTATTTATCAAGATACCCATTTATCAATCTTCATCTTCTTGGCAGCATTTATCGTAATGTCTGCAGCATCATTTTTAATACACATGCTTTTAAGTTTTCCTGACCCATTTTCTCTTCCTCTGGTTGCTACTTCCATCTTCCTTTACAGAACTATTGTCTCTTCCCCAACACTGATTGAATTCCTGAAGTTTCTGTCTTCATCGCTCTTCTCAATACATTGCCTAAGAAATATATTTGCTTAAGCAATTATATTTATGCCCACATGTTTAATTACCACCTTCATACAAATAATTCACTAAATCATTTATATTTCCCAGATATTTCACCTCTATTCCAAATATATATGTACATATATGTGTGTGTGTGTGTGTGTGTGTGTGTATATATATATATCTCAAATGCCTATTTGTCTTATCTTTTTTGAGCTCTCTAAAGCATATCAAACATCAAAGTGTCCTCTTCCCCCATAAATAAACTTAACTTTCCTCCAGTTATCTCAGCAACACCATGATTAACAATCCAGTTGTGTGATACTAGAAATTTGATGACATCTTACCCTCAACTTTCCATATCTAACTTGTCACCAAGTCCTCTCAATAGAACCTTCTGAATATGTCTCAAATAATGCAGATTTCTCAGGATCCCTGAACATTTCTCTATCTCAAGAGAAATCTGTATTCCCCAAACTTATCTACACTGATAGCTTCCAGATACTAATTATTGTCCCCATCAACCTAAAGTCCACACAGAGGCAAAAGTCATTAATTTAGATATCCACATAACTGCTATAATTAATAGTTTAATTATTTACTATTGTTCTGTTAATAAAGAATAAAAAGAACCTTAACATGCCTTTATATTCTGGTACTTACCTCTATCCATCTTCACCTTGCAACAAACACACCTCTTTTTCCTCACCATTCTAACCATATTAACAAGATAATTCCTATAGGGCACCATGCTCGTCCTATCATAGTGTCCTTGCACATGTTGCTCTGTTCTGTGTGGAAATCTCTTCTCCTTTTGCCAAGTTTGAGCCCACTCATCTTTAAGATTCAAATTATTTTATTCCATTTGGAAAGTCTTTCCATACATACTTGACTAGGTCAAATTATCCTACTGTAAAACTTCTTGTCACCATGTATCTTTTCATTGCACTTATCACAGTTTGAAGTGTGAATTTATTTGTATGGCTATCTATTTTCATATCTTTCTATGTACTTCATGCAGACATGGAAGACATTTGTTTTGCCCATCCTTGGGTCTTCATTGCCTTATATTAAAAAAGGCTGATAATATTTATTAGATACTGAATATGTATTTTTTGGCCAACTTAAGAGATTTAGATTGGGATCCATGTTATAAGCAAGAGAGAAGACAAGGTTGAATATATCACCACAGAGCAGAAGGCAAAGAACATACTGACATTTAATAAACTACTGGAAGACGATGGCCCCACAAAGGATATTTGATAAGGGATAATAAAGAAAGGAAAATGTGAAAAAACAGAGTGATTATATCAGTAAAATAGAGGATTTTTAAGAATCAGTAAGTATAATATGCAGTGGCCCTGAGAAATTAAGAGAAGTACAGAACACTTTCAATGGAATTAGCAATATATAAATAATTGGCTATCTTAACCGGAGTGTTATCCGATGTTATTGTATAAATAACAGTATATGAGTTTTATTACTAAGTAGGAGATAATAAGGGAAATGTAGGCTCCATTTAAGAATATGATCTGTGGAGAAATATCACATAAAAGCTTAATAAAGACAAGAAGTTTAGCAGGGCTGTCTGAGATGTTCTGTTTTTATACTAAATAAAAGAAAGATAAGTAGAGATGAGATGGAAGTTAAAAGAAGAGGAGTGATTCAGGAAGCCTAAACCTTGAGGAAAGAAGAGAAAACACAAGCTAAACACAATTAAGGAACACATGTGAAAACAAAAACAGGTACTTTTTTAACCAAAACAAAAACAACAAAAATTATATGATGGTAGAAGGGAGTCATCACTGAAAATTAAGATGCATGCATATGTTAAGAAAAGGAATTGAAGTTTTGTTTACTGCTATTGATTTCCTGTAAATTAGCAAGAAAATTTCTCTGTTGATAATAAAAACAGAATAAGATGAGAATGAGGTTCAAATTTTAAGATAAAGTTAAAAATTTGGATTAGCAAATGAGGGAGAATTTTAGCAGAAGTTAAATAGTGAAGCAAAATCTTAATTGAATACTGAGGACTCAAAATAAATTTAAAAAACAGCAATTTGCAGTGTCTCACACACACACACAAATATTATATATACATATGTATTTATATATATAAGTATTTTCCACTGTCTACCTACTTATGAATTTATTTAGTTATATAGGTTTATTGTTGATTTGTACTTTTTTAGTAGTTATACTGTGAACAGTGTTTATAGGAACATAAAAGGCCATATTTCAATCCAGAGCTGAAGTGTTTTATGGCAGGAAAAATAAGTCTTTAATGGCAAAATGGAAAGAGGATAATGGAATGTGAGTGGAATAAAAGGTAATTAAAGCAGCTGTATGGTTAATTTGTTAGTTGTGCAGGACATGGCCTCTATCACCTCTTTTCCAGCTCAGGTTCTTCTTTTTCTCCAGAATTCTCTTTTATTCCCCCCACCTCATTTCCCTTTCTTCTTCACTATACTGTTATCACTAAAAGAGAAAGATGACAAGAGAGAGAGAGGGAGAGAGAGAGAGATAGAGAGAGAGAAAGAGAGGAAAGAGAGAAAAAGAGATACAGTTAGAGACAGACACACCCACCCCCCACAGTCCCTTGCCTCTTGTTTATAGAAAAGCTTTAGTATGCTTGGCCTTCCCCAAGTTCCAAAGAACATATCTAATCAGAGAAATGAGAAAATGCATAAACAAATGAAAACAGTCAAGCAAGACAAAATAATAATAGTTTAGTCATAAAACAAATTCAAGGGCCTTCATTTCCTCCTCAAGGACTATAGATAATATTCTGAACCACACCCTTGAGTTGTTTTGCAGATACTAAAACCGCCACCAGGTGGAAGAAGTTAACTGCATGCTGACCATCAGCACTCCAGACCCTCTGGAACTAGAAGACTTATGACTGAGATTCCTGAAACATCACCCTGTTACTTCACCATCACCCAGTCAGAAGGATGTCCACAAGCTGATCACATACCCTATAACCCTCTGCTTAATGTTGACTTTAAAAACCCTTCCCTGAAAGTTGGACAGTCACACGTAAATCAGTGAAGTTAGAACACACCCTCACACCATACACAAAAATAAACTCATAATGGCTTAAAGATATAAATATAAGAGATGACACCATAAAATTCCTATAAGAGAATATAGGCAAAACATTCTTTGACATAAATTATAGCAATGTTTTCTTAGGTCAGTCTACCAAGGCAATAGAAATAAAAGCAAAAACAAATGGGACCTAAGCAAACATATAAGGTTTTGCACAGCAAAGGAAACCATAAACAAAACAAAAAGACAAACTAAGGACAGGGAGAAAATATTTGCAAATGATGCGACTGACAAGAGATTAATTTCCAATATATATGAACAGCTCATAGAACTCAATAACAAAAAGAACAAACAACCCTATCAAAAAATGGGCAGAACACCTAAAAAGACGTTTCTCCAAAGAAGACATACAGATGGCCAATAGGCAAAGGAAAAGATGCTCAACATCACTAATTATTAGAGAAATGCAAATCAAAACTACAATGAGCTACCACCTCACACCAGTGAGAATGGCTATCATTAAAAGGTCTACAAATAACAAATGCTGGAGATGGTGTGAAGAAAAGGGAATCCTCTTGCACCATTGGTGGGAATGTAAATTGGTACAGCCACTACGGGAAACAGTATGGAGGTTGCTCAAAAAACAAAAAATAAAGTTGCCGTATGATCCAGCAATCCCACTCCTGGGCATGTATCTGGACAAAACTAGAATTCGAAAAGATACATGCACCCCTATGTTCATAGCAGTACTGTTTGCAATAGCCAAGACATGGAAACAACCTAGATGTCCATCAACAGATGAATGGATAAAGAAGATGAGGTGTATATATGTGTGTGTGTATATATATATATATATATATATATATATATATATATATATACACAAGGGAATATTATTTAGCCATGAAAAAGAATGAAATAATGCCATTTGCAGCTTCATGGATGAATCTAGAGATTATCATACTAAGCGAAGTAAGTCAGAAAGAGAAAGACAAATACCATATGATATAACATATGTGGAATCTAAACTATGACACAAATGAACTTATCTATGAAACAGAAACAGAGTCACACACTTAGAGAACAGACTTATGGTTGCAAAGTGGTGGGGAGAAGGGCTGGATTGGGAGATTGGGACTAGCAGATGCAAACTTATATACAGAATGGATTATCAACAAGGTCCTATTGTATAGCACAGGGAACTAAATTCAGTATCCTATAATAAACCATAATGGAAAAGAATACAAAAAAGAATATATACATATGTGTGTGTGTGTATATATATATGTGTGTATATATATATATATATATATATATATATATATATATAACTGAATCACTTTGCTATACGCCAGAAACTAACACAACATTGTAAATCAACTACACTTCAATTATAAAAATAAATAAATAAAAACTTCCCTGAAAGCCATCAGGGAGTTTGGGTCTTTTAAACATGAGCTGCCCATTCTCCTTGCTTGGCCCCACACTGGGCATCTGGTACTAAGTACTGTATTATTCTTCATCACAAACCACTGTCAGTAGATTGACTTTACTGTGCACTGGGTGAGTGGACCTAAGTTTGGTTCAGTAACAAAATAAAAAGTAATAATGAAGAAAGCATGATAGTTACTGGCAGGAAGAGATTAAGAGCACAACATACATTTCTCCTGTCATTTACAAATCCATGTCCAACTCCTCATCTCAGTTTAAATATCCTCCCAATGCTATTCAACTGACCAGCCTGCATTTAGTTTAGGATTGAGATTCTGGTCTATTCCACCATATTGAGAGCCTCCATATCCACTTTTTAAGTCTTAGTTAATATGCTGTAGCATGTAACTCTATGGGTCCGGCAGGGTCATTGGAGAGAATTAATAATCAAAAGTTTGCCTTTTATCGTTATGATAAAGGGTTACTCAGCATTGATCTTTTCCAAAAAATTATACTGTTGATTAAACTAACCTTTCTTTTAAAATCTCGGCTGTCTAATTGTTTGGTGTTTTGTTTTGTTTTCCCTAAGTTTGCTGTTGATTTTGTTGTTTATATTATTGGAGGTTGGTGAGTTGGTCGAACTTGATTATACAGACCAAACTTAAACAGAGGTTAAAAAGATATTTAAAAAATAAAAAAAATGAGGGTAGGGACTTCCCTCATGGTGCAGTGGTTAAGAATCTGCCTGCCAATGCAGGGGACACAGGTTAGAGCCCTGGTCCAGGAAGATGCCCCATGCTGTGGTGCAACTAAGCCCATGTGCCACAACTATTGAGCCTGTGCTCTAGAGCCTGCAAGCCACAACTACTGAAGCCCACACACCTAGAGCTTGTGCTCCACAACAAGGGAAGCCACTGCAATGAGAAGCCCATGCACTGCAACGAAGAGCAGACCTTGTTCACCACAACTAGAGAAAGCCTGCATGCAGCAACAAAGACCCAACGCAGCCAAAAATAAATAAATAGATAAATAAACAAATAAATTTATTTTAAAAAATGAGTGTAGAGTGGAGCAATATCTTCTAAAATGTTAAATAAGAAAGCTTCAGAAGTAAATATTGTTCAATTTATTAAATTAATTCTGTCACAGCAATTTGATCATATATTTTAATACTATAGAGCATCTATAAGTTATCCAAATCAATCTTTGTTATGGTATATTTTTGTTATGTTAGAACAGCTGATCTCATGATTATTTGGGGAACTTTGTCAAGGACAAGCTTTGTTATATTAGGTAACTAGATTTCAATAACACTCAAGAAAGATAGGAATAAGAAAAAAACTATGAAGTAGAAAATAAAATAACTAATCATTGCCCAAAGATGACAAAAACAGACAGGAGGATTATTATAAAAACTAAAATAAAAATTTGATGAAGCTCAGTAACTTTATAGGGCAACCTGTCTTACAGAGGCAGCATATGTGTATTTGTAAGAAAGAGACAATAAGTCATATATCAACAATGCTTGGTAACTAGTATGTAATATGTGTGTAGTTTTCTGGGTAGATACAAAGGAAGTGATATACATCTCCATTTAATTGTAATGCTGTTTTCTTCTTTTTACAGCAGTTGAGCTACCGAGTAATACCACTCCTACTTAAAATAATGTGTAATAACTGGCTTAGTTCAGTGGCATTTCAAAGTATTGTACTGTGTTCACATTATGGTACCTTAATGAATGAAATACTGATAATCAGGAAAACCATATGTCACTTTGTTTCAAATTGGCAATAATTCATGAATCAAGAGAATAAAGTTGTAAGTCACATTTTATAGTAATTAAAACAGTCTATATTGACATGAGAGGGAATTGCTATACTAGTCATATGCTTTATACAAAATGTGCATTTTTTTCTGTAACTCTTTAATAAAATAAGGAACAGATATAAATGGAATAGTTTCTCTGATCTACAGAAATCAATAGGCATAAAACATTCATACCCTCAAGGGCATTTCCATCTAACTGTAAAGCAAGATATAAGCCAATATTATTTTTAATTAAAAGGAATATATGACTCTAAGAAATGGTGGAAGAAATATCACAGCACAGTATACACGTAGTTTATCATTGATGAATTATGATCTTTTTTATGCAATCTTTAAATGACAGGAGGTCTAACCACTGGTGGAGATGTATCAGGAAGGTTTAAAGGAACAGGTGGGATTTGTTCACAAAAAGCTCAAAGACAGAATGTTCACAATACATTTCAAATTATTAAATAAATCAACTGCGTGGTGCTTAAGGAAGTAGTGGGCAATGAAACCAGACATTTGGTTTATGGCTTTCCTTTGTGTTAGCATGTTAATCATTTCTAGACTTTATATCTTCCTAGATACGTTTTTTGATTCTATAGTGCTTCAAAATTCAGCTATGGCAGCATTACATTTTTTTCCTAAAATATCCTGCTTAATATGCTGTAAAAGAAAATCAAAGCCAACTGTAGATTAATTTATTCATTAATTTGGTATTTATGAACTGTCATTTTTTTTTTTTTTTTTGTGGTACACGGGCCTCTCACTGTTGTGGCCTCTCCCGTTGTGGAGCACAGGCTCTGGATGCGCAGGCTCAGCGGCCATGGCTCATGGGCCCAGCCGCTCCGCGGCATATGGGATCCTCCCAGACCGGGGCACGAACCCGTATCCCCTGCATCAGCAGGTGGACTCTCAACCACTGCGCCACCAGGGAGGCCCTATGAACTGTCATTTTAATAGGTACTATAAGTTTACAAATAGTATGACTCCATAAATTAGAAGTGTGCACATGTTAGAATGGGAACACAAGGGAGTAGTATATCAACTCTGAATCAATGGAGGTGTCAAAGATGTGCTACCCTCTGATTAGAGCACTGAAAAATAAGTATATATTTACCAAGCAAGAGATATTAACAAGGATATATTCACAGCATTGGTCAGTGACTAAAAATGGAGAGAGAATTAGAGGGTGTCCAAAGATAACCGCATTATTTATTTTGAGATTAGGAGAAATACAGTGTCATTGAGAATAAAATAGTTTTAAGGTAAGGAAGTTAGTTTTGAAAATAATTTCTGTCTACTTATGCTTATTTAAAATGACAATGAAACATAAAGATACATGAAATCCCTCATTCAAACTCAAAATAATGAACAATATATATGTTGTCAAATGATATTATCCTGACTTTATATTGAAAATATGTTTTAGATGAGCATAAATATATGCAAATATAACTACTATCTATTAGCTGAGTTTGCTTATATGTTAAGGTTTGGGCTAAATAAAAATTCAGGTCTTGAAAAATAACTTTAGAACTGACCCGGATATAGAAACACAGAAATCAGTGTGAGGCAGATCAAAAAAAAGTCAGCTTTATTCCTAAAACTGATTATAAATGTTGTCTTCACGCTTTGGCCTATTTAGCTTCTCTATTTTTACACCATACATAGATTTACCCACTCTGATACAAGCAGAATTAAAATATTGTTGACTAACTCTATGGGCCCCTTAAAGAATGACCATAAAACCACAAAAAGACAGTCTGAGTAGGGAGGCGATTTAAAAGAAAACCTAGAAAGGGTTATGACATATCTACCTGATTCCTTCCCGCAAATTCACTCCTCATATAATTCACTCTTCTGCATGTGGAGAGAAAAGAGTGAGAGGATGGGACATGAGATAGTGGAGTAAATCTATTAATCTTTTACATGAAAATATAAGTATGGGACCATTGTTTCCTTTTGCATTATACAAATAAAATTTTAAAAGGATAATAAAACTGAAAACAATATAAGAGAATTGTTTGTAGCTGAACCTTTGCATATGCTGTTATTTCTGAGATTCTATTCACTTACCCCCTTTCAGTTGACAGATCTCAAACAAACATCATTTCCTAAGGGAAGATTTCCTAAACAACTCCCACCCTACATCCTTCACACAAACACATTTAAAAACTTGATTCTCTTTTTCTACTTTTGTACATCATAAATCAATGTCAGTTGCTAATTATATGTACATTTAAAGTTTTTGTTTTAATTTAAAAAATATACAATTTTAAAGGTTACTTTCCATTTACACTTATTACAAAATATTGGCAATATTCCCCATGTTACAGAATACATCCTTAAGCCTATCTTACACCCAATACTTTGTGCACCCACTCCCCCACCCTTATACAGCCCCTCCTGCCTCTCCCTACTAGTAATCACCACTTTGATCTCTGTCTCTGTGGGTCTCCTTCTTTTTGTTATATTCACTAGTTTGTTGTATTTTTTTAGATTCTGCATATAAGTTATACCATACAGTATTTGTCTTTCTTTGACTATTCCACTTAGCATAATGTCCTCCAAGTCCATCGACCTTGCTGCAAATATCATTCTTTTTTATGGCTGAGTAGTGTTCTATTATATATATATACTATATATATATATATATATATATACAGTATATATATATATAGTATATATAAAACATCTTCTTTATCCATTCATCTGTTGATAGACAGGCTGCTTCCATATGTTGGCAATTGTAACTAATGATGCTATGAACATTAGGATGCATGTATCATTTCAAATTAGTATTTTTTTTTTCAGATATATACCCAGCAGTGGAATTGCTAGGTCATATGGTAGCTCTACTTTTAGATTTTTGAGAAACCTTCACACTGTTTAACACAGTGGCTGCACCAATTTACATTTCTACCAACAGTGTACGAGAGTTCCCTTTTCTCCACATCCTTGCCAACTTTTGTCATTTGTGTTCTTTTGGATGATAGCCATTCTGGCAGGTGTGAGGTGATATCTCACTGTGGTTTTGATTTGCATTTCCCTGATGATTAGCAATGTTGAGCATCTTTTTTTTTTTTTTTTTTTTGTGCAGTACGCGGGCCTCTCACTGTTGTGGCCACTCTTGCTGTGGAGCACAGGCTCCGGACGCGTGGGCTCAGCGGCCATGGCTCAAGGGCCCAGCCACTCCACAGCATGTGGGATCTTCCCGGACCGGGGCGCGAACCCGTGTGCCCTGCATCGGCAGGCGGACGCTCAACCACTGTGCCACCAGGGAAGCCCAATGTTGAGAATCTTTTCATGTGCCTATTCGTCATCTGCATTTCCTCTTTGGAAAAATGTCTATTCAGTTCTTCTGCCCATTTTTAAATTGGGTTGCTTTTTTTGATATTGAGTTGTATAAGCTATTTATGTATGTTGGATATTAATCTCTTATTGGTCATATCATTTGCAAATATTTTCTCCCGTTTAGTAGGTTATCTGTTTGTTTTGTTGATGGTTTCCTTTACTGTGCACAAGCTTTTAAGTTTAATTAGGTCCCAATTGTTTATTTTTGCTTTTATTTCCTTTATTCTAGGAGATGGATCCAAAGAACATTGCTATAATTTATGTCAAAGAATGTTCTATGTTTTCCTCTAGGGGTTTTATAGTATCAAGTCTTACATTTAGGTCTTTTTAAAAAATTAATTAATTAATTAATTAATTAATTTTATTTTGGCTGTGTTGGGTCTTCATTGCTGCATGTGGGATTTCTCTAGTTGTGGTGAGCGGGGGCTACTCTTCATTGCAGTGCACAGGCTTCTCATTGCAGTGGCTTCTCTTGTTGCAGAGCATAGGCTCCAGACACAAAGGTTTCATTAGTTGTGGCATGAGGGCTCAGTAGTTGTGGCTCTAGAGGGCAAGCTCTTAGTTGTGGTGCACGGGCTTAGTTTCTCCGTGGCATGTGGGATCTTCCTGGACCAGGGATCAAACCCACGTCCCCTGCATTGGCAGGCAGATTCTTATTCACTGTGCCACCAAGGAAGTCCCTCATGTTTAGGTCTTTAAAATCCATTCCGAGTTTACTTTTGTATATGGTGTTAGAGAATGTTCTAATTTCATTCTTTTACATGAAGGTGTCCAGTTTTCCCAGAATCACTTATTGAAAAGACTGTCTTTTCTCCATTGCATATTCTTGTTTCCGTTGCCATAGATTAATTGGCCAGAAGTGCATGGGTTTACTTCTGGGCTTTCTATCCTGTTCCATTCATCTATATGTCTGTGTTTGTGCCAGTACCATACTGTTTTATTACTGTAGTTTTGTAGTATAGTCAAAGTCAGGGAGTGTGATTCCTCCAGCTCTGTTCTTCCTTCCCAAGATTGTTTTGGTTATTCAGGGTCTTTTGTGTTTCCATATAAATTTAAAATTGTTTTGTTCTAGTTCTATGAAAAATGTCATTGGTAATTTGATAGGGATTGCATTGACTCTGTAGATTGCCTTGGGTAGCACGGTCATTTTAACAATATTGATTCTTCCAATACAAGAACACAGTATATCTTTCCATCTGTTTGTGTCATCTTCAACTTCTTTCATCAGTGTCTTATAGTTTTCAGAGTACAGGTCTTTTGCCTCCTTAGGTAGGTTTATTCCTAGGTATTTTTTTCTTTTTGATGTGATGGTAAATGGATTGTTTCCTTAATTACCTCTCTGTTACTTCATTATTAGTGTATAGAGAATTTTGTTTTAATTAATGCCCATCATTCACTCTAAACTCCAGGAAAGAAGAAACTGAGTGTTTTATTTCATACCCATTGAAATACAAAAAGTAATAGATTGCCTGATAAAGAGAAGTTCTAAAGTAAAAAATTAAAGATATATGTTAGTGAAATACAATATTAAATTCAACTTCCACAAGTTAGGACAACGTATAGATAACTGCAAAATATATTTTTTATGTCAAAATTGGTGAAAGATTACCAACCACTCACAATGAAAGAAAAAGTAAGTGACCTTTACATGTGAAATATAGGTGAATCTAAGGCACAATGTTGGGTGAAAGTAATATGTAAAAGGATACCTACTATATGATTCTATTTATATGAAATTCAAAAAAGACTCAAACCTAACTTATGGTGATATTGGTCAAAATAGAGATTACTATGGAGGTAATTGCTACAAGGGGACTTGAAATCTGTGCTGCTAAAAATTTTATTTCTCTTAGGTCACACATATGTTAAATATTCAACAAGCTGTAGACATAAAATTTGGGTACATATTGCCTATAATTTATAACATAATTAACTTAATTGTAAAGAATGAAAAATTACCTTAGATAAACATATGTTTCCAAATGATTTTAGAATCAACACTTCAATTTCCACAAAAGCATCAAATTTTAATTCATACCATATTGAAGCTAGGGATAATATTCATACAGATATATATATAGATATATATATATTTTTTTTTTTTTTTTTTGAGGTACACGGGCCTCTCACTGCTGCGGCTTCTCCTGCTGCGGAGCACAGGCTCCAGATGCGCAGGCTCAGCGGCCACGGCCCACGGGCCCAGCCGCTCCGCGGCATGCGGGATCCTCCCAGACCGGGGCACAAACCCGTGTCCCCTACATCGGCAGGCAGACTCTCAACCACTGCACCACCAGGGAAGCCCCAGATTGTCATATTTTACAATATTTGGCAGAATTGACTTTTATAAATATATAATAAAGTGTGATGAGTCTTCTACTCAATGCACTTGATACTTTCCTCTATTTATGTTTTCTTTAGTTTGCTAAATAACAGTCTTGATATATTCTGTCTAGAAATCTTGCACATGTTCTATTTATAAGTAGTTTTATGTTTTTGATACTATTGTAATTGGCACTTTTTCTCAAAATCTTATGTTGTAATTACTTACTGTTGTTGGATATCTGTTATTTTTATATTGATCCTGTGTGTTATGAATTTAATTATTTCATTATTGGATATTCTACGTATAAAATCACACCATTCAGAAACACAAATTACTTATTTTTGTTATTTAAACATTTTATTTTCCTTTATCTTATTTTATTGGCAATGTACTTCATCCCAATATTACACTGAGTTTGTGATAGTATAAATGCTTTTCTTGTTTCCAATTTCAGTGGAAAAGAAAGTAATATTTGACCATTAATCATTATATATGTTGTAGAGCTTTGTAGATGTTCTTTATTAGATTAAAAAACTTCGTTTTATAGTTTTCTAAGAGTTTTTAATCATTAAATAAATGTTTGATGCTTTTTGTGCCTCTATTTAATAATCATAAGATGTGTGTTGATGGCGTTGGATTTTTGAATGTTAAAACAATCTTTATTTCTGGACAAATACAACTTGGTCATGCAGACTAATATGTGTGTGTGTGTGTGTGTGTGTGTGTGTGTATGTATTTTATATCTCTATCTATCTATATATATATATGACTATTATTAGGTGAAAATAAATTTAGAATTCTTAAGTCTTCCACATGGAAAGATCCTTATCATATGAAACATCCTTCTTTATTTTTCATAATATTTCTTGATTTAGAGTCTACTTTTCCCTGGTGTAAAAAAGTTACAGCAGGGACTTCCCTGGTGGTCCAGTGGTTAAGACTTTGCCTTCCAATGCAGTGGGTGCAGGTTTGATCCCTGGTCGGGGAGCTAAGATCCCAATGCATCACGGCCAAAAAAACCAAAACAGAAACAATATTGTAACAAATTCAATAAAGACTTTAAAATGCTCCGCATCAAAAGATCTTTAAAAAAAAGTTACAGCAGCTTCTTAAGGTAGTGTTTATATGGCATATATTTTTTTCTTTCACTTGTAAAATTTTGCATCCTTATTTTTATTCATGTCTTTTTAAAGGAATATGCAGTCTTTCTTTTCACTTTCTATTCTCAAATATTGATTCCTTTATGGAATTATTTGGTCTCTTTTACAATACCATGCAATTGCTGATGCATTTAGATTTATAAATCATCTTGTCACTTATGTTCTATTTGTTCCACTGTTTTCCATTTCTTTGACTCTCCATTTTAGTCATCTACTAAATTAATCATGTTTGTATTATTTTACGCATACCTCATTAACCTGTTAATTCTATATTACTTTGCCATCATTTTTGTTATTACTTCGAGATTTCTATATGTATCCTTGTATAGTCTAATTAAAATTATTATTTTACCACCTACTGGTCATTGCAAGAAATTGAAATATTACCTCGTATTTACTTTGCTCTCTGATATTGCTGCTCAATATTTTTCTATGTATATTTAAATTTCTCAAGATATGACTACTGGTTTAGACTCCATATTAATTAATCCCATATTTAACCTTTGTATTTCTAATCATTTCTTCTTGTATCAACATGGACTAATTTTCATTTGACCTAAAGCGATTTATTTTATGATTTCCATTGCAAAGTTATGCTAGTGACACATTTTCTTACTTTGTTTTTATGAAAATGTGTATATTTCCCCCTTTAATTTGAAGGGACATTTCGCTGGATTTAGAGTTCTATGTTGGCATTATTCTTTTTTCAGCATTTTGATACATAAGTTGATAGGTTTCTATTATTTCCGGCTTCCATTGTTTTTATCAGTAAGTCAACTACCACCTTTAATTGCTTTTTGCTTTCTAGCTACTTAAAGAATTTTGCTTACTCTGATATTTCATCAATTTTCATATAAAATCCAGATGTATTACCTTTAAACTTGACTCACTTTGTAAAGCTTCAAGAATCTGGGTATAATATCTTTTGTCAATTTTGGAAATTTTTCACCATTATTTTTTAAAATACTGTTTCTACCTATTCTCTTGTCTCCTTTGCAGACTCCAGTTACATTTGTTAAGCATTTCAACATATCATATATGTCTTGTATACTCTTTGCTATGAACTGAACTGGGTCCCCTCAAAATTCGTATGTTGAAGCCCTAACTTTCCATGTGATTATATTTTGAGGTTGAGCCATTAGGAGGTAATTGAATTTAGATGAGTCCATGATGCTGGGGCCTTCATGAAAGAATTAGTGTCCTTATAAGAAGAGACACCAGAGAGCTTGTTCCTCTCTCTCTCTCCTCCATATGAGGGCCAGATGGCAAGTGTCCATGTGCAAGTCAAGAAGAGACCCTCTCTGGGCAACCAAATCATTCAGCACCTTGATCTTGGACTTCACAGACTCCAGAACTATGAGAAGTAAAGTCCTGTTGTTTAAGCCATCAGTCTGTGGTATTTTGTTATGGCAGCCTCAGCTAACAAACTGACCCTTTCTAAAAAATTTTACTGCCTTTCTTCCTGAGTACTTTTGTATGATTATTTTCTTCTGGCTTATTTTCTACTTTATGAATTATTTCTTATAATTTGACTTTTTAGTTTTGTTTATTGATTTTTCATTTTCACAATGCGAGTTGACTCTTTTTTTATAGTTTCAAGTTATCTTGTAAACCCCTCTTCTACTATCTAAATTCTTGAAAACAGTAATGACTTATTCTAAAGCACACATCTTATTCATAATCTCCTCTGTATCTCATTCTACTGCTTTATATTCTTGAATTGTTATCAATGTTTTATCTTTCTGGAAACCTAATTATTTTTATTGAATGCTGGACATATTCTTTTCTAAGAAAAACTTTAGGAACAATTTATGACTCTGAGGTTATCTTCTTCCAGAGAGAAGTTAATATTGCCTTTAGAAGGTAGTTATATTATGACTAGATCATCTTAAATCAGTTTGGATTGAGCTCTCATTTGAGTTTGATTTTTCTGTAGGTGAGGACATGTCTACTTCTGGTCCATGCTTACTGCTATGTTACAGGCTTTAGAAGCATCTCAAAGAAGAGGCTGGGATATTTAAACAGGCTACTCCTAATTGATGGTTCTAAACTCCAATTTCACTGCTGCCCCACGTAACTCAGGATAGTACAACTTATAAGATTCTCATTAATAGCTTTCTTCTCAGATTCCTATGATTTCAGCTGCAGCTTTTTGGATTGGTTATTGCCTCAAGAGGAAAACAAATGCCAAAAATGGAACTCATCTCTCTCGGTTTGCATCTCTCTGGGATCTTGATCAACAGTCCAATTCTTTGGTAACCTTGAATACATTTTGTTTCATACAATCTAGTCCACCATAGCTGGAAGTGGAATTCTTCTTTATAATGATAAAGGAAAAAATATTACTCTTTCTGAAAGTGTCCTAATATAGCAAACATGTATATTTAAATATATGAAAAAAATAAACATCGCATGATGATTTTTTCTCACTTGCAGATCAAAAAAGGTCTAATAATAGATTCATATGTATGATATAGGAAAACCAACACAGGAGAAATAATAACAATAAAACATACAATGGAATATTAATTGCCATATACTGAGTTTCTACACTTGGGTTACTGCCTAAATCTCTTTCAAATTTTTGTACTGTGGACGTCTGCATATTTCTGAGATCATCATAAATGTCACCATGTTTTGTGTTTCCTATAATATTCCCTTCTGGAAAGTTAACTCTTCCATGTGTGTTCCCAAGGTACTACTTAGCACATGCCTCTAATACTGCATTAATCACATTGGATTTGAGCTAACTGTAGTCCTTTTTTTCTGCTAGATTATGATTCCTCTAGAATAAGAATTGTATCTTACCCATCAGAATAACACAAATTTATCACAGTGAAAAATCAGGTGCTAAATATAATCACTCATTCTTACTGCAGGATCCAGAGACAATAGTCAAAAAGTCCATAAGTAGAGAACAGAGAGCCCATGCTTTTGGGTGGAAAAATTAATTACACTTTATTTTACTAAAGTCTAAGTGAAATTTAGTATTTTATTTGGCTATAAATTTAGGCAACAAACAACACTATTATGAGCAGTATCTATGACTATTATTACCAAAAGAATCCAAGATAGTTTCAAGCAAATTAAAACTTTTATGGAGATCTTGAAATACAATTTAAGGTCCCTGCTTTGCAATAATGGCAATTATTAGTAAATTACTAGATATTTTTATTTACTACACTAATAGAGAAGTGATAGATAATAGATCAGTCAATCAATCAATAGAAAATAGAGACAGGACTATTTCAATATGATGTTTATAATTCGATGTAATTCACTTTAGGTATTTAAAAACATCATTCTGAGAAGATGGTCCATAGACTTCACCGGAATGACAAAAGAGTCCATGGCAAAAATGTTTAGGCATTCCTGGGAAACCTATTTGTTTGAAGGGAGACTATCAGAAATACATTATTAGTTTTAGAAAGTAATTTGTTTTCTTTTATACTAAAAGTTAAATTTTGTCACTTTAAAAATTCTATTTTAGTATAGGTAGCTTACTTTAGTAAAGTAAAAATTAATTTTAGCATCCCAATACTTGATGCTTTGAAAACAGAAGATTTAGGCAATGACATTCAATTTTTAAAGCATGATATAATTATGCCTTCAAAATGACAACCTTAAGCAGAGAAAGTCCCAGAAAATTTCATGTGTACATTTATTTATTTGTTTGCCTAATTTCTAGGAAAGCCTTTCTCTCTTATATATATACTATTTTTGAAAATAGTAGAAAAGAACTCACATAACAGGCAGTGCTCTCTCTTTCTCTCTCTCTGACTCGGTTTCTCTCTCTCTCTGTAAAGAGATATAAAAATGTTGGTCAAACATTTGAACATTCCTCAGATCTTATGGCCTTAATTCAAGAAAATATCTAACTGCACATGAATTATTGCACATTAATTATGAGAAATTATATTCAATTAAACTGTGAACTGAAAAAATGCTGATTTACTAATAACATCATGATGAATCTATTTTCTTAATCTACTTTGTGTTTTCCAATTAGATCATAACCATGTAAATGTTAAAACTTAAAAAAAATAGCATCATTTACTTGTAAAGTTGAAATGTTTCCTATTCATTATTTATTTGATAAAAGCATAAATGCATTCCCAGTTCAATAACAATACTTACAGAAATTTCAAAGTTTCACATAAAATATGAATAAAATTGTGCCTTAAAAATAACACACTGAATTACACATATTTTAATCAGAATATAATCTAGTATATTAAAACTAAGTCACACAGAAAGTATAATCTGAAAATAATCAGGAAAAAAACACTTCAGAAAACTATTTTCTTTCAACTTTAATATACCAATTTTTTAAAAAAGGAAAGGAAGAAAGAAAAGACAGAAAAGAAAGAGAGGGGAAGGGAGGGAGGAAAGGAGGAAGGGAGGTAAGAAGGGAGACAAAAGCAAAAGCAAAAATCAGGAGCAGAATGGAAAAATTATATAGCTACTTTCTTAATTATTTACAGTGTATTATAACTTTACAATCTTGAATTTCACTGCTCAATAGCCTGTATCTGTTGAAGTCCTTTACCATAAGATATACTTTACTGCAGAAGAGAGTCTTGTCCTACAATCAAGCTTCATTTATTAGTGGGTTTTCATTTATTAGTGGGTTAATAAAGGAGCTTATATTAGCATTTTCTGCTCCTTGGAGGTATTCTTAAGAACTAAGACATAACAGCCTTGACACATGTCTTATAATGATGATGAAAATGTCTCAAAAAAGACAAGAAATCTGATTCCTGTGTAGAAAATATTTCGCAAGGAAATTAGGATTTCAATGCATACTATGCTAATATGTAAAGCCAAAGGCTGAATTGTTGCACGTGAAGTCCATTTTTTCTATTATAATATCTTATCTACAAATTGAATATGGTCAGGTGTCACATAAATTTTGAATAAGAAGCTAGAACATTAGTTTTATCAAAGTCCCATCTAATTATAATGCAGAAAAGTTTTAAGCAGAGGTCTTTGGGTGTCCTGCTTCCACTAACAGAGATATGGATAAATTATAAGCTCCTTTGCTGCAGAATCTGTAAATTATACAGTAGTCACTTCTATAATACAAGTATTGGAATAAAAATGCGATTTCATAACTTGAGCATTTTTTTAGTATACCAAGTTTATTATACCATGTGATGAAATTCATGAAAAATTAAGTCTAATCAATTTGTTAATTAATTGTTAAAAGCTAAAAAAACTCCCCAATCCCCTGACAGATAAGGTTGCCGATGCTACGTATGCATAACTACTCCCTTACAAACACACTTATATCCATTGTTGTCGTCTCCCTATAAGTGGAAATCCTTGGGGCTGAGCTGCCGGCCTGGAAAGGATTTATCTTCACAAAGGATTAAAGAAAAAAAAGACTAAGAATAAAGACAGTTTGAGTCTTTCAGATCTATTCTGGCCAGAAGTGTGAATGTAAGACCTAGAGATACAGAAGGCTCGGACAACATGAGAATAAAGTCATAATGCTAATGACTGAAGGAACTAGTTTCTCGATAGCAAACAATGTTGAGCTGCAACACCAGGTCCAAACTCTCTTATCCCTTAACTTCTTGTCATGTAATGTAAATAAACCCATTATCTGATTTTGGTTCTGCTTAGTGGACTATATTCTTAAAATATGCTTTAAAAATTCACTTATTACTCTATCACATAATAAATCTTCATATCATTCTTTATGGAGATCTTCTGAATTCCATAATCATGCAAATTATAATTCCTGGAATATTGAAGAATTATATTTACTATAATCATGCAATTCTGAAGTCCAAATTATACAAGATAACAATAATGCTAATAATAAATACTTTAAATGAAAACCCATATACATTTTTAATGTAACACTTCAGCCATTTCAAATGTCAGCAGTATCCATTAATATATTGGCAACTTCTATAAATAAAAATATTTCTAACTCATACATATTGCCATTTATTCCTTTGAATTATACCATTATCTCATTACCATTTTATACACTTTATTTTGTAACAAATAAACATAAATATTAAAATTTTAATTACTTAGAACAAATATGCTTTAAGTATCTATTTAAGAAAATTATATATATATATATATATATATATATATATAAAATTTGTTTAGCATTCTTAAAATATAAAAAAATACACTCAATTAAATGCCTGGTCTTTCATGAAATTTTCAGTTAATTTAAAGATTGACCAGTAGTTACAAATGAATACTATTCTGCATTTTGCTCCTAGACACTTTAGTCAACCTTCAGGCATGTTGGGATCAATCAATTGCAGCAGTTGTGTTCATTCATCTTTGTCCTGCCATTCATCCCATGGCAGCAAGGAGCACACTGTGTAATTGAATTTGGTTGAAATTTAATACAAGGGCAAACTCTGACACAGTAGCTATAATCAGTTTGATTCAAAAATTTGAGCACAGATTTCTGTTTGTTGTTTTCAGCAAAAGGAATAGGATTATCTATTCCATAACAGTACCATAAACGAGAGCTTTGGGGAAAAGGTACACAGCATGCTTCAGGACACACCAAGTGTTCATGGATTCTCAGTTAAAAAATTATAGATGGTTAGAGAAAGGAGAGTACGATGTACAATACAATTTTTATAGAAAATAAGAGCATACAGCTTAAGGCTTAGAAATTTTTTCAGGATACCTAGGATGATGTCTTAAAGTTTTCTGTAAGTATAGTCATGTATTCAGGAAAAGTTATGTGATGCAATAAGGTCCACTATTTTAGAGATTTGGACAATCTGAGATTTATGTCTATACCTATATACTGTACCTATAAATCTACTGCCATATCAATATTTATATATAATTGTGTTTGCAGCAGAGTTTTGTCTCTGTTTGTGTTTTTTTAAGCTTGAAAGTAATCAAAGCTAGTCGTATATGAATGAGAATAATCACCTGGAATTGTTTGTTTTCATATTTGAGGAATGTAACAAGTTTTTTCCATTCCATTTCCAATCCAGGCTTAAATTATATACTTTTGAGTCTATATAATTCACATTTTACTCAATAAATTGTTAGATCTTATTTTCTGGTTTACATTTAATTTTTCATTTTCAATATTTGAATGTCACTTCTTATATCACTCTAATTTTCTTACTCACATGTAACTGCATATGTTTTGATCTCAAAATGATGAAGATGACAGTCAGAGATAAAAGATACTCAGACAAGTATTTCTTATGAAATAGTTTCAATGGAAAATGATCATTTCTAACTGGGTCTTCTCCCATAATTAACTTTATAAAATAAAATAAACCTAAAGATGAACAATTTTTTGAAGAATAGCCACTGTAATTATCTATTAACCTTTCTGTCCTTTACCATAAAAAAGAATCAAATTAGTTTTCTTATGAAAGGTAAAAAAATTATGTCAAATTAATCATCAAAATTTATTGAGTGTATAGTAAAAGTTCCTTAATGTGTGATAAAAAATAACTTCAAAAGTCCCCCCCAATTCTAACATTCTTTGAGCCTGTGAATATATAACTATGTAAATTATGACACTTACTACTCATTGATTTCCCTTACCCAAAATTTTATGCTTGATTTTTTTAAAAATTTCATGATATATTCAACTGACTAAATCATATTTATCTATATCAAACAGCATTTTTATTCAAGTCATTCGGTTTTCTGTGAAGTACAAATAAAAAGTAAGGCTTACAAGAATATAATTATATTTTTCTTCCTTCTATGAAACGCTATTAAATATGAGTTGTGTTTTCTTTTTTCCCTATGTTCTGTGGGATAGGAAAGGAGGGTTTGATGGAGGGTAAAAAATGAGGAAGGAAAAATATACCTAGACATTTGTACTATCTCTTCACCTTTTATAAGCCTACAATGAAAGAACTGCTTACATTAAGAATTTTTGTTTTTGTTGTTGTGTTTGTTTTATTTTTTACTTTGATCTGACTATGAGGTCCCCCTTTTCATAAAACCTACCAACCAACAAAAAAAGATTCTTTAGAATCACTTCAAGAGAATGGTGTATTTTCAATAGGAAGTATATATCAACTTTAAAAAGATTTCAAGTTATATTAGTGTACAAAGTATTTTTCTGGGCCAAAACATATTAAATTAGAAAACATGAAATGTCATTGTTCCCAGAAAATAAGTGTAATGACAACTTTCCATTCATGATGAGTTTATTTGTAAAATAATTCACTAAATTATTCCATTAGTTGTGAAAATGCTTCAGTATGAATTATCTGATTTTTCTAACTTTGGCTCATAATATCAAAGGAATCAATATTGGTTAATTTTGGTCAAGTTGTTAGTGAATTACTTTGAGTTAGAAATGACTGTGTGGTTAAATTGTTATAAATTTAGTATAGTTTACAGTATAGTATACTGAATTTTGTGTAGTATAATTGAGTATGTATCAAATATATTTTATTGAAAGATTAACAAAAATTTTATTAATATTCTTATTACTCTTTGTACTAGTTAAAATAAACTGATTAAAATACATTTTATAGACCTACCTGAGGAAAGATAATAATATAATATGTAGATAGTAATGTTACTTATCAGCCACAAAAATGAAAGCATTGTGTCAGAGGAACATTTATGGAATTGTCCCAGTTTGTAGTTTTAAAATAAAAAACAAGTAGAATGATAGATAAATTTCAAGACGTTATAAATCTAAGAGTTTAGAACTATAATAATCTTTGATATAAAATATAAAAGATTCATTCAACTTTATTTGTGGTAAGTACCACATGGTTCTCCATAATGAGTGGAAGGGACAAAGCTTCACATATTTACCTTTATTAGGAAGTGGTAGGTTGGTGAAAGCAAAGGATAGAAGATGATAACTATTAATCCTAAACATTATTTGAGGATAAAAGTAGGAATGGCACTGAAGCCTTTTTAAAATTTATTTACCTTGAGAAGATTCAGAAAGTGTATTTTCTTATTTTTTATTTAAAAAGCACTATTTTTGTGATCTGCAACTTTATACTACTAATAAACAGTTGGATATACTGGAAATGTCAGTCAATTTAAATTCAAATGACTCTAAGGCTTCAGAAAATTAAACCCAGGAATAAGTATAGATTAGTTTCATCTAAACGATCCATTTTCTGTCTCTTTGCATAGAAATAGGCAGCATCAATGTAGTACTTTTTAGTGCCTTGTTACATGGACTCCTTCAAGGATTTAGTTGGTATTAGATTAGACATATGACTTTCTGTATAAATAAAGGTGTTTGCCAAACTAATCAAATGGGAGCAAGTTCAGTATGCTGGGAGTCTTTAAAATTATGTTTGAAGGAGTTAACCATTAAAATATTTATTTTTTGTCCTTAATCTTTCATCAAGGTTATTGGCTCTTTATAATTGATATTTGCTTTTCATTCATTAATAGCACACATGTCTTATAATGATGATAAAGACAACATTTTACAATATTTTGGAAAATTATCAGAAATAGTACTAGCTTAATTTAAGATTAAGAAAGAGCCTTGTCTTTGGTACCATCCTGCTATTTGTCATTAGTTTCTCTTTCTGTCTCTTCCTCCATGTAGTCTAGTATCCTCATACAACCCAAATGACATTTTATCTGGCCTGTATCTCCTCCAGCAAATTATATTTCTCTTATGC
Source organism: Hyperoodon ampullatus (assembly GCF_949752795.1). Lineage (NCBI taxonomy): Eukaryota > Metazoa > Chordata > Mammalia > Artiodactyla > Ziphiidae > Hyperoodon > Hyperoodon ampullatus. The sequence goes on from NC_136914.1 coordinate 102,393,624, forward strand.
TTTAAATACTAGAGAAAACTACCAATCTGATAAACACATCTTCAGATATAGTTAGTTACTATTTAATAAAGTATCCTTCAATGTATAGGAGTTTGCAAGGTTAAGAATTTTCCATTACAAGACAAGAGCAATCACATATCATTGTGATAACTATGAAAGTACCGAAATATTTCCAATCTATGTGATCAAAAGTTCCACTTTAGGGCTTCCCTGGTGGCGCAGTGGTTGGGAACCCTCCTGCCAATGCAGGTGACACAGGCTCGAGCCCTGGTCTGGGAGGATCCCGCATGCCTTGGAGCAACTAAGCCTGTGCACCACAGGTGCTGGGTATGTGCTCTGAGCCCTGTGAGCCACAACCACTGAGGCCGTGTGCCACAACTACTGAAGCCCATGCACCTAGAGTCTGTGCTCCACAACAGGAGAGGCCACCGCAGTGAGAAGACCATGTACCACACAAAGGAGTAGCTCCCGCTTGCCGCAACTAGAGAAAAACCCACGTACAGCAACAAAGACCAAATGCAACCAAAAATAAATATTAAAAAAAAAAGTTCCACTTTAAAGCAAAAATTAAATTCAAAGTAAGCAGAAGAAATGAAACAATGAAGATCAGAGTGGAAATCCACAACTTAAAGCTCAAAAACAAGAGAATAAAAGTCAGCTTTTAAAGATCAATAACATCAATGAACCAGGTAGATTATCCAGGTGGATCAAGAAAAGAGGAAAGATGCAAACTTCCAGTAACAGAAACAAAGAGGTGACATGATTATAGATATTAAGAATTAAAAATACAATAAAAGAATATTACTAGTAATATTATGCCAACATATTTGATAACTAAAATGAAGTGGACAAACTGCTCAAAAGATACAGAATGCGAAAGCACAGTCAAGAAGAAACAGACAGCAAAACTGCTCCTACATATATTTAGGAAATTTAATCTTTAGTTAAAACATGCCCTTAATGGAAACCTCAGGCCAGATGGCTTCACTAGTGAATTCTACTACACTTTTAAGAAGTGATGATACCAATTCTATACAACTTCTTCTAGAAATAAAACAGTAGAGAATTCTCTTAACTTACTTTATAAGTCCTGTATTACAAAATCAACAGAGATAATATAAGAAAACAAAACCACAGATTAATCCCTCTTGTAGACAAACAGGAAAAATTCTTAATAAAATTGTAGCAAATATATGAAAATATACACTTTTAGCAAATCAAATCTAGGAATATATAAAAAGATAATCAATCATGACAAAATGGAATTCATTTCACAGAGCTATAACGTTGCTTTAACATTTGAAAATCAACCAATTCAACTCACCATATTAATAGACAAAGAAAGTAAAACCATATGGTCATCTCAATAAATATATAAATAGTGGCTGAAAAAAAGCTTTGTAAACTCATAACAAAATGGAAACAGATAAATGGCATCTCTATAATTCTGACTGATAAACAGTTAATAGTAAAAAGCAACGTTTTTCCCTGAAGATCAAGAACAAATCAGGGGTATCCATTCTCACCATTTCTATTCCTCTTTATATTGGATGTAATAACCATTTTTACAGAGAAAGAAAAATAAACAAATAAAATATCAATTAGACAGGTAAAAGTAAAATAGTTTTTATTTGTAGACAACTGAAGACCTATAGGAAAAATTCTAAGGGCTCTACAAAAGAATTACTGGAACTAATAAGTGAGTTTATAAGCAAGGTCAAAAGACACAAGGTAAATCTAAATTATCAATGATATTTCTACATACTACATTAAACATTTGGAATTGAAATAAACATTTTAAATAGCATCAAGAAAGTGATATATTTAGACTTGTAAACTTTACAAAATATGTGCCAATCTGTACACAGGAAGCTGCTGAGAAATTCTAAAATAAATTAAAGAAAAAATACATGAAGAAATATACTATGTTCATTGAACAGAAGACTCAATATTGTTAAAGAAGTCAATTCTTACCATATTGATTTATGGACTGAATTAAATCCCAATAAAAAAGTGAGATGGCTTTGTTTGATATAAATTCACAATCTAATTCTAAAATATGTATGTACCTGGAAATGTCTTAAAATAGCTAAAGTAATTCCAAAAAGAAACAAGCAATTTGGAGGATTTACCCTATCTGATTTCCAGATTTACTATGAAATCATAGTTACCAAGACTGTTTTCCTGGGACTTCCCTTGTGGCACAGTGGTTAAGAATCTGCCTGCCAATGCAGGGGACACAGGTTCAAGCCCTGGTCCGGGAAGATCCTACATGCCGCAGAGCAGCTAAGCCTGTGCGCCACAACTACTGAGCCTGCGTGCCACAACTACTGAAGCCCGCACTCCTAGAGCCCGTGCTCCACAACAAGAGAAGCCACTGCAATGAGAAGCCCGCACACCGCAATAAAGAGTAGCCCCTACTCGCCACAACTAGAGAAAGCCTGCGCACAGCAATGAAGACCAAACACAGCCAAAAAAAAAAAAAAAAAGACTGTTTTCCTCATATGAGGCTAGAAACATAAAAATTGGAACAGAACAAAGTCCAAAAACACGACTTCTGATTATGGACATAATAATGGCAATGGACTGATTTTCAACAAAAAAACAAGTGATGCAAACTGAAAGAGATGCTTTCAACAAAAGTTGCTGAAACAATGGGCATGCATACAAAAAAAATCCTTAACACTTAAAAACATAAAAAGTGTCTCAATATGTTTCATAGACCTATGTAAGGATACTACTTCTTTAGGAACAAAAGTAGGATAAAACTGTGTGACCTTGGCTTTGGTCAAGATTTCTTAAACAGCATACAAAAAAATACTGTATAAAAATTTATTTTCATCAAATGGACTTCATAAAAATTAAAACTTTTGCTCTTCGAAGATACTGTTAAGAAAATCAAAAGACAAGCTACATGTTTGAAGAAGCTATTTGCATATCATATAACTGATAAAGGACTTGTATCCAGAATAAGTAAAGAGCTTCTAAAACTTAATAAGACAAATAACCCAATTAAAATGGGCACAAGCTTTACAGGCATTTAACCAATAAAGATACCCCAATGGCAAGTAAATACATAAAAAAATGTTGAACATCATCAATCAATACTGAATTAAAATGGAAAACATAATGTGGTGTCACTAAGTACACAAAATGGATACAAGTTTAAATGTTAAAAATATCAAGTATTTGCAAGGATGCAGAGCAAATATAAAGTTCACACAGTGCTGACAACAATGAAAAATAAATAAATATACAGCTCCCTTGGGAAATAGTTTGGCACTTTCTTAGAAGGTTAAACCTAGATGTATCAGGCGACCCAGCTGTCCTACTCCTAGGTATTAACTAAGTATAATAAAAATATTCAATACAAAGATTTGTACTCAACTGCTCCTGTTCTGACAAAATTTATTAACAATAGCCTTAGTTAGAAGCAGCAAAAGGATACATTAACTGGAATACTGATTGATGAGTTATGATGTCTATACAATAAATATTGCTCAAAATTAAAAAGAAATTATTATTATCACAGCAACATAGACAAATCTCGAAAGCATTATTCTTTTTTTTTTTTTTTTATTTTTTGCTTTATCACAAATTTAATCAGTTATATGTATACATATGTTCCCATATCCCCTCCCTTTTGCGTCTCCCTCCCACCCTCCCTATCCCACCCCTCCAGGCGGTCACAAATGAAAATGTCCGATACGGAAGACTGCATACTGTATCATTCCATTTGTAACAAATTCTATAAAAGGCAAAACTATATTGACAGAAAGCACTTGATTGGTGTCCAGTTGCTAGGCCAGGGGACAGTAATGATAATATTCTGTATCATGATTATGGTAGTGGTTATGCAACTGTATATATCTCTCTAAAATCTTAGAACTGATCACTTAATAGAAGTAAATATTCTGTGTGCAATAATGCCATTTGAAAACAAATGAAAAATGTTCATAAATTAAACTTCATAATTCAAATGAAGATATTGTTAGAACTGATGTAAAAAGCAAAACTCAACTATATGACATCTGCAAAAAATGTGCTTTAAATTTAAAGATAAAATGAACCCTGTGTGGATCATATAAAGAATAAGAATGAGAAGAAAGGCATGATTATATAAGTATGAGATTAAATAGCCTTCAAGACATGGGGTATTAAAGAGATTGAGAGCAACATTTAATAATGATAAGAGGTAATTAATTGAGAAGATATAAGCTTCACATGTAGATTAATATAAGAGCTCAAAAATATATGGCAAAACTTGACATATATAAAGGGAGAAAAAGCCAATTCCAAAATCATAGCTGGAGATTTTATCACCCCTCCTCAGCAGTTAATAGAACAATTATACAAACATGTGCAAACATCTATATAATTTGAACAATATTACCAATCCCTTTGAATTAACTGTTATTTATAGGACACTAAACATTCTTTTCTGATGTACGTAATATGTTCTCCACATGCTGGGCCGTAAAACCAATTTTAATAAATTTGAAAGGACCAAAATCATGTGGAGTAAACTGACCACAGTGGAATTAAATTAGATAACAATAAGCATACAGGAAAAATCCACATATTTGAAAGTTTTTAATATAATTCTAAACAATCAAAGGCTAAATAAATAACTATTCCATTTTTTAGGTTGAGTAGTTTATAATGTATAAATTATGCAATATTTAAATATACTTAGCTGTCATGTGCTTTATAATGAAATATTTTTTAAAAGATGAAGAAGTGAGTTGAATTACTAACTTTCTTATTCCTATACTTGGCAAAAAATATAAAGTAAAATCCAGGTACATTTTATCACTATCAATGTAAATGGAAAAACCTGGTGATATAATATTCAAAACACTTTGGCCAAACTATGAAATACATTTTCTGGCACACTGCAGCAAAATGCTGAAACCTATTCCTAAAAGCTATGCTGAGAAATAAGTACATAGATTAAAGATCATTTCAAGAAAATCAAACTGAGAATCTGGAGGAAATAAACTGAAAATATAATTGAACAGTTTAAGTAAAAATCCTCAATTATGATCCAGTTCAAAAGATCTTACATATTACTGCAGCATCTCAACCACATACTGAATAGTCACCGGGTACTGTCATATTCCAAAATAATTTACATTTAGGATAATAATATACAGTACTAGTAGTAGAACACTGATGTCACTGATAGAGAAAGGGAAGGAGGGAGGAAAGAGGAGGGGAGGAGAAAGAGACATGGTGTATTAGTCTGGTTTCTCCAGAGAAACAGAGCCAACAGGATGTGTGTTTATGTGTGTATGTACATACATATACACATACATGTATACATATACACACATATATGTACATATATATTGTATGTGTGCACATATGTATATACATATCTATATCTACATCTATCTATGTCTCTGAGGTTATTTTAAGGAATTGGCTCAAGTGATTTTGGAAAACGACAAGTCTGAAATCTGTAGGGTGCTTGGTACGGAAAAGATGATGTTGCAATTTAGAATCCAAAGGCAATTTGGAGGGAGAATTTCTTCTTCCTTGGAAAGCCTCATTCTTTTCTTTGAAGGCCTTCAACTGACTGCATGAGGTCAACTTACACTATGGAGGATTAATCTGCTTTAATCAGTCAGCTGATCTAAATGCTAATCATCTAAAAAATCATCTAAAAGACCATCTAAAAACAGATGGTCTTTTAGACCAGTCTAGAAGGTCTTTGACAAATAAATTAACCATCATACATGGAGAGAAATTTGGTTAAGAGAAAAATAAAACCCAATTGAAGAACAGAATAAAATATTCTTTGTTTTTTTTTATGGTAGAATAACAATAAAATGTGCATATATTTAAAATGTTAAATAATGATGCATTTTATTAAATATGGTACATTAAAATAGAAAGTTATAGCTAACAAATGGATTTAAAAAAACAGCACTACTTATTTAACAATATCAATAACAAGGGAGAGTAATTTCCATGTTGAAAACCAAATTACAGGCAGGGAGGACAGACTTGAGATCGTCACAGACAATACAGAGAAAATATAACTAAAATTTAAATAAGAAAGGGAACAAAATCTATGGAAGAACCATGAAGACAAATCAACAACACATACATTTCTCTCAGGACCTGAGAACCTAAATAAATAGAACAGAAAGTTTATACTAAAGTAAAATGGAAAAACATTTCCTCCATTGGAAACTCCAATGAGAGAACTAATTTCAAGTCAAAGGGTATATCTCACAATAAGGAAATAGTGAAAAAATTGATTTTAAAATATACCCTCATTATACTTCTGTTGGTCAAAAATAAAGACTTCTTTTTTTTGGCTTCCAAAGAAGTGGGGGGAAAAAAGGCAGCTTACCTAAAGTGGAGAAAACCCAGGCTTTTCTTTTGATGTTTTACAACTGCTTTTAAAGCCAGATAAAGTTAAAGCAATATCCACAGTCTTGAAAGTGAAAGATTATATAATCTTGCATCATACTTTCAGTCATATGTCCATTTCTATGGTCAACAGCCACTTGTTGCCAAAAAATTAGAGATCCTGGTGACTTGAATATGTATTAAATTTCTCTGGGGGAAAAATCTAGTGTTAAACATAGGTAAGAAAGTAATCAAACAAAACAAAAAATAATAATAATTGAGGGTGAGTATCAGTTTCTATTCCAATATATTAATGACTTTGTTTATAATTATAGAAAAAGAATAAAAGATAAAATACTTTTAAGTATTAATACAGTAACAGATTTGAAAATCTAGATTTATGGGAGAAGGGATATCTGAAAAAAGAGAAGAAGATAACCATCCATTTTTCACAGGGAAAAAATATTTATAAAGTCTATAAGCATAATATTTTATAGCACTTTAACCTTGAAACATTTATTCAGGAACAAGCTCTTTTTATGTTGGAGAATTTAGCATTAATACCATTTGATGATTTTCTATTTTTTTATAATATTTACATATTGCTGATTTTAAAATAAGCATATTTATTTTAAAATCAGGTTTTTTTGTAAAAAATCAAACTTAATATTTCCCATTCTGTTACCATATATTAATGAAAGTATTATGTAAATAGTGGAAAAGACCAAATGGATGATGGTAGAGTAAGAAGTGCTTACTTCTTTCATGCTTTCCATGGAAACAATAATTCAGCAAGCAAGAATCTTCAGAATTAACTATTAATTTTAGAATCGTGGAGTTCAGTCAAACACTTGTAGCATTAAGGGACTGCTTAACAAAGAAAGAATCTAGTAAAGTTTCATTAAATTCAGCATTTAGGGTAGCAGCCACCATCTTCCAGGCCCCAGGTAGGTAGCCATGGGGGCTTTGGCCTGCATTTCTGGTACAGTTTGCTGGTTCTGGGTTGGACAATAAGGACCTTATCCTCCAAGGATCAGGGTTGTGTGTTTTGAAAGGCCTAGTGGTTCACCAAGGGGCCAGTGCAGGGAATAGCCATTGTTTCTGTCCCCTCTGTCTTAAGTAGCTTTCCTGATGGTACCTGTTAGAGAGAATTTAAAGAGATAGACCACTTCCTCCCCCCACCCCCACCCCTTTCCTTATGTTAGGTCACTGGCTGACTATAGAGGTAAGAAGAGAGACCACTGGCCATACAGAACAAGGAAAATAGCCCTTGCCAAAGTAATTTGGAAAAGTCACTGAAAAAATGGAATATTGCAACTCTCTATTGGTAACATAAGCAATCACTGGGAAAGAGGGAGAATCTGATTTCCAGAGTTATAACATTATATTATTCAAAATGTCCAGTTCTCAACAACAACAAAAACAATTACAAATCACAGAAAAAAACAGGAAACTATAGCACATTCACAGGTAGAACATAAATTAATAGAAAATATCCAAGAGGAAGGTCACATATTGGACATCCTAGACAAGAACTATAAGTTAACTCTCTTTTTAAATATGCTCAGAGGATTGTTGGAAACCATTAACAAATAAAGGAAGGCAAAAGAATGGTGTACAAATAGGTAAAGAATATCAATAATGAAAATAGAAATTATATAGATAAAGCATATAGAAATTTGGACCTGAAAATACAATAGCTGTAATGAAATTTTCATTTTGAGGGGTTCAGCAGCTGACTTAGGAGGCAGAAGAAAAAATCAGTAACCTAGAAGATATGACAATTGAAATCACATAATCTGAGACTTCCCTGGTGGTGCAGTGGTTAAGAATCTGCCTGCCAATGCAGGGGACATGGGTTCGAGCCCTGGTCCTGGAAGAGTCCACATGCCGCAAAGAAACTAAGCCCATGCGCCACAACTACTGAGACTGTGCTCTACAGCCTGCAAGCCACAACTACTGAGGCCACGTGCCACAACTAAGCCCACGTGCCCAGAGCCTGTGCTCCGCAACAAGAGAAGCCACCACAATGAGAAGCCCACGCATCACAACGAAGCACAGCCCCCGCTCGCCGCAACTAGAGAAAGCCTGCATGCAGTAACAAAGACCCAACAGAGACAAAAATAAATTTTTTTTAAAAAGTACGTTAAAAAAAAAAAAAGAAATCACATAATCTGAGGAGCAGAAAGTGAAAGAAGGAAGAAAAATGAATAGAGCTTAAGATACCTGTGGAACACCTTCACACAACCAACACACTCATTATGGAAGTTTTATAAGGAGAAGAGACAAAGAAAGTAGCAGAAAAAATATTTAAATAAATAATGCCCCCAAACTGCCTAAACTTGATGAAAATCATTAATTTACATATTTAAGATCAAGGAACTTCAAGGAGGATCAGCTTAAAGGCAAGCACCCTGTAACACATTATAATCAACCTGTTAAAAGCAAAAGACAAAAAGAAAATCTTGAAAGCATTAAGACAAAAGTGACTCATCAAGTGCAAGAAATTCTCAATAATATTAACAACTAACTTTTCACTATAAACCATAAAGGCCAGGAGGCAGGAAGATATATTTACAGTGCTGAAAGTAAAAACCAAGAATTCTATATTCAAGAAAAGTATCCTACAAAAATGAAAAAAAAATTAAGACATTCCCAGATATACAAAAGCTAATAGAGTTTGATGCTATTGGACATGCCCAAAAAGAAATGTTAAATTGAGTCCTTTAGGACGAACAAAGAGGATACTAAGTGGTAGCTCAAAGCCATTGGAGGAAATAACAATCCTTACATAGGTAAATATAAAAAATAGCATTATTGTAATTTTGGCTTATAACACCTTTTGCATTTCCTATATGCTTTGAAATACATAAAATAATAATTATTGATTTACATTAATGGGAATGCACTGTACAAAAAGCAATTTGTAACAACAACAACATAAATGGGGAGAAAAGGGCTGGCCAGAAGCACAGTTAATACAGTCTATTAAAGTTAAGATTTTATTATTTCAAACTAGATTGGCATAAATTTAGGATGTTAACTGTAATCCCCATGGTAACCACCAAGAAATAAAATGAAAAGTATACAGAAAAAGAAACGAAGATGGAATCAAAACAGTACAATAGAAAAAACTGAAGCACAAAGAAGAATTAGAGAAATTGAGGAACAAACATAGAGAAAACAAATAGCAAAATAGCAGAAGTAATTCCTGCATTATCAGTAATTACTTTAAAAGTAAATAGATTAAACTTACTATTAAAAGACAGAGACTGGAAGAAGGGATTGAAAAAAATGATCAAAATTTATGCTGCTTACCAGACACTCATTTTAGGCTCAAAGACACAAACAGATTTAAAGTGAAAAGGTGAAAATGATATTCCATGAAAATAATAACCAAAAGAGACCTGGGGTGGATATACTAATATCAGACAAAACAGACTTTACATCAAAAAATGTTACAAGAGACAAAAAAGAACATTTAATACTGAAAAAGTATCAATTAATCAAGAAGATATAACCACTATAAACATAAACACACAAAACAACAGAATCCTAAAATATATGAAACAAACCTGACAGAACTGAAGGGAGAAATAACTCGTTTTTTAATAATAATTGGGAGCCTAAAATACTTCACCTTCAATAGTGGATATACATCTTGGCTTAAGCTCAATAAGAAAATAGAGGACTTGAGTAACATTATAAACCAATTAGACCTGAAAGGACTATACAGAGCACTCTACCCAATAGAATATATATTTTTCTTAAGTCCACAGGAGACATTCCAGGATGGACCATATATTAGGCTAAAAAAGTAATTGTCAATAAACTTCAAAAGATTGATCACACAAAGTATCTTTTCTGGCCACAATGGAATACAGAAGTAATAATGGAAGAAAAACTGGAAACTCCACAAATACCTGGAAAATTAACAATATATTCTTAAGCAACCAATTGGTCAAAGAAAAAATCACAAGGAAAATTTGAAAATACTTTGAGATAAATGAAGACAAATACTCAACATTTGAAAACTTACGGGATGCAGCCAAAGAAGCATTAGAGGAAATTTTATACTGGCAAATGGCAAATGCTTATATTAAAAAAAGAAGAAAGGCCTCAAATCAACAACCTAATTTTAAACCATAATGAATCAGAAGAAGAGCAAACTAAAGCCAAAGTAGCCTAAGGAAGGAATAATAAAAATTACAAAAGAGATAAATGTAATTGAGATAAGAAAACAATAGAGAGAAATGAAAAAAAACAAAACTTGGTTCTTTTAAACTATAACAAGATTTCCCTGTAGAATTACTAAGGGAAAAAAAAAAGCACAAATAATTAAACTCAGAAATAAAAGTATTGACACTAATACCAACCTCATAGAAATTAAAAGGATTATAAGAGAATAATATGAATAATTGTACACCACAAAATTAGACAATCTACATGAAGTAAACAAATTCTTAGAAACACACAAATAGCAAAACTGACTAAAGATGAAATAACAAGGCCTATAACAAGTAAAGACCTATACAATAACAAACCTATAACAAGAACAGAGATTGAGTCCGTAGTCAAACACCTCTAAACAAGGAAAAGTCCAGGACCAGATGTACTCACCGGTGAATTCTACTAATAATTTAAAGAAGGATTAGCACCAATCCTACTCCAACCCTTTCAAAAATCAGAAGAGGAGAGAAAACTTCCTAACACATTCTAATAGTCCAGCATTACTCTAATACCAAAGTTATACAAAGATACCACAAGTAAACTGGAGGTCAATATCCCTTATGAATATAGACCCAAAAATCCTCAACAAAATACTAGCAAACTTAATCTAATAGCATATTAAAAAAATTATGCAACATGACAAAGTCAGATTTACCCCAGGCATTCAAGAGTGGTTCAACATAAGAAAATCAGTGTAATACATCACATCTACTGAACACATTTTTTAAAGCCCAAAATTATCTCAATGGATATAGAGAAAACATTTGGCAAAATCCAATACCCATTATTATAAAAACGTTCAGCAAACTGGGTATACAAGGGAATTCCTGAGCATGATACAGACATTCTTCAAAGACCCACAGTAAACATCATGCTCAAATGTGAATGACTGAAATCTTTGCCCATGGGATGAGGAACAAGACAAGGATTCTCACTTTCACTACTATCCAACACCATACTGGAAGTTCTAGCCAGGGCAATTAGGCAAGGGAAAATTGTTATTCAAGTTGAAAAAAAAGAAATAAAACTATATCTATTTGTAGATGACATGATTTCATATGTAGAAAATCCCAAAGAATACACACACACACACACACCGTACTACAACTAATAAACAAATTCAAAGTTACAGAGTACAACATTGATACACTAAAATCAGTTGTGATTTTATATGCTAGTAATGAACAATTTGAAAAGGAAATAAAGAAGACAATTCCATTTAAAATAGCATCCAAAAGACTAAAATACCTGGAATAAATTAGCCAAGGAGATTAAAGACTTATACAATGAAAACTACAAAATATGCAGAAGTTATTAATGAAGATAATTAAATGGAAAGGTATCCCATATGCAGTGATTGAAAGATATAATATTAAGATGGCAATACTCTCCCATGCAATCTACAGATTCATTGTAATCACTGTAAAAACTGAAATTGCCTTTTGTTTTTTCAGAAATGAAAAAGCCTATCTTTAAATTTACATGGAATTGCTAAGGGGTACAAATAGCCAAAGCAATACTGAAAATGAAAAGAACAAAGTTGGAGGACTCACATTTCCTGATTTTAAATCTTACTACAAAGCTACAGTAATCAAAATAGTGCTGTAGTGACATAAGGATAGACATATAAAGCAGTAGAATAGAACTGGGAATCCAGAAAAAGAACAAACCTTTATGGCCAATTGATTTTTGACAAAGGTGCTATTCTATGGGGAAAAAATAATCTCTCGAACAAATGATTCTAGGACAGCTGGATAACCAAAAGAATGAACCTGGATGCCTACCTCACTCCATACACAAAAATTAGCTCAAAATGTATCAACCACCTAAATATGAGGTAAAATTTTAAAACTATTAGAATAAAACATAGGGATAAATCTCATGACCTCAGATTTGGCAGTGGATTCTTTGATTTGACACCAAAAGCATGATCAACAAAATAAAAAATAGATAAACTGGACTTCATCAAAATTTAAAACTTTTGCACATCAAAGAACAATATCAAGAAAGTGAACAAATAAACTGAAGAATGGAAGAAAAGGCTTGCAAATCATGTATCTCATCAGAGTTTAATATCCAGAATATATAAGAACCCTTACAACTCAACAAAATAAGAACAAACAACTGATTAAAACATGGGCAAAGGGCTTGAATAAACTTTCCTCCAAAGAAGATACACAAATGGTCAACAAGCACATGAAATGCAAATCCAAACCACAAGATGATGCTACTTCACAACCACTATGATATCTTGAAAGTAAGTACCGGCAAGGATATGGATAAATAGGAACATTTGTAAATTGTTAACAGGAATGTAAAATCATGCAGCCACTGTGGAAAACAGTTCAGCAGTTCCTCAAACTGTTGAATATAGAATTACTATATGACCCTGCAATCCCACTCCTAAGTATATAGCCAAGAAAAATGAAAATATATGTCCATACAGAATCTTGCCAGTGAATATTTATAACAACATTATTCATAATTCAGTGGATGGGGCTGGGGTGGGTTGGGGAGTGACTACTTAGTAGATAAGCGATAGTCTTCTGGAGTAATGAATAAGTTTCAAAACTAGAGAGAGGTGGCATTTACACAGTATTGTGAATGCACTAAACCTCACTGAATTGTACATCTTAAAATGGCTAAATATATGATTATGTTCATTTTACCTTGATAAATTAAAATGGATCTTTGCAGCACACACACAGACACACACTCAGATACAAACACATTCACATGTAAAATGAATGAAGTAACAAATATCCAACAGTCATTTTATAGGTGAGAATAATCTGTCAAAAATCCTTTGGTTTCCTTGAAAATACACTGGAATGTATTAAGCACAACAAGAACCTATGTCCAGTATCATGAAAGCTAATATGTATATACCATGGGTGTAGTTTGCACTACAACAATCACTTAAAAAAAAAAAAAGAAAGAAAAGAAAATTCTTAGTGATACAAAGAAATTTCAAAAAAGAAGGCACGAGGGAGAGAAAGGGGAGGGGAGAAAGGGAGCGAGAGAGAGAAAGATTGAGATTGATATTTAACTTATTGGTGAATATTAAAAGAAAATCAGATGTTTTGAACAAGGAAAGTGTGTTCATGGTGTCTAGAATGCTCTTGAATATAGAACATCAAAGTTCCAGCTCTTCTTAAAATGTGGGGCCCCTTTTCTATTATGTTTCCTGATACACAAGATTTAAGTTGTATTAGTTTTGATTCACTGTGACTGAAAGAGCTAAAAAAAATCCTCGTTATTAAATTCAATGCCTAACATTCAGTTTTGCTTTTCTTTATTAAACACATTTGGAGCACCTATTCTGAGCTAAGCATATGGTAGGGTCTAGAGATAGAGTGCTAATCAAAAAGAGCAGATATCTCGAAGAAATGATGGTAGTGGGAAAGCAAACAATGTATAAGGAAATATATACTTTTCGGAGAATATTAAGATCTATGAAGAAAATAAAATAGGGTGATAAGCAAATGAGGGGATGGTGAGAGAAAATCTTCTAATAAAATGATGTTTGAGAATGTAGAGAGCAAAAGAATTTCAGACAAGTGGATGTCAGACAACTTTAGAGTACTTAAGCAACTAGAGGAAACTTTTTAAAATTAAAGCACCTTAAATAAGAAGAATGCTATGAGATGAGGCCAGAGAAGTATATAGGACAAACTTATAACACCTTAATATTGACAGTGTTGAAAATTACATAAACCCTGTGACAATGGAAAATCTTCCCACCTGTTTGTGTTCAAAGAACCTGCTTTTGGCAAACAAACGCCCTTCCCCATGTGACTTAGATAAAACAGAAGACAAGGCCAGACACAGACCTCCAAATTCCAATTCTTAACCTCATAAATAGCTGAACTATTCGTATGCACTGACCAATCAGAACAATATGCCCATTAATCTGACTTGATGAAACCACATCAAGGTCTTCTCTTTCCAACTCCTTGAACTTTGACATACTTTCAGCCCCAATCAATCCCTCCAGAGAACAGGCTGACCTCAGGGTAAAACACTCACTAATCTACTGTCTGATCATCCCTCCTCCAACCATTCATTAGTTTTCCAGACTAAGTTTTTTTTAGCCTTCAATTATAAAGGAAAAATATTTTTATGCTTGACCTCTGAGACATTTGCAGATCCTTTAAGACACCCATTATACTCAGGTTAAGACGAAGGGTTGTAAAATTTAAGGGGCTTCAGCCTAACACCCTACCTAGTCTGTGTTAATTAATGCAGTTTTGGTTTTTATTTTAAAGAGCCTGAGTGTGGTGACTAAGGAAAGAAATAAGACTTTGAAATTCACTTTGGAAGAAACAGAAAAAGGTGTTTATCTTGCTGAAAGTTAAACTGCTTCAACCACAAGAGATAGAGCTCTTCAGAATTTATCACTTGGTGTATATTGCCACTTTCTCTGTAAGTTTATTAATATAATTTCATGGATGGGTAACAAAAAAACCAAAATCTAAGAATTGATACATACTCTCAATAAATATTCAGAGTTCTGACTTTCCAAACTTACAATAGAACATGAAATCTATCTGTGCTACTTATAATACATTTCTTTTTTTATTTTTATTTATTTATTTTTTTTACGGTACGCAGGCCTCTCACTGTTGTGGCCTCTCCCATTGCGGAGCACAGGCTCCGGACGCGCAGGCTCAGTAGCCATGGCTCACGGGCCTAGCCGCTCCGCGGCATGTGGGATCTTCCCCGACCCGGGGCACGAACCCGTGTCCCCTGCATCGGCAGGCGGACTCTCAACCACTGCGCCACCAGGGAAGCCCTCTTTTTTATTTTATTCATAGTATTTTAAAATTATTTTTGAAAGCTAAACCAAATTAAGTTATCATCGTACTTCTTCAGTTCAAACAGGGTTAGAATGATACTTTACAGAGTGAAGTAACAGATAATTATCATGGCTGTGGTTTAAGAGCATATCCAATGGTTTCCCTTTAAATGTTTTAATACACATAAAATCAAAGTCATATATTATATCTCTTTATAGTTATTATAAATATATTATTTATGTGATTTATATATATATGAATTATATGATATATATACATATATATATATATAATTATGTAAATATAATACAACTACATTCAAAGCTCTATAAATATGATTTGGGGTATTTTGGGTTTTTTTTAATATCTAGCTAAGTTAAAGATGTAAAGTAACAACCAAAACAAGTTTACTAATACTTTGTTTTTTGTTACATCAGTGAGTGTGATGAGATATTAATACTGAATTGCTTTCATTATGGCAATATATTTGTCAGTTGCAATAGGAAGACCACAAACAGATAAAGAAGCACCTTTATCTTTGGCCAAAAATCCAGGTCTGATGTTACATTATTGGTGTTGTTGTAAATACTACACTCATTTGAAAAATAAATGGAAGTGTACCAAATGTAGACTTGTTTTAATTCAAAACTCTCATATTAGATCATTAAAATATACATACATATATATGTCTGTATGTGTATATATATATGTGTATATATGTTAAGTGTGTGTGTGTATGTGTGTGTGTATATATATACACTTTTCGGTGGCTTAAGCCTGGTGGAATAAGAGAAGCCACACAAAAATCAGAGACACCCCCTTAAAATCATGCTCTCTGGAAATGGTTGAGCTTCTTTGTGGCTTTAAACAACAATAAAAAAATAAATGAAGAAATGTCTTCTACAAATGGTATGACCCACTGCAGACCTAGTGACAAATTTTGAATGTTGCAAATAATATCATGTAGGATTTGGCAACATGAAACAATAAATGTAATGCTTTTCCTGGCATCCAATTTCTGTTGTGTGGGTTGTGTACCTGCAGACACATCAAAGAAAAATTGCTCTAATGTGAGATTCATTTAGGAAAAACAAAACAAAACAAAACAACTATTCAGGTCTTTAAAAGTTTTGAAGCTTCTTTGTCATGCAAAAATAATAGCAAAAAACAACTTTGACTTGCTTTGAACAAAAAGCACCTGTAATATTTGGCAATATAAGTGGTCTAATTACTTATTTTAAAAGAAAGATCATTGTGATCCATTTCAGCATGCATTGACATTAAATATAACCATTATTTCTGGATAAAATCTGCTAAGAAAGCTAAAACTTCTGTCCAAGATTTAACTCTGCAACTTTTGAAAATGGTTTGTTTTAAAGAAAGTGAGAAAACTATGCATTTGTATATCCCAGAGTTTATGGCATTCAGAGAGTAAATTCTGACACACAACATGATTTTCAGGTAGAAGTCTGATTTCCTAAAAAAAAGTAAGGACCATTCTCAGATAGTTTGACAGAAATCACTTTGGGGTATAATTGTTGATACAAATATATGCATCAACAAACGTTCATACAAAATGTTGATGCAGATATTCAGCACATGGCAATGAAGACAGCATTATGGATGCAGCCCAAGAATCACTGGCTTCATGACCAAAGAGCTATTCTGAAAGAAAATAGTGGAGATCATGAAGTTGTCAACCTTTGGACACATGTTTCTGGTGCTGATATGACAAAAGTTGTTTGTCATATTTAAAAATCATTTTTTAAAAATGAAGAACTCCCCAATCCTTAAGAACCTAAAATATCTATAAGAACTCAAAGTAAATCTCAATCCATATGGGTAATTATAATGTATACTTCTATTATTTACAAACTCATATAGATAAATTCTTTATATAGATGCAGTTATTGACTTGAGATATAAATCGAAATCATGTGATATTCAACAATTTTTGTTTTATTTGACACAAATTGGCTTTTGCCTAAAAAAAATAAGTCACAAAATTTTAATTCTGTTTAGTGTTGATTACTTTCATTCAGGGTTGGTTTGTAGCTCATGTCATAAAATTATCAGCTACCTATTGTACATGACATAATTTTAGTTCTTATTAAAGTATTTGTTGTCATTTATAGTTGTTTGGGAGAGAATTTTCTCCTAATTAAAAAAGAAATCAATCCTTTAAGAAAGTGAAATGCATAGAAAAATGGTAATAAATATTCAATGTAAAGAAACAACTGATGTAACATGGAGGTAGAAAAAGTTAAATTTTGATTTTAAGTAGGGAAATTTTCTCAGGTAGTTGTTTCTGTGAATCTTTCAGAAGGTTGATTCATAATTTTGAATTGATTTTCATAGTGTCTGTGGTATAATAAAAGCTACTGAACTCAAGAGAATATCACTCAAGCAGTTAAGTTTTAACCTTTCATTATTTATACTCATATTGTTTTACAACTTTGATAAGTTTTTTTAAAGATTTTTTTGATGTGGACCATATTTAAAGTCTTTATGAATTTGTTACAATATTGCTTCTGTTTTATGTTTTGGTTTTTTGGCCACAGGGCATGTGGGAACTTAGCTCCCCCACCAGGGATCGAACCCGTGCCACCTGCATTGGAAGGTGAAGTCTTAACCAGTGGACCACAGGGCAAGTACCACTAAGGCTCTTTTAAAAAAATAATCCTTCAATAAACTGGTTTGTATTTAAATTTATCAACAGGACTCCATTAGTGCAGATGCTCTGCCTAAAAGGCAAAGTCCAACAGAACGACAACTTGCCAATATGTCTAAATTGTTTAAAAAAAAAAAAAAAAAAAGAAAAGAAGAGAAAGTTCTTTCTTTAATTAAAACACAATTTTAGACCACTGTACCCTATTTGTTTAACAAGTTTACCCTTTGGTCTAATTTATTTTTAGGATTCATTCAATGCTTCTGTTGAGCTGGTCTGGCATTTGAGTTTTAAATATCAATTCTCTACTTTTCAATGCAGAAAATAAATCAAAGATCTCTTCATTAAGTATTAACAGCATAAAGTACTGACCTATTTATATCAAGTATTATAGAATAAATGTGTACAGTTTCAACACTGGATTAATTTTGCAAACTGTAATTACGTTGATTTTTACATTGCAGTTAAAAAGATTAATTTAAGAATTAAAATTGTCTAATCCTTTTAACTGTCAATCTTTTTTTTTTTGGTTGACAGATTAATCAGTCTGACAGAAGACAATTTACTTATTTTAGAAAATGAGTAATTCTCTTTTGGCTTTCACTCAGTTCTACTTTTTATTATCTGCCCTAGCCAATTAAAACATAAGATGGTTAAAATGATTCTGATAACAATGTCAGATTAGATAGACAGATCTTAAAAGTCTTTCTTGTCAATAAAATCATTTACATACATTGGCAGCTATATGGAAGAAACTAAATCAGTGATTTATCTGTCAAATATGAATAATTTCAAAATTTCTTATACCTTTGATACTTTTACCAACATAATAGCCTATTCTTTTCTTCTGGGAGAAGTATGTTTTACATTAACACACACAAACACACACAGAAGAGGACGGTTGAGCTATCTGAAAGTCTTAGAGCAGTTTTTCACTGTATATTTGATCACTTAGAAAACAGTTAAATGTTCTGAAATATTTCATATCTCTTCAAAATACTAGAATGCAATTAGATCTATTTTACATTTGTTTTTTGGAACAAAAACTGCAAGTATTCCAGGTGTTCCTTGACCTGTGGTTGCACAATTCCAATCTCAGTTCCTCTGTCTTTATATCTTCTCTTCTCTGTCTGCATTCTATGTGTCTCTTATAGGAACACTTGTCCTTCAATTTACGGCCCATCAATATACAGAGCAATATATCACCTTGGCATTCTTGGCAAAATACATCTACAAAGACCATTTTTCCATATGTTACATTCATAGGTTTGGGAATATGGTCAAATCCTTAGTGGGGCCACTTAACTGACCACAATACAACCACTGACCCCCTCAAATTCATATCCCACATACAAAATAAATTTACCCCATCTAACACCTGCAAAGTCTCAATGCATTACAATACCAATTCTTAGTCCAAACTCTTATCTAAATAAAATCAGCTTTAAAAGTCCGATATTTCATCATCTAAATCAGGTATGGGTGAGACTCAGAATATGATCTATTCTGGGACTAAATTAATTTCCAGCTATGGACTTTTGAAATTAGGGAAGAAAAATCCTTATCTATTTCTAAAATACAGTGGTGGGACAAGCACAGTTAGACATTTCCATTCCAAAAGACAAAAACTGAAAGAAGTAAAGTGGTTGCTGGTCCCAAGAAAATTTGAAATCTACCAGGACAAAGTCCATTAGATTTCAATGCCTGAGAATAAATCCTCTGTAACTTGATGCTCTGACTTTCGGGCCTGAAGCAGCTCTGCCTTCTACTCTGCCCACAGCAGCCCCACCCACTCTGTACAGTGTAAGGAGGCTGTTGCCTCCACAGTCGGTCTTCCTTTCTTGAAGGGTAGAACATGGTTTCAGCCATGCAGCTCTTTTAATCCTTTCCTGCCTTTAGAATTTTATAAGTCCGACAGCCTTCTCTTGTTTCGTCCTGTCTTTGTCCCTTTCAGTCCAAGGAGGCAGTGTTTCTTCTAATATAGAATTCTCCAAAACCTTCTGATTCTCCTGTGTCCATGCCATTAGATAAGAAAGACTTCTACATATTTTTCCTTATTAAACCCGTCTCTCTTCCTGGCTTCTGTTGAGATGGTTAAGTAGATCCATGAGTCATACACACAATCACTTCAGCAAAAGCTTTTGTAGCCACTTTTGGCTCTTCTCCAGAGCGTGTTTTTCCAACAGTGTATTTCCTAATTTCAGCATTCCTTGCAGTCTGAATAGGCCAAGAACTTCCCAAATCATCAAGTGCTGCTTCCTTTTTGCTTAATAGTTTCATATTCAATTTATCTCCTTCCTCTCACATTTTATAATGAGTAGCAAGAAGAAACCAGGTCACACCTCCAATAATTTGCTTGGAAATCTCCTCAACTAAATATACAAATTCATGTCCTACAAGTTCTACTTTCTACAGAACAAATTTCTTCCAATATTTCTGCCACTTATAACAAGGGTGCCTCTTTTCCTCCACTTTCCAGTTACATATTCCTTATTTCCTTCAGAGCTCTTTCCAGAAATGCCTTTAACATTCATATTTCTATCAACGTTCTGTTAAAGACAATCTAGGCTTTTGCTTTCATGAGCCTCAAAATTATTGCAGCCTCTACTCATCTAATTTCTAATCCACTTCCCATATTTTTAGGTATTTGTAACAGCAGCACCCCATTTCCAGTCACCAAAAAGTGGCGATTGTTTTAGTTTCCTAGGACTTCCTTAAATACCACAAACTTGGTAGCTTAAAAATAACAGAAGCTCATTCCTTCACACTTCTGGAGGCCAGAAGCCTGAAACTACTATGTCACTACTATGTCACCTGCTCCTTCAGGAGACTCTAAGAGAGAATACCTCCTTGCTTCTTCCAGTTTCTGGTGCCTCCAAGTGTTTCTTGTTGCATGACTTCGTAACTCCAATTTCTGCCTCCATCTTCATATGGCCTTCTTCTCTTCTTCATGCATATCTCTATTCTGTGTGTCTCTCATAAGGGCACTTATTTTATTTAGGGTTCACTGGAATAATCCAAGGTGATCTCATCTCAAAATCCTTAATTTAATCTTCAAATACTTTTTCCCTCCCAATAGAGTCACATTTATAGGCTCTGGAATGTGAACATATATTTTGGGAAGCTACCATTCAACCCAATACAGGGTCAGTAATAGTGTCCTCATTCTACCTCTTATTAGGTATATGGTAGTGAGAAAGTTCCATTACTTCTCCATGCCTCAGTTTTCTCATCTGAACATATGAAAAATACCACATGCCAAAAAAAAAAAAAAAAAAAAACAACCACATACCAGACTCACGGGTCATGCTCAAAAGGAAAAAAAGACTGGATTTCCCTTGAGAAGCATGAGAGCATTTTGAAAATATTGTAAACCCCAAATAAATGAAAAACATATTGAATTAATGAAACTAGAACAAACAGACTGAAAAAGGATCAGTGTGACATAAAAATATTAATGTACATGCAAAATGTAAGTCTAATATTAAAAATTATGGTTGTTAAGGAAAATAAGTGACTACATAACAGAAATTTAGTAACATAGAAAATAATAACATATATTATAACTAGAAATATGAAGACAAAAGTTTTGAGCTATATGGAGACAAAGGATTATAGAAATGGAGACGGTTTCCCAGTTATTTAATCCAACTAGCCCCATAAAGAGATAAAAGAAGGAATAAGTATAAGGAATGGTTAAAGAAATAATTTTTGAAAGATGAGTTGAAAGATTATGTGAATCTGTAGCTTTAAAAAGACTATTGAGGGACTTCCCTGGTGGTGCAGTGGTTAAGAATCCACTTGCCAATGCTGGGGACATGGGTTTGAACCCTGGTCCAGGAAGATCCCACATACCACGGAGCAACTAAACCCATGCACCACAACTACTGAGCCTGCACACTAGAGCCCACGAACCACAAATACTGAGCCCATGTGCCACAACTACTGAAGCCTGCAGGCTTAGAGCCCATGCTCCACAACAAGAGAAGCCACCGCAATGAGAAGCCTGTGCACCGCAATGTAGAGTAGCCCTTGCTCGCCGCAACCAGAGAAAGCCCGAGTGCAGCAACAAAGACCCAATGCAGCCAAAAACAAATAAATAAATAAATTAATTAAAATAAATAAATAAATCAAAAGGCTATTGATAGATCAGGTAAAACTTAAAAAGATAACATCTTAGCTACAATATGTTGTTATTGCCTCTTGTTTATTTTGTATTTTTGTTATTGTATATTGCATTTTAGGTGATTCACGTGTTAAAACAGTACATTGGAAAACCAGCTAGAACAAGCAGGTAACATATAAGATGCCAAATAGAAAATTTATTTTAGACCATTTACAATACTAAACTTCAGAAGACACTTCAACAAACTTCAGATTTTGAGATAAAAAGAAAAAACAACGATGACCTGAATAATATACATACAAATAATTGCCTCCAATGTACAAGGAGAAAGTGTTTGTGTGTGTGTGCGTGCACACACGTCTCTGTGTGTATGTGTGTGTGTCTGTATATTTTCAGGAATAGAAGAGTTCAATAAGTATGCATCTATAAAACGTTACTTTAAAAAATGGCCAGGTAACTTAAGATTAATCAAAGTAAAAGAATTTTATATTCGATATATTGTGGTAATAGGAATAAAACTAGTTTAGCCTAAAATTATGTCTAAATGACTTAATAAAGCTATAAACAATGTAGCATCATTAATAATATTAGTAATTATTTACAACAAATAATAATACAGTAGCAGTGATAATCTCACTCCAAAATTACATATTGGGCAAAGTGAGATTATTAAAAAATTATATGCTTGGAAAATTTTACCTTCACTAAGAATAATGATACTTTTCATTTTTCCCTCAAAATAAAGATTTTCTTCTAATAAGCTACAGTGCCATTATCTCTCTTAAGACAGTTAACATTAACTATTATTAATTTAGCAATGCATTATGTCTTTAGCATCTTTTATTCTAGGATATTTTTCTCACTCAAACTTTTAACTTTCTTCTTGATTTGACATTATTTTTATTCAAGTCAGATTATTGTAGAAGGTGTTATATTATGAATTTGTTCAGATTGCTCCCCCCAAAAAGAAATCAAAATATAATTGCAATAAATTATGAAAAACATAAAATTCCACTAAGTATAAGAGCCTTCATATCAGACTGTGTCTTGAGTATCCTTTAAGTCATAGAAACTCAAATAGATTCTGGCAAATATTTGTTTGGTAATACATGTTTAATATTTAATACATATTTAATGTTGACTGACATATTTAAAAAATATAATAATAAATCCTAAATCTTGATTAAAATATCTAAGACAGAACTTCATATATATGTCACTTTTTTGTTTCAAATATATAAGTATAATAGTATACAGGCAGACATACAATTAAAATCTGTGGTAGTGACAAACCACTATGTCAGTTAAAAATGTCAAAATCAATACAAACAAAGCATGAATGATATATTCAATGATACTGATTTAAATAAAAACCAGAATAAATTGCAGTACTTTTAAAATAATAATTTTCAAATGGTAAAATCATGAATTTTGGGCAAATATATAAAATTAACATGGGTCAATATTTAACTTATTAATTAAATAGGGAACCAATAAGATGCTATGTCTGGTTCAAACACCGTCTGAAAAGCTATGAGTTTTACAGGCAATTTAACACAGAAATGGTAGGATAAGACTATTGTGTAAAATATAAAGGTGGTTATGTCCAACAGGCCCTAAATATTTGAGGTTATCTGATCCATCAAAAAGAAATTATTTGTATCTCAACTGGATAAATGTCTACTAATTAACAAGTAAGTTCACTAACCACTAAGACCTTAAAAAACAGAAAACAGTGACATAAACTGAATAGAGTCCAAAGAGGCAATCCTTTGCTCTTGTAGGTTTTTTAAATGATGTGGTGCCATCTTTTAAAAAAAAAAATTATTTCCAAAATGTCTATGACTTTTCTGACAAATTGAACTGTGCAAATATCAACTATCAGGGATTATCATAATCATATTATGGTTAACCTCAACATATTGAGGTTTACGTAAACCTCAGTATTATGTAATTGAAGTTATGTAAACCTCAATGTAACAAAATGCAAATTAACCCTGAAAAAAAATTGTAATTCTCATTAGATGAAAATGCAGATAAGTTAAAAATAAGTTGAAAGATAAAATAGTGATGTGAACAAATAATTTTCAAGAATTTTGAAAAATAAAACTACAAAATAAATTATTAAATTAAAACTTGAGTAAAAGAAAAATAATCAACAGTTACAAACTGAGATTATTACTTCATAAATTAATATTAATAACTATTATTTATATATTAATATATACACTATTATAAATTTTGATATTAATTTTAGAAAATTACTGTATAAATTAAGATAAAGGTACCTGCTATGACAGATAACCCTAATTTCCTTTTATAAATTATATGATAAGCTCTTCTGTCTTCCCTCCTGCTGGCCTGCTCATCTTACTACTACAGATTTTTTTCATTTTTCTTATAATTGAGTGTTCTCTATGTCACTATTAAAAACACCTATGGGATTAGAATTGTGTCTTCATAAATTTTCTCAGTAAAGGAACTGCTTCAATAAGATGAAAGAGTGAAATTTAATGTTCAAAACCTAGAACACCGAACAAAGTAAATAAAACATTTTATATTAAAATGTGTGAAATAAGTGTTACAAATATACAATTTTGTAAGTTATTATGAAGGTATAATATATTTAAAATTAAACAAATAATGTGCAAGCACATAAGTGGATGAGAAAAGTTAAGAATAATATTGTACCTATAGTAAGGCAGGGTTTTTTGCAATGTTTACTCAATTAATTTAAAGGTTATTCAAAGCATGTTCTTAAATTTTGCTTATGTCATATAAATTGTAATGTGATTTTACTTAAAGGCTATAAGTAGATGATCCAAAATGATTTACATCTGTAAATCTCAACATATGAAATTTTGTTTTACTATTTTTTCAACTACTTGCCCTGTTCTTTTATTTCTCTTGATCCTCAACATTTAATGCCTGTTATTGTCATATTACATAGGAAATAAGTTCCTTATTTTTGCTATGCAATTCCGACTTCAGGAAAACTAAATGAATTCTAGAACACTAAAGTAGAAAATGTGAATGTATTACAACTATACCAATTCTTCTGATTATTTTATATGCATATATTTTCAACTTTAATAAAAATAATTTCAATTCATGTATATGTAATTATTGGAATAAATATTCAAGTATATGTGGGTATTACAAATCATTGTAAAACATTAATTTCTATATTTAATCAAGTTTTTTGAATAAATGGTTATTAATGATCCCACGTTAACAATGGGATTAACAGAATGAATTACAGAAACCTCTTCCTTCCTGCATAAAATGTATGGAGTAATGCAATATTTGGGAATCACTTAAAAGAATACTAAAGATTATGAAGAAAAGGATTGCACCTAAAATCTAATATAAAATTACAAGTTTTCAGCTCACCAGTTCAATTAAGATTTTGCAATACAAAGAACCCAGTTAGTTCTTCATTACTTGGTAAATGTTATAATGTCTTTTTATTTAAACCTTTTTTAACAATGTAAAAATGAGCTTTTCCTAAATAGATGGGTAAATATCATAAGGGAAAAATGTGAATTTTTGTATTAAAGTGTCCTATTTTCCCTTAAAATCTTTAAAATTATCACTGAAAGAATATTTTATCATATTTAAACAAAAATATTCTGCAGTGTGAAATATTATTCAATAACTTTCCTAAATTCTAGGTTCTCTGGAAATCATAACCAATGTCTTCAAGTCGTTATTTTATTTTTAGGATAATTCTTTATATATGGTCCAAGTATTAACTTTTCAAAGTTGAGGATTGAAAATTTAAAATAAGACTTTCCGAAAAATCTAATTCACAAAGAAACTCTGGAGATAGGAGATACAAAAATATTTTAAAAATGTATTTCTATCTTAGGAGTTTGAAGAATATGAGATACAGTGTTTATGATCACAGCAAAATCCTAACATGTATGTGTACACATTTTAATTAACTTACTGTGACCCTAGTGATTTATTTTTAATCAAAATTTTATAATAAGCTATACAATCAACATTTTCTTTAAAAAATTAAAAGTTTTTAGGCAATGCATGGACCTACTATCATTCAACCCTTCAGTTACTCAGCAATGCAATTATGGAAATAAAAACTAAATAATTTAACATCCTTCACAGAAATTTTTTTAAACTTCACAAATGACTGGTCATTTTGTCAAAAGGTCTTGATTGATTCAAAAACCTTAAAAAGCTAACAGAACTCAGATTACCTAACAGTGTCATATTTAACTTATGACCTCTGAGTTGAAAGATAATTAACTTAAGAATAAAGACAACAGTATGATCTTTAAGAGCTATTCAACTGTATTCTTTTTTTAGTGTGAATATTCAGTCTTTTTTTAATTGTAATTACACTGTGAAAAATCACCTTGAACTCAAGAGTCAAATGATGTGGATTTAATTCCCTCATCTGTCACTAACTTTGAGAATTGGGAAAACTGAGTTTACCCTGGAGATTCATGCTTCTCTTTCATAATAAAAAGACAGCCTTTAGAAACTACCTTAAGGTTATTGTGCAAAATCAATGTTGTTGTAATTAGTGTTATACAGATTATTTACTGTAATTATTAGATACATTATTTACAGCTCATAGACAGATGACATAAACTCTAAAGCATCCTTATTTTTTTACCCTTGATGATAAAACTAATGTTTTGATTTAACTACCTTTATTATGAGGTCAGTAATATATTTTCTTGAATTGATAAGTATTCAAGAGTCCATTTAAATAAGGATGTATGAGTGATTACTTCCAAGGAATTCAAGTAGCCAGATTATCTTTTAGCTCTATTCTTTTAAGTTTTCTTTGAAATTCTTCATCTTCTTCCTGGCATTAAAGGGGATGCATATTTGTGAGGAATTCTGTATATTTTCATTAAAGATCTACCGTTCTCTTTATTTAATAATATTAAAGGCATTAGATGATTTAAAGAAACCGAAGAAAACAGTAGCACTGATGTGAGTAGAATAAATGTTAATTTAGCTGTGCAAATGGAATATTTCTATGCCAATGGTATTTTTAAATGGTTTGTAATGCTCATTTAAAAGAAAGCTGGTCTTGGTAAAACTATGCCAAGTCATATTTTTTTCAATTAAAGAATAGTGCACATTTTTTAGGTTATAAAAAGTCCTTAAGAAATCACTATTTCACACTCATTTTTTTGTTGAGTAGATATATACACATTCTGTAAATATACTCACATGTACATAGATATAAGTGCAACTTGTACATTTCTTGTGGTTATTGTTGATTATGAAGCATGTTCAGTTCATTTTAATCTTGTGAATATTTTATGTGGAGATTTTAATGCTTTCATTGTTACTTTTCTCATTATTTTTTAGCAGCTTCAGTTATCATGGTACAATTATTCAAGTGTCCTAAGCAGTAAGAACAGCTTTGCTTCAATACCATCATTATATGACATCTAAGATTGATGACACTGTTACAACCAATTCTTTAAATCTGTCACTTTGGGATTCTCAAGATGATTAGGAATTACTCTTCTGTGGCTATTGTTTGCAAAGTGCAGTTAGCCGAGGCATATAGTACACAGTAGCGCAGAGAAGAATGATCAGAAAATGAGAATTCAGACACTATCAAATGTAGAGTCTTCTTGAGTTTAAAAAATGAATTTTGCCCATTTTTTATGAACATAGTTTTAGGAAACCCATAAAAAATAGCAAACGTACACTTGGTCCAATACTAACATTTTCTGATAAAAAATATAGATCTTTTCTGAGACTCATAAACCAATTAAACATTTATGAATTGTTTTATACAAAGCTGAGAATTGGTTCTTCTTCAGAGTGATGCCTATCAAACAAGTGGCCAAATCAAGAAGTGGGTATTGGTATCTCAATCAGATCTAAAAAGGAGTATTTGTGTGACCAGGAATTGGTGAGCAAATTAGAGGAGAAATGGATAAAAGTAGACTAAAGTGAAAAGTAGGTTAGCTCTGAGGGATTCCTGGGAATAAATTTAATGTGTTTGTAAAATTGCACATTTTTAATGCTTAATTAGAGAAGAGATGACTAATGTGTCATTACATTACCCATGCATGCTGTGGTAAAATACCAGGAAGCTTAAGAAAATAGATAATAAAGGGTAAATTATTTTTTAGTTATATACTTCATTCATCCCATTATGTCAGAAATATCCTGTAAAGTGTAAAATGGTAGAAATGGAAATAATGAATAATGAATCTTGAATATAAAAGCTTTATTTCTGCCCAAAGAATTAGCAACAACACAAAACTACAGGAACTATTACAGGATTATAGCAAGTTTACAAGATACAGGGTATGAAATTATATAAAAAATGTTAACTGCTTTTCTATATACCATCAATGGCCAATTGGATTTTTAAATTAAAAATGCAACACCACTGGGCTTCCCTGGTGGCGCAGTGGTTGAGAGTCCGCCTGCCGATGAAGGGGACGCGGGTTCGTGCCCCGGTCCGGGAAGATCCCACATGCCGCAGAGTGGCTGGGCCCGTGAGCCATGGCCGCTGAGCCTGCGCGTCCGGAGCCTGTGCTCTGCAGCGGGAGAGGCCACAACAGTGAGAGGCCCGCGTACCGCAAAAACAAAAAACAAAAAAATGCAACACCACTTACATTAGCACAAAAAAGTGAAGTGCTTCAGTATAAATCTAGTGAAACATGTACAAGGTCTACATAAAGAAATCTTTTTAAAAAATCGTGATACAAGAAAGCAAAGACCTAAATAAATGGTGAGATATTCATGTTTGTGAATGGGAGGAATCAATGTTGTTAAGATATCAGTTCTTCCCAATTTGATCTGCAGATTCAGCATGATACCAATCAAAATCGTAACAAGTTCTTTTTTTAATATCAACGAGCTGATTCTAAAATTTATATGGAAAAGCAAAAGGTCCAGAATAGCCAACACAGAACTGAAGAAAAACAAGTTTGGAGAATGGACACTGACTGACTTCAAGACTTATTTAAATCTACATTGATCCAGACAGTGTATTGGCGAAAAACATAGTCAAATAGATCAATGGAACATACAGAAAGCTCAGATATAAATCCACAAACATATAGTGAACTCATCTTTGAAAAACGAGCAAAGGCAATTCGGTAGAAAAAGGATAGTCTTTTCAATAAATATGCTAGAATGACTGAAAATTCACATGTAAAAAATGAATTTAGGGTCTTCCCTAGTGGCGCAGTGGTTGAGAATGTGCCTGCCAATGCAGGGGACATGGGTTCGATCTCTGGTTCGGGAAGATCCCACATGCCGCAGAGCAACTATGCCGGTGAGCCACAACTACTGAGCCTGTGTGCCACAACTACTGAAGCCCGTGAGCCTAGAGCCTGTGCTCCGCAACAAGAGAAGCCTGCACACTGCAACAAAGAGTAGCCCCCACTCACCGCAACTAGAGAAAGCCAGCACATAGCAACAAAGACCCAATGCAGACAAAAATAAATAAAATAAATAAATTTATATAAAAATTAATATAGACTAATACCTTATGCTTTTCACAAAAAATAACTCAAAATGTATCATGCACCTACATTTAAAATACAAAACTATAACACTTATAGAAAATAATAAAGGAGAAAATCTAGATGACCTTTTGTTTGGTCATCTTTAGATACAACACCAAAAGCATAATCCATGAAAGAGAGGGAAGCTGGACTCCTAATTAAAATTAAAAACTCTACTCTGCAGAAAAACAGTTAAGAGAAAAAAAAAAAAAAAAAAGCTGAGCCACAGACTGGGAGAAAATATTAGCAAAATACACATTATACAAAAGACTGGTATCCAAAATATACAAAGAATGCTTAAAACTCAACAATTAGAATATAAACAATCCAATTTTTAAAATGAGTAAAAATCTGAATAGGCACCTCACCAAAGAAAACATCCAAGTGTCAAATAAGCTTATGAAAAGATACCCAACATCATGTCATTAGGGAATTGTGAATTAAAACAGCAATGAGGGCTTCCCTGGTGGCGCAGTGGTTAAGAATCCATCCGCCAATGCAGGGGACACGGGTTCAAGCCCTGGTCCAGGAAGATCGCACATGTTGCGGAGCAACTAAGCCCATGCACCACATCTACTGAGACTGCACTCTAGAGCCCACACACCACAACTATTGAAGCCCGCGCACATAGAGCCCGTCGTGCTCCGTAACAAGAGAAGCCACCACAATGAGAAGCCCACGCACCGCAATGAAGAGTGTCCCCCACTTGCCACAGCTAGAGAAAGCCTGTGCACAACAACGAAGACCCAACACAGGCAAAAATAAATAAATAAATATATATTTTTTAAAAAAACAACAACAATGAGATATCACTACACAGCTATTAGAGTGGCTAAAACCCCAAACTCTGACAATACCAAATGCTGGTAAAGACATGTATTAACAAGAATTCTCATTCATTACTGGCTGAAATGCAAAATGGTACAGCCACTTTGGAAGACAATTTGACATTTCTGTACAATGTATTTATAGGAAAACAGTATAATGGAGCAATCATGCATCTAGGTACTGACCCAATTCAGTTGAAAACTTACATCCACATATAAACCTGCCTATGTATGTTCACAGAAGCTTTATTCTTAATTGCCAAAACTTGGAATCAATCAAGATAGCCTACAATAGGAATATGGGTAAGTAAAATACGATACATCCATACAATTGAATATTATTCAGAAATTAAAAAGTAATGAGCCAAAAAAAAGAAGTAACGAGCTATCAAACCACAAAAGAGACACGGAGGAACTTTAAATGTGTATTGCTAAGTGAAAGAAGTCAATCTGAAAAGGCTATATACTGTATGATTCTAACTATAAAACATTCTGGAGAAGGCGAAACTATGGAAATATGAGTGATTTCCAGGGGTTCAGAGGGAGTGTGAGACAATGTAAAATGTAGCACATAGCAATTTTGGGTTGTGAAATTACTCCATACGATACTTTGATTGTGCATACCTGACTTCATGCATTTTCCTAAATCCTTAAACTGTATAGCACAAACTTCAAACTAATGTAAACTATGCATTTAAATTAATAATAATATATCAGTATTGATATTAATTGTAACAAATATATCATGTTAATACAAGATGTTAATAATAGGGGCTACTCTGTGCCGAATGATAGGGAGTATATGGGTTCTTTGTCCTTTCTGCACAATTTTTCTGCAAACCTAAAAATTTCTCTAAATTCTATTACAATGTATTTTTGGACTTTTTAAACACACCCACATATACTTTGCTCTCCCTGTCTTATTTTTTTTTTTAATAAGATTTTCGTAGCAGATTCAAGTTAAGGAGAAAAGGAGCATATTTATTGGCCTTGACTTCTAAGTCATTTCATTTTTCTATTTGTGTAAACAAGACAAACTAAGAATAATGAATGACTGTGACCTCCAATAGGCAGTGTTGTTCTTAGCTCTCCCCAGAGCACCAGGGAACAGCTATTTCATAGAGGTATATGGGTAATCAATCAGAGATGCAGTGGCTTTCTGAGAATGTGAGGCACAAATTGTTACATGTGAAGCAGGGTCTTTAAACACTTCCAAAATATTTTATGCTTTGATGTTATCCCATCTCCTACACCTTACTCTGAAATCATATGAGAACAACACATCAAACAAAGTGAACACTGAAACAATCACCACGTTTACATTAATAACTCTGAAGGGTTAACACAATTTAAACATTTACAGAGTCACTGCTTTTGCAGACACCTATTTCTTTTAAAAACTGCTTCATTTCTCTAGTATGGCAATTTGAATTAAGAGATTGCTCGGAAATAACTACCTTGCTTTTAACATATATAATGAATACTTCAGAAATTTATATGCATTAGAGATGATTCATTTTAACTTGGCATCACTTAAAGAGATAAAACAAAAATGATATTTAATACAATTTAAAATGTTATGTGTATGGAGTATAAGAAAATGTATAAAATTTTCTGCAGATGACAACAAAGATTATACACAATGTGTATATTTTTCCTAATTTGGAAAGCCAAATGTTTTACTTGGGGACTACCAAACAGAAATTATAAAGTAATTAACTGATCTTAATCTTACTTATGTTCTTCCCTGGTTATCTATCAGCATGAAATATTCATAGGTGAAATATGGATTAAGTTGGTATGAAAAAATTCTGTTATACATATTAGGATTCCCTCTTAAATTCCTTATGTGTATCAAATAAGTCTATTTATCTTCACTTTTTCTTTTTTCATTCTATTTTATTTTGTCTCAAAACTATTCAGAAAACACATTTAAACAATATAGTTAATAAATAAATTCTGAGTTTAATGCAATTTATCTATTCTCCATCCACTCATGTCCACTAAATTGAGTGGTTTCATTTTCTATAAAATGGAGGAAATAGTTTTAATAAAATTATAACTTTGCTTCTAAAAATATTTCTTTGAAAATAATAAGGAAAATCCAATAAATTAGAGTCATTTATGCAGAGAATCATGTTTCTATAGAGATAAAAGATAATTTACTGCTGAACATTAACTTTAAAAAAGTAATAAAATAGAAACTCAAGGAAAATAATGTATCCATTTTGGAAATTCTAACATGGAAAAAGTTACTTTCCCATTAAAATTTACTTAAAATTAAGCCTTTAATTTTTAGATATTAATAGTTGAGGAAAAATATTAGTTATATCTTTAATGAAATGTATTAATTCTATATTTAACAAAGATCCTATCTTGACTTGTATTTGCAAAGAGAAATAGATATGATGAAGGTATTAAGAAAATACATTTTTAATATTTCTATCTGAAATATGGCAGGAAATATTACAGAAGATTGCTTCTCCCTTCCTTTAGGAGTTTTATATCCATTACATTATTCTCTTTACACACACAAGATTGACGAAAGCCTGCATTCTATTTGTTTTCATTTGCATTTAGTTTTCTTCTTTTTTTGAATTTTTAGAAATATCTTTCTGATAAATGTCTTCTCTATGCTTTCGGGTATACTGATTTGATTTTAGTAACTACTTGTTTTTAGAACCATTTAATTCTGGAAGGTTCTGTAAAAACATGTTT
This sequence comes from Hyperoodon ampullatus, assembly GCF_949752795.1. NCBI lineage: Eukaryota > Metazoa > Chordata > Mammalia > Artiodactyla > Ziphiidae > Hyperoodon > Hyperoodon ampullatus. The sequence continues at coordinate 102,426,875 of NC_136914.1, forward strand.
ATGCAACATGGCAATGAGATTTTATTTAATTTCCATTAAGTCCCTTAATTTTATTATATATTTACTCAGACTGAAAGACAGTATTTACAAGACAGTTGGTTCTTTACAACTATAATAAATGGGAATTGGGGTAAAATGACTTCATATCTTACTGAAGCCTGAAAAAGTACATCTTCACAAATCACAAACCATTTTGTTAGATATATAGTTTGTAAAGCTGTATGCCTAAGCCAACAGTAGAAATCTTTAAATACTGCCTATCAACTTCAAATGTCAATGAAGATTATTAGTAATAAATATCACAGAGAGCTCTAATTACCTCCTGCTGCTCTGCTGCTTTAGGGGAGATGTTCTATCCATTCAGGTCATGCTGTGTGACATATTCATTAAATATTTTCTATGCTAATAAGAGTTTGTACAGTAGAGCAAACAAAGATATAATGCTTTATCAAGAAAAACAGCAAAAAACAGAGAACTTACTAAACCAAAGAATTGTTGTCTTAAAAAAATGTTGACTTACAACAACCATATTTGCTGGTATATCTCCTTTAATATTCTGTTTGGAAATAAATAAAGAGGAATTCATGTTACACTAAGGTCATTTTATTTGTCCTCCATCCCTTCAGAATAAGATATTACATTTTAGCAGACTTGAAAATAAAAATCACTTTAACAAAATGAAAATGCACCTCTAATGCCACAGGTTTCTTTTCCATTGTCATCATATGATTGCTTTAAATATTTAGTATATGCAAAATGTTATTTATTCATATGGATATTTTTCACTTTCATGAAATGAAAAACTCAAATACACCAATTTTTTTAGATATAAGAGTCTACCTATTTCCCTAAAAGATAAATTGCTAGAAAAACTGCATTTAAATTTTTGACTGCAAATTAGCTTAAGAATTTTTAAATCTCAAAGGTCTATTTCAATGTTTTTTATATTTTAACAAAAGAGAGGACTTCCCTGATCGTACAGTGGTTAAGAATCCACCTGCCAATGCAGGGGACACGGCTTTGAGCCCTGGTTTGGGAAGATCCCACATGCAGTGGAGCAACTAAGCCCATGCACCACAACTACTGAGCCGGTGCTCTAGAGCCTGTGAGCCACAACTAGTGAGGCCACGTGCCACAACTACTGAAGCCCGCATGCCTAGAGCCCGTGCTCCACAACAAGAGAAGCCATCGCAATGAGAAGCCCACGCACCACAATGAAGAGTAGCCCCCGCTCGCCACAACTAGTGAAAGCCCACGCAGCAATGAAGACCCAACACAGCCAAAAATAAATAAATTTACAAAAAAAGAGCAAAAGCAAAGTATTCAAAAGTTACTTTTAAAAACCTTTAGAATTATATATTTGTTAGTAATACAATGAAAACAAATATCATGTTTTTTGGCCATTGGATAAACTTAATCAGCAAACTAGGATAGCACATCACATTTGGAACACTGTCTATATCTTGGCGTGTTTTAAGCAACTTAACATTCGGCTAATCATTTGGATTTCAGTTGGTTATTTTCTCACTGGTTCCATGTCTGCTATTTCCTTACACTGTCCTTAAAAAAACTATGATTTTTTTCATCCCATGACCTACTACTGCAGAATCCACAAACTCTCCAAATTCTCATTAAAAATGGCAACACTGAAAATATTGATGATTTCTACTAATCTGGTTTTCTTAATTATTCTCTTTCTCCTGTTACACATTCTGATCTACTTGTTTACTGTATGAAAATATAGTATGTTTGAATAACTCTCTCCCTTGCTAGATTAAAAACAGCATACAGTCTGTATCTGACTTATTACCTGAAGTTAAATGGTGTTCTAAGACAGTAGGTATGAAAATGAACTGAGTCACTATTAAGCAATTTTAACTTTTTATTAGCTTATTTGAATATCTCATCAACCTAGATCTAACTTAAATCTCCAGATCATTTTTTCAAATAAATTATGATAAAACATATTCCTTAATACTAAATTATTTATATAAAATATAAAATATTACTGAAACCACTAGGTGGCGATTTGGGGGTATCCGAGGACCTCCGATTCTTTATGTCTCAGCACAGAAAGAATTTAGCGAAAGGCAATGATAGATAAGAAGTGATAGGATAGAATAGATAGAATAGGATGCTTGTGAGGCTTACAAGTGGGTGGGTGAGAGGGTGCCACGCACCGAGAACTTAGTGTGCTAGTTTTATAATCAAAGGAAAAGTGGGGAGGGGGAAAAGACCACCTTCTTCCTCATTCTTGAGTAGATGTCATGCTTCCATCATCAGTTCCTCCTCCATATCGGACAGGGAAGTTTTCTTGTCTCTACATGGTCAAACTGGGACTGTCATGGCACAGTGGAAATGAGCAAAAAGGTTTTAACATTTCTATTTATGTTTATTGGTGCTCAATTCAGCCACTCAAGATTTTTTTCATTAAACACATTAGCTTTCCAACTAATTTTGAGTCATATGGGATTTTAATCAGTACGCTTTTTCTCTCTGAAATAGATGCATAACTATTGAATGCTTAGCTTGGAGTGAATGTTTTAGATTGCTTTAAGTACCAACACCATAATGTCTTTGTTTAAACATGTTGGTATCCAGGGTTCCTATTTGGGCTTATAACTGACTCTGGGCAACTTATGCTAATAGGGCAACAAAATTATTCTTATAGAGTTCAAGAGCCCTGTGGCTCCCCTAGCCACTAGGCTCTGCTATATAGCTTTTAGGCTGAAAACTCAATCTTTGATCAACCTCATGAACTAGCCTTAAGGCACTCAACACATAACTCCTGGACTTTCCTTCTAACCCCCAATACACACACACACACACACACACACACACACACACAGAGGTGCCTGTGTATGCACAGCTATCCTTTTGTTTTTCCTCCAATAATACTGCACTAGCCTTCCACAGTACCAGAAAGCATTTATATTTACTCATCAATTAAATCAGATCCCAAATCATTAGCCAGAGAAAATTATCTTCTCTATTCTTCGAAGATAAGGACTATATTTTGGAAAAATGTCATGTGTTCCAGCATAACTATAACAAAAAGGAACTAGAAATACACATCTTTAACAGTACCACATATAAAATAAATTAGTTATAGAAGCTTTAATGAATTTAATGAAGGTTTAATGGATTATGGGTATTTGGTTGATTTTAATACCATGACTTTTGCATAAAATTTAGATGCAATGTGTAGGCACTGCTAACATGTAAGGAGCTCAACTAAAGCTCACTGTGAATATCAGTATGTAATCTTTGAAAATTTGGGGATAAATAAAAATGAACTGCTTTTGTATGTATATATGAGTGTGCACAAAATGTTTTTGAGAAGAATACACAATGGACATGACAAGTAATTACCTCTGGGGACAAATCACTAGTGATCTTTAGGGTAAGGGGAGTCAAGATTTTAACTTTTAATTTTCTATGTGTAGTGGGCTGAATAATGGCCCACCAAAAATAATGGCTCAACTAAAGCTCACTTTTTTCTTTGAAAATATTTATTCTCCAGTTTATAAAGTCGACTGGAATGAAGGAGACTTTTCCACTATTTTTATTTATCTAAAATGTTATTCACCTCTTAAATGAAAAGAATATGAAGTAAGTTATATTCTACAAAGGAGTTTAAATAATTGCTTAGGATTTTAATTATTAGTTGAAAGTGTAACTGAAGACAAATAATGATAAAAGGCAGTCATTATTTTTAAATGAAAGCTTAATGTTTTATTTTATTAACTGATACTTGAATAGTAATAGTAGTAATATATATACATATATAATATATGTACCATTTATTCAGCCTAATATAGAGACATTATATTCTAAATTAATTTATTTAGAATCAGAAGAGTTTTCTCAGGAAATTCATATTTTAAATAAAATCACTATTTTACTGATGTGGGCTCTCTCATAACATAACCTCTGACCAAGTGATCCGTTTTATGCTGAAGGAGGTGGCCTGAATGGCAAATGACCCTGGAATCCACTGTTTTTCTCATATACCACATCACCCAGAAGTACATGACCTGACAGAACACTGGAATGGCCAACAAAAGGCTCAGCTCTAACTCCTATAGGCTTGGAGTACAGTTTTGCAGGATGCAGTATATACACTGAGACAAAGGATGATATACTGTGTGGAAGTAGGACTGACCTTCTCACCATCATTCTCACTGGTCCACTTGCAAAGTTGTGTTTTTCATTTCTACTGGAGGCTATATAAACTAGAGTGGTGTTCAGTAAGTATTGACTTTCTCCATACCTCCCCACTCACCCACATGTATGCCATAGGAGAGTATATTCTTCTGCTCTACTGATGTTGGACTTGGCAATGTAATGTGCTTAGCTCTTTGGGGCATATCTCTCCATATTTTGACTTTGGGCTCAGACAAGTGACTAGCTTTGGCCAGCGGTACAGTAGCATAGATGACACAAGCAAAAGCTTATTAAGCACAGTAGGGCATTTTAAGGGCATATTTAAGGGCATATTAAGCCTTACTATGTTTCTACCATTACCATGAGAAGAATATGCCCAGGGACCCTACTAATACCAGAACAAGAAACACATAGAGCAGCACCAACTCAGCCAACCAGCAGACTCTAAGCTTAAAGCACAGCTTTCCCAATAGGTCTGTGAGTATGATAACAGATGTTTGTTGTTGGAGGTTTAAAATAGATAAATAAAATAACATCCTCAGGTTATCTATAGACTCTATCCTAGTTGTTGTGACACCAACCTACATTCAAAAATTCATATAATGGATGAAAATTTCTGAAGGGCAAAGTCTATTTCTTGTTTTTTTTCTACTTTATTTTCTATTACACTCTTGGGGATATTAGATATTAGGGGAAAATGTGTAATTATAGATTTCCTATATTTAGCAAAAACGTGAGAACTCAGCTAAACATATTAAAATACTAAATACAAGAGGAGATATTATGCTGACTTTTTCCTGATTTTAAAGTATATTCATTGTTCCTGTAAAACATCAGGCAACTTTAAAAGTGTTACTATAGCTGACCCAATAAATACCAAATATTCACATTAAAGTAAGTACTGAAGAATTCATGAGTGGCTAACAACCTACTGTGAAGTTTATTTTTTGTGTCTTTTTTTTTCCTCCAAGGAAGAAAACAGAAATAATCAATTTAATTATGTGTGCTTGTAGTTTTCCCTTTGTTATTTGGGGAAGAACATTGTTATCTGTGACTTATTCAACCTACTACAAAATGTGCAAGCAAATTTCAGACACTATTTTGTAATGTAAAGTAGGGAAGTTTAAGCTGTCACAGCCCATGACAGATATTTAAAACTTCTTTTGTTAGTTCTAACTCTGTTCTAAACATATTCAGAAAGTTGACATTTCTGAACAGACTATTTCTTGATTCTGACTGGCAAGAATATTTACTAGGATAATTTATTCCTTATTAAATAAAAAAATAGGCTAAAATTGAAATGACTAGAAAAAGTAACTTCTGCAATTAATGTAGCATACTTACATTTAAATACCAAAATTTTTAAAAAGTGCTACATACTGAATATAATTAGGCTAAACCTAACTCCAAGGCTAATAATGTATAATATCAATCAACCAGCCTTTCTCCCTACCTCCAAAGAACTGATCTATCATTAAACCTAATATATACTATTTCATGTAGAAAAAACATCAATATCATCTATTTCTGTTTCACCTATATGGAAAGGAAAAAAAAACAAAACAACTTTGCATATACCGTCATTTAGCCAATAAATTGAATTTAAATTATATGTTGATTAGGAAACTAAATTCCCACAAGGAATGTTTTGTTACAATATCTCCAAAAGTGTCTTCTTATATTAAAATTCTTAAGAAGTGAAATTCTCAGAAATAAAATAGAAAATCCAATGATTTTAACTCAATATTTATTACATAACTTATGTTAAAAGTCATGAACTAATTATTTACCCCAGGTATTTTATTGTGAATTACATAAAAGCATGATATATAGTATGTTACCATATATAAAATATATAACACACAGTAATGAAATAAAATACAGTAATAAAAACTTTGCTTTTTTAGAATTTTAATATTAAAATATTTTATCCAAATTCACTTTTTTATTTATCTGTAAATTATAAGTGCAAATTTTGTTTGTATTTATTTATGTATCTGACACAATAGTGGTCTAATTCAATACCTTTAAATTTTAGTGGCGATGATTCAATGCCATTCCTACATCTGCCAAGACAAGTTGGTTGTTTCTGGCTCTGAAGGAATAAAAATTTAGTCTAGACTCTTAAAAAAAGGTGATTTTTTTTTTATGCCAAAAGAATTGATAACGACCTGTGTTCTTTTGAGGAAATATATCAGAGAATTAAGAATATGGAAATAATATACAGGAAATAAAGACAGATACAGAAAAAAATTGGGAAAATAAACCATTCCAAAAATAGCAAGTATAACAGTCACCTAATATGTTGAAGAACTTATGAAAGAGATAGTGATCATTCTTAAATGCGATATCAACCAACAGACCAAGCCAGGGGGCAGAGCCTGTGGAGAGGAGAGCACATACGATATCTAAGATAGCAGTTTGAGGGAGAGCTCCAAAGTATACTCAAGTCAAATCAATCCTTCTCCAGAAAGACAGCTCCATAAAAGCAAAAATGTTTACTCTGTTGTCCAGAATCATATTCCCAGTACCTAGAACCCTGTTTGGCATATGGTTAGCACTTGATAAATAGTAAAGTAATAAATGAATGAATGAACAACTTGAATAGAAGCCATTTATAAGTTAGACAAAGAGGAAAAAAAACAAATTTCAAAAGGCAGGAATGGTGTCCCAAACTTGTATCGTTAAAGGGACAAATGGTATAAGAAGTCAAAATGGTATTTTTAAAGTACAGTACACAAATCCCCAAGGAATCCGCAGTATTCCTTGGAGAAACAACTGATTCCAGGCAGGTCTGGTAGAAAAGGCACAAGCTGTGAATGGGATATTGTGCAAACACCAATGTAAATGAAATAATAAATAGATCATTTTAGTAATGTCAAAAATATCAGGGGTCAAATTCAAGCAGCCAATAATGAGATATTTGTGGATGAAATCATAGAACATCTAAAATTGGGTTCAAAATAATCCATTGGATGGGGGTGTTAGTAGATGAAACAATCAATTCTGAGTTGATAAGTGGAATCAAGGTGATGATTCCTTGATGGTTCATTATACCAGAGTCTACATTTTTGTAAGTGTGAAAATTTTCCCTTAAAAAAACTGACTGGATACTTGAAGTGCTGTGAATCCTGATACAGAGGTAGCCTTTTGCAAAGATTACATTGTTTTAAAAGAATGGTACTTCTGGGACTTCCCTGGAGGTCCAGTGGTTAGGACTTCATCTTCCAATGCAGGGGGTGCAGGTTTGATCCCTGGTAGGGGAGCTGAGATCCCACATGCCTCCTGGCCAAAGAGCCAAAACATAAAATGGAAGCAATATTGTAACAAATTGAATACTTAAAAAAAAAATGGTCCACATCAAAAAGAAAAAAAAAAAACTTTAAAAAAATAAATAAAAATATAAGAACGGCACTTCTTTTTTTTTTTTTTTTTTTTTTTTTTTTTTTTTTTTTTTTTTTTTTGTGGTATGCGGGCCTCTCACTGTTGTGGCCTCTCCCGTTGCGGAGCACAGGCTCCGGATGCGCAGGCTCAGCAGCCATGGCTCACGGGCCCAGCCGCTCCGCGGCATATGGGATCCTCCCAGACCGGGGCACGAACCCGTATCCCCTGCATCGGCAGGCGGACTCTCAACCACTGCGCCACCAGGGAGGCCCAAGAACGGCACTTCTTTTTTCATCAGTGTATGCATTCTTAAGTAAATGTTTAAAAAATTTAAAGACATGGAATAAAAAATTCGGTAATAACATACTGTTTTTGTCTTTCTGAAATCCTGATCATTTTTTTAATAAAATGATTTCTCTTTCTTGGACATAAGGAGGCATGCATCTCAAGCTAGGTCAAGCAGACAACGCCTCTAGAATGTGTGCCACAATTTTTGACTAAGATTAAGCCTGAAAAACTGATCATGTGATTATAAAGTTACTAGTGGCCATCATGTCCCACAATTCGCAAGATTCTGTCTAAGAAATGAAGAGATGGACTGGTATCAGAAGACTCTTGAACATTTAGATTCAGCCATACGTAAATACCACTGTGAAGTCCCTTATTTTTTTAAGTTGTTTTAAATTAGAATTCTCTCACTTTCTACCTAAAATATATTAACCAAGATAGGGCCAATATGCCTAAATATAGAATCAGTTGATAATTAAATTATTTTAGATAGTTCTTATAAATCAACTACCAGTATTAAACTCAGAAATACTGAGCAAGTAAAGGCTAAAAAGAGCTCTAAAACACATGAAAGAAGGCAGAAAAATTAAAACAATGATAAGTAAAACTAGAAAGAACACTCTTGACCAGAATAAATATAACTTATTAGCCAGACTAACAAAAACGTTTTCTCAATTCTGTGGAGAGGAGGAGGTGAGGGTTTAATATCAGAATCATAGTTCAAAATCAATGTATTTTAATTTCTTTGTAGTCTCAGGGCATATTCAAGTTAAATATAAAAACAATTTATAAGTCATTGTTTTTAATGGACATAGTCACTCTTTTGCTCTTCTCGTATTTAATGTCCAGTTTAAAAACAAAACAAAAAGAACTTCCAGTTAATTTCATACATAAAACTTCTGGATTTTTAGGATATCATTTCATGAAGAATCAGAATTTTGGTGCTAAAATGAGGTAAACCCATGCAAATATCATACATTAAGGAATGATACCTTAGTTATGCTATGAAATATAGTAAACATAGTTATATTAGAAGGCAAGGAATGATCTGTCTGAATAAGTAACATTTCAAAGAATAGATAATTTTACTCAGGTTGTTTTGTGGATATTTGTTTGTTTTATTCCAATAGTATTCTTTAATCAGAATAAAAGGAAAATAAATACTTCTGAAAGAAATACTGTTTCAAACATAAAGCTGTCAATAGAAATGTATTTCTACTCCAAATAAAAATGTATTTGTATTTTACTTAGTTTTATATTCATAGAAATTCTCATTTCCATTTGTAGAGATAAGCAAACCTAAACTTCATTCAGTTTTCTGCATTTCCCACCTATGTCAATCAAAAGTAAGCTAAGGTGTTTTTATTGTTTCTTCAAAGTTGTTCAAGTTATAAGCAAGTTTTTAAAATTTATCTTTCTAACAGTCTCATTTTAATTGATTATTGTGTATGGATACTTCATTTAATATTTAAAGTGAAGCCTCCAGGATTATTTAGGGCCACAGAAGTGCACTCCATCAGTAATAAATAGCCTGTCGAATGTCCCTAAGCCGGGAAACAGCTTGGTATACTTTTTGAATACGAAAAAGGCCAGGGTGACACTGGCTATTAAAGAACAAGTGGTCTCTAGCTGGCCTGGTTGGCAGCCCCAGACCAAACAGAACTCTGTGTGCTACAGTAGGGAGCTTAGATCTTATTCTGAATGGAAAACCCCTGAACATAAAGTAGGTAGTTGGCTTAGGGTAGGGGAGTGTTTGTTGATAGTGCTGTTGCATAATGTGATTTACATTGTAAAATTATCATTTGGCTATTGAGGGAGAACATACTGGAGTTTAGAATTCCAGTGATGATTCCTTGTGTATTCTATCTATAAAAACAAATATCAGAACTACTTAAAAAATTAAGGTGACTCTTTCTCAAGATGAATATAATTACATATACTCCTTTAAAGTAGCATCATTAGATTAGATTAATATTCTGCTATTCAAGTATTCCATGTCCCTGACAAATGCAGAGTAAACTATAAAACTTATAGCTTACAGATAAAAACAAAACCTTTAAAAAAATACTGCCTTTGAATCTCTCCTACTATTTATTTATGTATTTAGTATTTCGATTATTGTGACGACATATTTCTGAATTTCTTGTCACCACGGGGGAGGGGGATTGCTACTGGAATCACGTGGGTGCCAAACACCATATGATGCATAGGGAATCTGCCCACAACAAAGAATATTCTAGCCCTAAATAGCAACAGCACTGAATCTGAGAAATCCGGGTCTACCAGGACTATGCTAGTAACATAAAATAAAGTGGGGCAGGCAACATATAACTTCTCCCCCTAAATATACTATTAAAAAATTGAAGATGCATTCACGATGATAAATGGCAACATTGGTCTAAAGTGCAAAACTAAACAGGTGTTCTCTGTTCCCATGGTGGAATAAATACATAACAATTACACATAAAATTTCACTAAAGATCTGAGATGACGCAAATAACCCTTTGAAACAAACTGCCCAATGAACAAAGGCAGACTGCAAATAATTTCTATTAACATTTTACTGCAGGATGGAAAAATCCCCAAGGTGACTACTAACTCAAAATCTCTCATCTCATGTGCCTGGCCTTAGCTTGTTTTCCTTCCTCAGTCACATCCAAATCCAAAAAGGCTTCTCCATCCCAAGCTCAAAACTCCACCAAAAGTCCCCAAGGACCTCAGCACAGACTGCCATAATGAGACTGTGCATTCACGAGGATAAATGGCAACTGAAGTAACTTCAGCAAAATGGCAGGATAAGAGTCCTCTGCTCTAGTCTTTCTCACAGAAACACCAATTAAGCAACTATCCATGAAGAATACCTTCGTGAGAATTCTGACACAGAATTCAGGGGAAAGTTTACCGGTCACGCATGGAGCAAATCAAACCAAACAAAAATCTGAGGAAAAAAATGCAGGAAAAGGGTAAGAAGAACAGTTGCATTTTATCGGCATCACCCCGCCCCCAAGCTGCCACAGCTGGGCGCTGAGAAAAGGGGGGATGGGTGCAGGGGTCAGATTTCCCGCGTGAGGGAAAGAGAGACCAAGGTGGATGTCCAACGTCCTCAGTCACTTGGGCGCCGCCAAAGACGCCCACTTCCGCCTCAACTCACACAGAACACTGGGGGAACCTGGAATGGTTAGACCACCTGGGGACAGCTAGGAATAGGAACACGGTCTTCGACGGCCAGTGCACGCGAATCCCAGCAATGACTCCTCGCCCTCCACCCCTCACAGCAGCCACACCAACCCAGACCCACTGAGGAGCTCATCCTGAGCCTCGCCCCACCACAGAGCTTTTGGGACCCGCCACACGCAAATGAAGAGCTGACTCCAACCTCTCTCAGGCGCACGGCTCCCACAGCAGTCCTGTCCCGAGCTTCTCACCACCGCCCAGCCCTGGAGCCTGTTAGGAACGGGTCCGTGCTGTGAAGGCCTGCTAGCAGCTGCCAGACTACAACGGACCGGCCCGCATCTTCCCCATCGCGCGGCACTGACTGCTGGCCACGCCCATCCCGGAAGCCCCATCAGGCACCGCCCCGTCAGTGTTCTGGACGAGCTGCTTTCCCTGACCGCGGTGCGACAGCCCACCAGTGGCCAGAATGCAGAGCCCTGCTAGACAGCTGTGACCAGTACAGGGCACTAGCAGTGGACCCTGCCCCACCGTGGACCCTGCACACCCCAACAGTAACCTCTGGTAACAAGTCTCTCAAAAGGGCAGAGACGTGTCAGCAGGCCCTGACGAATCTCCCAGTTCTGTCAGGCAGACCCTCCGGAGTGGAACCGAGCAAAGGGCACCACCTCACCATGGACGCTGCAAACTGATCTGCCCAGAATTGTGGGCTGGGCTGAAGTCGGTTCACACCATCAAGAATTTCCCAGGTGAAATTTGAAACTGGTACCTGAACATGGAGGGCAGGGAGCAACGGAAAAAAAGAGGCCGACCACTCCAGATTGGTAGGTGGCAATTTTAATACGCAAGGAACTTAAATACAAGGCTTCTCTCGGATGGTGGCAAGACAAGTAGCTCTGCACACCAGTCCGCCAGAATTTTGAAAGTCTGCATAGAGGTCTTAACCGGGTTCACTTACGTATGCGGTCCAGATGTCTCAGTGGCTGTGTCCTTATGGCAGCTTCTAGCGTGGGGGGAGGCAAACAGCATGCACATTCCACGGACAGGGGAGGGGGTGGTGAGCCTCCAATTGCCCGGGTCTAGCTCATGAGTCAACTTTCGGTCAGGTCCTGTCGATGACCTCCCTCAGCACTCCACCCCTGGTCAGGACCAGCTCTTGCAATCTTATATGCTCTCTCTTGCTCAGTAGGCCCTGGGTCCTCAGCAAGGGTTTCACTAGTGTGAAGGTGGTTTGTTTGGCTGCTTGTCTGGCTGCAGCGGGGGCAGATACCACATAGACAGCAAAGTATAGGCACGGGCAAGAGAAAAGGCAGACTAAGTTAATGATTCACAAAATAAGTAACAGTTTTTCCCCCAGGAGACCTATGATCCAAACCCCTGATCTGTTAATTACCCTAGGCTGGGAGTCAGGTCACTCAGGGCTTCACTTGTGTGTCCTCATGTGATTTAATAAAGGTGATATATTAGCGGACTCATCAGGTATGAGCACACAACACTGTGTTTGAATAATTGCACAAGTGCCTCCTTGCAAAGCAGTGATAATGTCCTCGGCCATCCTATTTTAGAGGACATCTTTTATTATTAGAGACATTTCAGTATTCAGTAAGGATAGACTTTGTTGGCTGTCACTTAAGGCTTGCTGGGTTAATGTAGTAAGGGCTTCTATGTGTTCTATAAAGTCCTCCAGGCCAAAGAAGGGAACAAATATAGTGGTCAAATGACTGTTTCAGGGAAAACAGATTGTGCCCATCTGCCATTGAGGAGAGGGAGGTTGGCAATTGTTACCACGGGGGAGGAATTCTCCTCTGTGCTTAAGGAAAACCCAGGGTGCAGAAGCCTCAACACCTAGGTGGAAGCCAAGGCCAAAGTTTTGTGTCACACAATCACTGGTTACCATTCAGGGCTGCCCAGTAAATACCTGGGCAGCATGACCAGTCAGTGCCAAACCAGTCACTATCTTTTAATATGACAGAATGACTGTACATTTCTGGTTATATTCATCTCAAATCCTTGATCTAATTGGGTGAGTTCTGTTTAGAGTCATTTTTTGGTTCCCACAATAGGGATGCATGAGTGTTCAAATGTCTATAACCCAGGATAAGGCACATGAACTTAGCCCAAATCTGAGTATAGCCGCAGATGGCTCTGATGGTGGTATTTTTAGGTTTCCTCAGGTTACAGTTTGATGGGCTGCCTGTGTAGTTTGATTGACAGATAAAGAATAGCCATGGCCACAGTGTGTGCCACAGGCCAGGTTTCTGAATCAGTATTGGTAATTGAATTAGGAGTACTAGTCGTAGCTGTTCTTCCTTAATGTACTGTTTTAGGGCCTTCTAATTCCCTCCCTGGAGTGGTGAGACCCACTGTGTCAATCCTGACAAGCTAGGGAGGGGCAGCTGCCCACATACCCAGCGGGTGGATTGATTCATTTGCTGAGCATACAAGTGGGCCCACTGTAGAAAGGTTTTTTCATTGGATGCCCATCTCCTAACTGGACACCACAGAAGCAGTAGAAGTCTAAGATCAAAAAGACAGATATGTAGTAGGAGCTTGTATGATAAGTTCTTCTCCTTCTATAAGAAATACACTTGTGACCTGATCCTTAAATGTTAATGTGGCTGCAGCTTTAGGAATTAGACCTAGTTGTGCATACCATATGTGTTGACTAGGGGAGGCAGTACCGTCGGGCACGAGGAGATGAACTGGTGGCAGGATATGCCAGACCAGGACCCCCACCTTTTCCCCACTTTCAATGTTACATTTCAGTCATAGTGCTTTTCCACAGGACTGGCTTGCAGCAGGACAACAGGATCCCGGTGGAGATTATAAGTGGTTCCCCCTCATCCAGGGGCAGGGAGTAACTCACTCATCCCAGTGGAATGTACCATTGCAAATTCCAGTAGTTGAAGACTTTCCCAGGCGTAATGGGATTTGGCGTTCTTAGCAGCATAACACATTGATGCATGGTGAGAGGGCAGTGGTTGTTTCCTGTGACTTCCATACCTTTATGGTGTTGGGTGTCTCAGCAGTGGTTGCAGTCTGGCATATGGGGCAACAGGCCCTACGTGCTGATCATTTAAATGTATTAAAACTTGGTATAGTAAATTAGTCCACCCAGCCAAGGTGGTTTAACCAGTTTAGTTATATAATATGCTGCTTTAATATTCCGTAGACCACTAACCCTGTGGCTTGCAGGTATATAGGAGAGATGGAACCTTCATTCAAAGTCATGTTTTCTGACCAGTCTTGCACATCATGACCTTTGAAATATGACCCCTGATCACTGCTATTTGATGAGGGTATTCATACAAGATACTCAGCTTCTTTAATCCCCTAATGGTGGCAGCTTGGTTTGCAAGGCAACTGGGAATGCTTGGGTTAGGCCAGATACAATATCCATACAAACCAGGGCATATTTGGAGCCCTCACTCAGAGGTCAATATAATCAATTTGCCAATCTCTCACTGGTTGGGAACTTCATTGGATGACCCCACATTCCTTTGGAAGTTGCCTTGGGCATTGTTTAAAATACAGATGACATGCTGTTACTGCATTAACCAAGTTGTATTTCAAGGGCAATCTGGCATCCTTGGCAATATGCCATCCCACCTGGTCATTATGGTGGCCTCTCTTTTTATGGATACATTCTGCTGTATCTACTGAAGGGTCTGTTGCTAGGGCTTGTTACATGAGCTAAGGCATCAGCTTCCTGATTGCTGGCAGATGTCAGCTCCTTATGAGCCCATATGTGGAAGACAGTCAGGACTGCTGCAGGCTCTTTCAAGCAAACCCAAATGTCTGTCCATATATCCTGACCTCACAAGGACTTATTCATAATCATCCACCCCCTGGCTTCCCATTGTCCAAGCCAGGGATCCCCAACCCCCGGGCCACGGACCGGTAGCTATCCGCAGCCTGTTAGGAACAGGGCCTCACAGCAGGAGGTGAGCGGTGGGCAAGCAAGTGAAGCTTCACCTGCCGCTCCCCATCACTCACATTACTGCCTGAACCATTCCCCACCCCCGTCCTTGGAAAAATTGTCTTCCATGAAACCGATCCCTGGTGCCAAAAAGGCTGGGGACCGCTGGTCCAAGCCATAGAATTTATCCCTTTAGAGCAGCCCAGCTGTCAGTGCAAAGCGAGTGATTATGGCCAGGGTTTATAAGTGTTCACCAGCCTAACCACTTTGAGTTGAGCCCACCAGCTGCTGAGCCTTATTCCTGTCCCCAATGCAGATGGTGTCAGTGTTAGGCTGAATAGCTATGGCAGTCCATGTGAATAGAATACCAAACTAGATATATCAGTATACCAGGTATCAGCAGGAATTTTCCCCAGTCCCTTTCTGCAGGCCACAGGGGCCACCACAAAATAAGAGCAGGGGTATTTGTAAGATCTACATATTCTACAGGGCCTAGTAGCACCTGCAATTCTAGAGACAGTGGACAGCATGCTCCTTTGCTGCAAATAGGCTGCCACTTAGTCAAAGTGGGAG
This sequence comes from Hyperoodon ampullatus, assembly GCF_949752795.1. Classification (NCBI taxonomy): domain Eukaryota; kingdom Metazoa; phylum Chordata; class Mammalia; order Artiodactyla; family Ziphiidae; genus Hyperoodon; species Hyperoodon ampullatus. Next base: position 102,442,377 of record NC_136914.1, read on the forward strand.
TTTGAGCCATGGCAGTGGTAGGTCCATGGAACATATTCTCAACCTGCCCCTTAACAAGAAGGGAAGTTCTTATCATGACATGGTCTTCCTTTGTGAGAGGCTCTTCCTGGAGGAGCACTGTGTGCATTGCTAGAAACTGTTTCTCTAAAGGCTATATCAGGTTTCTGCTCCCTTCCAGAGCTGGGACCAAAATCCTAGGAGTACTTTCTTATGTTGTCTCTGCCACAGTTCCCAACTCATAGCTTCCAGAGTCACAGATACATCTGTGTCAAATGGTAGCCCTGTTTGGGAGATGCCCAGGGCTTTAATCTGCTTCAGTAGTATTTTTGACTTCTTAAAGGCAACTTGCTGCTCTGATCTCCAGTCCCACACTTCACAAGGCATTATAAGGGATGGAGACACTGTGCCAGGTGGGGAATAATAGTCTTCCAAAACCTCTAAATCTCTTTCACATTCTTAGGGTTTGGATAGGCTTTCACTTTATCAGTCACAGCTTCTGGGACAGTGTACATCTTACTTGACCAAACAGCTCCCCAAAACTTTATGGCAATGTCTGGATACTGAGGGGGCCAGAAAACTTCTGAGGGTTACCATGAACTAGAGTAAATTCGGCTCCAGTATCAACCAAAGCCATCACTTCTTGTTTATTTCTGGAGAACCAGTGAATACAGAGCTCAGCTTGGGGCCTCCGATCACTTCCAGTGGCCCTCACCTGCAGGCAATCTTGGCTTTTATCTTTTACCTGAGGCATGGGAGGCACCCACCCTGAATAGGACTGTATTTGAAGTCTCTGCTGGAATGATAGGGGCATCAGGATGGTGGGTCAAGTGGGGCCACTCTGAGGTATTCTTCAGATTTTAGAGATAACAAAAATGTATTTGTGATGTCTTAATTTTTAAATGTCACCATCAAAACCACACTTTTTGGCCCGTGAGCCATGGCCGCTGAGCCTGCGCGTCCGGAGCCTGTGCTCCGCAACGGGAGAGGCCGCGGCAGTGAGAGGCCCGCGTACCGCAAAAAAAAAAAAAAAGAAAAAAAAAAAAACCACACTTTTTAAAAACATGATATAGGATGGCAAAGTATGGTACAACTAAATTATGTATAGGCTTAATTCAGCAGAACTTAGTAATGTGGAGGTCTTTTGTGACTACCCAAAACAGTTTCAGTGTTGTACTGGGACTAAGACCTACTTGAAGTTGTTTGGGAATCATAGGGAGGTGAGAATGCAGATTAACTTACTATAGATATCCTTTTTGAAAAATTTTGATGTGAAGAGGAAATGAATAATGAATTCATAGCTGAAAAAGTGTATGGCTTCAAATTTGGAATAAATAAATAAATATATTTGAGATGAAATTTGAGATCCTATTTCTATACTCATAAGCATGATTTAGTAGAGATATAGATACAGAAATAGATAATGTATCAGACAAAAGCACTAATTGCAATAATGAAATCTTAAAAAGAGAAATATAGAATCCAGAGCAAAAATGAGGCCTTGATCTAGAGAGAAATTTAAAATTCACACTAATAGTTAAGAAAATAGATAGCAGGTACAGGAAAGATCATATATTTGGAGGTGAGATGAAAATATGCCTGTTTCTTTTTAGGTCAGAGTAGCATGTATTGGCTACATATTACTTAAATATATAGACCAGTTGTCCAGATATTCTGATAATTACACTAGATGCTTGAAGAAATAAATATTCTGTGTACACTGAATTACTCTGTATTATATAGACATTATTGCCACTATCAGTGTGATGTGTATAAGTTGTTTTTAATATTTAAAGTACATGTCATAGTTTCATGGACAAGTTTATCAATACTTATGGTATCCAGTATCATGCACAACAAATCCAGTCATCATTAATTTTACATGTGTAACTATATTTTGCTATGGATGACTGCAAAATTGTCCACATACAGAAAAATCTCCCTAAGGATATAAGTACATAATATAAGAGATGACAGATAGATGATAGATAGATAGATAGGGGTGATATATTATACATATATATATTTACATATTTATATATAAATGTAATAATGTTATAAGTAAATCATTTGAAAAAACAAAGCAACTAGAGAAAGAGAAAAATTTAAGTAAACTTGAAATGAATAGATACATAGTATTGGGTTATAAATAAGGTTGTAGACAACAGCATACAATTTAATTTTTGAATCATTAGTTTAACAAAAAAAACCCCTTGAATTTCTTGCTATTTTCCTTAGCAGTTGATTTTGCACAGCTACATGCCATTAATGCTTTAATCTGCTAATCAACCAAAATGATAACTTGAACCAGAAAAACTTGCTTCCAATTATCAGCAATAATAGAATTGTTATCCATTCTGATATGTGACAATTTCATAGCTACAACTATTTCTAAGACCTATAAAACCATTTAACTTCCAGTATAAGAATTTTCCAAACTGTGTTCACAATCATACTCATATCCATCAAAATGTTAATAGTTCTTTTTCAAAATGCTTCCATTGCCTAATAAAATTCAGTAGTAAATATTTTTACCTTTCCAGACATTGTCAGTTCAAATTAGTATATTAAAAATATGATAAACCCTGCAGTAAATAAAAGTTACTGTTTACTATATTGTATTAAAATGTGTTTGGTGACAGCAGCCTTATTTATCCTCAAAGGTAACCTACCTTCTCAATATTCCTTGAGAAATGAGACATTACTCTTTAGGCATCAGGATAGAAAATGCTATTTTAGGATATTCACTATGCCTTCATTTTTAAGGGGAAGAAAAACAGATTTTATAAATATACCTATTTAAAAAGAGCAAAGTTGTGTTTGTTTATGTCTGTATTTATTTTAATGATGTTCTCCTCTTCCCTGGGGAGCCAACATCATAATAAGGGATAAGGGTTTTTACTAAAAAACATGTGACATAACCCTTAATGTGAAATGTCTTATTTTTTAAATCAATTCCACCACTCTACCATAAGTTACTTTCTCCCTAGTCTCCCAGGATCAGAAGCTTTTCTTCCCTCCCTATTCTGCAATTGCATTGGATAAAGAACAAGCAGAATTTTGACAAACTCCAATAGCCAGGACATAGAGGAGCAAGGAAAGTCAAGTAGAAGGGAAAATTTTAAAAGGATTTTGTTTTCTGGACATTATTCATTTAACTTGATTGAAAAGTAAATAAGAAAGTCAGTAACAACAACCACATAAAAAGAGATCTTATGATCACCTAGTTGGTTGTACAGTGATTGTACACAATCATAACTTAGTCAAGCATTTTGTAACATAAAGGCCCCATCCAGTGGTAAGCTGGACTGGCTCATACCAGCTCCCATCATGTGCCTCTCTTCCCAACTTCATGTTCAGTGACGTCACATGAGTAGCTTGAAATTAGCAACAGATGTCAGCAAAGGCTACAAATCGGAACTTTTTAAATCCACATCATTGGTTTTACTGGTAATAGAGGAATATTTTAATTGCTCTTAAACAGTGGTTCTGAAAGTAAGGTCCCTAAGATAACAGTATAATTTCAGTGAGAAGTTGTTAAATATGCATATTCTTGGGTTCCATCCCATATCTACTGACTCAGAATATCTGGAAAGGGTCCAACTATTTGTGTTTTTCTTTTCTTAAATTAAGGTGTAGTTGATTTACAATATTATACAAGTTTAGTTGTATAAGAGAATAAGTCACAATTTTTAAAGGTTAAACTCCATTTATAATTATAAAATATTGGCTATATTCCATGTGCTGTATCATATATCCTTGTAGCTTATTTATTTTATAGTAATTTGTACCTCTTAAGCCCCCAACCCTATTCGGTTCCTGCCCCCTTTCTTCTCCCCACTGTTAACCAATAGTTTGTCGTCTATATTTGTGAGTCTGTTTCATTTTCATTGTATTCACTAGTTTGTTTTATTTTTTTAGATTCCACATACAAATGATATCATAAAATATTTGTCTTTCATTTTCTGAGTTATTTCACTAAGCAAAATAGTGTCCAAGTCTGTCCTTGTTGCAGATGGCAAAATTTCATTCTTTTTTTATAGCTGAGTAGTATTCCATTGTATATATTTACCACATCTTCTTTAAACTTCATCTATTGATAGACACTTAGGTTGCTTTCATGTCTTGGCTATTGCAAATAGTGCTGCAGTAAACATTGGGGTGCATGTATCTTTTTGAATGAATGTTTTTTGTGTTCTTCGGATATATACCCAAGAGTAGAATTGCTGAATCATAAGGTAGTTCTATTTTTATTTTTTTGAGGAACCTCCATACTGCTTTCCACAGTGGTTGCACTAATTTACATTTCCACCAACAATGTACAGTGGTTCCCTTTTATCCACATTCTTGCCAACATTTATTATTTGTGGTCTTTTTGATGAAAGCTCTTCTGAGAGGTGTGAGGTGATACCTCATTGTGGTTTTGACTTATATTTGTCTGATGATTAACCACATTGAGCATCTTTTCACATGTCTATTGGCCATCTAAATGTCTTCTTTGGAAAATTGTATATTTAGGTTTTCTGCCCATTTTTAATCAGGTTGTTTGTTTTTCTGATGTTGATTTGTATGGGCTGTTTATATAATTTGGATATTAACCCCATAGTGGTCATATCATTTGCAAATATTTTCTCCCATTCAATAGGTTGTCTTTTCGTTTTGTCCATGGTTTCCTTTGCTGGCCAAAAGCTTTTAAGCTCAGTTAGGTCCCATTGGTTTATCTTTGCTTTTGTTTCCCTTGCCTTACAAGATGGATCCAAAAAAAAATTGCTATGATTATGTCAAAGAGTATTCTGCTTGTGTTTTCTTCTTAGGAATATTACAGTTCCTGGTTTTACATTTAGGTCTTTAAAATCCATTTTGAATTTATTTTTGTATATGTGTGAGAAAATGTTCTAATTTTATTCTTTTACATGTAGCTGTACAGTTTTCCCAGCACCACTTATTGAAGAGACTGTCTTTTCTCCATTGTATATTCTTGCCTCTTTTTTTCATAGATTAATTGACCATAAGTGTGTGGGTTTACTTCTGGGCTCCTATTCTATTCCATTGATCAATGTGTCTGTTTTTGTACTGATTTGATTACTGTAGCTTTGTGATATAGTGTGAAGACAGGGAGTGTGATTCCTCCAGGTCTATTCTTCTTTCTCAAGATTGTTTTGGCTATTCAGGGTCTTTTGTGTTTCCATACAAATTTTAAAATTATTTTTTCTAGTTCTGTGAAAAATACCATTTTGATAGGGATTGCACTGAATCAGTAGATTGCCTTGGGTAGTGTGGTCATTTTAACAATATTAATTCTTCCAATTCAGGAACACTGTGTCATTTTCAATTTCTTTCATCAGTATCTTATGGTTTTCTGAGTAAAAATCTTTTACTTCCTTATGCAGGTTTATTCTTAGTTATTTTATTATTTTTGAGGCAATTGTAAATGGGATTGTTTCCTTGAGTTATCTTTCTGATAGGTCATTTTTAGTGTATAGATATGCAACATATTTCTGTGTATTAATTTTGTATCCTGAAACTTCACCAAATTCATTGATGAGTTCTAGTAGTTTTTTGGTGCTGTCTTTAGGATTTTCTATATATAGTATCATGCCCTCTGCAAACAGTGACAGTTTTGCTTTTTCCTTTCCAGTTTGAACTCCTTTTATTTCTTTATCTTATCTGATTGCTGTGGCTAGGACTCCAAATAAAGTGGCAAGAGTGGGCATTTTTTTCTTGTTCTTGATTTTAGAGGAAATGCTTTCACCCTTTCACCATTGAGGGTTATGTTATTTATGGACTTAATATATATGGCCTTTATTACGTTGAGGTATGTTCCCTCTGTACCCCTGTCTGGAGAGTTTTTGTCATAAATGGATGTTGAATTTTGGCAAAAGGTTTTCTGCATATATTGAGATGATGATATGGTTTTTATTCTTCAGTTTGTTAATGTGGTGTATCACGTTGATTGATTTGTGGGTACTGAAAAATTCTTGCATCCCTGCGATAAATCCCACTTGATTGAGGTATATGATCCTTTTAATGTATTGTTGGATTCAATTTGCTAATATTTTGTTGAGAATTTGTTTCATCTGTTTATCAGTGATTTGGGCCTGTAATTTTTTTTGGGTGGGTGATATCTTTGTCTGTTTTTGGTATCAGTGTGATCCTGGCCTTAAAAATGAGTTTGGAAGTATTCCTTTCTCTGCAATGGTTTGGAATAGTTTAGGTGTTAACTCTTCCCTAAATGTTTGGTAAAATGCATCTTTGAAGACATCTGGTCCTGGACTTTTGTTTGTTGGGAGTCTTTTTTTATTACTCATTTAGTTTCAATACCAGTAATTGGTCTGTTCATATTTTCTATTTCTAGAAATGGAATAAATTCAATTTCTAACATGTGCCATTCATTTCCTTGTATTTTCAGTCATATTTAAAAGTTTGAACCCAATCAGTCTTCCCAAAAGATAAAAACTAAGGAACCTCATATTCTCATTTTATACCAAATCATTTATAATTTATAATGTTATCTTTTTATATTGTAATTCTGATTTGCTGAATTGTATTGTATGAAAAATATATATTGAAACTTTTTCACTGTTTATCCTGAAATATGTTTCTAAAATGAAATATGCTATTCTACCTCCTATGAAACCTTGACGTCCCCAGTTAGATATGATCTCTTTCTATCCCACCGATTGTTATTACAGCATGTAAATGCACACTGCTTCAGACTGGATCCTGGTTACGCCACTAACCATACTGGTCTCTATGCCTCAATTTTACTTCTTTTGAAATGGACATAATCATAATACTTACCTCATAATAGTGTTGTGAGGATTGATATAAAACGTTTAGGCTAATGTCTGAAACATAGTAAACAATAAAAAATATAATATATTCATTTAAATAGTATCCATCTACTTTCAACTTTAAAATGTAATTCACCATATTAAACAATTTAAAAGGGAAATCATATAGAATCTAAGTAGAGACAGAAAAACATTTGATAAAATCTAATATCAGCTTCTAATTTAAAAAATAATCTCAGCAAACATAATAGAAAGAAACTTAAACCTAATCAAGGGCTTCTATGAAAATCCAAAAGATGATATCATGTTTAATAATAAAAGACAATGTTTTCCCCTAACATGAGGAAAAAGACAAGGATGTTTGCTCCACTCTATTATATTAGCCATTATACTAAAGGTTCTAGCTGGTACAATTAGTACAACAACCAAAAAAATGACATTCAAATTGGAACAAAAATAAAACTGTGTTTTTTCTTATACAACATGATCATATGTGTAGAAAATCTAGAGATATACACAAAAGTTACTAGAACTAATAATTGTCATTATAGAGGGTAAATATACAAAGATCAACTCACAAAATCAATTTTATATCCATATACTAGCAATTAACAAACAGAATCACAATTAGAAATAATTCATTTCATAAAAATATCATGAAAATATGAAATAGAGTGAAATCTGTGAAAAGATGTGAAGGCCATGTACAAAAACGCTATAAAATATCTCTGAAAAAAATTTAAAAGTACCTAATTAAATGGGAAGCAATACCTTGTTAATGTGTTGGAGAACTAAATATTATTAACATGTCAGTTCTCCCAAAATTGATCTATAGATGTAACACAGTCCTACACAAAGTCTCAGAACTGTTAAAATTGCAATTTCCAAGCTAAATTTCAATCCTATGTAAATGCAAATGACTTATATAGCCAAAGCAAATTTGAAAATGGTGAACAATATTGGAAGGCAAACCATACCATATTGTAAGATTTATTGTAAAGTGACAGTATTAAAGAGAGTGTAATATTGACATCAGTTGATGAATGGAAGAGTGAATCCAGAAATAGACCTACACATATAGGGACAGCTGATATTTCATAAAGATACAAAGGCAATTCAGTGGAGAAAAAAAAAGTTTATTTCAAAAAATAATTCCAGGGCTTCTCTGGTGGCACAGTGGTTGAGAGTCCGCCTGCCGATGCAGGGGACGCGGGTTCATGCCCCGGTATGAAAAGATCCCACGTGCGCGTGGAGTGGCTGGGCCTGTGAGCCATGGCCGCTGAGCCTGCATGTCCGGAGCCTGTGCTCCGCAATGGGAGAGGCCACAACAGGGACAGTCCCGTGTACCACAAAAGATAAATAAATAAAATACTAATAATAATGCCAAAACAATTGGATATACACATGCAAATAAAGCAACTTTAATCCATACTTCACAGTATATTTAAAAAGCTAACTCAAAATGGATCAAAGAAGAATTGTAAAATCTAAAACTGTCAAGTTTCTGGAAGAAAATATATAAGATTAATTTATATTACCTTGGGTTAGGCAAAGATTCTTCATTTGATACCAAAAACCGTGATTCATAAAAGAGCAAATTGATAAGTTGGACTTCATTAAAATTAAAATCTCAGGTCTTCAGAAGACATTGTTAAAGATTAAATAGGTAATTCACATGAAAAAGAAATGAAGGAAACAATAGCAAAGATCAATAAAACTAAAAGCTGGTTCTTTGAGAACATAAAATAAAATTGATAAACAATTACCCAGACTCATCAAGACAAAAGGGAAAAGACTCAAATCAACAGAATTAGAAATGAAAAAGGAGAAATACAAAGGATCATGAGAGATTACTACAAAATACAAAGGATCATGAGAGATTACTACAAGCAACTATATGCCAATAAAATGGACAACCTGGAAGAAATGGACAAATTCTTAGAAAAGCACAACTTTCTGAGACTGAATCAGGAAGAAATAAAAAATATAAACAAACCAATCACAAGCACTGAAATTGAAATTAAAAATCTTCAAACAAACAAAAGTCCAGGACCAGATGGCTTCACAGGGAAATTCTATCAAACATTTAGAGAAGAGCTAACACCTATCCTTCTCAAACTTTTCCAAAATCTAGCAGAGGGAGGAACACTCCCAAACTCATTCTACGAGGCCACCATCACCCTGATACCAAAACCAGACAAGGATGTCACAAAGAAAGAAAACTACAGGCCGATATCACTGATGAACATAGATACAAAAATCCTCAACAAAATACTAGCAAACAGAATCCAACAGCACATTAAAGGATAAAACACGATGATCCAGTGTGGTTTATCCCAGGAATGCAAGGATTCTTCAATATACACAAGTCAATCAATGTGATACACCATATTAACAACCTGAATGATAAAAACCATATGATAATCTGAATAGATGCAGAAAAAGCTTTCGGCAAAATACAACACCGATTTATGATAAAAACCCTCCAAAAAGTATGCATAGAGGGAAATCACCTCAACATAATAAAGGCCATATATGGCAAACCCACAGCCAACATTGTTCTCAATGGTGAAAAACTGAAACCATGTCCACTAAGATCAGGAACAAGACAAGGTTGCCCACTCTCACGGCTATTAATCTACAAAGTTTTGGAAGTTTTAGCCACAGCAATCAGAAATAAGAGGAGTCCAAATCGGAAAAGAAGAAGTAAAACTGTCACTGGTTGCAGGTGACATGATACTATACATAGAGAATCCTGAAGATGCTACCAGAAAACTACTAGAGCTAATCAATGAATTTGGTAAAGTAGCAGGATATAAAATTCATGCACAGAAATCTCTTGCATTCCTATACATTAATGATAAAAAATCTGAAAGAGAAATTAAGGAAACACTCCCATTTACCATTGCAACAAAAAGAATAAAATACCTAGGGATAAACCTACCTAAGGAGACAAAAGACCTGTATGCAGAAAACTATAAGACACTGATGAAAGAAATTAGAGATGATAAAAACAGATGGAAAGATATACCATGTTCTTTGATTGGCAGAATCAACACTGTGAAAATGACTATACTACCCAAAACAATCTACAGACTCAATTAAATCCCTGTCAAACTACCAATGGCCTTTTTCACAGGACTAGAACAAAAAAATTCACAATTTGTATGGAAACACAAAAGACTCCAAATAGCCAAAGCAATCTTGAGAAAGAAAAACCAAGCTGGAGAAATCAGGCTCCCTGACTTCAGGCTATACTACAAGCTACAGTAATCAAGACAGTATGGTACTGGTACAAAAACAGAAATATAGATCAATGGAACAGGATAGAAAGCCCAGAGATAAACTCACTTTTTCTTTGATAAAGGAGGCAAAGAATATGCAATGGAGAAAAGGCAGGCTTTTCAATAAATGGTGCTGGGAAAACAGGACACCTACATGTAAAAGAATGAAATTAGAACACTCCCTAACACCATGCACAAAAATAAACTCAAAATGGACTAAAGACTTACATGTAAGGCCAGACACTATAAAACTCTTAGAGGAAAACATAGGCAGAACACTATGACATAAATCACAACAAGATCCTTTTGACCCACCTCCTAGAGAAATGAAAATAAAAATAAACAAATGGGACCTAATGAAACTTAAAATCTTTGCACAGCAAAGGAAACCATAAACGAGACAAAAAGACAACCCTCAGGGTGGGAGAAAATATTTTCAAACTAAGCAACTGACAAAGGATTAATCTCCAAAATATACAAGCAGCCCATGCAGCTCAATATCAAGAAAACAACCCAGTCCAAAACTGGGCAGAAGACCTAAATAGACATTTCTCCAAAGAAGATATACAGATTTCCAACAAACACTTGAAAGTATGCTCAACATCACTAATCATTAGAGAAATGCAAATCAAAAGTACAGTGAGGCATCAGCTCACACCAGTAAGAATGGCCATCATCAAAAAATCTACAAACAATAAATGCTGAAAAGGGTGTGGAGAAAAGGGAATCCTCTTGCACTGTTGGTGGCAATGTAAATTGGTACAGCCACTATGGAGAACAGTATGGAGTTCCTTAAAAAACTAAAAACAGAACTACCATATGACCCAGCAATCCCACTACCAGGCATATACCCTGAGAATACCATAATTCAAAAAGAGTCATGTAGCACAGTGTTCATTGCAGCACTATTTACAGTAGCCAGGACATGGAAGCAACCTAAGTGTCCATCAACAGATGAATGGATAAAGAAGATGTGACACATATATACAATGGGATATTACTCAGCCATAAAAAGAAATGAAATTGAGTTATTTTAAGTGAGGTGGATGGACCTAGAGTCTGTCATACAGAGTAAAGTAAGTCAGAAAGAGAAAAACAAATACCATATGTTGACACACACACACACACACACACACACACACACACACACACACACACACACATATATATATGGAATTTAAGAAGAAACAAATGGTTCTGACGAACCTAGGGACAGGACAGGAATAAAGATGCAGACGTAGAGAATGGACTTGAGGACACAGGGAGGGGGAAGAGTAAGCTAGGATGAGGTGAGAGAGTGGCATGGACATATATACACTACCAAATGTAAAATAGATAGCTAGTGGGAAGCAGCTGCATAGCACAGGGAGATCAGCTCGGTGCTTTGTGACCATCTAGAGGGGTAGGATAGGGAAGTTGGGAGGGAGACGCAAGAGGGAGGAGATATGGGAACATATGTATATGTATAGCTGATTCACTTTTTTATACAGCAGAAACTAACACATTATAAAGCAATTATACTCCAATAAAGATGTTTAAAAAAAAACGCAAGTCACAAACTGGGAATAAATATTTGTAAGGAATATATCAAATAAAGGATTTGCATTCAGATTATGAAGAGTTCTCAAAACTTAGTAATGAGAAAACAAAACTCCACATTGAAAATTGGCAAAGGATTTGAGCAAGACAGTTTACCCAAGAAGACATATGGCTGTCAGATAAGCACAAAACACATGCCTAATATCATTAGTCATTAAGGGAATGCAAATTTAAATCACAATGAGATATAACTACACATCTATTATAATGGTTAAAATTTCCAAAGATTGAATATAACTAATGTTGGCAAGTCTAGTTCTGTGGAAGAACTAGAGTTGTCATACTCTTGATGGAATTGTAAAATGACAAATCAACCTTGTAAAACGTCTTGGGAATTCCTCAAAAATTTCTTACAATGTTGTAACTTATTTCCTCAAAGCCAGTAAGTCAGGAGAATCCAGCTGATATGCGTCACTTTCTTTAAGTGCTCACCTGAGTAGGTTGGGCCTTCCCAGGATAATCTCCCTCCTGATTCACTCAAGACAGCTGGCTAATAACAACTCATGGAAGTGGTAACGTATCATATTCCAAGGTCTTGCCCACACCTGCATGGAGTGTTTTATAGAAGGGAGGGCTATAGAGGTATAGGTCATTGGATATCAGTTTAAAATTCTGCCTACCATGATCCTCATTTAACCTCTTCCCTCCAAGTGATTTTCTAGTTTTAAAAATATCAACCATAAAACATCAGAAGATATTAATTTTTAAAGTGAACCATAGAGTGTAAATGGAATGAGAGTGCTCAGTCATTTTAATAGGCATAATTGAACTGTGCTGGTGAGTTTTTCTGAGAAAGACAAGAAGTAATGGAGGGATGGAGTGAGGAAAGAAAGTAGGGAGGGAAGGAGGAAGGAAGGAGGAGAGAAAGAAACAAAAATCGGTAGGCCGATTCATATTTTATAATGCTGTCTTAAAATCTATCATGATTAGGAGATTGTTTTCAAAATAAATAAAAAATCCGTAAGTGTTTACCTTTAAGTTTTAAGAAGTAATTTGTAGTATACTATAATTTGTTATTCTCTCCTATTTCACAGTTAATCTTGCAAAGTAGAAACCAAGTGAAATGAACTTGGAAAATTTGTCTTCTCTCTTTGCCCCTGTTATTCTTTTTTTTGCGGTATGCGGGCCTCTCACTGTTGTGGCCTCTCCCGTTGCGGAGCACAGGCTCCAGACACGCAGGCTCAGCGTCCATGGCTCACGGGCCCAGCCGCTCCACGGCATGTGGGATCTTCCTGGACCGGGGCATGAACCCGTGTCCCCTGCATCGGCAGGCGGACTCTCAACCACTGCACCACCAGGGAAGCCCGCCCCTGTTATTCTTTCCTTGAAATAGGAGGAGTAAGTTGCCAAGTAAATGAGTTTTGTATAAGCAGTGTGTATGTTCCACCCATTTCTTCTGGGCACTTCTTTCTGAATTTACCAGTAGGTAGGACATCACCCTGCTCTGATTCCCAGCCCATGGAGGTTCTTGTTTGGGAGACCTGTGGTTGTCCACTTCCCTCTGATTCTGCCTTTGGGTGGCAGAGACAGAAATACTAATCATTGACTCCCTAAAACGTCAACAACCATTAAAAGCATTTAGTGCCTGTGAATATAGAATTATGGAAGTCAATTATAATGTCCCTAGATGATTAAGTTGACATGCTTTACAATTTTGAAAAGGGTTAATAGCTTTAATATGTTGTGCTCTTCTATTTCTGAATTCTATTCTTTGGTTAAAGATAGGCATTTTAATCTTTTAATAGATTTCTTTCAACTTTGTTAGTTATGCATGCTTTGCACCTGTTTCCACAGCTGTTAACCACTGTCCCCTCCAGAAATTTTTGGACAACATTTTAAAAAATTTTATTACTCTATGCTTCCCATTAGTACTCTAATTTGGTGTCATGGAGTGGATTTCCACTCCTGAACTGATGACATGCTCATTTGCCCAGAACATAATTTCTGAAGCGCTAAGGATTTTTGCTCAATGCCATATTTACTGTAGGACATCAAAGTCTGAACATCAGGTAATTGGTTAGCTCTTAATAACAGATAGGCCTGATTGCTCTCAGGATGCTTTTGGCATTGTTTCCACGTCTACATCCTAGTTCAGTTGCAGTCATGTAGAGTAACACATTGACACTCCACTGTGTTAACCAAGTTATTAATTATAGATTTCCACTATTTCCTCATCAGGTACAATAGTAAAGGTGACATACCTCTAAGTATGCCTACAGAGTGACTGTATGGCTATAACAAAATAATATTTTAAAGCTATTTCACATTATTTTTGAATGCTTCCACAGTCTTATTCATTACATGGGTTTTAGCAACATTCTATATCACACAATCACACTTTTTCAGAGGCTTAAATTTTAAATAATAATCCTCAGTTTTCTCTAGGCTTAGAAAATAAGCCTAATGTGGTTACCTACATTATTATATGTTGTCTCATCTGGCAGAACTGATTTATTGATCAAAACACTTGATATACTTTGATTTCTTACCACCTCAATCTATTTGTACTATTTGGGGTAATTACCTTACTCATTAAAAGATTTGTGATAAGCTCTCTGTACTTGTAATATATATATAAATTTAAAATACAATGTGAAATTTATGAATAGTAAAAAATTTCTTTAGCACATTTTATAACGTGAATAGTTTACACTTTAAAATGTCCATTTATGTGTATTTAATAAATTTAATGAAAACTAGGGATTTTCTATATTAATATATTATTGAATAAGTATGTATTTGAGGCATACATATGACGCTAAAACTGAGGTAAATTAGAGTATTTTATTTCAGATGTTTTTATATCAAGTGATATATTTATCATGCTTATTTTATAAACATGTTCCAATACCTTTCAGTTATTAATTCCAGGCTAAATATTCATAAAGACTTCATTTATAAGTTTGCAGTTTATATGAAACTCACAACTCTGGAATCTATGGGAAATTGCTTCAGTTAATTCTAATCAAACTGTATTCATTCATTAATGCATGGTATCCTGCTAAACCTAAAGATTCAACAGTGAACTACATAGCTGTGGTATACAAGTTCATGGAGCTTCAAGTTGATAGTGAAAAAATTATATAAATGTAGAATCTTGTGTCTATAAGTCTGTTAAGACCATTCTGTTACTCTTCAAATCTAAATCATCCCTACTTATAATTGTATTTTAATAGCACTCCTAGTGCTGTTGAGCAGACTGGACCAATGAGTATGTAAGACAGTCAATAAAACTGTTATTTATTTATTTTATCCCTGGGTCTACTCCCCTCTAAAAAATCTTCAGAAAATATTCGCCCTTATAAAACACCATATTCACCCCCGTAATTTCTATTAACTGCTATAGCCTTGCTTATAAATTTCCCAGAATGTTTAGATAAATGTATATCTGGGAAAACTTCCTTTTCCTGCATCAACACTCTACCTAACTCTGTCCTAGAAAACAGTTATCCACTCGCCTGTCATCATCGCATGAATAGACATTCTCTTTCTACATAAATCAAATCTACTTATACCTGCATTTTTTCTTACTTTTTGTGGAGACTTTGTTTACATTTTTAGTCTCTGCCTTTGAGAGATGATTTATGTCTATCCGTCAATAAATCAGGCTTCTAAGGAAGAGAAAGCAAATGTCATTATGGATTTAGAAGTTATTGCATCTGAAAATTATTGCTAATTCTTGAATGACGTGTGTGTGTGTGTGTGTGTGTGTGTGTTATATGTATGCATCTGTGCATAAACACAGTTGCACAGACCTGTGTGTGGGACTGTTTTGGTTTGAAAATTTTCCTGAAGTAGATTTGGAACAGTTAACTGAAGGACTGGAGGACAGAAATGATATATATATCTTTATCTCAAGTTGGTAAAGGGAAAAAAAATAAAAAAACAAAAATCCTTGTCTTTGATTTCCAGACTTCAGTATGGAATCTACTATTCAAGTTCTCAAATATGGTGTTTGGCCAGACTGAATAATTATGTATTAATAAAAAATTATTAATATTTCTGTGTTGGTGGTCCTTAAGACCACCCACATAACCAATGGTATGTTGGAACACCTCACAGAACTCAGCATACAGTTGTATTCATGGTTAAGATTGCAATTATCCATACATTGCAAAGATACTTGACAAGATTAGAAAGGAAAAAAGACACAGGCAGAGTCTGGAGAACTCCATGAAACGTGCATGGGTCTTCTTATGCTTCCTCCCTCTAGTGAGTGGACACACTGATTATGCTCATTTCTCCAGCAGTGAAAAAGACATAACATGTATACAATTTTTCTACTCAAGGAGACTCATTAGTGACTCAGCACCCAAAGTTTTTTTATGAGAAGACTGGTTATGTGGACAGCACTCCACTTAGCACATACAAATTTCAGACTTCCACTGTAAAGAAATAAAGTGCTAAGCATAATTTACTTTATTTGTACTCGCAGTCTAGGCCCAGTGAAAACCCTTATCAGTTAGGGAATGGTTCATGTGCCAACCTTGCAGAAGGTCCTTTTAAAGGTAATAGTCTCAGCTGCTATGCTAACTTCTTTCTGTATAATTTAATTATAATAGATTTATTTGGGGGCCTAGGTCAAAGGTCATTCCCTGGGTAAGACTGGGATTTCTCCATGAAAGAAAGATGGCACATCTCCTCTCACACATCCTGGGAATGAGGACATAGAATATAAGTGTAAGCAAGGGATGGGACTCCTAAACTTCAGAATTTGCTTTGTGTCTGAAAACAAGGTGAATTTCTATCACAGTGAAGAAAATTAAAAAAAAAAAAAAATTGTATAGATATTATGTTGGATTTCAATGGAAAGAATTGGGAATGTGGAATATGAGATCAAACATATCTTGTATGCAATTTAATTTTCTCTCTATTGAGGTTTCTTTGTATCATTCTGCATTAGTTTCCTGTTGCTACTGTAACAAATTGCTACAAAGCTAGTGTTTTAAAACAACATACATACCTACATACCTACAGTTCTATAGGTAGAAGTCTGATGGGTTTTATTGGGCTGAAATCAGTGAGTTGATAGGGCTGGGTTCTTTTCTAGACACTTTAGGAGAAAATCTGTTTTCCCACCTTTCCCAGCTTCTAGATATTACCCTCTTCAGCCATTTTCAAAGCCAGAAAGTTACCTCCCTGACCCTGATTCTATGGTCACATCACTTTCTCGACTCTCCTCTTCTTCCTCCCTCTTCCACTTTAGAGAGAACCCTTGTAATTACATTGGACCTACTCAAATAATCCAGGAAATCTCCCTATTTTGCTCTATTTTAAGGTAATCTGATTGGGAACTTTCATTGTATCTATAACCTTAATTCCTTTTGTCCATGGAACCTAACATATTCAAGGTCCCAAGGTTGTGGACATCTTTGTGTGGCCATTCTTCTTCCTACCACACTTATAAAGCTTTTAGCAATAGCAATAATAATAATAATGGTAATAATTAACAATAAGTTCTAATACTAAATAATATTATATATAAAACACTTTTAAACATTTAGTATAAATTAACTGATTTAATCTCTCTCTTATATTTATGAAGCATATACTGTTCCACATTTTATCAGAAATGAAGCTAAAGTATGACATGTTTAAGTCAATTGTCCAGAGTCATCCAACTAGCATGTTTACAATGTATTTTTGAATCCAATAAATGTGGTCCAAAGAACATGCTCTTATCCATCATTCTTTCCTTCTATTGAATTATTGTTGCCTCTTAGCTATGTATGGGGAAATTTTTAAAAATGAGCTTTGTTGATATTATGAACAGGATAGAAAAAAGAATATAGCCCTTTCTTCCAAAACAAAATGATGGTTATAGGCCTGATCCATAAAGAATTTAAAAATTATCAAAGTTAATGGTGACATATGAGAATGAACACTGATTTTATAGGTGAGAAACTATGTAAAAGGATGTAGTGCTGATTGATGAATAAGTTGGTGACACAAGTTTTTCTCTCATAAATATTCTAGAAAAGAAGAGGGGTCTCAGATTTTCTATTATGTGTGTAGAAACTATCAGAACACATATATTAGATTTATCAGAAGATTTTTCCTTTGAGTTAAAAGTATAAGAATACAAAAATTTACTAAAAGTTGCTATATATTTTAAGTAAAATAAATGACATTTTAAACTGCATCAGTTATCTATTGCCACGGTAACACTGCATATCAAACATCCATTGGAATCAGTAACATAAAACAATAAATATTTATTTAGCTCATGAGTCTCTAGGGTTCAGCTGATTTGGACTGAGCTCAATTCCTTTCAACCAAGTTCACTCATGTGCCTTAATCTGTTCCTAGAACCAGTTTTGGTTTCGTTGACTTTTTTCTATTTTTCTATACTCTATTTTATTTATTTCCATGTTTGCCTTTATAATTTTTCTCTGCTTACTTTGAGTTTAACTTGCTGTTTTTCTAGTTCTTAAGATGAAAGATTAGGTTATTGATTTGAAATCTTTATTTAAAATATAGATGTTTACAGCTATACATTTTCTTCCTAGCACCACTTTAGCTGTGTACTATAATTTGGGTACATAGTGGTTTCTTTTTATTCATCTCAAAGTATTTAAAATTTTTGCTTGTGATTTATTTTTTGATCCAGTGTTTATTTAATTTGGTGTTGTATAATTTGCACATAATTTTGCATTTCCCAAATTTCCATCTATTATTGATTTCTAATTTTCTTCCACTATGATCGCAGAATTTATTTTGTATGATTTTAACCCTCAAAATTTTAAATTTAATGGGACCCTTTTTAATGACCTAACATATGGTCTATGTAAACTTTCTTGTGACCTTAAAAGAATGTATTCTTCTGTTGTTGATTGAAATGTTCTAGTATGTAAGTTAGGTTTCACTGGTTTATATTGTTTTACAAACTTTCTATTTCCTTTTGATTTTCTGCCTAGAACTTTTTTTTCCTATTTCCAAAAGTAGATTACTGAAGTCTAAATATTACGGTTAAATTATTTATTTCTCCAACCAATTCTGTCACTTTTTACTTCATGTATTTTGGGCCTCTGTTGATAAGTGCATATGTTTGGAATTTTATATCTTCCTGATGGATTTACCCTTTTACCATTTTAAAATTTTCTTCTTTGTTTCTAGAACAGTTTGTTTTAAAGTCCACTTTTGTCTGATATTAGCATTACTACTTCAGCTTCTTTTTGCTACTGTTTTCATGGTATGTCTTTTAAAAAGTCTTTTATTTTCAACCTATTTTTGCCTTTTTTTGAGGGATTTTTTAAATTACATAGCTGGTGTACAACATTACGTTAGTTTCAGGTGTACTACATTGTGATTTGACATTTGTATACATTATTAAATGATCACCATGATAAGTCTAGTAAACATCTGTCGCCATACAAAGTCATTACAATATTATTGACCATATTTCCTATGCTTTATATTACCTCCCTGTGGCTTATTTATTTTACAACTGGAGGTTTGTACCTCTTAATCCCCTTCATCTATTTTGCCCTCACCCTCATCTCCTTCCTCTCTGGCAACCACCCCTTTGTTCTCTGTATCTAGGAATCTGCTTTTGTGTTGTTTTGTTTATTTGTTTTGGTTTTTAAATTCCACATATAAGTGAGATCATATGGTATTTGTCTTTCTCTATTTTATTTCACTGCCTTTTGATGAGAATGTTTAGTCCATTTGCTTAATGTAATTATTTATAAGGAAAGGTTATGCCTGTCATTTTGTTGTTTGTTTTCTGTATGTCTAATGGTTTTTTGGTTCCTCTTTCCTCCATTACATCTGTCTTTTCTGTTAAATAGATATTTTCATATTAGAAAATATGAACCATTTAAATTCTTTTAGGGTTTTTTCACAATATTTCATAATATTTTAATATTTTTAGTTATTTTCTTGCTAGTTTTCTTGAAATTTATAATTAACAACTTAATTTACTCCAGTTTGGAATAAAACCAACTTTGTTGCAGTAATATACAAAAACTTTGCTGTAATATAGCCCCATTCCCCCTCCTTTGTACTATTATTTTCATACAGACTATATATTTGTGCATTACAAATCCTTCAATCCAGTTTTATAGTTATTGCATTATTAGTTGTTTTCCTATACAGGAGAAATGAATTGCAAGCAAAAATACATTCATGCAACCTTTCATGTTTAGTTATATAGTTACATTTACCAGTGCTCTTTATTTTTCACATAGTTTTAAGTTACTGTTATTGTCCATTCATTTTAGCCTGAAGGACTCATTTAGTATTTCTTGTAGGATGTGCCTTCCAGTGACAGATTCTCTCAGTTTTTGTTTATTTGGGAATAGTTTTATTTTCTTTCTTCTGAAGGATAGTTTTACTGGATATAAAATTTTTGGTGAGAGTCTTTCTTTCAACATGTAGACTATGTCACCCCATGCATTCTGACCTCTATGGTTTCTAATGAAAAATCTGCTGTTCGTGTTATTGAGAATTACTTTCATGTCTGTGATAAGAAAACAACTATTTTGAGTTGCTGCCTAGGCATTTTACAATGCGATGGCCCTGCTCACACCCAGATTTGGAACATTTCAATAGAACCTGAGATTAGGATTCTCACTACAAATTCCTTCCTTGCTTTTCCTTGGGCAACTTTTATTTATTTTTTTAAATTAATTCTTATTGGAGTATAGTTGTTTTACAATGTTGTGTTAGTTTCTACAGTACAGCAAAATGAATCAGTTATACAAATATCCACTCTTTTTTGGATTTCTTTCCCATTTATGTCACCACAGTGCATTAAGTAAAGTTCCCTGTGCTATACAGTATGTTCTCATTTGTTATCTATTTTATACATAGTATCAATAGTGTATATATGTCAAGCCCAATCTCCCAATTCCTCCCACTCCTGCCTTTCCCCCTTGGTATCTATACATTTGTTCTCTACGTCTGTGTCTCTATTTCTGCTTTGCAAATACGATCATCTATACCATTTTTCTAGATTCCACATATATGTGTTGATATACAATATTTGTTTTTCCCTTTCTGACTTACTTCACTCTGTATGACACTCTCTAGATGCATCCATGTCTCTATAAATGACCAATTTTGTTCCCTTTTATGGCTGAGTAATATTCCATTGTATATATGTACCACATCTTCTTTATCCATTCCTCTGTCAATGGACATTTAGGTTGCTTCCATGTCCTGGCTAGTGTAAATAGTGCTGCAATAAACTTAGGTTGTATATGTCTTTTTGAATGATGGTTTTCTCTGGGTATATGCACAGTAGTGGGATTGCTGGGTCATATGGTAGTTCTATTTTTTAGTTTTTTAAGGCACCTAGGCCAGGACACCTTTTAAAATAGCTACTTAGATTTGAGCTTGTGAAAAGTTAGTGACTGATGACCCAACCACTTTATAAGTAATAGCTGCTTGCTACCTGCTATCTCCTGCTTACTTATGACCTGGGACTAGAGGACTACCCTTCCCCTGGCTTATTCCCCCACAACCCCCTTTTATGGGATTTGTAAGTAGTAAATATTTTAGCTTTACTTCCCTTGTGTGGATGTACTGAAGCTGTGCCTTCAATCAAAATTTTCCTGGGGTTTTCACTTTCAACAGGGAGATCAGATGCTGAAGAAGCTACCTGTGGGTGGCTTGTACATCCTCACTCAGCAGGTCATAATCTTTATATATTTAATTTACTATATCAGCTACAGAATCCCCAACACAATAAGATAAATTACTCTTACTTTTACTGTGTTAAAGTTTCTCTCTTTATCTTAGTTCCTTACAGTTTTATTGTGTTCCTTCTACATGTACATCTCTTTCTGTTGAGCTTACTTGGAGTTTCTTGAGTTTCTTACATGTGCAGATTAATGTTTTTCATCAAACTAAAAGTTTGCCATTTTTTTCAAATATTCATTCTCCCCCTTTTTTGTCCTCTACTTATGGAATTTTCATAATGTCTATGGTGAAACTCTTGATGAAGTCCAAAGGATCTCAAATTGGGGTTTTTTTCCCTTATTGTTTTTATCTTTCTGTCCTGCAGACTAAATAAACTCAGTGGTCCTTTCTTTAAATATATAGATTCTCTCTCCTGCCAGTTCAACTCTGCTGTTGAGTCCTCTACTGAATTTTTTTTTCAGTTGTTATGCTTTTCAGCTCCAATACTTCTATTTATTTAATCTTATAACTTCTGTTACTTTGTTATTGTCTATTTGATGAGACATTATTCTCATGTCTTCTTTCATTGTTTATGCATGATTTCCTTTAGTTAAAAAATATTTATAATAACTGCTTTAAAGAATTTCTCTAGTAATTCCTGTCCAGCTTCTCTCAGAGACAGTTTCTATTGACTGTTTACTTTTTCTCTTGTGTACTGGCTATAATTTCCTGTTTTGTTTTATGTCTTGTAAGTTTTTGTTAAATTTTTTTTTATTTTAAATAATGTGGCAGTTCTGGAAAATGTATCTTTTCTCCCTACTCCCTACTTTAAGAATTTGCTTAAATTCTAACAACTAATAAATATCTCATCCTTTCTCAAGGGGCCATGTGTGTGTACCTGTGTGTTTGTGTGTGTGTGTGTATCTGTGTTGAGATACACTTTATTTCTCTAGCAGACTGTAGTAGACTAAGCTCTACCTTAGTCTCCATTTACTGCTTGTATTGAGCTTCAGCATCATCAAGAGGTTAAAGTTTCAGGCCTTCTAAGGTCTTTCTTGAGCACGCACATAGCCTTGCACAAGTATGTGGCCTTCTGCATCCTGGAAATATGTTGTAGCTTTTAAAGTCCCCTATGGATATCCCATTCTGGTGTTGTTCCTTTATTATTTTTTGATTATCCTCTTCTTACTCCTAACTATTACCACCTCAGGCAGCTAGAATGTTAAACAAATGTCACTTATTGTTTTCAACAAATGCCTGGGGAATAGAGTTGTTTACATAGCTTGAGCTCTGAATCAGGACAAATTATGATAATCCCTGTGAATTTAGCTTTTCAATAAGATGTCAAACAAATACTGATGATTCTCTTGGGATGGGTGTTTTGGCTGCTAAAAACCCATTCTGCTCACTCCAGGGACTGCTAAATTACAGGATTTTGCAGCTGTTATGGTATTGAGGTTGTTGATTCTCAAAGTTACCATAGATATAGGAAGAGGGAAAGTGATTAGGGCAATTAAAATGTCATAGAGCTATCTCTTTTTTAAAAAATTCACAATTTTTAATTGAATAAACACTCATATTTTTCAAGCCATTAATTAATATCTAGAGTTCTAAAAAATGATTTTGAAAAAAGTTTTTTCAGCTTTCTTATTGACATTATGGAGTATATTTTCCTTATTTCATTATTCCTGAAATTCTTCTAGCCTCCACTAAATTTGAGAATTATTTAATAGATATGCCTTAGAGAATGGGATGATACTTGGATGTTCCATATGTCATGATTAATCCATCTAGAGGGGGATTCACAGGAGCAGTCTATTACTGAGATAATGCTTTGCCCTTTATCATTAAGAGAAGGTGGTCGCAGGCTCATTTTACACAGCAAATATCTAGTACCAAGTTCTTATATAGAGCCTGAGTCTTCTATATTTTATTTTTCAGATTTAAAGGACCTCTTTTCTCCTTTTATCTATAGCTTATAGCAATTTGGTAAAATATAATTTTGTAAACAAAAATAGAATATTGATTTGTTTCTCTCTACCTGATCCCTCCATAATTCAGGAACTCTTATTCAGTATTTTTATTTTTCATGACAATAAAGCCATTTGCATAAGTTCAATAAGAATTCATTATCCTTGTAACAGGGTGCAATTGGGCAAGTCCTTGACTTGGCTTCTTAGCCTATAGAGGCTTTTAAAAATCTAAACTGAGATTCCTTATTACCAGTCAGTTTAAGAAATTAAGGTGAATTTTATGGAGCTAATAAAACCCCTTAGATATCACCAAAGTTTTAACTAGAACAACATATCTGAGAATATACATAAAATCACTATTCCTGCTGCACTTATGTAAATAATCAAGCAAAGTTTAAGATTTATTTTGCAAACAGATTAGTCTTACTGTGATTATCTTTGCTAGAAATTGGGGTATTTATACAGAGAAAAATTATTTTTCAGTGGAAAACTAAAATATACCCTTGTGGAGATTCTTCTATTTATTGTGTTTGAGGTTTTGTTATCTACCTACAAACTGGACTGGATTCTAAATTCTTGTCATTTCCTCCGATATCTGACTAAAACTCTCCAAAGTAATGTTTCCAATTTTCTTCCAACCTTCTGACTGAGAATCACTAAAAAGAAAAACTGCACTTTTCCCAAAGCCCGTGAACTGAAACTAGAAAACTTGGTATAAACTTCAGAGAAATCACTAGAATGGCACATGTGTGGACAATCTTTGTGTTTGTTGCTTTGTGGGTTATTCAGAAACTTCATAGAACGCCTAGTGACATAACCAGAGACATTTAAACTACAAAAAATGTTCAAGCCCAATATAAGGAGCCCGAAGTAAAAGTCTTCTCAATTGTTATGTTGCTTCAGAGACTGATTTGTTGTCTGCTTCAACCATTAACATTTTTCTTTGTTTGCTTGTTTCCATAGAAATGCCTCTCATTAAATAAGATTAAATGAAAATCTAATTTCTTATACCATATTGGCCTAACTTTAGGAGCTCACCTTTAACACCACCTCCTGAAATGAGACACAACTGTTTAACTGAACTGACCTCTTCTCAGGAATAAGGGACTGGTTCAACGAGATGGAGCAATATAACAACTCAACTTGTAGACTATGAAACTTCTTTGGCAAATCTAAAAGGAGAGGAATAAAAAATAATAAAATACACCACTCCACATATGCCTCTTTGGTGTAGGATTATTTTGAGCTAATAAGATGATTTTTAACAACAGATTTGCTTTAGATTACTTATTGTCTGAACAAAGAAGAATCTATGGCATAGCAATTACCTCTTGCTGTACCTGGATCAACACCTCTGCTATTATAGAAACTCAAACATTAGAAATTAACAAACTAGCCTCTTGGTTAAAACAAATTAATGCTTCTTCAGATACATTCTTTAACTTGTTTGGTACCAACTCATTTTTTTCATGGGAGCCCTGGCTAAAGAACATATTTCAGTCTCTTGGTGTTATCCTCCTGATAGTCATCATTGTAGTCTCCCAGATGCATTGTGTTCTCTCAAGGGTCTGATTTGCATCTATCAGCAATACATCATATGGTTTCATTACACTTGGAGAAGCAAACAAGTAGAACAATGAGATGAAAAGAAAAAAGAATTCTTCCACAGACCTGACACCATAACCTATGAATTGCAAGACAAGGCAAGAACAACCTAACCCTGCTGGTAAAAGAATGGTGCTAATGTCAAATTATTGGTCAGTCTCTCATGTATGATAGGATGACCAAAAGGGGGGAATTAAATCATTTAAACAAGGAAGCCATTAAACTGAGGTGCCTCTAATGCCTTGGTAGACTATGTAAGCAAACCAAAATCTAGCTACAGTTGTACCTATGTCTGAGAAAGTGAAACTTAAGAGCAACCAATCACAAATAGCCAACTAGATTTTTCAAAATAAAGCAATTGCTTATACTACAATCAATTAAATAATTTCTTTGCTTTGCTTCCATGTCATTTTCATGAAAACCTTGACCTTACCTCCTGTCAGTGGAGCACTCCTAACCACTTTTGGTTTGGTGCTGCCCAATTCAAATCAATATTTGCTCAAATGAAGTCTTCACAATTGCAACATGCCTCAGTTTACTTTTAACATTACCAAAATGTATATCAGATTTTTCTTGTACTTCTAGAATAACAAAGTAGAAAGAGTAATAACAGAATTGGTACTTTTGTAGTTTTGCCTCTAAGAGATATCAGTTTTATTTAATATTTGGTAAATCTCTAAATGTGGTTATAGTTTTAGATAGTGTTAACTGTACTGCAGGTATGCAGCAACTTCTTAAAGAATGGATTTATTTATACCTTGAAACACTCCTTATAGTTAAATCTTTTTTTTTTCTTAAGCTGCACAGTGCTCCATTCAGTCACCATCAACTAATTAGAAACATCTTTGACAATGAACCTACTTATAATTTAGGAGGACATTATCCCTAAAATCTCTACATCTGTAATATTCTAGGATTCCTTAATCTCTTTTGATACCTTAGAAGCTCTTCCCTTCGTATATAGATTCCAGATTTGAAGAGTGAATCATTAACCCTTGGCATGGATTTACATATTTTAGGTTGAAATGCTATATAGAAACTATCACTGTTATAACCTTCCTTATTAGATCTCTTTTCTTGGCAAAATGCATGCATTTTTAATACTGGAGCAAAACTATCTTCTAGTTCAAAAGAAACTAAATGATTTTTTGCAGTGTGTATATATATATATATATATATACACATTTTCTCCTCTTCAGTGTGACCAGTCTCATCAGAGTTATACTCAGGTGATGAGGTTATCCAAAGAGATCATTCAGTACAATAAGTATACACCAAACTCACAGCTCACCTTTTTTTTTTTTTTTTTTTGGCCCCACCACGTGACTTGCAGAATCCTAGTTCCCCAACCAGGGATTGAACCCAGGCCACCACAGTTAAAGTGCCGAGTTCTAACCACTGGACCTCCAGGGAATTCCCATCCCTTACTTTTCAGGAGATGTTTCTATCAGAGATTCTTCCTAAGAGGCTAACAATTTCACTGTGTAAATATATTTAAAATTATCAAAATAAAAGCAGCTCTTTTTTATGCTGAAGTAATTTTCTCAAAGAGGATCAGACTAAAATGAGTTATTATAGCTAGTAAAAAGAATGCAACTGAGATAACACAGGAGAGACTGGAACAAGAATATGAACCATGGAATTTCTTAGAATTTTCTCAGCACTCTAGAATGGTGCTAAAAACTGATTAGAAAGATTACAATGTTTTAGGAATATTTATAAAATTTTCTAAATACATAGATTCTTTCAATGGTTTTAAGCTTTTTTTCAATATATTATATACAGATTATATGTAAGAGAGAAACTTTGACTCACTTTTAAACTGATCTGGAGGTAACTTTTAAATATCCATATCATAGAAGATTTACTGGCATATATTAGAAGTGTTAAATTCTGTTAAGCAATGAAGTATAATCTTTCTGGCAATGTATATTCCTGTTGAGTAATAAATGATATTAACTTAAACAGAAGACATGATCTCAGCTCAATTTAATAATTTAAAATGAAAACAGTTTTGGTTCTTTGCCTGGCTATCTCTATTCAGTGTTTTATTAAAAACCCATAAACAAAATATTGACCAACAATTTCATAGCTAATAAATTGCCAGTGCTCAAAAATCTATTGTTATTTAAGCAGTGTTTTTGAGGGTCTGCTGTGGTTAAGATGACTCTACTACAGAGTCTTACAAGGGATGGAAGTCAAACCAAAAATCTAGGCAGTATTTCCCAGGTGGAAGTTGCTGAAAGTGAATTTTATCTCAGTGGGTACAAATATCAAAGACAGGAAAACAGATAATAGAGTGAAAGAGATGTGACTGAATATTACAAAATATTGCTTTTGCCATAAATGGTTATATATATATGTACACACAAGGGTGTGTAAATGATCATCTCTAGTACCATGATTAAAAATCTCATAATCATCTCTAGTACCATGATTAAAATTCTCATAGGCAGAACACTCTTTGACATAAATTGCAGCAAGATCTTTTTCAATCTAACTCCTAGAGTAATGAAAATAAAAACAAAAATAAACAAATGGGGCCTAATTAAAAAAAGATTTTGCACAACAAAGGAAATCAAACAAAACAAAAAGACATCCCTCAGAATGGGAGAAAATATTTGCAAATGAAACAACTGACAAGGGATTAATCTCCAAAATATACAAACAGCTCATGCAGCTCAATATCAAAAAAACAAACAACCCAATCAAAAAATGGGCAAAAGATCTAAACAGACATTTCTATAAGGAAGACATACAGATGGCTAAAGAGCACATGAAAAGATGCTCAACGTCACTAATTATCGGAAAAATGCAAATCAAAACTACAATGGGATGTCACCTCACACTGGTCAGAATGGCCATCATCAAAATGTCTCCAAACAATAAATGTCAGAGAGGGTATGGAGAAAAAGGAATCCTCCCACACTGTTGGTGGGAATGTAAATTGACAGAGCCATTATGGAAAACAGTATGGATTCTCTGTATAAAACTAAAGATAAAAATACCATATGATCCAGCAGTCCCAATCCTGGGCATATATGTGGAGAAAACCATAATTGAAAAAGATAGATGCACCCCAATGTTCATTGCAGCAGTATTTACAATAGCCAGGACATGGAAGCAACCTAAACGTCCATCAACATAGGAATAGATAAAGAAGATGTGGTATATATATACAGTGGAATATTAATCAGCCATAAAGGAAAAGAACAAAATAATGCCATTTGCAGCAACATGGGTGGACCTAGAGAATGTCATACTGAGTGAAATAAGTCAGACAGAGAAAGACAAATATCATATGATATCACTTGCATGTGGAATCTGAAAAAGGGTACAAATGAACTTATCTATGAAACAGAAATAAAGTTACAGAAGTAGAAAACAAACTTATGGTTACCAGGAGGTAAGGGAAGCAGAGGGATAAATTGGGAGATTGGGATTGACATATACACACTACTGTATATAAAATTGATAACTAATAAGAACCTACTGTATAGCACAGGGAACTTTGCTCAATACTCTGTAATGACCTATATGAGAAAATAATCTAAAAGTGGATGTGTATATGTGTAACTAATTCAATTTGCTCTACACCTGAAACTAACACAGCATTGTAAATCAACTATACTCCAATAATTTTTTAAATAATTATGTAAAAATAAATAAATAAATGACATTCTCTTTCCAAAATGAATATGAATTTATTATCTGGAAACAACTCAGCAGTCACTTCCACAAATTCTTTTTAGCCTGGCTTATTATATTTTCTTTTTTTATATTATAAAGCAGATATATTTTTATAAAAATTTAAACATAAGTGTTATGGATATAAATTCATAGATTTTACAGGGATAATGTAGAGTCATACTTTAAACAATGATAATTTCATTACTGAAAGTTTGTGAATACTTATGAAATACACATAGTCATATAATTTTTTAAAATCATGAATTGTCTAGATTGCATATATTTTGAAAATATGACTTGAGTCAATTTTCATTCATTTTTTATAGAAAATGAAATTCCAGCTCCATCTTGTGGTTTACAATTTGGTTTAAAATAGTACATTATTATGACTAATAATACATTATTAGTTATTATTATTATAATATAATACTAATACATGATTCCTTATTGTTTTATCTTTTCTTACATTGAATGAATATTTAACAGGTACCTGCAATTCTGTACATTAAAAAAGTTTCTATACTTTTTCTCTGTAAGTTATTAATATATCTTTATTTTTTAAAGTTCTCACAAGATATTTGCTATTTTTAATATTTTTACTTTCATTGTAAAAACACACACAAAAGAAAAACAAGTACTATACTAATCAAGTACTGATGCTAATCAATATAATAAGCCTCCTTGAAGGCCTAATTAAATTTTCACTTAATTTTATTAAGAAATGTAAAAAGTACAAAGTCAGCATAATGTTAGTCCTTTAGAAATGCTCTGTTTTGGTAGCTCTATTTTTCGTTTTTTAAGGAACCTCTGTACGGTTCTCCATAGTGGCTGTATCAATTTACATTCCCACCAATAGTGTAAGAGGGTTCCCTTTTCTCCACACCCTCTCCAACATCTGTCGTTTGTAGATTTTTTTGGTGGTGACCATGCTGATCAGTGTGAGACGATAACTAATTGTAGTTTTGATTTGCATTTCTCTGATAATTTGTGATGTTGAGCATCTTTTCATGTGCTTTTTAGCCATCTGTGTGTCTTCTTTCGAGAAACGTCTATTTAGATCTTCCGCCTATTTTTTGATTGGGCTTTTTGGTTTTTATTTGATATTGAGCTGCATAAGCTGTTTATATATTTTGGAGATTAACTCCTTGTTGGGTGATTAACCCCTTGTTGTTTGCTTCATTTGCAAGTATTTTCTCCTATTCTGATGGTTGTCTTTTTGTTCTGTTTATGATTTCCTTTGCTGTGCAAAATCTTTTAAGTTTAATCAGGTCCAATTTGTTTATTTTTGTTTTTATTTTCATTACTCTAGGAGGTGGATCGAAAACCATCTTGCTGTGATTTATGTCAAAGAGTGTTCTGCCTATGTTTTCCTCTTGGAGTTTTATAGTATACAGCAGCCTTACATTTAGGTCTTTAATCCATTTCCAGTTTATTTTCTTGTATGGTGTTAGGGATGTTCTAATTTCATTCATTTATATGTAGCTGTCTAGTTTTCCTAACACCACTTATTGAAAAGACTGTCTTTTCTCCATTGTATATTCTTGCCTCCTTTGTCATAGATTAGGTAACCATAGATGTGTGGGTTTATCTCTGGATTTTCTATCCAGTTCCATTGATCTATATTTCTGTTTTTGTGCCAGTACTATACTGTTTTGATGACTGTAGCTTTGTAGTATAGTCTGAAGTCAGGGAGCCTGATCCCTCCAGCTCCATTTTTCTTTCTCAAGATTGGTTTGGCTATTCAGATTTTTTTGTGTTTCCATACAAATTGCAAAATGTTTTGTTCTAATTCTGGAAAAAATGTCATTGGTAATTCAATAGGGATTGCATCGAATCTGTAGATTGCTTTGGGTAATATAGTCATTTTCACAATACTGATTCTTTCAATTCAAGAAAATAGTATAGCTGTCCATCTGTTTGTGTCATCTTTAATTTCTTTCATTAGTATCTTATAATTTTCTGAGTACAGGTATTTTGCCTCGTTAGGTGGATTTATTCCTAGGTATTTTATTCTTTTTGATGCGATGGTAAATGGGATCATTTTTTATTTCTTTTCTGATCTTTTGTTATTAATATATAGGAATGCAAGAGATTTCTGTGTATTAATTTTATATCCTGCAACCTTACCACATTCATTGATGAGCACTAGTAGTTTTCTGGTAGTATCTTTAGGATTTTCTATGTATAGTATCATGTCATCTGCAAACAGTAACAGTTTTACTTATTCTTTTCCAATTTGGATACCTTTTATTACTTTTTTTTCTCTTATTGCCATGGCTAGGACTTCCAAAATTATGTTGAATAATAGTGGCGAGAATGGATATCCTTGTCTTGTTCCTGGTCTTAGAAGAAATGCTTTCAGTTTTTCACCATTGAGAATGATGTTTGCTGTGGGTTTGTCATATATGGCCATTATTATTTTGAGGTAGATTCCTTCTATGGCCACTTTCTAAAGAGTTTTTATCTTAAATGCGTGTTGAATTCTGTCAAAAGCTTGTTGTGTAGCTATTGAGAAGATCATATGGGTTTTATCCTTCAAATTTGTCGCTGTTGTATATTTCACACTGATTGATTTGCAGATATTGAAAAATCCTTGCACCCCTGGGATAGATCCCTGTTAATCATGGTGTATGATGCTTTTAATATGTTGTTGGATACATTTTGCTGGTATTTTCTTGTGGAATTTTTTTTTTTTATGTTCATCAGTGATATTGGCCTGTAATTTTCTTTTTTTCTGATATCTTTGTCTGGTTTTAGTATCAGGGTGATGGTTGCCTCGTAGAATGAGCTTGGGAGTGTACTTACTCTGCAGTGTTTTGGAAGAGTTTCAGAAGAGTAAGTGTTAACTCTTCTCTAAATGTTTGATAGAATTTGTCTGTGAAGCCATCTGGTCCTAGACTTTGGTTTGTTGGAAGATTTTAAGTCACATTTTCAATTTCAGTACTTAGGATTGGTCTGTTCATGTTTTCTATTTCTTCTTGGTTCAGTCTTGGAAGGTTTTACCTTTCTAAGCATTTGTCCATGTCTGCTAGGTTGTCCATTTTATTGGTGTATAGTTCCTTGTAGTAGTCTCTTATGATCCTTTCTATTTCTGTGATGTCCATTGTAACTTCTCTTTTTTCATTTCTATTTCATTGATTTGAGTCCTGTCCATTTTGTTTTGTTTTGTTTTTTGATGAGTCTGGCTAAATGTTTATCAGTTTTGATTATCTTCTCAAAGAACCAACTTTTAGTTTCATTGGTCTTTGCTATTGTTTTCGCTATTTCATTTATTTCTGCTCTGATCTTTATGATTTCTTTCCATCTACTAACTTTCATTATTGTTTATTCTTTCTCTGTTTGCTTTAGGTGTAAGGTTAAGTTGTTTATTTGAGATTTTTCTTGTTTCTTGAGGTAAGATTGTATTTCTATAAACTTCCTTCTTATAACTGCTTTTGCTGCATGCCATAGGCTTTGGTTCGTTGTGTTTTCATTATCATTTTTCCCTAGGTATATTTTGATTTCCTCTTTGATTTCTTCAGGGATTCATTGACTATTTAGTAACATATTGTTTAGCCTCCATGTGTTTGTGGTTTTTACATTTTATTTCCTGTAATTGATTTCTAATCTCATGGCATTTTGGTTGGAAAAGATGCTTGATATGATTTCAATTTTCTTAAATTTATTGAGACCTGATTTGTGGCACAAGATGTGATCTATCCTGGAGAATGTTCTGTGTGCCCTTGAGAAGAAAGTGGATTCTGCTGCTTTTGGATGGAATGTTCTATAAATATCAATTAAGTCTATCTGGTCTAATGTGTCATTTAAGGCTTATGTCTCATTAACTTTCTGACTGGATGATCTGTCCATTGGTGTAAGTGGGGTTTAAAGTCCCCTACTATTATTGTGTTGCTGTCGATTTCCCCTTTTATGGCTGTTAGCATATGCCTTATATATTGAGGTGCTTCTATCTTGGATGCATAAATATGTACAATTGTTATATCATCTTCTTGGATATCAATACAAGCCCTTGATCATTATGTAGTGTCCTTCCTTGTCTCTTGTAAGAGTCTTTATTTTAAAGTCGGTTTTATTTGATATGAGTATTGCTACTCTGGCTTTCTTTTTATTTCCATTTGCATGGAATATCTTTTTCCATCCCCTCACTTTCAGTCTGTATGTGTCCCTAGGTCTGAAGTGGGTCTCTTGTAGACAGCCTATATATGGGTCTTGTTTTTGTATCCATTCAGCCAGTTTATGTCTCTTGGTTGGAGCATTTAATCCATTTACTTTTAAGGTTATTATTGATATCTATGTTCCTAGTGCCATTTTCTTAATTGTTTTGAGTTTGTTTTTGTAGGTCTCTTTTCTTCCCTTCCTCTTTTGTTCTCTTCTCTTGTGGTTTGATGACCATCTTCAGTGCTGTGTTTGTGTTGCTTTTTCTTTTTTGTTCATATCTTTTGTAGTTTTTTGGTTTGCATTTCCCATTATATATATATATATACAGAGTTGTTTTAAGTTGCCGGTCCCTTAATTGCAAATGCAATTCCCATTTCCTGCATTTGTACTCTCCTTTTCTCATGGTTGCTGGTTTTGATATCATATTTGTGTATGGATGATTTCTTGATTTCACTGTGTATTTGCTTTTACCAGTGAACTTTCCCATTATGTGATTATCTTGTTTCTAGTTGTGGCCTCTCTCTCTCTCTCTCTTTTCTTTTTCCCTGCCTAGAGAAGTTCCTTTAGCATTTGGTGTAATGCCGTTTTGGTTGTAGGTTTTTCCCTTTTGTCACTTTAAATATATCATGCCACTCCCTTCTGGCCTGCAGAGTTGCTGCTGAAAAATCAGTGGATAACCTCATGGGGATTCTCTTGTATATTATTTGTTGCTTTTCCCTTTTTGCTTTTAACATTTTTTATTTGTATTTAATTTTTGTTAGTTTGATGAATATGTGTCTCAGCATGTTCCTCCTTGGGTTTATCCTGTATGGGACTCTCTGCACTTCCTGGACTTGGGTGATTATTTCCTTTCCCATGTTAGGGAAGTTTTCAACCTATAATCTCTTCAAATATTTTCCCAGGCCCTTTCTCTTTTTCTTCTTCTGGGACCCTTATTATTCAAATATTGGAGCATTTAATGTTGTCCCAAAGGTCTCTGAGACTGTCCTCATTTATTTTCATTATTTTTTCTTTATTCTGTTCCATGGCAGTGATTTCCAAAATTCTATCTTCCAGCTCACTTATCCATTCTTCTGCCTCAGTTATTCTGCTATTGATTCCTTCTAGTGTATTTTTCATTTCAGTTATTGTATCGTTCTTCTCTGTTTGGTCTTTAGTTCTTCTAGGTTTTTGTTTTACATGTCTTGTATCTTCTCAATCCATGCCTCCATTCTTTTTCTGAGATCTTGGGTCATCTTTACTATCAATACTCTGAATTCCTTTTCAGGGAGACTGCTTATCTCCTATCTCCTCTTCATTTGGCTGTTCTTATAGGTTTTTATCTTGCTGCTTCGTGTGCAACCTATTTCTCTGTCTTCTCATTTTGTCTAACTTGCTGGTTTGTGGTCTCCTTTCTGCAGGCTGCAGTTCCTCTAGCTTCTGGTGTCTGCCCTCTGGTGGGTGAGGTTGGTCCAGAGGCTTGTGCTATTATCTCCTTCATAGAGGGTTTGACTGGTGCTGTGGTGACCAGAGTTTGCCCTGGATATTTAACGGCACCTCCCCTTTCCTCTGTGGTTGTCACTGCCCTGTCAGGGGCAGGGTCTGCTCCCTAGTTGTTAGAGTAGAGGCCCGCACATCTGTTTCTTAGCTGTGTTTCTGATCTGCAGTGGGCGGTAGGTGGGATTGGAGCACTCACCTTGGGAGAGAAGCTGTTCACCTGTGAATGTGCTCTGTTGTGTCCCATTTCTCTCGTTGTGTGGGCTCACAAAGTACACTGTTGCTGGCACTGCTTTTGGTCCGACCTTAACCGTGTGTATGCTGGCAATTGGCCCTCTTGACTCTCAGGTGTTGTTTGCACCAGGCCACCAGTGTAGATATACTGAGGTCAGATCCCAGGACTGCAGTAGTCATGCACCTGGACCCTCTGTGGGAACTGTGGAAGCAGTTCAGACTCTGGCCTGGCCCAACCACCATGTGTATGTGCCCACAAAGCCCACAGCTGCTAAAGCCAGTCCTGTCCCAGTTGCAGGAGCACTTGTCCTTTTGGATGTTTCACAGGTGCTGAATTTAGGAAGCCGTCAGCAGAGGTGTAACTCCACCAGTCACACAGCCGCAAGGAGATATTTTACCTCTTCTTCCTTACTCACACGGGCCCTGGGGCTCAGGTGTGGTTTTAGCCCCACATCTGTGTGTGGTCCTAGAGCACAGGAGTCTGTCAGGCAGGAAGGAGCTGAGGTGGTGATCAGGGTGAGCAGGCTTCCCAGGTTGGAGGGTGCTGGGGTAACGATTGTAATCTTTGAGACTGTCGGGGTGATCAGGGCAAGCAGCTCACTCAGGCGGGGTGGGGGAAAGGGTGGAGAAGGTGATGGCAGAGGTGTGGGAGCCCTCCTTATGCCTGTGGAGGCAGAGGACTGCACATGAGGAGAGAGGCTGCAATGGTGGACCTGCCCTTTGTGTGTCACTCAACAATGGCCCTTTGCCTCTGCAGCACTCTGGGCTTCCTCCAGTAGTATTCCCAGTTGCAGTGCTCCTCACTCCTGTCTCCCCTCAGGCTGTCTCCTCTCAGCCAACAGCAGTCTCCTGAGTCTGCTCTCCAAACCTCCGTTCCAGTACCCAGCCCTCATGCTCACTGGCACATACTGGTCTCAAGCTGGAATGTGCAGGACTGTGGCACAGACCATCTGGGTAGGTCTCACTCTCTCCTGCATGCCACAGACCAATTGCTCTGCTCTCCTCCAAGCCCCCAAAGCTCCCTCTCTGTCTCAGCTGATCTCCCCATTGGTGAGGGAGCTTCCCCAGATGCAGGAACGTCTCCTCACCTTAAGCTCCCTAACAGAAGTGCTGATACTGTCCTGCTTCCTCTCCTCTTCCTTTTCCCTTCTTCTTTTTTTCCTCCCACCCAGTTATGTGGGGATCTTTCTTGTCCTTTTAGGTGTCCAAGGTCCTCTGCTAGTGTTCAGCAGGGGATCTGTGAAAAATGTTCCATTTGTAGATGTAGTCTTGATACGTTTGTGGGGAGAGATGAACACCACATCCTCCCACTCCTCTGCCATCTTGGAAAATGAATTCATTTCTTCATTTCACTTGTTTCATTCAGCCAACACTGGGCTTAACAAAGAAAACAATGCAAACAACTCAACAATTATTTAATGAATTAAAATGAATTTTCTAATCTCTCCACCTGTCATAAAAAGAAATTTTTCCAAAGAGAGAATATGAAGAAGGATTTGTGCTTAGATAATATGTGTTTAATGGGGAATAAATGTTAGTGCTAGCTCAGTTACCTAAGCATTCCTCTTGATTAAAATTTGAAGAGTATAATAACACTCCTGGAAATAATAACTGAAGTTTAAAATGAGAGAAAAACCATGAAAGATAACCCAAAAAAATCATCTGCAAAATCAAAAATTTATAGTAAGGGAGAATTTAAGTATTTACACCCAAATTTCACTCAAAAATAAATATACATATGATTATATGTCTATAAATATTTGTGTACATGAATATATGTACATGCATATTTATATGTGTTTGTGTGTGTCTTACACATATATATGAAAATATGTGCCTAAAATAATATGTTTTCTGTGCATATATCATATAATGGCATTTAGTTAGAAAAACAGCATTATAAGTTTGACTCCAAACAAGAGTCAAAAGTAAATGTTTTCAAATTTTTGAAATCTATTTTTCCCACTAACTGTAGAGTAAATTATTATAGCTTTTGATATTTAGTACAATTTTGATACTTAGATATAAAAATATTTAGAACTAAATCTAAAGGAATATTATAATGATATTGATTGTATTTTATTGATTGGAAACTACTCATTAAAATATTTCAGAAAGAATACTTCATAAGTAATTTTCAAACAATGATATTAAATAAGGAATTATATTTTGACAATTTTAAGGTTTTAGATATCATAATGTAAGCAGCATAATTTGAAGAATAAAATTATAATTAGGAAGCTAAATCTTATGTTTATTAAATGTGATCATTGGATATGCCACAAGTTTTATATTATTTGGCTCTGAAGTCCCAGATTAGGAAATACTGTACAAGCATAAAATGCCATGACTGTTGATGATCTTAACGAGACAAATTATGGTCAATGTAATGAAAATATTTTGATCTTCCTTTAGGGATACCTAACCTTTCAGTTTGATTTTCTTATATTCAGTGTGGCCAATTAGAAGTAAATGTCTGTGGACCCCATTAAAATAAGCTATTGCATTACACGTGCAGAATCTCTGTGTTTTACAATGAGCCCCAGAGTGGTGCTTTATAGTCTGTAGAAACCAATTTGTGAGGATTGTAGGAATATTAATTTTGGATATAACACAAGGTAGAATATTTCAACAGTGCAGCATATGTTGGTGCTGGTTTCCTAATGTTTAGGCAATTAAATATGTGGCATTTGATTGTGTGGAATTTGATTTAAACTCTACTTTTAACATAATGAAAATATTGAAACCAAATTCTAAAGAAAGAACATAAACAGCTGGAAATATATGAACTAATCCTATGGATGGATTATATTTGTCTAGAAACTAGTAACATAATTTTAATGATATATGACATAGTACTTAAGACTGCAAAGTATCTGGATATCATTATTCAGAAAAATTAATTTTATATACATATATTACTCTTTTGTATTGTCTTATGTAGATTTCTGAGTTGAAAAGTGTATTTAGTTTACCACAAGTTGATTTTGCCTCATGACTTTTAAAATGCATTTGGAAATCTGTAGTGAAGAAAACTATGCCAGAAACATCAATTTATACATTAATTTTAAATACTGTGTATATAAAAAGGACCTTCTGTATAGCACAGGGAACTCTGCTCAGTCTTATGTATTACCTAAATGGGAAAAGTATTTGAAAAAGGATAGATATGTGTATATGTATAACTGAATCACTTTGCTGTACACCTGAAACTTAACACAAGATTGTTAATCAACTATACTCCAATATAAAATAGAAAGTTAAAGAAAATGGCTTAACCATCATTATGTTCAGTTGCCTGTCTAACCAGACAGCCATCAATAACACCCTAAAGTTCTGGTAATATTGATAAACTAATAAATTATGAATAAAAAGTAGTGTGTATAAACTGTATTCTAAAACATACTATGAAATTGCAACTGTTACATTTCTTAAACAGAAATTTCTTAAAACACGTACATTATATAATAATATAATTCTTACAGGTTTTCATGATTTTTCTGGGTATTTATTTTATGGGATATTTCATGATGTCACATATCCCTTTTTGAGCTCTCTTAAAATTATTTAAAATATAAAATAACTAGTAGCATAAGGATATGTTAAGAAGTTTGATTGCCAGAAAATTCAATTGCACTTTTATATCAGTTACAATGAGCCATACTGACTATAGTCTGTGAATTCCTAGGTGACTTAATGAAAAATTCTCATTTACCTACTTGGAAATCTTCCAGCATTCTTATTTCTGTGTTCATCCTTCTTGTATTTACATAGTAAATTGAATTGTGTTTTTTCCCTGGATTCTGCTTCAGCTCTAATGATGGGAGTCAGCTGAAAAACAAACATGCAACAAAAAAGAAAATATTTCATCTTATCTCAGTTGAGTATCTTTTGGCCTATTCCTTACTTTCTTCTATTTTTTACCCTTCTTTTTTAACATCTGAGAAGCTACACTGCTGAAACTCATTATCTCTTTAATCTACAATTCACATGAAGAAGAAGTCTGAGGAGGAATAGGGATAAGGAAGAGGAGGAGAAGGGGGAGGAGGAGGAAGAAAAAAAGATGTGAAAAAATATTCACATATATCATCACCAAGGGAAAAGTTACTTTTCTTGAATTAACATATTATTTCTCCTCTCATTGATTTTCATGGATTGATCTTAGGGACACTTCTTATTTAACACTAGAACAACTTGGGGGAGCTTTTAAATAATAAATAAATATAATAAAACACTAATGACTGGTCTCTACTTGCAGGCAGTCTGATTCAATTGGTCTGGAATGGACCTTGGATATGAACATTTGTTAAAAGATCCCTGAGTGGGAATGGACCTTGGATATGAACATTTGTTAAAAGATCCCTGAGTGATTTTAATAAATGACCATAGTTAAGAACTATTGCTTAACTGGTCATATCAAACATAATTATTGACATCAGCCTGCTTAAACCATGCTCTCCCATGCCTTTAAGCATAATTTTCTTAAAATTTTTTTCTGATATACCAAGTTCACAGACCCCCCAAAACATACAACCGTGTGCAGCCTGTGCATGTAGGTTAGCCTGGAAAGACAAGACCCAGCCTAACCTACCAGAACACAGGCACCAGTCCCCTCCAACCAGGAAGCCTACACAAGCAACTGAACCAACCTAACTCACTAGGGGCAGAAACCAAAAAACAGCAGGAATTATGAACCTGCAGCCTACAAAAAGGAGACCCCAAACACAGTAAGTTAAAAAAAAAAATAGAAGACAGAGAAATATGCAGCAGATGAAGGAGCAAGGTAAAAACCACCAGACCAAACAAATGAAGAAGAAAAATAGGCAGTCTACCTGAAAATGAATTCAGAGTAATGATAGTAAAGATGATCCAAAATCTTGGAAACAGAATTGAGAAAATACAAGAAACGTTTAACAAGGACCTAGAACAATTAAAGAGCAAAGGAACAATGATGAACAACACAATAAATGAAATAAAAAATTCTCCAGAAGGAACCAGTAGCAGAGTAACTGAGGCAGGAGAACAGATAAATGAGCTGGAGGATAGAATGGTGGAAATAACTACTGCAGAGCAAAGTAAAGAAAAAAAATGCAGAGAATTGAGGACAGTCTTAGAGACCTCTGGGAGAACAAAAAAGTGCACCAATATTCGAATTAGAGGGGTCCCATAAGAAGAAGAGAAAAAGAAAGGGTCTGAGAAAATATTTGAGGAGATTATTGTTGAAATTTCTCTAACATGGGAAAGGAAATAGTCAATCAAGTCCAGGAAGCACATAGAGTCCCATACAGGATAAATCCAAGGAGAAACCCACCAAGACACGTATTAATCAAACTATAAAAACTTAAGTACAAAGAAAACATATTAAAAGCAGCAACAGAAAAGCAACAAATAATATACAAGGGAATCCCCATAAGGTTAACAGCTGATCTTTCAGCAGAAACTCTGAAGAAACTCTGCAGAAGGGAATTGCAGGACATAATTAAAGTGATGAAAAGGAAAAACGTTCAACCAAGATTACCCAGCAAAGATCTCATTCAGATTCAATGGAGAAATTAAAATCTTTACAGACAAACAAAAGCGAAGAGAATCCAGCACCACCAAACCAGCTTTACAACAAATGCTAAAGGAATTTCTCCAGGCAGGAGACACAAGAGAAGGAAAAGACCTACAATAACAAACCCAAAACAATTAAGAAAATGGTAATAGGAACATACATATAGATAATTACCTTAAATGTAAATGGATTAAATGCTCCAAACAAAACACATAGACTGGTGGAATGGATACAAAAACACAACCCATATATATGCTGTCTACAAGAGACCCACTTGAGACCCAGGGACACATACAGACTGAAAGTGAGGGGATGGAAAAAGATATTCCATGTAAATGGAAATGAAAAAAAGCTGGAGTAGCAATTCTCATATCAGACAAAATAGACTTTCAAAAAAGACTATTACAAGAGACAAAGAAGGACACTATATAATGATCAAGGGATCAATCGAAGAAAAAGATATAACAATTGTAAATATTTATGCACCCAACATAGGAGCACTTCAATACATAAGGCAGATGCTAACAGCCATAAGAGGGGAAATCAACAGTAACACAGTCATACTAGGGGACATTAACAACCCACTTTGACCAATGGACAGATAATCCAAAATGAAAATAAATAAGGAAACACAAGCCTTATATGACAAATTGGACTTAATTGATATTTATAGGATATTTCATCCAAAAACAACAGAATACACTTTCTTCTCAAGTGGTCATGGAACATTCTCCAGGATAGATCACATATTGGGTCACAAATCAAGGCTTGGTAAATTTAAGAAAATTGAAATTGTATCAAGTAACTTTTCCAACCACAATGCTATGAGACTAGATATCAATTACAGGAAAAAACTAAAAAATACAAACACATGGAGGCTAAACAATACACTACTAAATACCCAAGAGATCACTGAAGAAATCAAAGAGGAAATCAAAAAATACCTAGAAATAAACGAAAATGAAAATATGACAGGGGCTTCGCTGGCGACACAGTGGTTAAAAATCTGCCTGTCAATGCAAAGGACATGGGTTCGAGCCCTGGCCCAGAAAGATACCACATGCCACAGAGCAACTAAGCCCATGCACCACAACTACTGAGCCTGACCTCTAGAGCACACAAGCCACAACTACTGAGCTCAAGTGCCACAACTACTGAAGGCTGCACACCTAGAGCCTGTGCTCCGCAAAAAGAGAAGCCACGAAAATGAGAAGCCTGTGCACCACAACAAAGAGTAGTCCCCATTCACCACAACTAGAGAAAGCCTTCACACAGCAATGAAGACCCAATGCAGCCAAAAATTTAAAAAAAATAATAAATTAATTAATTTATATTAAAAAAACCATGATTGTCCAAAACCTGTGGGATCCAGCGAAAGCAGTTCTAAGAGGGCAGTTTATAGCAATACAATCCTACCTCAAGAAACAAGAAAAATCTCAAGTAAACAACCTAATCTTACACCAAAAACAATTAGAAGAACAAAAAAAAAAGTAGGCAAAAGGAAAGAAACCATAAAGATCAGATCAGAAATAAAGGAAAAATAAATGAAGGAAACAATAGCAAAGATCAATGAAACTAAAAGCTGGTTCTTTGAGAAGATAAAAAAAATTGATAAACCATTAGCCAGAATCATCAAGAAATAAAGAGAGAAAACTCAAATCAACAGAATTAGAAATGAAAAGGAGAAGTAACAACTGACACTGCAGAAATACAAAGGATCATGAGAGATTACTACAGGCAACTATATGCCAATAAAATGGACAACCTGGAAGAAATGGACAAATTCTTAGAAAAGTACAACCTTCCAAGACTGTCCCAGGAAGAAATAGAAAATATGAACAGACCAATCACAAGCAATGAGATTGAAGCTGTGATTAAAAATCTTCCAACAAACAAAAGCCCAAGACCAGATGGTTTCACAGGCGAATTCTATCAAACATTTAGAGAAGAGCTAACACCTCTCCTTCTCAAACTCTTCCAAAATATAGCAGAGGGAAGAACACTCCCAAACTCATTCTACGAGGGCACCATCAATATCACTGATGAACATAGAGGTGAAATCTTCAACAAAATACTATCAAACAGAACGCAACAGCACATTAAAAGGATCATACACCATGATCAAGTGGAGTTTATCCCAGGAATGCAAGGATTCTTCAATATACACAATTCAAGCAGTGTGATATACCATATTAACAAATTGAAGGATAAAACCCATATAATAATCTCTATAGATGCAGAAAAATCTTTGGGCAAAATTCAACACCATTTATGATAAAAACCCTCCAGAAAGTAGGCATAGAGGGAACCTACCTCAACATAATAAAGGCCATATATGACAGACCCACAGCCAACATCGTTCTCAATTGTGAAAACTTGAAACCATTTCCTCTAAGATCAGGAACAAGACAAAATTGCCCACTCTCACCACTATTATTAAACATAGTTTTAGGAGCTTTAGCCACAGCAATCAGAGAAGAAATAGAAATAAAAGGAATCCAGACTGGAAAAGGAGAAGTGAAACTGTCACTGTTTGCAGAGGACATGATACTATACATAGAAAATCCTAAAGATGCTACCAGAAAAATACTAGAGCTAATCAATAAATTTCATTCAAATTAATCAAATTAAGCAGGACACAAAATTAATTATACAGAAATATCTTGCATTCCTATACACTAACGACGAAAAATCTGAAAGAGAAATTAAGGAAACACTCCCGTTTACTATTGCAATAAAAAGAATAAAATATCTAGGAATAAACCTATTAAGGAGACAAAAGACCTGTATGAATAAAACTATAAGACACAGATGAAAGAAATTAAAGATGATACAAACAGATGGACAGACATACCATGTTCTTTCTTGGATTGGAAGAATTAACATTGTAAAAATGACTATACTACCCAAAGAAATCTACAGATTCGATGCAATCCCTATCAAACTACCAATTGCATTTTTTCACTGAACTAGAACAAGAAATTTCAAAATTTGTATGGAAACACAAAAGACCCCAAATAGCCAAAGCAATCTTGAGAAAGAAAAATGGAGCTGGAAGAATCAGGCTCCTTGACTTCAGACTATATGACAAGACTACAGTAATGAAGACAGTATGGTACTGACACAAAAACAGAAATATAGATCAATGGAACAGGATAGAAAGCCCAGAGGTAAACCCACACACATATGTTTGACTTATCTTTGATAAAGGAGGCAAGAATATATGATGGAGAAAAGACAGCCTCTTCAGTAAGT
The DNA here is from genome assembly GCF_949752795.1 of Hyperoodon ampullatus. Taxonomy (NCBI): domain Eukaryota; kingdom Metazoa; phylum Chordata; class Mammalia; order Artiodactyla; family Ziphiidae; genus Hyperoodon; species Hyperoodon ampullatus. The sequence continues at coordinate 102,485,620 of NC_136914.1, forward strand.
GGTGCTGGGAAAACTGTACAGGTACATTTAAGAAAATGAAATTAGAACACTCCCTAGCACCATATATATATATATATATATATATATATATATATATATATATATATATATATATATATATATAAAACTCAAAATGGGTTGAAGACCTAAATGTAAAGCCAGACACTCTAAAACTCTTAGAGGAAAACATAGGCAGAACACTCTATGACATAAATCACAGCAAGATCCTTTTTGATCCACCTCCTAGAGAAACAGAAATAAAAAGAGAAATAAACAAATGGGACCTAATGAAACTTGAAATATTTTGCATAGCAAAGGAAACCATAAGCAAGACAAAAAGATAACTCTCAGAATGGGAGAAAATATTTGCAAACAAAGCGACTGGCAAAAGATTAATCTCCAAAATATACAAGCAGCTCATGTAGCTCAATATCAAAAAAAACAACACAAATCAAAAATGGGCAGGAGACCTAAATAGACATTTCTCCAAAGCAGATATACAGATTGCCAACAAACACAAGAAAGTGTGCTCAATATCACTAATCATTAGAGAAATGCAAGTCAAAACTGCAATGAGGTGTCACCTCACACCAGTCAGGATGGCCATCATCAAAAAATCTAAGAACAATGAATGCTGGAGAGGGTGTGGAGAAAAGGGAACACTCTTGCACTGTTGGTGGGAATGTAAATTGATACAACCACTATGGAGAACAGTATGGAGGTTCCTTAAAAAACTAAAAACAGAACTACCATATGACCCAACAATCCCACTACCAGGCATATACCCTGAAAAAACCATAATTGAAAAAGAGTCATGTACCACAATGTTCATTGCAGCACTATTTACAATAGCCAGGACATGGAAGCAACCTAAGTGTCCATCGACAGAAGAATGGATAAAGAAGATGTGGCACATATATACAATGGAATATTACTCAGCCATAAAAATTAATGAAATTGAATTATTTGTAGTGAGGTGGATGGACCTAGAGTCTGTCATACAGAGTGAACTCAGAAAGAGAAAAACAAATACCATATGCCAACACATATATATGGAATCTAAAAAAATAAATAAATGATTCTGTTGAACCTAGGGACAGGACAGGAATAAAGATGCAGATGTAGAGTGGGGACTTGAGGACACAGGGAGGGGGAAGTGTAAGTTGGGGTGAAGTGAGAGAGTAGCATTTACATGCATACACTACCAAATGTAAAATTGAAAGCTAGTGGGAAGCAGCTACATCACACAGGGAGATCAGCTCGGTGTTTTGTGGCCACCTAGAGGGGTGGGATGGGGTTGGGATAGGGAGGGTGGGAGGTAGACATAAGAGGGAGGGTATATGGTTATATATGTTTACATATAGCTGATTCACTTTTTTATATAGCAGAAACTAACACAATATTGTAAAGCAATTATACTCCAATAGAGATGTTAAAAAAATAATAGAATAGAGGGTAAAATGAGACCCACGTAGTACTATACAATTACTAATTGAACTAGAAAAAAATAAAGATAGTTGATATAATTTTTTCTCTCATATTATTAATATTGTTTACCTCAGAACCAAATGATATTAAATTTGGTAAAATATTTGAATTATTAGATATATAATGGGCAACTCTGACAAACTATTTTTTACAAAGTTCCCACGATTCTTATGGGTCAAGAATTTGGATGCAAATGACTTGTCCTCCTCTACCCTGGTGCCAGTGAACATAACTAGAATGTTTGAGGCTGGAACCATCTGGCCATTTTTTCATTCATGTGCCTCAGTTTTGATGAATCAAAAGCTGAGCTCAGCTGGAACTGTTAACCAGAGTGGCTACATATGGCCTCTTCATGTATCCATGTTTCTTGGGCTTCCTCATACCATGGAAGCTTCAGAGTAGCATGGTAGCTCAAGGATTAAAGAGAATAAGGCAGAACAGGACAGAGATTCAGTCCTCTTATGACTCAATCTTAGAAGTCACAAACTATTACTGGTACACTATTCAGGAAAACAGTTATATGTAAGGAGAAGGGACACAGACCCAAATTCTCGATACGTAGTATGTCAAAGAATTTTTGGCTATGTATTTAAAATAACATTATGGTCACATATTTAAAGTGTTATCTAAACACATTATGTATAAGCAAAAACATGCTAACTGAACAGCATATTTTAGAGTGCAAATTCCATAAAATTCTGCACTTCAGCCTTGGAAAACTGCAATGCCACATGACCCTAAATGTGAAGGAAAATCATAAGACTTGATATTGTAGTTAACTAATACTATATGTCATGTTCAACAACCTTGCCTATGTCTTTTTTTAATATTGGCAAAGAAGACAAAGATCATGAAGTAGTTATAGTCAAGGAGCTTATGAAAAACAATTCCTCCCAATTTAAGCAAGAATGAGTTTCCTCCCAATTCAGGTAAGTTTTTCTCAGTAGCTGAACACATTAATAACATTCTGGAGAGGATCAAAACTAAGACAATCTTATTAGGTTGGACTATAGTAATGACTATAAACTGATTTATATTTCTATATTATGTAAATTTCTCTAAATCTAATTTACATTTAAAGCATGCTTATATTTGAGATTATTTTTTTAAATGTCAAACAGAGATAGCTGACATAGTTTACTTAATTTAGAAATATCAATTTTTGGAGTGTGTATGAAAATCATGGGTTGTACCCATATAATAACAATTATATGTTGGGTTTTAAAGAAATATGACAAGCCAACAGCATATTTTCCTGTATGAGCCATATAGTACCTTAGATTGTTTCAATAATAAAATTAAAATTATGAAATAGCAATATTGTTTTCATTTTGTTGACTGCAAAATTCCTCTTCCTGGAGGGGATATTGGAAAAATTTATGGTTTCAACCTTTAGTTTAGAATTAATGTTATTGCTGAGCTTTGGGATTACAAATAGCTATCCATTCCCAACATAACAGCAGACAACCTTTACAAGAACCATTTTATAAATACTGCCTGTGTTAGGAAAAAAAATTTTATTGTGTGAAACTTATTGACAAAGGGCAGGTAATAATCTAAAGGAGAAAGGTGATAAAATTAGCAGAGAGAAAAAAAACACTTTACTTCTATTGATATGTTCTATCTACTTGGCAAAATAACACTGTTAAATTTTTCTAGCACAGATCTTTTTTTTTTAATACTGTTGAAAAATTATAGGCTCTTTATGCATTTTCTTCTATAAATTATAAACCATTTATATATTTTTAAAATAGCAATAAATGCCGATGTCTATGTTAATTCAGGATATTTAAAAATTGACTTCAATATTAGTTTTATGTATATTATTTTGCATATGAAAACATTGCAATAATGTCAAGGAAATTTCTTGGCATTGCTTTTAGTGATCTAGGTTGAAGTTTTGAAATTAGGCAGGAAATTAGGCCTTGGGATAAAAAATTTTACTCAGTTGTTCATCATGCTATGCAATTCTCTGATTAGTGTATTTTCTTTATTCACAGATACATCTATAATTCCAGCCTAAAATATTGTTTGTTTATTTGGTTGTTTATTTTAGAAGGCTTAAAATACCTGGTAAACTAACCATTTTCTCTATATATGTACAGATTTTTCCTTGTAACTTAATGCAAATTTTATAAAATTTGATGGATTATTATGGAGTTCTTTGCATATTTCTTTAGGCAGTCTCTTGGCTCAGTAGTGCACAAATAGTAATGCCTGAGTTCAAGGATTAAGTATGTGCTTCTTAGTATAGGAACAAATAGCTCACCAATTGTGTGATTGCTCAATATACAGTTTATGAAAAGTGACACCAGGGCTCTAAACATGGAGCAGGAAGCAGAGTGTAAATATCCTTTAATCTGGCTGAGGTGATTTGTTTAAGGATGGCATAATTATGAACCCTCTACGAATCATCTACATAAATTTAGGTTTTATTATTTATAATGAAAGGAGACTTGCAAATAAGTCTATAAAATTTATTATTCACAACAAAGTGCAGGAATGAGTATGTGGGAAAATGTCCTTGTTTGTCGTGTTCTATCTTATAAAAAATTTTATTACTGTGAAAAGTAGCTCAGTCAGTGACAATATTTCAAGATATATTTTAAGACTATGATATAGGATAAATATGATAACAAAATGTGATTTTCTCTCTATTCTTGTTGTTAATAATTGTAAACACTTGTTGAGTTTTCTCCACTATCATTCAATTATGAGGCTAAAGATTAGTTCCAATCTTAATAGAACAGTCCATTCAGTACAGAGATATGATATATACTTTTTTTTTTTTTAGTTTAAATTGGCCCAAGCAACAATAAGTGACATTGCTTTGCTTTTGTTGATTCAACTCATGTTTCTGCCCAATCTTAAGGAAATAGGATAGTTCATGGGACCATACTATTTTTCAACTTATTATTATTGCATTTATTTTCTAATTTTGTAAATATTACAATATTGCTATAAGAGAAAGTAAACAAAATAAACATTTAAAAATATAATGCAAAGTGAAATTTATATTTGCCTAGCAGTGTGACTAAAACCTAAAATTTTTATGATTTTTATTTTGTAAATTATTTCTGCATAGAGCAGGCAGATGGCAATTGACAGCAAGAATTGACATTAATAATCTTAAAAAAATAATTTACATTTAGAGGAATGATTTTAGAGGTAACCAGTTATCAGTTAAAATAAATAAACTAAAAACTAAAATTCAAGTTTACTTTTAACTGTGGTTGGTTTAACATGAGCATGAACATAGTCTGCTATTCTTTCTACTTGCCTCAATGTATTATAAATTCTATCAGTTTTAATTTTACTCAGAAAGAATATAACCAAGAAAGAGCATACAATCTCTGTCCCTCATTTATTTCTGCTAATTCAAATCCAGCAAGTATTTGTATGGTTAATATGCTTGGTCCCGTGGACAATCTAAAGAAATGTAAGCTACAAGGATTCTAGAGTCTAGGTGTTCAGACAAAGTGAATAAAAATAGAAATAGAAGTGCCAAAAACAAATGACAAAATAAATAATATGTGGTACACTATAGTATTTCACTCCTTTATAATTGGCAATTACAATCAATAATTGCTTAAATGGTCAGAGTAAGGAGTGAGCACTGTGTGAAATTTTAATTTGAAGACATTCAGGGTGACAAAACTTGAAATAGTTCTTAAGTATAATGATGGTTATTTCAGAATGTGGAAATATGTTTTGGGGAAACACAAGGCCTAGGCAGGAGACAGAAGTAAAGTATAAAGGAGCAGAGAGTTCTTAAGAGTAAGTACAAAACATATGCACATTCAGTCCTACAAACAACCCCTCAAGGGAGGAGGAAAATGAAAGTGAAATTGAAACACTCTACTCTTAAGGTTATCTAGCTTCTATTTCTGAAAAAAAAAAATCATGGAATTAATGAAGTTTAAGTCCATGAGAGCAAATGAAGTTCATCACTGACACTCAGTAACACATTATAGATTCAAATATTTTTCACAAACTATCTTCTCAAGAATAATGAAGAAATAACCATAGGCTATAAACACTTTACATTTTCAAAAACTTTGAGAATTTGTTCAATTGTAATTTTTCTTTTCCACATATATTTCCCCCACAATCAGCTGTAACATATCATAGCAGATTCCACTTGAAATGGTACTGCATCACTCTTTTCTCCGTATCTTTGAAAATATTCTCACCTGTAGTGTTTCCATGCAGAACATTTTGTAGAGGCTAATTCTTCTGTCACTTCAAACTTGGAGTTGAAGTGACCTTCAAATAAACAACAATCTAGCAGTATAGGTACCATATGCCCACTTGACAAGAGACAAAGAACACTACTTGAAGTTACTTGCTTTGTTTTGTAAGTGAATAATAATTTTGCTCCTAATGTTTTCAATGCTTCAAGCAACTGTTCTCACCAAAAGACTAATAGTCTTAAACAAGCATATATATTTTGGACACATTTCTCTGGCTTTTGCAATCAAATTCCATATAAAGAACTCAGCATCAACAAACATCTTCCCTTGTTTAGCAAAAAAAGAACCTGATCGGAAATTTGCTTTGTTCTAGGCTTCATTTTCATTTTTAAAATGTTTGTGAGGAAATACAGATATGATGAAATATTCCATTCAAAATTTTAAAATTTTTCTGACTGTTGTTTTCCAATGATCTGGGGATAATGTGAGGAGTGGTATAGTGTCCAGTTTCATTATATGATAAACACAATACTTTGCCATCCAGTTTTATAACAAAATAATCTGCAATTCCCTGTTCTTAAAAGTGTGACATTCGAAGTCCACTTTTATCTTCTTTACTTGTTTTGACATGATGGGTATGCCCTTAATAAAAATAAAATAGAAATTCTGTTGAGTTATAACTGCATCATTGCCACTAGTTTCTATCACAAGTACTCAGCTCTACCATTGTGGGAATCAGTCATGTAAAATATATAAAGGAGTGAATATGATTGTGTTGCAGTAAAACATTCTGGAAATTGGAATTTTAATTTCCTATAATGTTCATTTCCATGATATGTCATTCTTCCTTTATTATTATTCTTCAACCATTTAAATTTTTTTTTTATTTAGTTCATTTGCCATACACAGTAGGTAGCCAACTTGTTTTGGTCTATGGACTGTAGTTTGCTGACCCTTCTACTACAATATAAATACAACATGCTTTAACACAAAAAAGTAAACAGATCATTGATGTTTCCTATGAGATTAAAATGTATTTTCCATTTTTTTATTTATACAACTATAAGAGAATGAAAACAAAATATATTAAAATATCGATGTAAGTAAAAATCGTGAGGACAGAAAGACAATAAAGTTAGGAAGTTTTGCAAAATCAAGTAAAATAATATGAGAATAAAATCTTGAAATAAAGCCTAACAATCTGGGATTTCTGTGGGTAAACATAGAACAAGCAAATTAAAAAAGGCTGACTTTGGATGCACAATTTCTATTTCAAATCATAAGATGTTTCCCAGGAAACAGTGATTAGTAATGTTTGATCTGCTGTCACATAAGGTAATCATTATTTATATTAACATAGATCATTTTCATTCATGTTGCAGTCAATATATTATTTTGCTTCTTTAGAAATTAACTGGCCTATTTTTCACTTTTTAGTCTCAATTTATTACTTCACATATGGGAACTTCACAATATATCATTAAAACTACATAATATATCATTAATTATTAATGAAGTGAAGAGCACAGGCTCTGCAATGAAGTGCCTTGACTTGTCTTCATTCAATAATATGTGACCTTAGTCAATCACTTAAACTTTCTCTGCTTAGTTTCCTTAGGTCTGCTTCTCCAAGAGAACCAGATAAGAATTAGAATGCAGGTAATTTATTAAGGAAATGTACCCAGGAGACTATCATAAGGAAATTGGGGAACCAAAACAGGGGAGGGGAAGAAGCCAAGTAAGGATGTATTTGAGGCAAAGACCCAACCTCAGAGTGATCACCTAAGGAGTTGTGGAGTATACACTGAACCTCAGAGTTAGTCTCACTTGAAGGAAAGGGAATTGAACTTTCTGACTCTGTCAGTTAGTCATTGGCCATATCACCAGAGAAAAGTAAACTCCCAGCACTTGGCCAGGAGCCCCAGTAGCCCAAGGGCAGTCCTGTGAATAAGGTCTCAGATATAAACCACTAGAAGCAAAGCACTCAGAAGGTGGGAGATAGGCACATAAAATGGAACTGAGTCCACGTGGGTGAAACATTGACTATTTCAGCTGGAAAACAGGGTTGTAATATTACCTACATATTTTTGAATACTCAGTGTATTCCAAATACTAAGGAAAGCACTTTATTTTTCTTTAAGGTAATGTTTATCCATAGTGTTTCTCAGTAAATGTTACCTAATATTATTTTTATCACACATACAAATTACACTTTGTTGAATGTACATATAATTATGAGATTAAATTGTGCATCTTTTAATTTAAATATTAGAATGTCTTCAGTTATTATCAGTTTATCATTTGTTTGTTTTTGGTTTATTTTTTTGCGGTATGCGGGCCTCTCACTGCTGCGGCCTTTCCCGTTGCGGAGCACAGGCTCAGGACGCGCAGGCTCAGCGGCCATGGCTCACGGGCCCAGCCGCTCCGTGGCATGTGGGATCATCCCAGACCGGGGCACGAACCCGCAGCCCCTGCATCAGCAGGCGGACTCTCAACCACTGCGCCACCAGGGAAGCCCCAGTTTATCATTTAATCTTGTCTTTTCTTGAATGAAATTCTACTCCAGGTATTATTATAATTGAACTAGGAGGATCACCATGATAATAGCAGTCAAGTTCCTAGTACATTAAGTTGGAGAAAAATAAACAGGTACCCTGTGTATCCATTAGAGAATTCTATCCAAGTTTGTCTTGTTTTTCTTTCTGACTGGGCTATTTGCCATATATGTGATATATTTTTAACTCTGCAGGGAAGAAACAGGGTGAGAATTATAGTTGCTGGAAATTCCTGCCATCTGGCTCTTTTGCTTTTACTATGTACAATATTCCCTTTGATTTTATACTTCTGGGAATAGTACATTAAGTTATCAATTGAAAATATAAATATATGGTGTGTATGTGTGTTTGTGTGTGTGTGTGTATAAATGATGTTTTCTTATTCTTAACAGGGTAACATTAAATAATGTCTCCAACTCCAGCATATTTTATTCAAGATGACTAGCACAAAAATTTTAACTCAGTTTTTCCATTAAATTCATCTTATTTATAAATGTAATTGTCTCTATTCAAATATGGAAAATTTAGTGATTGTGCATACATTTTTTTTGCTAATTGAAAGTTTACTTATAAATATATAACTCATATCTATATCTCCATGTATTTGAGGATGTACATCTAGTCATAAAATTAATGTTTAGACATCAATAATATGTAGTATTCACATCTCTTTCTGTAGAATGTCATATATTTGCAGTTTTATTGTTGGAATAGTTTTTAAAATCTTTCATGCAAACTGAAATTTTGTACCATTTCACTCTATCTTCACGTATTGTGAATGTGTCAGTGTGAGGCAGAGTCTGAAAGGGAGGAATTCAGGATAGTGTGAGAATTAACTATACAAATGTCTAGAATAATTTGGGCATATAAATTGCATAGCCTTGTTATATTTCTTAATGTATTCTTATTTAATTACTTGTATGTATAGCAGATGTGATGATAGTCTATGACACTAAGTCATATGGTAAGAGAAAAGCAAGATTAGAAGAGCCTGAAGAAAATTTTTAAAATCTTAAACTTGAAATAATGCATAAAAGCAAGCAGAGTGGCCCTTATGAACAAAAGTACAGAGAAGGCAGAGGTCAAATATACAAAATAAGCATTCAAGTCATCAGGGTACACACCAGTAACATTGATTCAATACCTATCATGGATAAAGAGACTTCTGAGCCCTTCAGGAGGTTGGAAGTACAAATGAGTTGTTGAATATTACAAATGCCTTACAAGTAAATTTAGAAACCCATATTCCTCCTAAAACTATAATTTCTCAGAGATACATTTGAGAGGCTCAGTCATTCTGCTTAACCTTCTTGAGTCTCACATTCCTCCTGTATGCAAAAGTGAAGTGGGAGACAGGAAATACCTTTCTCACTGTGTTTTAAGGATACATATTTTTAAAACATGTCTGTTGATTGATTGATACACAGTGTGTTCAAAAAAATATATTAATTACCTTCTTTAATCTTACATGAATTACTTTAAAAATCAACAAAGTTCTAACAATCCCTTTTTGAGAGTGCCAATGTAAAAACCAAAAGAAAAAAAAAACTGGTGATATTGAGCAAGATTATATAATTTTATATATATATATATAAAATTATATATATATATATATTCTTATATGTTTTGTTTTCTCATGGATTTTGGAAAATCAAATGGCTAAATCTTAGTCTTTTAACTATATTAAGGACAGAAATTTTTAAAGTGCTTAATTTTCACCAAAGAAGGAAAGCAATGCTGTCTTTCTTACATATTTACCTTGAGGTCAAGAAGTTCTCCTAATGGCCCTTTATTGAATGAGAGTGATACAACCTAGGGTGAAGTGGAAAATGGCATAAAGGAGCAAAGAAGGAACAGGGTTTGTTGGGTAACTTACCAAAGGAAGACAGTGGCCTTCAACCTGAAAAAAACACAGAGATTTTCTTATGTTAGAAACATTCCCAAGTTGATTTTCACAATATATAATATGTTCTGAGGCAATGACCCTAGGAAGTATTATTTAAACTCTATTTGAAGAAAAGTATTCCACAGATAATACTACCTTTCACCTGTGTGCACTTGAAAATATGAATCACTTCAGAATGGATTAAGTTTCTCTTTTCTTTCTCGTCTTCTCTTTTTGCAGTGCCTCTATCTCAGATGTGGGAGTAACGTTATGTCATTAGTCTGTACATATTTCAAGTATAGAAAAGTGATTTGTCCGATAATTCCAAAAACAAACACATATTTTTCTGTGATGATCATGTCTGAAACATGTTCCAATATTATAAAAAGAAAAAGCAGGGACTTCCCTTGTGGCACAGTGGTTAAGAATCTGCCTGCCAATGAAGGGGACACAGGTTCGAGCCCTGGTCCAGGAAGATCCCACATGCCACGGAGCAACTAAGCCCGTGCACCACAACTACTGAGCCTGTGCTCTAGAGCCCCCGAGCCACAACTACTGAAGCCCATGAGCCTAGACCCTGTGCTGTGCAATAAGTGAAGCAACCGCAATGAGAAGCCATGCACCACACAAAGTGTAGCCCCCGCTCACCGCAACTAGAAAAAGCCCACGCACAGCAGTGAATATGCAATGCAACCAAAAATAAATAAATAAATTTTAAAGAAAAAAGAAAAAAACAAAATGCATCCATTCCCCTTTTTGTTACTACAATCAGAACAAGTTATCTTTAGAAGTTTCATTTATTGACAAAATTCTGTACTTGGAAAACTGAGCCATATATATTTATTATAAGTGCTAGCTTGGTGAATCTTTGACAAAACATGGTGATAATAGAAAAATAAATACACCCTTAAGAATAAGTCTACATAATTATCTTTAATAAGAAATTCATATTGATAGACGTTTATGTATATTCTTGGTCGTGGTAAGAAAAGTTAACATGAGATTTATCCTCAATGAATATTTAACTGTACAATACAGTACTGTTGACTGTAGGCACTATGTTGTACAATAGATCTCTAGAACTTATCTTGCATAATTGAAATTTTATATCCTTTGAACAACTCCCCATTTCCCCATCCCCCCAACAACCATCATTCTACTCTCTGCTTCTATGAATTTGACTATTTTAGATATTTCATAAAGTGGAATCATGCAGTATTTGTCCTTCTGTGATTAGCTCATTTCACTTAGCATAATGTCCTCCAGATTTATCCATGTTGTTGAATGTAGCAGGATTTCAGGATTTCCTTCCTTTTTAAGGCTGGATAATATTACATTATATATACAAGTATTTTAATCAGTTTAATTAGATTTTAGTAACTAATTATTACAACTTCTCTGGGTGGTAACCACTATGATGATTGATGCCTCTTAACTCCTGAATTTGCCTGACCTGTAGAAACTAGCAAATTAATATGTTTAGATATTTTCATGAATTTACTCCATATTGCTTTTAGCACAGTAGGTTTCCAAAGTGGCAAAGAAAAATCTGGCTTTTCAGTGTTTTCTTTTTAAGCACAGAGTGCCTGTTAAAAGTAAACATATAACTTCATGATTATGTAATTACATTTCTTTTTTCATAAAGCCATGGGATATTGGGCATAATAGTGTGGGTAATCTGTCCACTAAAACTAGAAGCATACAGAATTTAAATCGACAATATGATGTTATTGTAAAAAGCAATTATTTTATTTCCCTGAAAAATAGTGATAATTTAATAATTCTATACTAATATAATGACTAGAAATATTGGTATATTTCTTAAGCAGGGTGGTTTCCTATCATCACACTGAAATGCCAGTGTTAAATCATCTATTTGTTAGTATAATGATAGCTTTCATTTGAATAGTGCTTTACAATTTTCAAAGAACACCTTCATATATTATTCCTCTGTTCTTCAAAATAACTCTATAAGGAGGCAGATAACTGGTAATCTTTTTTTAACATAAATGAAGAAATAGAGGCTTAAAGAGTATTTGTAACATGGCTACAGCAACTTAATAGCAGACCTGACCTTGAATCCATGTCACTTAACTCTCAGTCCAGTGTTTTTGCCACTCAATTACTGGAAGTCCAATGTTATGAGAGCTGCAAAATCAAGTCAGCAAGTATTATACATTATACTGTATTTAGATGATAATAATCATCTAGATAAAATGGGTCTATTTCATTATAATTTAAACATTAACCAACATCTGATATTTCAAATCATATAGCTCCAAATCAGGCCAGTCCTTTAGAAAACTATCAGAATAATAAAGACAATCCACATAATTAGAACCCAAATGCCATTTGCTTAAATTTAGTTTGCAGTGAGTCAAATTTGACACATAATTATCTTTTTTTCAGAAGACCACACTTCCAAAATAGAATTCACTAATGATTTAGTCTATCTTCTGGAAAATCCGTATTTTTCCTAATGATCCCTAAGCTACTCAATATTTGTACTGATTTTTCAGCTCAAATATCTTTCAAGGCAGTGGCAAAGTTTCAGGCACAATGAATGTTTAGGTGGCTTCAAATAATCCTGCTCCTGCTAGATGCTTTAGTAGAGGAGGAGGAATCTCATGCCAGGCCTGCCTAATATATTTGCTTTTGAAGAAAAGCCAAACTCTTGTCTGGTCTCACTCACCTCTTGCTTTTTTGAAGATGCTTAGGAGTCTGTATGTCAGGAATGCATACTTGTTTTGCCTTCTGACTGGAACACTCTTCCCCTAGATATGTCCCCATAGCATACCTTCTCCCATCTTTCAGTTCCTTGCTCAAGTCTCACTTTTCTCAAGAGTATATGCTAGACTACTCTGTTTAAAATAGGAGCCTCAGTTTCTTGTGAAACACTTACCTTGCCTTTTAAAATTATCCCTGTGATCACTTATCCCTTCTTGAAACCACATTATCTTTGTATTTGTTAGTTCTGTTTCTATCATTCCCCTACAATATAAGTTGGGACTGGGTCTTTTTTTTTTTTTTTTCACTTTATCAGCAGCACCTAAAAGACCAGCTTGCACATATCAGCTGATGTGAATGATTGATTCATACTATTCTCCCTTTGCTCATGGAGACTCAATATTCTATTACTGCTACTACACCACTGGGATTCATGCTCTGTGATACCAAAGACTGGGTATTCCCAAATTCACTTGATTAAATGAAGGTTCCATCTTGCTCTTGTCGTTTGCTCTGCAATCGGCTAACTTTATCTTATCCTGCACTATTCAGATGAATTTAGTTGTCTGAAGTTACTTCAGGAAGCTTGGTGGGGATTACAAGAACACAAGGAAAGTAAGTTGAATTTCAAGGATTTTAGCCAGTAAAGATTTTAATGCAATGCTAGTTTTAAACAATGAGATGTTTTGAGATTAAAATAGAGTTTCAAATTTTTCCAATATCCATTGAAGATAACAAGTGCAAATGCCTTGGATTTCTATTTAAATATTAATTTAAACATAAAAGTTTCCCTTGTGAACTGAGGTTATTTGATTACTCATAACCAACATTCAGAATATACCCAATCTTCCTCTAGACTGGCAGACACTGCAATTTATTCCAATTTTTCAGTCTTTCTTCCCACTATTTTCCTGTTTCTCTATGTGACTGTTAAATACAAAAATTGTCCAGTGCTTTGGAGCTTCTTTTTGTTGGCATTGAATATTTCATATTTGAATAAATCTGCTTGAGTTAAAATCACTAGGTTAGTTTCTCTGATCTCTATTATTATTTTCCTCTTCACTGTCCAATATTTTTTATTTAAACTTTTTATTCCCTTCTCAATTACTCCTTGCACTCAATTTCCAACAAAGAAAATTTGGTAATTATAACATATTTTCTAATACTTGTTATATTTTTTATAGTTAACTTTACATACTTTTTTTATAAAACAAATTATTTAAACTATATATTTATTACAATAAAAATACAAAGAATTGTATGACATCTTATTATGTATTTATATATGTATTTCTGAGTCGTTTTAGAAGAAGAAAGAGATTTTTTTAAAATAAACTCCCCAAATAGCAATTAATTAATATGTCTTTCAATTTCTTGGCAGCAAAGCATAATCACTGGTTGACTAAATAAAAATATTTTAAAAAATGAATTAGTTAAATTGCTCCATTGACAATGTATTGGGTTATTGTATAGTAACCTTCAGCAATTAAGATGGTATTGAAAGTGCTAATAACTTATGAAAATTTGGGATTAAGTTATTTTAATATCTTCATTTACCAATTCATCAATTGACTAAAGTAAATGTTTAGCAGATGTATTCATTGTTTTTTTTTTTTTTTTTTGTGGTTTACTGACAAAGTTAGTAAATTGAGGAGTTATTTAGACAAATGTATGTTATAGGATTTGCTAGAGAATATCTTCTATATCAAGAGTTTCCAATAAGAAACTGAATTGGGGAAAATATTACCATCATATAATACTATATTTGTATATTAAAAAGCAATGAAAACAATAGGTTATTAAAATTTGCATTTTCATCAAAATATTTAAATATTTAATCAAATATGTAGCTCAGTCAAAACTTGGAAAAGACTTCTGGTATTTAGATGAGAACCCAAATATTTACATGTATTTAGAGTATGTTTATGCTAAAACAAGTTGTTAAATGTGAGAAAGAGCTGCTAATTATTTACATTTTTCAATTTTACAGATTTTTCTGCCATTAATTTTTATTTAAAAGCATAGCATTTATTTCCAATCTCCAGACTGAACTTCTGTTACTTAAGCTTAATTTCAACTAATGTAATATCTGAACAAGCTTTAAACTTTGCTAGCTGAGAGCTCATTGACGTGGCGCTTTCCAGCACAAAAATGTTATTTATATTCCAGTCAAAAGCAGATGTTTACATACATATTTCTGAATTGTAATGTGGTGTGATTATAACCAAATAATGTTTTATTGAGCCAAAATCAGATTCAAAACTTCATTTCCAAACAGAATTACTTTAGTAATGTTAATTACTTTTTACTTAATAATCCAAATCTAGTGTGACTACTTCAGATGTGGTAGTTCTACAGGAAAATACACTCACTTCAGTGAAAATGCTCTTTACTTAGGGATGATACTTCTAAAATCAGGAATCAGTAGGCTGAGACTCACACATCTGAGGTCTAATATTTTGTTCTGCTATAGTTTCCTGAGGTCATTAGTCAGACCCATTGTCACTGAGCCCACTTTTCAGTGACTTAACCGAAATGAATATTTGGTTAAGAAAGAATATTTCTTTTCTATGTTTGTGGGGACAAATATTGTTTTTTGCTCATCTCAAGTTCATCCAAATAAAATGGTACTATATAAGAACTGTGCCCAACATTGCATTAATCATATAGTGTCTACAGTGACCCTGGTAAATTTTTAAGAACTACACATATATTAATTCCAACTTTTCAGTCAATTACCTTCTGCTGAGTTAAGTAATCTGCCCAAGGTCATACTGCTTGGGAATGTCAAGGCTGGAATATTAACCCAGTCACTCTGATTCCAAGACTCTTTCACTTAGTTTAACCACTGTTCAATATTATCTCAAGGACTTTCTTGGAGTTGCTGTTTTTTGTTGTTGTTGTTTGTTTGGCTGTTTTTTTTTAATTGAAATATAGGTGATTTACAATGTTGTGTTAGTTTCTGGTGTACAGCAAAGTGATTCAGTTACATATATATAAACTTTATATATATATATATATATATATGTATATATATATATATATATATATATATATATATATACTTTTGGAGTCACTGTTTTGACTTACATTTTAAAGACATAGAAAGAATAAAGTAGATATAAACAAACCACACCCTTCCCATCATACTATTTGTGCTTTTTGTTAGAGGATGTTTCATATGGAAGTCAAATTCATCATTTTGGGCAAAATGACTTGGTCTTTCAACAACTAGCATACATGTCAAATGTTTTCCTCTCCATGGGAAATTTAGAGGTACTTCTGCTTAAACATTATTGTGAATATTCTGAAGCACTCCAGTTATATTTTATATTACTGCTTAACTATTGAATTAAACTATTCCAAATATCCTCCTCCTAAAACAAAAACTACTGTTCTATGTTTGTCTAATAGCATCATCTCATGAATATTTTCTAAGACAGAAATCAGTGTTGAAACTTTCACCTATGTCTGCGAGTTTGTTGCATATCATTATACCTATTCAACTATAAAAAACTATTTAAGTGTTTCATAATTGTTTCTCATTGGTTTGCTAGATAGGATTATATTACTTATATCTCCAAAAACAAAATGCCTTTATCATTGAACATTGCTAGCATAAGCACTTATCTTTAAAATACTGACAATTTAATAGATGAAATACTAGTATTTTAATTAATAAATACAGACTACTCAAAATCAGGGTTCAATTTCCATATTTTTAAAATCCTACAGATGATTCTAATGTACAGCTAGAGAAGAGAACTCTTACTGAACTGGAAGAGTAACATCTGGTAGAGTTCTGCTGGACTAAGTTTTAATCTCCTACTACTAGGGCTGTGAAACTGGAAAAATATGGCATTGTATGATCCTCAGTGCTCACTCCTTAAAAGGTCCTTCATGTCTCTATACTCTTCTTTCAATTTTTCTCTCCTTAATTTCTGTAGCTCTCATGAATTTTGTCAATGATATTTTAAAATATAGTGTAGTACCACCAAGTTCACCTGCCTTCCATTTCTACATTTATTATCCTTTTATGAAAGTTGCAGAGATTTTAATAACAGAGTAGGAATCTAGATGCAAAATGAAGAAATATAATTTTAACCTAATGCAAAACAGCAACAGCAATAATGTTCAGAAACACACAGTTCTTTTATGTATATATGCTTTGCTTTTTCTAAATGAAATTCTTGGTTGTGAGAGGTGGTCAAATTTTTTTCTTAACTACTCAAAACCTGCATCTTCTGAGTTGCATTGCACTGGTGGAATATTATCTCAATCTGAAAATGGATGTATTTTTCCACATTTTCACTGAATACTTAATATTTTGATGGATAACATGAATTAGCGTATATAACACATTTCTGTTAATATATTGAAATTCATAAGTTAACCTCTTTTTCTAATTGAGACCTTATATGCTAAATAGCATATGGTGATAATAAAATACAGTATTTTCAATGTTTCATTTTTGCAGCTTGCTAAAGTCAGGATTGATTAGGATTCGATGCATAGGAAGAGGAAGTAAAGATTAATGACATTTAAAAAATTATTCAGATGACTTAAAATTTATTTATTTGTTGGAAACAATAGAAATTTATTTCGCAAATTTCTGAAGGCAGGGAGTTTAAGATTAGGGTGTCAGTCTGCTGGGTGGGGGCCCTTTTCCTGGTTCATAGCTGGCATCTTTTCACCGTGTCCACACATGACACGAAGGGGCTAGAGATCTCTGTGGGGCCTCTTTTATAAGAACACTAATCCCATTGATGAGGGCTCTGTCCCCATGACCTAAGCACCACCTTCCAAAGGCCCCTATCATCTATGGGGGCTTGGGTTTCAACATATTAATTTTGGGGAGATACAAGCATTCAGATCATAGCAGATTCATTGTAAAAATCCCCATATTTATGGCAAAGATGACTTAAAATTTAAAGGGGATTAAATTTAAGAAACATATTTAACATATCTCATTAAATTACCATGTAAAGTTTTGTTGCTTTTTTATTCAGAGGTAAGTTGTTGAAAATGGTTGAAGTCTCTAAACCAGCAACTCCAAATGCAACTCAGTGAATTCTGATTAGATTGAACTGTAATGATTGTAGTGTAAATATAAGGTCTATGACTGATATGAAATCCAATGATTTAAGCCAAAACCAAACAGTAGGAAATGAGAAATATATATTGAATAAATTATAAAACACTTCTTTGAAATTTATAGTGCCCACAAGATAAAATAAACATGTGTGCATAATACATTAATGATTCATTTACTATGGTAATTGCTCAGTGGGCAGTTAAGCTTCCAGTGGCACTCATTATTCTAATAGAAAGGGAATATCTTTGTAGAATTGCTATGCCTGGAGCAATAAGTTTACATTTTGTAAATTTCTAGGGAAAATAAACAAAATAAGAATTTATTATCGACTGGGTTAATATGAGTTTTTCTTCCTATTCTGCTGTTCTTATTCTTTTTTAATTACCAGTTAATTCAGTCAAAAACCAAACTAATAATACTGCTTCCTTTTCTGAAAAATATTTTAGGGGACTTAATAAGAACATTCCAAGTCAATACAAAGAAGTCAATTAAAGCATTCAAAGTCAGTTGAGATCCTCTCTCATGATGTCTTTTCATATAATGTGTCTGTAGGAGTTAAAGTCTATGCTGTTTGTCTCAGATCAAATGGCTTTTAGTTATTAAAATGAAAGACAAGCCAAATACAATAACAAAGAATAATGTTAACAAGTAAAATTAATCCTAAATCTCTGACAATACTATAATGCTACACATGTATAGAGGAATAGTTAAGAAATAGGGTATCCCCATGTCAGATATTTTGTACACAACCTGAAGATCAGTTGTAGTATTATACAACACTTAAATGCTTGAATCTACTATTTTGGGAAGTAAAAAATATTTTTACATTGCTCTAAAATGTGATTTATATGTGTTGGGTTCCTTTGAAACATTTAGTTAATAATAAAATAAGTGAATAGTAATATCATCTTGACAGGTATCCTTGGTTGATTGTGTCTTAGCACTGCAACACTTGTTTACAAATTTCTCTGGATCTACTTGTACATGACTTCTGAATACCTACTTGATAGGTCATTGATAACTATAATCTTAACATTTAATTCTGTCATGGTCTAGAACTCTACATTTACTTCCAATCATGTGTTTTTCCAAATCTGCTTAATTCATGTTTTTCAATGGATTTTTCTACATAAAATGGTATAAAATGGTTAAATTTAGGATCATTTTACACACACACACACATACACACAAAACTGTTCATACTGACTACTTCCCAGTAAGTTCCTTGCAAGTTTAAAAGCTAATACTTTTGCTTTTCTCATAATTAAGTCAATTTAATTTTATATAATATATCTCACTTAGGTTTTTGCTCAGACTGAATGAGATTATCATAAGAAAACCGGTATAACGAATATCTTAACCTCGGGTTGGAAGTAGAAAGACAGGTATGGGATTCATCTCTGTGTGTCCTCACTCTGTGCCCTTGGGAAAGGTATCTGATCTTTCTCATCAGTATATAAAAATGGGAAGAGTTATTATTACCTCACAGGATCGTTTATGTATCAATATGAGTAGTAAGTAAGAAGAACCTTGGCACAAGGTCAGCTCTGAACAAATTTTATGCCTTTTTCCTAAAGTATTGTGCAAGTATCTGAAAATAGTTAACAAAAGATGATTTATCGAAATCAGCAGCCTGCTAGGAACCAAGATGGGGGAGTAGAAGGACGTGCTCTCACCTTCTCTTGCAAGAACACCAGAATCACAGCTAGCTGCTGGACAATCATCAACAGGAAGACACTGGAACTCACCAAAAAAGATACACCACATCCAAAGACAAAGGAGAAGCTACAGTGACATGGTAGGAGGGGCACAATCACAGTAAAATCATATCCCATAACTGTTGGGTGGGTGACACACAGATTGGAGAACACTTATACCACAGAAGTCCACCCACTGAAGTGAAGGTTCTGAGCCCCACATCAGGTTTCAGAACCTGGGAGTCTGGCAACAGGAGGAGGAATCGTAGAGAATCAGACTTTGAAGCCTAGCAGGATTTGATTGCAGGAATTTGACAGGACTGAAGGAAACAGAAACTCCACTCTTGGAGGGAACACAGAAAGTGGTGTGCACATCAGGACCCAGGGGAAGGAGGAGTGACCCCAGGGGAGACTGAACCAGGCCTACCTGCTAGTGTTGGGGTGTCTCCTGAAGAGGCAGGGGGTGGCTGTGGCTCACCGCGAGGACAAGGAAACTGGCAGCAGAGGTTCTGGGAAGTACTCCTTGGCATGAGCCCTCCCAGAGTCTGCCATTAGCCCCATTAAAGAGCCTAGGTATGTTCCAGTGTTGGGTCGCATCAGGCCAAACAACCAACAGGGAGGGAACCCAGCCCCACCCATCAGCAGTCAAGTGGATTAAAGTTTTACTGAGCTGTGCCCACCAGAGCAACAGCCAGCTTTACCCACCACCACTTGCACAAGCCTCTTAGATAGCCTCATACACCAGAGGGCAGATAGCAGAAGCAAGAAGAACTACAATCCTGCAGCCTGTGGAACAAAAAACACATTCACAAAAAGATAGACAAGATGAAAAGGCAGAGGGCTATGTATCAGATGAAGGAACAAGATAAAACCCCAGAAAAACAACCAAATGAAGTGGAGATAGACAACCTTCCAGAAAAAGAATTCAGAATAATGATAGTGAAGAGGATCCAGGACCGTGGAAAAAGAATGGAGGCAAAGATCAAGAGGATGCAAGAAATGTTTAACAAAGACCTAGAAGAATTACAGAACAAACAAACAGAGATGAACAATACAATAACTGAAATGAAAAATACACTAGAAGTAATCAATAGCAGAATAACTGAAGCAGAAAAACAGATAAGTGACCGGGAAGATAGAATGGTGGAATTCACTGCTGTGGAACAGAATAAAGAAAAAAGAATGAAAAGAAATGAACACAGCTTAAGAGACCTCTGGAACAAACTTAAATGAAAAAACATTTGCATTATAGGGGTCCCAGAAGGAGAAGAGAGATAGAAAGGACATGAGAAAATATTTGAAGAGATTATAGTTGAAAACTTCCCTAACATGGGAAAGGAAATAGCCACTCAAGTCCGGGAAGCACAGAGAGTCCTGTACAGGATACACCCAAGGAGAAACATGCCAAGACACATAGTAATCAAATTGGCAAAAGTTAAAGACAAGGAAGAATTATTGAAAGCAACAAGGGAAAAACCACAAATAAGATACAAGGGAACTCCCATAGGTTAACTTCTGATTTCTCAGCAGAAACTCTACAAGCCAGAAGGGAGTGGCATGATATACTTAAAGTGATGTAAGGGAAGAATCTACAACCAAGATTACTCTACCGGGCAAAGAACTCATTCAGATTCAATGGAGAAATCAAAAGCTTTACAGACAAAAGTGAAGAGAATTCAGCACCACAAAACCAGCTCTACAACAA
Source organism: Hyperoodon ampullatus (assembly GCF_949752795.1). Lineage (NCBI taxonomy): Eukaryota > Metazoa > Chordata > Mammalia > Artiodactyla > Ziphiidae > Hyperoodon > Hyperoodon ampullatus. Next base: position 102,506,965 of record NC_136914.1, read on the forward strand.
ATGCTAAAAGACCTTCTCTAGGCGGGAAACACAAGAAAAGGACCTACAAAAACAAACTCAAAACAATTAAGGAAATGGTAATAGGACCATAAATATCAATAATTACATTAAACGTGAATGTATTAAATGCTCAAACGAAAAGAAACAAGCTTGCTGAATGGACACAAAAACAAAACCCATATACATATGCTGTTTACAAGAGACCAACTTCAGACCTAGGGAAACATACAGACTGAAAGTGAGGAGATGGAAAAAGGTATTCCATGCAAAGAGAAATCAAAAGAAAGCTGGAGTAGCAATACTCATATCAGATAAAATAGATTTTAAAATAAAGAATGTTACAAGAGACAAGGGAGGACACTACATAATGATCAAGTGATCAATCCAAGAAGAAGATATAACAATTATAAATATATATGCACCCAACATAGGAACACGTAAATACATAAGGCAACTGCTAACAGCTATAAAAGAGGAAATCGACAGTAACACAGTAATGGTGGGGCACTTTAACACCTCACTTACACCAATGGACACATCATACAAAATGAAAATAAGGAAACAGAAGTTTTAAATGACACAATAGTCCAGATAGATTTAATTGAAATTTCTAAGACATTCCATCCAAAAAGAGCAAATTACACTTTCTTCTCAAGTGCACATGGAATATTCTCCAGGAGAGATCACATCTTGGGTCACAAATCAAGCCTCAGTACATTTAAGAAAACTGAAAACATATTAAGCATCTTTTCTGACCACAATGCTATGAGATTACAAATGAATTACCCAGAAAAAAATGAAAAAAACCACAAACACATGGAGGTTAAACAATACGTTACTAAATAGCCAAGAGATCACTGAAGAAATGAAAGAGAAAATCAAAAGATACCTAGAGACAAATGAAAATGAAAACACGATGATCCAAAACCTATGAAATGCAGCAAAAGCAGTTCTAAGAGGGAAGGTTATAACTATACAAGCCTACTTCAAGAAACAAGAAAAATATCAAATAAACAATCTAACCTTACACCTAAAGTAACTAGAGAAAGTATAACAAACAAAGCCCAAAGTTAGCAGAAGGAAAGAAATCATAAAGATCAGAGCAGAAATCAATGAAATAGAAACAAAGAAAACAATAGCAAAGATCAACAAAATTAAAAGCTGGTTCTTTGAGAAGATAAACAAAATTGATAAAACATTAGCCACATTCGTCAAGGAAAAGAGGGAGAGGACGCAAATCAATAAAATTAGAAATGAAAAAGGAGAAGTTACAACATACACTGCAGAAATACAAAGCATCCTAAGAGACTACTATAAGCAACTCTATGCCAATAAAATGGACAACCTGGAAGAAATCGACAAATTCTTAGAAAGGTATAACCTTCCAAGACTGAACCAGGAAGAAATAGAAAATATGAACAGACCAATCACAAGTAATGAAATAGAAACTGTGGTTAAAAATCTTTCAACAAACAAAAGTCCAGAACCAGTTGACTTCACAGGTGAATTCTATCAAATATTTAGAGAAGAGTTAACACCCATCCTTCTCAAAATCTTCCAAAAAATTGCAGAGGAAGGAACACTACCCATAAAAAGAACTACAAAAAAAAAAAAAAAATCACAGACCAATATCACTGATGAATGTAGATGCAAAAATCCTCACCAAAATACTAGCAAACAGAATCCAAAAAGACATTAAAAGGATCATACACCATGATCAAGTGGGATTTATCCTAGGGATGCAAGGATTCTTCAATATATGCAAATCAATCAATGTGATATACCATATTAACAGATTGAAGAATAAAAACCATATGATCATGTCAATAGATGCAGAAAAAGTTTTGACAAAATTCAACACCCATTTATGATAAAAACTCTCCAGAAAGTGGGCATAGAGGGAACCAACCTCAACATAATAAAGGCTATATATGACAAACCCACAGCAAACATCATTCTCAATGGTGAAAAACAGAAAGCATTTCCTCTAAGATCAGGAACAAGACAATGATGTCCACTCTCACCACTATTATTCAACATAGTTTTGGAAGTTGTAGCCACAACAATCAGAGAAGAAAAAAGAAAAGGAATCCAAAGCAGAAAAGAAGAAGTAAAGCTGTCACCGTTTGTAGATGACATGATACTATACATAGAGAATCCTAAAGATTCCACCAGAAAACTACTAGAGCTAATCAATGAATTTGGTAAAGTTGCAGGATACAAAATTAATGGACAGAAATTTCTTGCATTCCTATACACTAATGATGAAAAATCTGAAAGAGAAATTATGGGCACAATCCCACCTACCACTGCAACAAAAAGAATAAAATACCTAGGAATAAACCTACCTAGGGAGACAAAAGACCTGTATGCAAAAAACTATAAGACACTGATGAAAGAAATTAAAGATGATACCAATAGATGGAGAGATATACCATGTTCTTGGAGTGGAAGAATCAATATTGTGAAAATGAGTTTACTACCCAAAGCAATCTACAGATTCAGTGCAATCCATATCAAATTACCAATGGTATTTTTTACAGAACTAGAACAAAAAATCTTAAAATTTGTATGGAGACACAAAACACCCCGGATAGCCAAAGCAGTCTTGAGGAAAAAAACGGAGCTGGAGGAATCAGACTCCCTTACTTCAGACTATACTACAAAGCCACAGTAATCAAGATAATATGGTACTGGCACAAAAAAAGAAACATAGATCAATGGAAAAAGACAGAAAGCCCAGAGATAAACCCATGCATCTATGGTCAACTAATCTATGACAAAGGAGGCAAGGATATACAATGGAGAAAAGGCCGTCTCTTCAATAAGTGGTGCTCGGAAAACTGGACAGCTCCATGTAAAAGAATGAAATTAGAACACTGCCTAACACCACACACAAAAGTAAACTCAAAATGGATTAGAGACCTAAATGTAAGACCGGACACTATAAAACTCTTAGAGGAAAACGTAGGAAGAACACTCTTTGACATAAATCACAGCAAGATCTTTTTTGACCAACCTCTAGAGTAATGAAAAAAAAAAAAAAAAAAAAAAAACGCGACCTAATGAAATGTCAAAGCTTTTGCACAGCAAAGGAAACCATAAACAAGACGAAAAGACAACCCTTAGAATGGGAGAAAATATTTGCAAATGAATCAACGGACAAAGGATTAATCTCCAAAATATATAAACAGCTCCTGCAGCTCCATATTAAAAAGAACAAACAACCCAATCCAAAAATGGGCAGAAGACCTAAATAGACATTTCTCCAAAGAAGACATACAGATGGCCAAGAAGCACATGAAAAGCTGCTCAACATCACTAATTATTAGAGAAATGATAATCAAAACTACCATGAGGTATCACCTCACACCAGTTAGAATGGGCATCATCAGAAAATCAAGAAACAACAAATGTTGCAGAGGGTGTGGAGAAAAGGGAATCCTCTTGCACTGTTGGTGGGAATGTAGATTGATACAGCCACTATGGAGACCAGTATGGAGGTTCCTTAGAAAAGTAAAAATAGAATTACCATATGATCCAGCAATCCTTCTACTGGGCATATACCCAGAGAAAATCATAATTCAAAAAGACACATGTACCCCAATGTTCATTGCAGTGCTATTTACAATATCCAGGTCATGGAAGCAACCTAACTGCCCACTGACAGTCAAATGGATAAAGAAGAAGTGGTACATATATACAATGGAATATTACTCAGCCATAAAAAGGAACAAACTTGGGTCATTTGTTGAGATGTGGATGGATCTAGAGACTGTCATACAGAGTGAAGTAAGTCAGAAAGAGAAAGACAAATATTGTATATTAACACATATATGTGGAACCTAGAAAAATGGTACAGATGCACCAGTTTGCAGGGCAGAAATTGAGACACCGATGTAGAAAACAAATGTAGGGACACCAAGGGTGGAAAGCGGCGGGATGGTGGTTGTGTTGGTGTGATGAATTGGTTGATTGGGATTGACATGTATACACTGATGTGGATAAAATTTATGAGTATTAAGAATCTTCTGTATAAAAAAATAAATAAAATAAAATTCAAAAAAAGATGATTTATCACATAAATTAAGTAAAATATCCTAACTGTACTTGAAGTAACTTTTTCCTTTCTTCTTATTGCAATGAAAGAAATGTCTGTTTTACTCTCAAGGCCAATCGCTTCATTTGTTTCCCTGTTCTCAACCCTATGATTTCAGAAAGACATCACCATTTGGTCACCAACTCTTCTTCATTTCCTATATTGCCCATTTTCCTGGATCATTACAAGGGGCATATAAAGATATTTTATTAACATCCATAATAAAATATGCCCTTTCTTTACTACACATCTATTTCCCAAATCACTCATTATTGTGCCCAGTTCAAAGCCAAGATTCACAGCCAGAATTTCAAGCTCAAACTATCTTGACTTACTCAGTTTCATCAATTCCTTTCTCTATTAGAATATGAATTTTAACACTCTTTCACTAAAGCTATTTATCTTCTCCATTAATTTTCCAACTACGACTTATGACTGATTTCTTTCCTATCTCACTGGATATTCTTTTCATCCTATTTTTCCTTTCCATTCCTCTTCCCAAACAATAGATGATAATTGTTTACATGCCCAAAATTGGACCTTCTTTTCAATTTTTTAATACTCTGTCCCTAGGTGATTTTAAATTCCTCGGTTTTGAATATAACTTTTATACTAATGTCTTTAAGTGCTATTAGCATCTTTATACTAGAGCTTTTTTATGATTTAGATTCACAAATACATGGAATATATGTCATTTTTCCTAGGTGTCAGCAATTTTCTCAAATTTACCATGTCTTAAATTGAAGTTTAAGCAATCCACACAACCTACCATATCTCATCTTTGCAAATGGCTTCCCAACTCACTATGTTATTAAATTCAGATCTCTGTGTGTTATCCTGGATTGCTCCCATTCCCTCAACCTTCATGCCTCAAAATCATTGGGCAGTCACTAAATCCATGAAAACAAATATCTTAATCTCTATTTTCTTTGTCCTCATTGCCAAATCTTAGTCCAGTTTAAATTTATTTTCCAAGATTACTAGAGTCTGAAGACTTTAGTCTCGTAGAAGTTCTTCCTTTGGCCACTCTTGCTTTCTCATCCATTCTGCATAAGATGGCAACATTGGTCTTTCAGTCATAACATTCCACTATTTAAAATCTAACATTGGCTTTCTCTTTTGATATCCTTCCTTGAGCTTGAGTCTCTGCCTGCTGTGTTTCCCATTTATTTTCCCTAGTATTTCCGTTTCCCACTATGTATCCATCATTTTGATCTTCTTACAGTTATTGAGAAAACTTTGTTTCTCAACCTCTGTTCTTTCCATACTATTTTTTCCTCCCCACCACATTATCATCATTGGTATCAGTGAAATATATGTACCATTCAGCTTGCTGTTGCTCAGGCAAGAAAGCTAGGCATTATCTTTGAAAATTCCTTAATATTTGACTTCAGAATCCATTCCAGCACAAAGCCACTTTGATTCACTCCAACATATATTTCATTTTTTAAAAATTAGTTTTTATTGGAGTATAGTTGATTTTCAATATTGTGTTAGTTTCTGCTGTACAGCAAAGTGAATCAGTTCTACATATACATATATCAACTCTTCTAAAGATTATTTTCCAATATAGGTCATTACAGAGTATTGAGTAGAGTTCCCTGTGCTATACAGTAGGTCATTATTAGTTACCTATTTTATAAATAGTAGTCCAACACATATTTCAAATTGTTCCATCTTTTCTTGCCTTCACTGCCACATTTTCTTCCAGAACATCTGCCCCACTACAGTGGATATTTATATTTCTATACTTTGTTTTATTCATGTCTTCTCTAATCTCTATTTCCTTCCTTCTACTTGCTTTAATTTTACTTTGATCTTCTTTTTCCAGTATCTTAAAGAAGAAGGTCAGGTTATTGATTTGAGATCTCTCTTCTTCCTTAATACAGGCATTTAGTGCTATAAATTTCCATTTAAGCACTGCTTTAACTCTATTCCATAAATAATAAATTTATCTCAAAAGATTTTTTAATTTTCCTTTTTGTTTCTTCTTTAAAACATTGATTGTTTAGAAATGTGTTGTTAATTGCCACATTTTTTCCCCCACATTTTAATGTTATTAATTTCAAGTTTCTATTTTGTTCAGAGAACATACTTTGTATCCCTGTGGTTGAAGAATATATTTTTCATTTTTTCTATTATTTCTATTTTAAATGTTTTGATGTTTGTTTTATGATCTAGCATATTCTCTATCCTAGAAATTATTTCATGTGCAATTGAGAAAAATGTATATTCTGCTGCTATTGGGTAGAGTGTTCTATAGATGTCTGTTAGGTCTAGCTGGTTTATATTATTGGTCAAGTCTTCTATTTCTTGTTGATCTTATGTCTAGTTGTTCTGTTATTGAAAGTGGGTAAAGAAGTTTCCCACCTATTATCATTGAATAGTCTATTTCTCCCTTCAATTCTGTCAATTATTAATAGGACCCATTTATAATTATAAATTGTTCAAATTTATCTTCAATAACTTTTTTGCTTTAAAATCTATTTTGTTCAATATCAGTATAGATATTCCAGCATTCTTGTGGTTACTATTTGCATGATATATCTTTTTGCATCCTTTTACAATCAAACAATTTGTATATTTGAATCTAAAGTATGTCACCTGTAGCTTACATATAGTGGGATTATGGTTTTTATCCAGTATGATAATCTCAGTGTACTGATCAGGTTATTTAGTCCCTTCACATTTAGTGTTTTATTGATACAGTTAGATTTATGTCTGCCATTTTACTTTTTCTCAAGTCTTTATTTGTTCCTCTACATTCTGCCTTTACTGCTTTCTTTGGCATTAAATGAATATTTTCTAATGAAGCGTGTTAGTTTTTTTAATGATTTGCACTACAATTTGAGGATTTTTTAGTGGTTTCTCTAGGATTTACCATATTTAACACCTTAAACTTTCACAAGGTTATGTGTCAATTGTATTTCCAGGAAATTATATTCCAGGAAATCTGGAAAAACATATCTGATGTGCTCGTATCTAGAAAGTTTTCGTTTAAATTGCATTGGTTAGAAAGCAGTTAGAGGGTTGAGGTTGTTGTTTAAGGGGTATTTTGAGAAGGAAGTCTTGATCTTTAAAAGTGATACAACTAGACAACTTATCAGGTATCATTAGTAAAAATAATACTAATTTTCTTTATAACTAAATGTCATAGGCATAGAAACCAGGAACTTTATGAGCTCAGGCTTTTTTAAAAAAATAAAATCTGAATGCTGTATTCTTGTTTGGACTAGACCTCATACTTGTTAGGAGCAAATGTAAAAGTCTCTAAGATACTTTTGTTAACTTACATTGTCACAGCTTTTATCTTATCTGATCTTAAAAATCTCAAATCTTCTTACTAGTGCTTCAGCATTTGATAGTCATGAATCCGTCTAAGTAAACATACTGATTTATTTTCCTCTCTGAAGTAAAAATGGCAATGGAATTGACAATGCTTACAGAATAAAATCGTTTACGTATTTTTAACTTTTATCAACAGCTCTTCTTCAAAGATTAACTTCTGGATTGAACAGACAACAAATCCACCCCCCAGTAATTTAAGCTGCAAGGAAATTATTGGTCAGTACTAGAAAGCTTACAAAATCTTTTAATGAGCAAGAGGAACAAGTTCATACTTGAGTGTTAGGAACAACTCCCAGAATCAAACACAGAACTAGGAGAGATATTGCTTTTCCCAATTCTATTCCATGCTGTCTATGTAGCAATAAGAAAACTACTGCATCCACTGTAGTGTCTAGAGTGAAAATACTATCTGTACTTTCACCTAGGTCAACAAAATAGATTCCCTAAGCCGTAATGTGTCTCACTGACTTTTCATCTGAATCCAAATCTAACATGTTTGCATTTAATAGACAGTTCCTAAACTATATGTCTATATGTCAGTGCTCTGGTAAAAAGGAAAGCTGAGAAACATATTACCTTGTTTTGATGTTGTTTTGAATGTACATATGATTGGAGTTACAATACAAAAAACCATTAACATTCGGAAATTACTGTGTTCAAAATATTTTAGACTACTACAAAAAGAGCCATACTCTTAATTTTGTAGCCCCTTAGCTAGAAAAAGTAACCATATATTTCAACACATATTCCATTGTTAAATGTTTCTATACAACAAGACAAAAATATCATACTCTTTCTAAAATAAATACAAATTGGATCTGGGTCTATGGTGACATCTAAGAGAAGTGCCTAGGGCACAAAATTTAAGGATGCATACATTCTCAGGTGTAAAAGTGAGCCTTGCCACAAAATTCTATTACCTATGAAATTTCAGAACTTACCACAAGTAATACAGTCTATTTTGTAGTAGAAAGGGACAAAATTAACAAGAGGATAAGTTCAAATGTAAATATAATCATGGAAAAGCAAAAGTAAAAGTGTACAGCTATTATAGTTTTTGTCTCTGGATTTGGTCCTAAGAAAACACTTGGCTATATAATATCTTTTCTCATCTACCCATCCCATGCTTCTCTGAACTCAGCTTACACTTCAGTCATGGTGAGCAAAGAAGATAAATACACTTCCAGAATAAGCATCTATTCCAATGAGGACAAGTTGCTGTCTCCTCAGTGATGATAGGTGTCAGGTACTCTATTAAGAAATTAGACCACACTATACTTTTTGGCAAGTTTTTCCCTCTGCAAAACTAAAAGTCAGATCAACTGTGGTGAAAGAAAATGTAGGTAATCGAGCCCTCACGAAACTTTGCATCTGGCATTAAGTTAACAATTTTTTGTGAGCCATCGGGAAAGTCAGGAAAATCTAGGATAAATCTTATATATTTTCCACAATTACGTTCTTTTATTTTTAACTTTTTTCTCATTGTGCACATCTACTCAGATCTTTATAAACAGGTTTTAAGGATGCAATAAACAACCAACTATCACCAGAAAGCCTTGAGGGTAAATCCACTCTGCTTGCCACTTTTGACCCACTGCCCAACCTAACAAGCATAACATTTTGCATCTGGTTGCTATGTGCTTCTGTCTGGCCTTTCCCCATATGTGGGTGCCCATTTCAATGGCAGAATTTCCCATTTTCATGCCCAGTTTACTGAAGACATTCAGTACAGAGCTTTTGTGGGTTATTACTGCTTTCCTCACCAATGCAGTTTTCTTGACTTGGTGAAGGGAATGTTCTCTGGTACCTCACCAGAGATATAATTAAAGAACAGTGAATGGTCCACACATGCTATTTTTTTCAACCTACACATACATCAGCATTTGGATGATTTTGTTATGTAATTCAACATAATTTATAACAGCTCAAGTTATTTTAGAATAAGTTAACAATGAGTGCCAGTTTCAGTCTATCAATTTAACAAACCAGGCCTACCATTCCCAGCTGTTCGAGGTAGTATGTTTAATTCAGATTCTCTGGATAAATGCATACATCTAGCATAAGTTTTCCATCACATATCTATTTTAATTCAGCACCTCATAGAACCAGAATCTATTTTCTCCTCCATCTGTTTATAGCTACAAAAGAAATGTGATTTTTTTCAGGCAGTCCTAGAGAATTTTTTAAAACCTCCTTTGATACAAGAATCAAAAATTGTAAGGTTGAAATTTTCTTTCTTTAAGATTTCCATAGCATGGGACTTCCCTGGCCGTCCACTGGCTAAGACTCTGTGCTTCCACTGCAGGGGGCGCACATTTGATCCCTTTTTGGAGAACTGAGGTCCTTCATGCCTCATGGCGCAGAAAAAAAAAATTTCTGTAGCAGTTATTAGTAATCAACCAGCTCATCCATTCCCATAAATTTCATAATCCTAATCATAATCTATAACAGAAAATGTTCATTCTGCTAAGTGAATTGCCTTACCTTCTATAGGCACAGTTGTGTAGTTGATCCTTTGTGAAAACTTAAAACAGTTGAAAATTTAAGAAATGCCTTAGCTGCTGTGTGGTAACGACTCTGAGAATTTCTTCCCCTAATGTTACTTGAATATAAGTGCTACCAAAACTAACCAGATTCCTACTTTTCTCAAATATTTGTTGTTTGAAACCAGTCCTTGGCTAACGTTTATTTATCAACATCAGTCTTAGATACTAAAGTTCAGTCTAGCTATTTTAAAGAGGAATAAATTCTTCTTAAAAGAAACTAAAACAAATAATAAGCAAACAAACAAAACTCGTAGGATTTTTGGAAGGGCTAAGAACAGGTCCTGGATGAGTTTCCAGTAGCAATGTTCAGAACTCCATTGTTATTAACGTTAGTTAATATTTGAGGGATTTATACCAGAGTTTTTCTGTCCTGAACATGCTTAGGGGGCTGCTGCTACCTACTCTAATCAAGAACTCTGCTTTTTCTAATGTTACTCATGCAGTTATCCTATTCCATATTCACATTGCTTCCTTCTGAAACAAAATCTCATACCGATGTGTATAAGTATCAGAGTTTGTTCAAAAAACTTTGAATAGTAACTGGAGGCAAATGCTCACTCTGACTTCCATCCACACAGTAAATGATTAATACTTATACAATTGTATACTTGCACAAAAAAGAGTTACACAATAGTAGCTTCCATTTACTGTGGCAAGTTAAATAAAAATAACCTAAAATTTCTATGTTCAGGAAAGGAAACAGAGGGTTGATCTCCTTGTCACAACATAGTTAACAGCCTTTACTAAATGTTGGCTCTAGAGACATGGCACATTACAGCATAGCACTGAGTAATCTGTATAAAACTTGAGATAAATAAAATATTGAGACTGTGTGTGTGTGTGTGTATACCCTGCATATATATTTCATTTCAGTGTCTGGCATCCTACTATGGTCAAAGTGTCAGATTTCTAAATTGAGAGAATAAAAGAGTTTGGAGCTCTTTTCAACATTTCCTTTAATGTAAGTTTAATGTTAAATGAAAATTATCTCCATGTAATATCATAAATTGTATTAGTTTGCTGGGACTGCCATAACAAAATACCACAAACTGGATGGCTTAAACAACAAAAATTTATCCCCTCACAGTTCTGGAGGCTAGAAGTCAAATAACAAGGTGTTGGCAGGTTTAGTTTCTCTTGAGGCCTCTCTCCTTGCCTCACAGATGCTTGTTGCTTGCCTCCTTGCTGTGTTCTCTGTGCTGTGCTTCTGCATCACTGGCATCTCTTTTCATTTTTTTTTTAATTTTAATTTTTTTTTTAACATCTTTATTGAAGTATAATTGTTTTACAACGTAATGTTAGTTTCTGCTGTATAACAAAGTGAATCAGCTATATGTATACATATATCCCCATATCCCCTCCCTCTTGAGTCTCCCTCCCACCCTTCCTATGGTGTCTCTTTTCTTATAAAGATACCAGTCATATTGAATTAAGGCTTCTCCCTTATTACCTAATTTAACCTAATTACCTCTTTGAAAGCCCTATCTCTAAATACAGACATATTCTGAGGCACTGGGGCTTAGGACTTCAATATATGAATTTTGAAGAGACACAATTCAGTCCATAACACTGATGATCTGGCACTGCATGCCTGGGAACCTGGAAGTAAGCGGATTGGCTTTAAACATTTTCTTTATAGACAGGAAATGGGTGATTCTTCTGGAAAAGCTCTTAAAAGTGGCCTGAACCAACCAGTAGGTATTTTTTTTTAGGTCATTCTCTTTTCTTCCTTTATCAGATATGAATATAGATATAATGTTTGGAGTTGTGGTGGCCATCTTGCATTCGAGATCAAGACAATTCAGGTTGGAACCACAAGCTAAGAATGGGCAATATATTGCTTAGGGCATTGCACATCAGTTCCAGGTTACCTACCCTTGGATTTATTTAAGACAAAGAAAAAATAAATAAATCCATATTTTTTAAACCAATTATTTTTCCTTTGATTCATTTATAAAATTTCAGGTTAATATACAAATGTTAATTGTTTAAGCAAATTAAATATATTATCATTTTTAATTGCAAAATAGTATATCATATGGTTCTCTATGTGAACAAGATATAGGTTTAAATTGAACAATAAATGTTGACTTGTATCTCTAGCTCACTTTTATAATTAAGTTTTATCATCAGGTGTTGAAGTATTATTAGAAGATAAATATTAAAACACTAATGAAACTTTTTTTTCTTATGAAGTGTTAAAAAAAGAATAGTATGCTCTTGTCTGTAGCTGTGAGCTCCAATGAAAATCAGCCAAGCAAAGAACAAATCAAGTTTGAGTGGAACTACTTTAATTATCTTATTCCTAGGGAAAATTAAAATAATTTGCACTTGTGCAGTTTGATCACTAAATAAGCTCTGCAATTGCCACTTGAAAATTTGTATATTAAAATAAAAAGAATGGTTAAAACAAGTTCATATTAATGAAAGACCAATATGTAATTCAATTGATGATCAGTTCTATATTTTAGGAATTTAGAGATTGAAGGAGATTTTAATAAGTAGTTAACTTTAGTTATTATCCAAGACATGTAGAATGTTGAACTACTGAAATGAACATTGATACTAAACACAGAAAAAAAGCTTTGTTTTGCTATAGACATTACAAAATTTGAGAAATTTTCAATGATGACAAATATACACTTTAAATATGGTCTTGTTTTTTTACAGTTGGTTGGAAATATTCCTTTCATTTTTCAAACATGTATTGAGCACTAATTATATGTCAGATGCTTTTTCAGGCACTGGTGATATAGCAATAAACAAACCATAATAAAATCTCTATTCTTGTTGGCTTGTATTTAAAACAGACAGAAAATGAGACAGATAATAAGCAAAATAAAGTCAGTTACATAATATATCATAATACGATAAAGAATGCAGAGGTAAATAAAACAAGGAAGAGGAATGAGGATTGCCACATTAAATAAATTAGCCAAAGAAGTCTTTAGAAAAAAGATGACATTTGCCCAAAGAAGTGCAGTTGACAAGGTACACCCTCCCACCTTAAGCAACAAATAAAACTACAAACGTGTTTCCCCTATTACACAACACACAAGGTAATGATCCCTGACAGAAGGGAACAAATGAACAATGTGAGCACTGAATTTGCTCTAGGCTACAGGCTGCAGTGACTGAAATTATTTACCCTGGTATCATTAGTGTTTGGATACTTTCAAATTTTCAGATTTTGGCTCAAATTTCACCTTCTCAGTGACATCTTCCTTGAACTTTACCTCCTGATCATCTTATGGCATTACATGTTATTCATAGCACTTGTAATGATTTGAAGTTATCTTGTTCAGTTTTTGATTAAATGCTTATTGCATGTATCTATCCAAAAGATTGTAATATTTATGAAAGCATGGGCATTTATGAGGCAACATGTCTGGTAATTTATCAGTTTCCTCAATGCCCAGAAAATTCCCTGGCATAAAATAAATACTTAATAACTATATGTTGAATGACAATGTAATTAATACATGTAAATGGTACAAACTCACTAATAAAAAGAGATGTTAAAAAAGAGAAACCCTATAGTAGCTGTTCTAGTTAATATTTATGAGCTCATTTAATCCTTACATCAAGCCAGTGAGTTAGGGAATATTATCATTCTCACTTTACATATAAAGAAACTGAAAAATAACTAGTTTGAATATGTTAGCCAATGTTACATGTGTCAAAACCAATCTGGGGGCTTCCCTGGTGGCGCAGCGGTTGAGAGTCCGCCTGCCGATGCAGGGGACACGGGTTCGTGCCCCGGTCTGGGAAGATCCCACATGCCGTGGAGCGGCTAGGCCCGTGAGCCATGGCTGCTGAGCCTGCGCGTCCGGAGCCTGTGCTCCGCAACGGGAAAGGCCACAACAGTGAGAGGCCCGCGTACCGCAAAAAAAAAAAAAAAAAAAAAAAAACCAATCTGGCTTGAATGCTAATTTAAATCTCAAGTTCTTAACCATTGTATAGTACTATTTACTTACTATGTGTTATAACTTTACTACATTGAAAAATTATCCAGAGAAATTTGAGAGTACAATGAGGCATAATGACATATTAAACAAAATTAAAGAAGAAACAGGAATAAAATCGTTATGACAAGACATCATCAAAATGAGGGCCAATAGTTGAAAATGATGAAACATGAATGCTTTCATAATGATAAAAATATAACCACAAATATTAAACAGACAACTATATATCAAATATTATACAATAAAGATGTATAATTTATAAAATCAAACACTATATGGTTACAGGAGGAGCAAGCTGAAATACAAGATCTTTTCATTTCAAATTAAAGAACATTAAAAAATAAATACTAATATGTAGCCACAACTGCCAAACACTATGCTGGGTTCTAAGTATTCAAATAAGAATAAAGTACAATTTGTGACAAAGAGTTATAGAGAGATTAACTTCTCTACATTCTATTATTACAAAGCTCTTAGATATTGAAAATATATGATGTTATATTTGAGAGAATATCAGGTATCTATCCATGCCTGATTAGGTAATATTGCCAAGAGTTTGAAATGACTAATTTGTAATGATGATGTTGGTATCTGCAAACCCCTCCTACTCTTGAGGGAAAAGAGTCAGTATGCTATAGCCGGCTGGTGGTATTTTTGTACACTCTATATAAGGAGGTGTATTCTTGTATATGAAGATAAATGACATCACATTGTGAAGATGAAATTTTAAAGGGGGAGTTATTGAGGAAGCTTGAAATAATTGTCAATGGCAACATTATTTAAGCTAGGCTTCTCAGTGTTAAATCACAAGTCAATTTTCACTTATTTGGCTTTGGCAGGTGCAGTAGCTTATTGCTTCAAAAATGTGATAAGATCCTGAGAAACTTCTTCCCAAAATTTTTAGTTATAGAGTTATCTTTTCAGAGGATTTAAATATACCAACAATCAGAGGAAATATTTTGAATGCCTCAGGAGTTCTTCTCAAGACTGAATTGTTAATGGAAGATTTATGTACACACTTACACAAACGTGGGAACTATAGTAGGACCATAATGATACTTATACTGAAAAATTATGTCAACAGCAACCCATTACTTCCCCACTAGGAAAGGAAGCTCTCTCTGGTCTCTTTAAGAATGATATTCTGTTATAGCCGCATTGGGAAATGTTAGCACATGAAGCATCCCTGCAATAATAGAAAGATAGCAGTAGTTTTAATATTATGTTTCCACTCTCCTTCCTAAAAGTCTTCAAATTAAAAAAAAATAAGTAAAGGACTGTTTTGCATTATCAGTCTGGCAATAAAAAACAACAGGGAAATTCTTGGGGCATTATTCCAGCAATTATTTGGTACTGACTTGGAAAGCCTATTGCTTTATAATTAGATTGACTTGCCCTGTGTGACTTTTGGTACTAGTGTGGGTGAAAATGAAGCTCTTCGGCTGGTAATGATTGTTCAGACCAGGTTGTATTAAAAGAGCAGAATAAGGGACATGTTTTAGGATACAGAGATATTTTGTGAATTTTTAAACAGAATAAAGAAGGAGATTCATCTTGGAACTCTTTTTTGAGTTATGGCATATTCTGATCCCTTTCTATAATCTTCAATTTTTATTTTCAAATCAAAGGTAAAATATAGGACTCATTTCTAAAAAAAAACTACCTTGTCCCAAGGTACCACATAAGACATTTTTCACATGCCATCCAAAAGAATTATCTCCAATGTTCCCCATAAATATGTTTATATTATTATCACAACTTTCAGTGAGGAGAGAGAGATGCATATAGGATAGGTAAATTGCTTCACTATTACAGTAACAGTGCAAAGTCAATATTTCATTCTAAGTTTTACTGATATCAGGTCTGTACAGTTTTTAATTTTATTTTTAATATCATTATACTTCCCACCATATATGCAAATGTAAAAATTTAGTTCCCTGCAAAACTCTAGAAAATAAAAATTTTACAATATTAAAATAATTTCTAAGTATACAAGCACATATATTTGGTTTAGTTATTATCACCTATTGTAACTTAGACAATATTTTAAAAACTCAGAGTCAAAGATTAGTCTATGCAAGGCATTACAGTAATTATAATTTAAAGACTATGATTTTAACCACACTAGGAATGTCACCTTGTTTATCCCTAGTGATTTCCTTGTAGTTAATAATCCCATGAGGGAAAGTTTCTAGAGGTGCTGTCACAGATTGTCTAATGTTAAACCAAGCTTGCCTTTGAAACCTTGGCTTCAAGCTTTCAGTCAATGCTTTTATTTGGACTTGACTCCCGAATCATCAAGGAAGCTCTTGAAAGTGGAATTTTCTCAGGAGCCTAAGTTAATTCTCAAAATGTTGTTATAAATATATGGAATAAAATAATTTGTAAATTGGTAACTTATTTAAACCAGAAATATTTCAGCTTGAGGCACTTATTGATATTTTAAAGAACACACTAAGAAGATTATGAGGACAATTATTAAAATTAAACACGATTTAAAAAAATTTTTATTTATTTATTTATTTATTTTTGTCCTGCGTTGGGTCTTCATTGCTGCGCGTGGGCTTTCTCCAGTTGCAGCGAGCAGCAGCTACTCTTCGTTGTGGTACGAAGGCTTCTCATTGTGGTGGCTTCTCTTGTTGCTGAGCACAGGCTCTAGGCTTGCGGGCTTCAGTAGTTGTGGCAAGTGGGCTTAGTAGTTGTGGCTTGCGGGCTCTAGAGCGCAGGTTCAATAGTTGTGGTGTGTGGGCTTATTTGCTCCACAGCATGTGGGATCTTCCTGGACCAGGGCTCAATCCCATGTCCCCGGCATTGGCAGGCAAATTCTTAACCACTGCGCCATCAGGGAAGTCCCAAACATGATTTTTTAAACTAAATTCATTTAAATAAATATAATTAATAATTTAATAAATAAACATTTTATCATTTTGCTAAGTTAAACATAAATATTATTTAGTAATGTTCAATTAATTTTTAAAATAGCAATATAAGGTACTTTTCATTTTATATTTGACATTTAAAGAGCTTAGAATGTTAAAATAAAAAAGGAGGCTGTTAGATTGAGTGTCTCAAATGCCCTGGTAACCTACATAAGCAAACTAAAACCTGAGCTGGAGTCAATGCATTTGAATCTGAGAAAATGAAACTTAAGGACAACCAATCAAATAATTTCCTTGCTTTGTTCCCACATCTTCTCTATAACCACCCCCCTCCCACCCCAGCTTCTGTTGGTGGAGTACTTCTATCCACTTTAGGTTTGGAGCTGCCAGATCAAATCCATGTATGCTCAAATAAACTCTTGAAAATTTGAAGGTTCCTCAGTTTATCTTTTAACAGAAGTCAATATCTCTTACAACACATACAGACAAAAATAAACAAACTGTAATCAATGACTTCTTGAACTTATAAGAGAACAGATGATGAACCTGCTGAAGGACATCTTGGTTGCTTCCAACATTGGGCAGTTATGAATAAAGCTGCTATAAACATCTGTGTGCAGGGTTTTGCATGGACATACATTTTCAACTCCTTGGGGTAAATACCAAGGAGCTCTGTTGCTAGATTTTTTTTTTTTTTTTTTTTTTTTTTTTGCGGTACACGGGCCTCTCACTGTTGTGGCCTCTCCCATTGCAGAGCACAGGCTCCGGACACGCAGGCTCAGTGGCCATGGCTCATGGGCCCAGCTGCTCCGCGGCATGTGGGATCTTCCTGGACCGGGGCACGAACCAGTGTCCCCTGCCTCGGCAGGCAGCCTCTCAACCACTGTGCCACCAGGGAAGCCCTGTTGCTAGATTTTGTAGTAAGAGTATCTTTAAGTTTGTAAGAAACCACCAAACTGTCTTCAGAGTGGATGTACCATTTTGCCTTCCCAACAGCAAGGAATATGACTTCCTGTTGTTTCATGTCCTTGCCAGCATTTGGAGTTGGCAGTGTTCCAGATTTTGGCCACTTTAATAGGTGCATAGTAGTATCCTATTGTTTTAATTTACATTTTCCTGATGACACATGTTCTTGAGCATCTTTTAAAGTGCTTAATGGTATCTGTGTATCTTATTTATTCAGTTGACATCTGTATATCTTATTTGTTGAGGTGAATGTTAAGGTCTTTGGCCTTTTAAAATAATGCTATTGTTTTCTTATAGTTGAGTTTTAAGAGTTCTTTGTATGTGATGGACAACAATCCTTTGTCAGATATGTCCTTTGAAAATATTTCCTCCCAGTCTGTGGCTTCTCTTCTCATCCTCTTGGCATTGTCTCTAGTAGAGTAAAAGTTTTTAATATTAATGAAGTCCAGCTTATCAATCAGTTCTTCCATGGATCAAGGTGTCTTTGGTGTTGTATCAAAAAAGATATCACAATACCCAAGGTCATCTAGGATTTCTCTCATGTTATATTCTAAAATTTTTACAGTTTTGCATTTTACATTTAGGTTTATGATCTATTTTGAATTAATTTTTTTGTGAAGGATGATGGTATGTATCTAGGTTCAATACTTTGCATGTGGATGTCAAGTTGTTGCCACTCCTTTTGTTAGAAGGATTATTTATATCCACTGTTTTGTCTTTGTTTCTTTGTCAAGATCAGTTGACTATATTTATGAGGTCTATTTCTGGGCTCTCTATTCTGTTCCATCAATTTTTTTGTCTATTCTTTTGTCATTACCACACTTTTTTTTGATAACTGTAAGTTTATAATCAACCTTGAATTGGGGTGACATCAGTCATCCAACTATGTTCTTCTTCAAGATTGTGTTGGCTGTTCTGGGTCTTTTGTCTCTCCATATAAGCTTTAGAATCAGTTTGTCAATATTCATAAGGAATTTGCTGGGATTTTGATTGGGATTGCATTGAATCTATAGAACAATTTTAGAAGAACTGATATCTTGACAATATTGAGTTTTCTTATCCATTAACATGGAATATCTCTCCATTTATTTAGTTCTTTTATTTCTTTCATCAGAGATTTGTTGTTTTCCTCATATCAACTTATATATATCTTGTTATATTTGTACCTGAGTATTTCATTTTGGGGGAGCTAATGGAAATGATGTTTAATTTTTAATTCCAAATTCCAATTGCTTATTTCTGGTATAGAGGAAAGCAATTAACTTTTGTATATTAATCTTGTATACTGCAACATTGCTATAATCACTCATTAGTTCCAGGAGTTTTTTTGTGGACACTTCAGATTTTCTACATAGATGATCCTGTCATCTGCAAAGACAAGTTTTTTACTTTCTTCCTAATCTGTATACCTTTTACTTCCTTTATTTGCCTTATTGCATTGACAAAGCCTTTCATTATGACATTGAAATGGAGTTGTAATAGGGGACATCCTTGCATTGTACCTGATATTAGTAGGAAAGCTTCTTTTCTTATAATGTCTTTGTCTGACTTTTTTACTAGGATAATGTTGGCTTCATTGAATGAGTTAGGAAGTATCTCCTCTGCTTCTATCCTCTGAAAGAGATTGTAGAGGATTGGCATAGATCCTTTATTAAATGTTTGGTAGAATTCACTGGCAAAATCATCTGCTTCTGGTGATTTTTGTTTTGGAAGGTTATTAACTATGGATTTAATTTCTTTAAAAGATATAGGCCTATTCAGATTATCTGTTTCTTCTTGTGTGAGTTTTTGTAGATTGTGTCTTTTATGGCTCATCTTATCTAGGTTATCAAATTTGTGGGCATAGAGTTGTTTATATTTTACCTTTATTATTCTTTTAATTGCCATGGGATCTGTAATGATAGCTCATCTTCATTTCTGATATTAGTGATTTGTGTCCACTCTTGTTTTTGTCTTAAGTAGCCTGGCTAGAGGCTTATTGATTTATTGGTCTTTTCAAAAATAGGCTTTTGGTTTTGTTGAATTTCTCTGTTGATGTTCTATTTTCTGTTATAACTGAATTCTCTTTTTATGCTTACCTTCAAATAAATTTGCTTTTCTCTTCTAGCTATTCTCTTCTTTCCTAAAGTGGAAACTCAGATTATTGCTTTAAATATTTCTTCTTTTCTAATATGTGTATTCAATGCTATAAATTTCCCATTAAGGCCTGCTTTTTTGCATTTTATTTAGTTCAAAATATTTTTAAATTTCTGTTGAGATTTCTTCTTTGATTTATGTGTTTTTTAAAAGTATGTTGTTTAATTTCCACATATTTTGGAATTTTTCAGTTATCTTTGTTATGGGTTTCAAGCTTAATATAGTTGTGGTCTGAGAACAGACATATGATTTATATTCTTTTAAATGTATTAAGATGTGTTTTATGACCCAGAATGTGGTCTATCTTGGTAAATGTTTCATAGGAGCTTGAGAAAAATATGTATTCTGCTGTCTTCGGATGAAGTTGTTTACAGATGTCAGTTATATCCAGTTGATTAATGGTGTTGGTTGTTTAGTTTGACTATATTCTTTCTGATTTTCTGCCTGCTGGGTCTGTCCATTTCTGAGAGAAGGCAGTTGAAGCTTCCAGAAGTGATGGTGGATTTATCTATTTCTCCTTTCAGTTCTCTCAGTATTTGCCTGACATTGTTTGATATTCTCTTGTTAGTTGTACACACTTTAAGAATTGTCTTGTCTTCTGGAGAATTGACCCCTTTAACATTATGCATATTTAGCCCTTGGGCAACATATAGTTGGGGCACCAACCCCCTTGCAGTAAAAAATCCATCTGTAACTTTAGAGTTGGCCCTCCATATCTGCAGTTCTGCATCTATGGATTCAACCAACCATGGATCGTATAGTGCTATATTACATATTTATTGAAAATAAATCTCTGTATGTGAACCCACACAGTTCAAACTCATTTTGTTAAAGAGGCAACTATAATGCCATTTTTATCCCTGATAATTTTCCTTACTTTGAAGTGTGCTTTGTCTAAATTAAAATAGCTACTTTAGCTTTTTAAAGTTAGTGTTAGCATGTTATAATTATCTCCATCAGTTTTATATTTTCTCCCGTCTATTGAGATATAATTGACATATTATATGTGTAAGTTGAAGGTGTAAAATGTGATGATTTTATAAATGTATAAATTACAAAATGATTACCACAATAACGTTGGTTAAATGTCCATCACCTCATGTAATTCCTTTTTTTTGGAGTGAGAATATTTAATATCTAGTTTCTTTCCAAATTTCAATCCCCAGAACTTATTACTTTTATAATTGAAAGTTTAACCCTTTGGCCTACATCTTCCCATTTCCCCCATATCCCAGCCCCTGGCAACCACCATTCTACTCTCTGTTTCTATAAATTAGGCTTTTTAGGATTCCACATATGAATGAGATTGGAAAGTATTTGTCTTTGTCTGGCTTAGCATAATGCTCTCATGGTCCATTCATCTTGTCACAAATGGAAGGATATCATTCTTTTTATGGCTGAATGATATTTCATGTATAATATATATTTTTCTTTTTCCATTCATCTTTCTTTTTAATTAATTAATTAATTAATTAATTAATTTGTCTGTGCCGAGTATTAGTTGCGGCATGCAAGATCTTTAGTTGTGGCATGACAACTCTTAGTTGCGATGTGTGGGATCTAGTTCCCCAACCAGGGATTTAACCCAGGCCCCCTACTTTGGGAGGGTGGGGTCTTAGCCACTGGACCACAAGGAAAGTCCGTCCATTCATCTTTCAGTGGACATTTAGGTTATTTGCATATCTTGGCTATTTTGAATAACGCTGAAATTAACATGAGAATATTGATACGACTTTGAAATTTTGATTTCAATTCCCTGGGAGAAATAGCCTGAAGTGGGAATGCTGAATCTTCAGGAAACTCCATGTTTTCTATAGTTTTCCATAGTTGCTATGCCAATGCACATTCTCATTAACACTCCACAAGGGCTCTCTTTCCTCCACATTCTCACCAACACTCATTAGCTTTTTTTTCTTTTTGATAATAGTCTTTCTAGCAAGTATGAGGTAATATCTCATTGCAGTTTCCATTTCCATTTCCCAGATTAATAATGTTGAGCATCTTTTTGTATTTGTGTTGGCCATTGTCTGTCTTCTTTGGAGAAATATCTACTAAAGTCCCCTGACCACTTTTTAATCATCAAATTATTTGCTTTTTGCTATATAGGGAACTCATAAAACAGTGGTTAAAAAATCATATATTCCGTCCATTTACTTTTAATCTATATATGTCTATATATTTATAGTGAGTTTCCTTTTGACAACATAGAGTTGGGTCATGTTTTTTTAATCCACTCTGACAATCTCTGTCTTTTAATTGCTGCATTTAGATTATTGTCATTCAAAGTGATTATTGATATATTTGGTTTTAATATCTATCATATCTGCTACTGTTTTCAATTTGTTGCCTTTGTTCTTTGTTCGTATTTTTGTCTTCCATTATTTTTCTGCCTTCTGTAGTTTTGTTTTTTTAACATCTTTATTGGAAGATACATGCTTTACATTGCTGTGTTAGTTTCTGCTGTATAACAAAGTGAACCAGCTATACGTATATATACATCCCCATATCCCCTCCCTCTTGCATCTCCCTCCCACCCTCTTTATACCACCCCTTCAGGTGGTCACAAAGCACCAAGCTGATCTCCCTGTGCTATGAAGCTGCTTCCCACTAGCTATCTGTCTTACATTTGGTAGTGTATATATGTCAGTGCCACTCTCTCACTTCGTTCCAGCTTACCCTTCCTCACCCCCATGTCCTGAAGTCCATTCCCTATGTCTGCATCTTTATTCCTGTCCTGTTCCTAGGTTCTTCAGAGCCATATATACATTTTTTAGATTCCATATATATGTGTTAGCATACAGTATTTGTTTTTCTCTTTCTGACTTACTTCACTCTGTATGACTGATTCTAAGTCTATCCACCTCACTACAAAAAACTCATTTTGTTTGTTTTTAAGGCTGAGTAATATTCCATTATATATATGGGCCATATCTTCTTTATCCATTCATCTGTCAGTGGATACTTAGGTTGCTTCCATGTCCTGGCTATTGTAAATAGTGCTGAATATTGTGGTATATAATGCTTTTTCAATTATGGTTTTTTTTCAGGGTATATGCCCAGTAGTGAGACTGATGGGTCATATGGTAGTTCTATATTTAGTTTTTTAAGGAACCTCCATGCTATTCTCCATAGTGGCTGTATCAATTTACATTCCCACCAGCAGTGCAAGAGGGTTCCCTTTTCTCCACACCCTCTCCAGCATTTATTGTTTGTAGATTTTTTGATGGTGGCCATTCTGACTGCTGTGAGGTGATACCTCATAGTTTTGATTTGCATTTCTCTAATGATTAGTGATGTTGAGCATCTTTTCTTGTGTTTGTTGTCCATCTGTATATCTTCTTTGGAGAAATGTCCATATAGATCTTCTACCCAGGTTTAGATTAGGTTTTTTTTTTTTTTTTGATATTGAGCTGGATGAGGTGCTTGTATATTTGGGAGATTAATCCTTTGACAGTTGCTTCATTTGCAAATATTTTCTCCCATTCTGAGGGTTGTCTTTTTGTCTTGTTTATGGTTTCCTTTGTTGTGTAAAAGATTTTAAGTTTCATTAGGTCCCATTTGTTTATTTTTGTTTTTATTTCCATTTCTCTAGGAGGTGGGTCAAAAAGGATATTGCTGTGAATTATGTCATAGAGCGTTCTGCCTATGTTTTCCTCTAAGAGTTTTACACTGTCTGGACTTACATTTAGGTTCTTAATCCATTTTGAGTTTATTTTTGTGTATGGTGTTAGAGAGTATTCTAATTTCATTCTTTTACATGTAGCTGTCCAGTTTTCCCAGCACCACTTATTGAAGAGGCTGTCTTTTCTCCATTGTTTATTCTTGCCTCTTTTATCAAGATAAAGTGACTATATGTGCATGGGTTTATCTCTGGGATTTCTATCCTGTTCCATTGATATATATTTCTGTTTTTGTACCAGTACAATACTGTCTTGATTACTGTAGCTTTGTAGTATAGTCTAAAGTCCGGGAGCCTGATTCCTCCAGCTCAATTTGTCTTTCTCAAGATTGATTTGCCTATTTGGGGTTTTTTTGTGTGTGTTTCCATACAAATTGTGAAATTTTTGGTTCTAGTTCTGTAAAATATGTCATTGGTAATTTGATAGGGATTGCATTGACTCTGTAGATTGCTTTGGGTAGTAGAGTCATTTTCACAATGTTGATTCTTCCAATCTAAGAACATGCTATACCTCTCCATCTGTTTGTAGCATTAATTTCTTTCATCAGTGTCTTATAGTTTTCTGTATGTAAGTCTTTTGTCTCCTTAAGTAGGTTTATTCCTAGGTATTTTATTCTTTTTGTTGCAATGGTAAATGGGAGTGTTTCCTTAATTTCTCTTTCAGATTTTTCATCATTAGTGTATAGGAATGCAAGAATTTTCTGTGCATTAATTGTGTATCCTGCTACTTTAACAAATTCATGGATTAGGTCTTGTAGTTTTCTGGTAGGATCTTTAGGATTCTCTATGTGTAGCATCACGTCATCTGCAAACAGTGACAGCTTTACTTCTTCTTTTCTTATTTGGATTCCTTTTATTTCTTTTTCTTCTCTGACTGCTGCAGCTGAAACATCCAAAACTATGTTGAATAATAGTGGTGAGAGTGGGGAACCCTGTCTTTTTCCTGATCATAGAGAAAATGCTTTCAGTTTTTCACCATTGAGAATGATGTTGGCTGTGCCTTTGTCATATATGGCCTTTATTATGTTGAGGTAAGTTATCTCTATGCCTACTTTCTGGAGAGTTTTTATCATAAATGGGTGTTGAATTTTGTCGAAAGCTTTCTCTGCATCTATTGAGATGATCATATGGTTTTTCTCCTTCAACTTGTTAATATGGTGTATCACATTGATTGATTTGCGTATATTGAAGAATCCTTGCATTCCTGGAATAAATCCCACTTGATCATGGTGTATGATCCTTTTAATGTGCTGTTGGATTCTGTTTGCTAGTATTTTGTTGAGGATTTTCACCACTATGTTCATCAATGATATTGACCTGTAGTTTTCTTCTTTTATGACATCTTTGCCTGGTTTTGGTATCAGGGTGATGTTAGCTTGGTAGAATGAGTGTAGGAGTGTTCCTTCCTCTGCTGTATTTTGGAAGAGCTGGAGAAGGATAGGTGTTATCTCTTCTCTAAATGTTTGATAGAATTTGCCTGTGAAGCCATCTGGTCCTGGGCTTTTGTTGGAAGATTTGTTTTTGTTTTTTTGGTACGTGGGCCTCTCACTGTTGTGGCCTATCCCATTGCGGAGCACAGGCTCCAGACGTGCAGGCTCAGCAGCCATGGCTCATGGGCCTAGCTGCTCCACGGCATGTGGGATCTTCCTGGACCGGGGCACGAACCTGTGTCCCCTGCATCGGCAGGCAGACTCTCAACCTCTGCACCACCAGGGAAGCCCTGTTGGAAGATTTTTAATCTCTATTTCAATTTCAGTGCTTGTGATTGGTCTGTTTATATTTTCTAATTCTTTCTGGTTCAGTCTCAGAAGGTTGTGCTTTTCTAAGCATTTGTCCATTTCTTCCAGGTTGTCCAAGTTTATTGGCATATATTTGCTTGTAGTAATCTCTCATGATCCTTTTTATTTCTGCAGTGTCAGTTATTATTTCTCCTTTTTCATTTCTAATTCTGTTGATTTAAATATTCTAACTTTTTTTCTTGATGAGTCTGGCTAATGGTTTATCTATTTTGTTTATCTTCACAAAGAAACAGCTTTTAGGTTTATTGATCTTTGCTATTGTTTCCTTCATTTCTTTTTCATTTATTTCTGATCTGATCTTTATGATTACTTTCCTTCTGCTAACTTTGGGTTTTTTTTTTCTTCTTTCTCTAATTGTTTTAGGTGTAAGTTTATGTTGTTTATTTGAAATTTTTCTTGTTGCTTGAGGTAGGATTGTGTTGCTATAAACTTCCCAGTTAGAAATGATTTTACTGCATTCCATAGGTTTTGGACCATAGTGTTTTCATTTTCATTTGTTTCTAGGTATTTTTTGATTTCCTTTTTGATTTCTTCAGTGATCTCTTGATTATTTTTTAGCATATTGTTTAGCCTCCAGTTGTTTATATTTTTTTAGTTTTTTTTCCTGTAGTTGATATCTAGTCTCATAGCATTGTGGTCAGAAAAGATACTTGATATGATTTCAATATTCTTATTTTTACCAAGGCTTGATTTGTGACCCAAGATATGATCTATTCTGGAGAATGTTTCATGAGTACTTGAGAAGAAAGTGTATTCTGTTGTTTTTGGATGGAATGTCTTATAAATATCAATTAAATCCATCTTGTTTAATGTGTCATTTGAAGCTTGTGTTTCCTTATTTATTTTCATTTTGGATGATCTGTCCATTGGTGAAAGTGAGGTGTTAAATTTCCTACTATGATTGTGTTACTGTTGATTTCCCATTTTATAGCTGTTAGCATTTACCTTATTTATTGAGGTGCTTCTCTTTTGGGTGCATATATATTTATAATTGTTATATATTCTTCTTGGATTGATCCCTTGATCATTATGTAGTGTCCTTCTTGGTCTCTTGCTTGTAATAATTTTTATTTTAAAATCTATTTTCTCTGATATGAGAATTGCTAGTCCAGCTTTCTTTTGGTTTCCATTTGCATGGAATATCTTTTTCCGTCCCCTCACCTTCAGGTCTGAAGTAGGTCTCTTGTAGACAGCATATATATGGGTCTTGTTTTTGTATCCATTCAACTAGTGTATGTCTTCTGGTTAGAGCATTTAATCTATTTACATTTAAGGTGATTTTCTATATGTATGTTCCTATTACCGTTTTCTTAATTGTTTTGGGTTTGTTTTTGTAGGTCTTTTCCTTCTCTTGTGTTTCCTGTCTAGAGGAGTTCCTTTAGCTTTCATTGCAAAGCTGGTTTGGTGGTGCTGAATTCTCTTCGCTTTTGCTTGTTTGTAATGTTTTTAATTTCTCTGTCAAATCTGAATGAGATCCTTGCTGGGTAGAGTAATCTTTGTTGTAGGTTTTTCCCTTTCATTACTTTAAATATTTCCTGCCACTGCCTTCTGGTTTCCAGAGTTTCTGCTTAAAGATCAGCTGTTAACCTTAATGGGGATTCCATTGTATGTTATTTGTTGCTTTTCCCTTGCTCCTTTTAATATTTTTTCTTTACATTTAATTTTTGATAGTTTGATTATTATGTGTCTTGGTGTGTTTCTCCTTGGATTTACCCTGTATGGGACCCTCTGTGCTTCCTGGACTTGATTATTTCCTTTCCCATATTAGGGAAGTTTTCAACTATAATCTCTTCAGATATTTCCTCAGTCCCTTTCTTTTTCTCTTCTTCTGGGACCCCTATAATTCAAATGTTGGTGTGTTTAATATTGGCCCCGTAGTCTCTGAAACTGTCCTCAATTCTTTTCATTGTTTTTTCTTTACTCTGCTCTGCCTTAGTCATTTCCACTATTTTATCTTCCAGTTATCCTTTCTTCTGCCTCAGTTGTTCTGCTATTGCTTCCTTCTATAGACTTTTTAATATCATTTATTGTGTTGTTCATTATTGTTTGTTTGCTCTTTAGTTCTTCTAGGTCCTTGTTAAACGTTTCTTCTATTTTCTACATTCTGCTTCCAAGATTTTGGGTATCTTTACTATCATTACTCTGAATTCTTTTTCAGGTAGACTGCCTATTTCCTCTTCATTTGTTTGTCTGGTGCGTTTTAACCTTGCTCCTTCATCTGCTGCATATTTCTCTGTCTTCTTATTTTGTTTAACTTACTCTGTTTGGGGTCTTCTTTTTGCGGGCTTCAGGTTTGTAGTTCCTGTTGTTTTTGGTGTCTGCCCCCCATGAGTTAGGTTGGTTCAGTGTCTTTTGTAGGCTTCCAGGTGGGGGTGCTTGTGCCTGTGGGTGGGTCTGGACCTTGTCTTTCTGATGGGCAGGGTCGCATCCGGTTGTATGTTTTGGGGTGTCTGTGTACTTAGTATGATTTTAGATAACCTCTCTGTTAATATGTGAGGTTGTGTTCCTGTCTTGCTAGTTGTTTGGCATGGGGCGTCCAGTACTTGAGCTTGCTTGCTCTTGGGTGGAGCTGGGTCTTAACGTTGAGACGGAAATCTCTGGGAGAGCTCTTGCTGATTGATGTTATGTGGGGCTGGGATGTCTCTGGTTCTCCAATGTCCTGTACTCAGCTCTCGCACCTCCGAGGCTCAGGCCTGACATGCAGATGGAGCACCAAGACCCTGTCAGGCACATGGCTCAGTAGAAAAGAATGAAAAAAAAGAAAGACAGAAAAAGTAAAATAAAATAAAATTAATATGTTATTAAAATAAACATTTAAAAATATTATTAAAATAAAAAGTAATTAAAAAAAGAAGAGAGCAAGCAAACCAATAGCAAACGCAACAGTGATAACAAGCATTAAAAACTAAAATAAAATAAACATATAAATCATAAATTAGTCACTTACATACAGGAAACTCCAAGTCTATAGGTGCTTCCAAAGGCTGCTGCCTCAATTTTGGAATGATTTGTTGTCTATTCGGTATTCCACAGATGCTAGGTACCTCATGTTGATTGTGGAAATTTAGTCCGCTGCTCCTGAGGTTGCACAGAAAAATTTCCATTTCTCTTCTTTGTTCACACAGCTCCTGGTGTTCAGCTTTGGATTTGGCCCCACCTCTGCATGTAGGTTGCCCTCTGGTGCCTGTTCTTTGCCCAGACAGGAGAGAGTTAAAGGAGCAGCTGATTCGATGGCCCTGGCACATTCATGCTGGGGGAGGGAGGGGTATGGAATGCGGGACGAGCCTGTGGTGGCAGAGGCCAGTGTGACATTGCAACAACCTGAGGCATGCCGTGTGTTCTTTCGGTGAAGTTGTCCCTGGATCACGGGACCCAGGCAGTGGTGGGCTGCACAGGCTCATGGGAGGAGAGGTGGGGACAGTGACCTGTGCTTGCACACAGGCTTCTTGGTGACTGCAGAAGCAGCATTAGCGTTTCATGCCTGTCTCTGGTGTGTGCGCCAATAGCCATGACTCACACCCGTCTCTGAAGCTTGTTTAGGCGGTGCTCTGAACCCCCTCTCTGTGTGCACCTGGAAACAATGGTATCTTGCCTCTTAGGCAGTTCCAGACTTTTTCCCAGACTCTCTCCCAGCTAGCTGTGGCACACTAGCCCCCTTCGGTCTGTGTTCATGCAGCCAACCCCAGTGCTCTCCCTGGGGTCTGACCTCCGAAGCCCGAGCCTCAGCTCCCAGCCCCCACCTGCCCCAGTGCATGAGCAGACAACCCTCTGAGGCTGGTGAGTGCTGGTCGTCACTGATCCTCTGAGCAGGAATCTCTCTGCTTTGCCCTCTGCACCCCTATTACTGTGTTCTCCTCTGTGGCTCTGAAGCTCCCCTCCCACCAACCCCCATCTCCACCAGTGAAGGGGCTTCCTAGTGTGTGGAAACTTTTCCTCCTTCACAGCTCCCTCCCAGAGGTGCAAGTCCTGTCCCTATTCTTTTGTCTCTGTTTTTTCTTTTTTCTTTTGCCCTACCCAGGTACGTGGGGGAGTTCCTTACCTTTTGGGAAGTCTGAGTTCTTCTGCCAGTGTTCAGTAGGTGTTCTGTAGGAGTTGTTCCATATGTAGATGTATTTTTGATGTATTTGTAGGAAGGGAGGTGAGCTCCGCATCTTATTCCTCCACCATCTTGAAGGTCCTTCTCCTGTAGTTTTAAATGGGTATTTTATGTGACTTTATTTTCTTCCCTCTCCTAGAAAATCTCATAATTCCTTTTTTACTTTTTTTTTTTTGGTGGTTGTCCTAGAGTTTGTAATATACATTTACAACTAATCCATGTCTACTTTTAAATAACACTGTACCACTTTAAAGTAGTGTGAGTATCTTATAAAGCCCAAATAATCCTATTCCTCCCCTCCTTCTCTGTGTCTTGTATGGTTGTTGTCATTTATTTCAATTATATATAAGCATAAATAAGCATATGTATATACTAATATGTACACAATCAACTATATATTTGGTATTGTTATTTTGAAAAAACGTTATCTGTTAGATCAATTAAAAATAAGAAAAATAGAAGCTCTTATCTTACCTTCACATTTTCCTTCTTTGATACTTTTCTTTATGTAGACCTGAAATTTTGACCCATGTTTCTCTTTTCTCTAAATAACTTCTTTTAACATTTCTTCCAAGGCAGGTCTATAAGTTTTCTCAGTTTTTATTTATTTTGAGAGAGTTTTTATTTCTCTTTAACTTTTGCAGTATAATTTTGCTGGGTACAGAATTCTAGCTTGGTTTTCTTTTCCCCCTCAGTATTTTCAATATTTCACTCCACTTTCTTCCTACTTACATGATTTCTGAGGAGAAGCTAGATATATTTCACATTGTTGTTCCTTTATAAGTCAGGTGTTTTTTCTCTGGCTTCTTTCAGAATTTGTTCTTTATCTTTGATTTTTCATATTTTGAAAATGATATGTCTAGGTGTTTTTGTTTGTTTGTTTGTTTTGCCATTTATCCTGCTTGTAGTCCTCTGAGTTTCCTATATTTGTGGTTTGGTGTCTGACCTTAATTTGGAGAAAGTCTCAATCATTATTGATTGTTTCAAATATTTCTTCTTTGCCTTTCTTTCTTCTCTTTCTGGTATCCCAGTTACATGTGTGTTACACCTTTTGTGTTACACCTTTTGCTTTCCATAGACCTTGAATATTCTATTCTGATTTTTTAAAATTCTTTTTTCTCTTTGTTTTTCAGTTTTGGAGGGTTCTTTTGACATATCCTCTAGCACAGAGATTCTTTTCTCAGGTGTGTCCAATTTACTAGTAAGCCCATCCAAAACATTCTTTGTTTTTGCAATTGAATTTTTTATCCTTAGCATTTTTTTTGTTTGTTTCTTTCTTAGAATTTTGTTTTTTGGCTTATATTGCCCATCTGTTCTTGCATGCTGTCTCCTTTGTCCAGTAGATCCTTAGTGTAATAATCATTGTTGTTTAAAAAAATTTTTTTTTAATTCATTGGGGTATAGTTGCTGCACAATGTTGTGTTAGTTTCTGCTGTACAGTGAAGTGAATCAGCCATATGTATACACATATCCCCTCCCTTCTGGATTTCCTTCCCATCTAGGTCACCACAGAGCATCAAGTAGATTTCCTCATGCTATACAGCAGGCTCTCACTAGTTATCTATTCCATACACAGCAATGTACATAGCAATGTATACACATCAACCCCAATCTCCCAGTTCATCCCAGCTCCCCCCTCCCCCCTTGGTGTCCATATGTTTATTCTCTACGTCTGTGTCTCTATTTCTGCTTTGCAGATAGGTTCATCTGTACCATTTTTCTAGATTCCACATATATGTGTTAATATATATTTGTTTTTCTGACTTACTTCACACTATATGACAGTCTCTAGGTCCATCCACGTCTCTACAAATGATTCAATTTCATTCCTTTTTATGGCTGAGTAATATTCCATTGTATATATGTACCACATCTTCTTTATGCATTCATCTGTCGATAGACATTTAGGTTGGTTCCATGCCCTGGCTATTGTAAATAGTGCTACAGTGAACATTGGGGTGCATGTGTCTTTTTGAATTATGGTTTTCTCAGGGTATATGCCCAGTAGTGGGATTGGGTCATATGGGTGGGTCACATGGTAGTTCTATTTTTAGTTTTTTAAGGAATCTTCATACTGTTTTCCATAGTGGCTATATCAACTTACATTCCCACCAGAAGTGCAAGAGGACTCTCTTTTCTCCACACCCTCTCCAGCATTTACTGTTTGTAGAATTTTTGATGATGACCATTATGACCAGCGTGAGGAAGTTGTTTAAAATTTGTGGTCTGATATTTCCCACATCTCTGCCGTGTCTTGTTCTAATACATGCTCTGTCTCTTTAAATTGTATTTTGTTTCCTTTTAGCATGCCTTATAATTGTTTTCTTGATAGCCAACATGGTATATTAGGTAAAAACAAAACCACAGCAAAACAAAAACAAAGCTGCTGTAAATAAGCCTTTACTAATGTAGTGGTGAAGTTTGTGGGGAGGGGAAGAGTTCTGTAGTCTTATGATTAGGTCCCAGTCTTTTAATAGTCTGTGACTCTAGAGGGTGCACTTCACATTTGTTTTTCATTTTTAACCCCCTGTTAGGTAGGACAAGATGGCTAGAGACAGCTGGAGGTGCTTTACCTTTCCAGGTCAATTAAGCTCTGATAATAGCCCCCAGGTGAGGCTCTAGTTAACTAGTTTCCCCTGAGGGCTGTTAGGCCTTGTTAAGAAGAACAGAGTGCTCTGGTGTAATTCCAAAAGGTTTCTTTTCCCTTCCCCCTGCAGGATGCTGGTGGGATTTTTAAAAGACGTTTACTGTGGGAAACTTCTGGAGATAAAGCTCATAATATTGTGGAGGCCCTCTTATGACTGGGGTCCCCTGGAGTCTTTAACTCTGAGAGTTGTCTGCACTGAGCCTCCAGCAATTCATCAGCTACAGTTCAAGTTTTCTTACCCCAGCAATGATTCCCGTGGAGTTTTCTGCTTTTGAGTCTCTGCTCAGGTAAGCTGACTCTCTGTATTCACCTGTCTCTCTCTGGTCTTGGGAGGTAGCAGTATACCCTGCATCCTCCCATTTCTTATGAATTTAAGGAGAGTTACTGATTTTCAGTTGGTTCAGCTTTTTACTTGTTATAAAGCATTTCCAACTTTCTTACACATGGAACCAGAAGCCCTTTATATTTTGATTTTACTCTCTGTGTTCTCTTTAATTGAACCTTCCAACTATTTTCAAAATGTCTCCTATTATGTTTTAAATTCTTGTGGTGTATTATGAATTTACTTTTGTTTTGTGTCTCATTTTTTCTGGTATTTCATAAATATAAAGTTTTCTCTGATCTTTTTATGTATGAATAGCATGTTTTTGAAATATGACTTTTTTATGCTCCCTAACTTGTTTATATCTTGGCTTTTAAAGCTTTTTATTTTTCAATTTTTAATCAAGAGAATTCTTCAAAAGTGTGGTTTTCTTTGTCTAAGGTCTTAATTTCTTAGAGTTAAGAGCACGAAAAGGTGATTGGAAACTGTGTGCATAGAGTATGGTTGCCAAGTTGTGGGCCTCAGTATAAGATTGATGTAGATTGCTAGTTATTGGAATCTGGGTGTCTTTTCTCTTGTGCTTGTTACTTCCTCTGAGAGCAGAGGGAAATCTTTCAAATTCCTTTCTAGATTGTAAAAGCCTGGCTACTGCTTTGATATGTACTGTTTGGTATATAATTTCTTTTAATCTCTTTTTAAGTAGCATCTCCATCTGCAATTTGCCTAGAATCCAGAGACCCTCTGATTGAATAATTCCAGAAAGCTGTGATAAAGTCATGTAATGTCAGTCAGTATAAGTTTGGGGAGATGACTTGGAGAACCCTCTCAGCAAATAAGTTTGGAGAGGGGAAGGAGATGAGGCAAACCAATCCTTAGTCAATTTTAATGCTAGTCCTCCTGTTTTGTCAGCCCAACCAAGAAAGCCACCTGAGAGAAGCTCAATGTCTCAAATTCCTGAGCTTTTGGAGGCTCTGCAGAGAGAATTTGTTGGCTTCATGACTTCTCTCTCTGGAGAATATTTTTTCAATTTTCTGTGATATGCTGTTAGATAATATCCTTTCCAGATTCCAAAATTTTGCTGTTTTATACACTGTTTTGTAATCTATGACCTTGTGGATATATGCATTTTAATACTTGTGTGTGTGTGTTATTTTGATGGGGTTCAAATAGGAAGAAGCAGTAAGTGCATGTATTTAATACACTGAATTAAAGAGAAGCCCTATGAACTATTTTTTAAACAAAAATAGCTTACTTAAACAGAATACACTATCTTCAATGTATTTGGCATCATTTCTCTGATACTTTTCCATTTGAGATTAATTTGCAACTTTAATTGATACCTTCTCCATTTATCCTAGTGTTCTCACCAATTTCACTTGCTTCCACCCTTTAAAAGTTCTCTGAAAAGTGAAATAGACATATTTATCTTAATGTAAAGAGCAATAGAATGCCATCCCAATTACTATCAGCATAGCACTGTGGTTAACAACCATGGGCTTTAGAGTTATAAGGCCTGAATCCATGCCTGAAAACCTGCCTATTTACGGTGTAACTATAAGGAAGTTCGTTGACAGCAACACACTGAGCTTTTTTTTTTTTTCTTTTAATATAAGAAAAATATTTGCCTATATTTCAGTGACAAAGTATTTGGAAAAGTTATTTAGTAAAGAGTCTGACTTGATACATATTCTGACAGATTTCAGTCCACTTTTCCCTTCTTCTGCAATCTGGTAAACTAGCAAAGCTAGTGAACTCCCTTCTTTGGCACTGGTGGTAAATTCAGACCTCACAAACACCCAGCCTGGAGCAGGAAATTTTCTCCTTTTTCACCCTGCAGCCACTATAAAGGCCCAGCCTAATCTCTCTGCCTCCTTCAAGCCGTTTTCAACCTGCTGTCTTCAGAAAGCTTTATTATGTGAATCATAAGCCCGTTTATAACCTCTTGGTGAATTTAGCATCATTAGTCTCAACATCCAATCCAAATTAACTTTTGAGGCTTGTTCCTTGCTTTCTTGGGGCAACAACAACAGTAGTACATCTTCTAGTTATTCACTTTTTTCAACTAATGTTTATTGAGTCCCTATTCTCAACTTGTGACTGCTGATGCTATAATGTATAAAATTATAAATCCTAGCCTGGTGGAGATCCTAGTAGAATGAATACTTCAAAATACTGTGATATTTAAACAAGATTTAAGATATTCAGCAAATTGCCTGAAATGCTTTATTTATTTATGTAGGATTTTTTATGATTTGTGCTATGTAAGGAACTACAATTATATGTATATTTTTACCCCTTTTGCAATTGATTGTCTCATTGTTAACATGCTTAGACTATTTTTATGTAATTCTCAGTAGGAAAGAAAACCATTAAACACATAGTTGGCCAAATCTCCATGATTTAAACTAATCCTAAATGCTACCTAAAAGGAGCATAATATTCTGAGTGTACAGCTAAATAAGTCAGCATAGTGGCAAAAATATGAATATTTTGAGCAGAAGATCAACACAAGTATATGTTTAGTTTAAATAAATTACCTTGGTTGTGAAGACTAATAATTAGAGTGGGACAAGGTGAAAACAATGAGACCAATTAGGAAGATTATCTCTTTTTTCTTCTTCTTTTGATAATTATTTATAGAATAAAATTAGATCCTTAAAACAATTTTAGGAGAAAGAGCTGAGGAACACACAATAAAGAACAGGCACTTCAGTAAGTAACAGGTGAAAGAGAAAAGAAGCCAAGGATAGTAAAAGGAAGCAAACAAATAAGCCATCAAAGTTGAAAAAGTAGAAGAGTGGCTAAGGATACAAAGAAAGCCAGGAAATGAAGACAGAACCCATTTGTTATAAAAACAAGTGATTGTGTTATATCCAACTAGTCCTTAAATCTGTTGATTTGTTAGTTTCTATAAGGAGACAAGAAAAGTGTTTTCTGTTTCCCACATAATTGATCATTAGGCCAAGGACTTGGTTCCAAGTGTTTTTTTATATGGAAAGCAATATCAGGAAGCCAGGTTGAGAGAATGGAGATAGGAAACAGTTAAGAAGGAAAAGCTAATACAAGGTTTCGTTTAAGGTGGTTGTAGTCCATGTAAGCTTGATACAAACAGGACTTCTTGAGAAGCTTGCATTATTTCTCCTCACGTTGTCTGCTTGAAGAACTGGAGACTGGGATGGCGGAAGGGAATAGAACATAGGGCAGCAGTAGCATTTGCTCAGTTGTAGTACACAAGTATAATTGGAAAAACAGCCAGACATAATCACTAAATTTGAAAATTTAATGAGATAAAATAAAGTTCAGAAATGGATATACATATATATCCATCATAAATAAATATGAATATGCTTTATGTGTTTCATCAAGTTGTCATTTCAAAATGCAGAGATGGGTGTATTTGTCAAGAAATAGTCACCTCATATTTTATGCTGGGAGGTATTAAAGTTATCCAAAAGTATAATTTCATAACATGAATACTGTATGAGTTAACCATATTGAATGCTGACCCACTGCTCAATTTATTATATAGATTTACCTATATAACAGTAAAGCTATATACTGTTCTGTCTTAAAACATAAATATAAAATGGGTTTATATTTTAAATATTTCTAACATGAGTTCCTTTTTATCACTCTTCTTTAATATCTCTTTTGCCTAAGTCAAGAGCTTATAAATAAATATGGATAAGATACATAAATAATAAATTTTTATGGACATAAAAAACTACGTGTTCAGTGACAGAAAAGTATTTTGTAGTTTATTTTATGCTGTGGATTTGTGGCAGCCTTAAAGTTTAAATATTTTATACTTTAAAGTTTTATGTTTGTACAGCCAAGAAAAAGTTGAAAATGGAGTAAATATATTTACTCACCAAATCCACAAGTAATAACAATAATAATAAATGATGGGTTTTGTACGCTGACTTTAAAAACTGCCCAAATGCCTAGAACAATGGGTTAAGCATCCCTGTGTGACTTGCTATTGTTTAGAAGCTAATTTAAACCTCAAGGTGACATTTTTTATTTACCCTATTAGAATTCAATGCTTTACTATTTTTAGATAAGAAATATTACATGCTATATTATGCTTTAATTAAAAAAATTCCTCCCATCAGCCATAAAGTAAAATTACCTGAATTCACAATTAGACATTTTACATATATATTTCCAAATTCTGTTGTTGTAGTTCTTTTTTAAAAATTCAGTTTATTTATATGTTATTAAATAAATAGATAAAATAGAAGTAGTTTAGAATTACCTAATTCATACCATACACTTTGTGTGATCTGAACTACAGAATATGAATAATGGGAAAATTATATAGTAACACCAGATTTCTCTAGCTGCTTTTGATACCTTAATGTATTTTTGAAGTTCCGTAAAATGACATTTGTGAAAAAGTATATTCAAATTATACTTTGTATTCATAGCTGTGGGTTTGTTTCATTCATATGTGAAAAATAATTTAATCATATATCCTCTATGCCTAAGTAATTATGTAGTAAAATTAATTAAAAATAATAGCTCCAAGTCATTAAGTTCTGTAGCAATTTCATATTGATAAGGAAAGGAACATTGTGTGGAATTTTTGCTTTAGATACACAGAATGTAGTTGTGTATGCCTCCATGGCTACATTTTTGTTTTTTTTCATGGCTACATTTTTACACATTGATTTTTCACTGACGACATGTTACGAATCTGTTAATAAGTTGACCTTTTATCACATATCACATTTTCTTTCAGTTTAATATTTATATGATTGTAAATTTAGTCACAGTATGTCAGATTGAATTCCATCTTTGCACCTAGAATATGCTAAATTCCTTGTTCAGTTCAGGTTTTTTGTTTTGTTTTGTTTTTCAAGAAAGAGGTGAGCAAGAGCAGACCAAAAATAAAAAATAAAAAAAGGAAAAAAGAAAAAGTCTTACATTTGTCAGATATCATTTTTACCCCAGAAGGATTTTACTACATATTTTGCAAAACTTTTTCCTAATCCAAATGAAACAAAATCTTCCAAAGAGTGATTAAAATAATAATAATAATAATAGAAATGTGAGAAGTTGGTAGCGATTGATTGTATGTTTATCACTATAGCCTGAGTTTAATGTTCAAATATCCATTTGTTTAACACATTGATTTTTTTTATCCATAACATTCGTTTTAGAAAAATCTCAATAACTATACACAAAAGTTTCTCCAGGCAAGTAGCTAATAATTCAGGACAGTGGCAAATGGGCTCTCCTCACAGTTGTTTTCAAATACAGCCTTGCATTTTTCTTTTTGGGAATTTCTAAATAAGTAAATAAAAATTTACCTGATTGTCAAGTTCTGCGATTTGAGTTACAGTTAATTCTTGGTTGAGTTACAATTTGCAGAAGCAGACAGGTGGTGAATACTAGTTAATTAACATAAAGCATCCATTAATTTATGTATTGTTCATGATTAGTTTTATCAAGCAATATGTTAAGATCCTCCTTCTTAATACAAATAAATGATCTCAAACATGTTAAATTAATTTTCCTATTTTCCTTTATTCTAACAATGAACATTATTATAGCATAAATAATCACTCTAATGTCTATAATTTATTTATCTCTCCTGTTTTTTATTATGAAGATAAATTATTTGCTAGTATTTAGAATACATGAGACAAATACCACTGTTATTTCACACCATTAGTTTATTTTCTACTGCATTCAATCTTTGTTTATAAAGAAAGGAAAGGCATGATTCATATTGTGCCAAATGTTAGTGACATGAGAATTAAGTTATTTCAAAATATAAAAAATCTGGGGAAAAGATTGTTTGATGGAAGGAATGTATTTCAGAACATATATGTTTAAGGTGCAAAAAAAGTAAGGAGGAAATATTAAAGATAAATATATTTGTAATGTTGAAAATTCTAATAACTATTATAGTAAATGAAGAAATTACATTTACAATTACATTACATGCATACATTAGAATTTTATTTGGTATCATTTAAGCCATCAGAAATTTATTTGTATATTCACTCAATAATTGATGTATCTTCATACACTATATTTAAAACAAGTACCATGGGGTACACAAACTTCTGTACCTCAAGTTAAATATAATGGAAATCATAAACTATAAACTTCACTTATTCTCATTCTTATTAATAAAAGAAGACTACTAAGATCACATATTTAAGAGGCTTAAAATGTAGATTACCTGAGATGGGTAGAGAGGTTTCAAAAATTTTTCCTCATTATAAGAATCATTACTGTTCATTTTTTAAACTTTAAAACAAATCAGATTTCTTCAGCTTTACTTATACTCACTAGTGTGTGTGTGTATGTGTGTGTTCTCCACAATTTTATCACATGTACAGTTTCATGTATCCACCGTCACAGATAAGATAGTGTCACCAGCAAAAGGATCCCACCTGTTGCTCTATTAGAATCCCATCCACCTCCCTTCCCCTAGTACTTCCCTACTGCTGACCACCCTTATATACTCTCTTCTTCAAAAATATAATCTTTAAAAAATATTAAATAAATGAAATCATCTAATACATAACATTTTGGGATTGGCATATTTTAAGCTCAGTTAAGTCCCTAGAGGTTCAACTTTTTATTTATACTGATAGTTTATTCTTTTAATTGATGGGTAATATTCCATGGTATATAAAGCTACACTATCTTTAATTATTTACCATTGAAGGGCATCTATGTTGGTTCCAGTTTGGGGTTATGGACATTTTTGTACAGGTTTTTATGTGAACATAAGTTTTCATTTCTATGGAGTATTGTCAAGAGTGCAGTTTCTGGGTCTTATGGTGGTTTCATGTTTAGGTGTAAAAAAAAATCTGCCGGTTTTCCACATTAGTAGTAATATTTGATATTCCCATTAGCAATGCTTGAATGATCTAGTCTCTTTACATCCTCACCAAAAATGTGTAGTGTCTTTATTCTTTATTTTAACTATCTGATAGTGTAATGGTATCTCATTGTGTTTTTAATTTGTGTTTCCGTAATGACGAATTATGTTGTAAATATTTTCATGTGACTATTTGCAAACTCTATGTCTCAGTATAATATGTTTATACTTTTTTCCCATTTTTAAATTGGAGTGATTGTTTTTACTATTGAGGTCTTTACATATTCTAGATATTACATTTTGTTAGATGTGGTATGCAAATATTTTCTCCCATTGTGTACTTTATCTTTCATTTTTTCACATGTTTCTTTGCAGAGCAAAAGTTTCCAGTTTTGATAAGGTCAAATTTATCAGTCTTTTATGGATTGTGCTTTTGATGTCACATCTATGAACTGTTTCCCTAGCTTTGGAACAAAAAGATTATCCCCTATATTGTAAAAGTTTTATTATTTTGCATTTTGCATTGAGCTATATTGAGTTAATTTTTGTATAAGGTACGAGTTTAGCTGATGTTTATTTTCTGTTCTAGAGTTGTTAAATGCCACAGAATCATTTGTTGAAAAGGCTACCTTTCCACCATTAAATTATTTTCCACCTGGGTCAAATTTCAGTTGGGCATATCTGTGTGAATCCTTTTTGGGGTTTTTCATACTGTGCCATTGATATACGTGTCTATCCCTGTGTCAACAAGACAGTCTTTATTGTTGGTTCTTCCCACTTTAGTTGTCTTTTTCAAAATTATTTTAGCTATTGTAATAATTTTATATTTCCATATTAATTTTAGAATAATCTTG
Organism: Hyperoodon ampullatus; assembly: GCF_949752795.1. Taxonomy (NCBI): domain Eukaryota; kingdom Metazoa; phylum Chordata; class Mammalia; order Artiodactyla; family Ziphiidae; genus Hyperoodon; species Hyperoodon ampullatus. Next base: position 102,547,148 of record NC_136914.1, read on the forward strand.
TCTATATTTATAAAACATATAACGGGGGTTTGATAGCAATTTGATCTAGGGAATTGAGCTATAAGTTTGCCTATACATTCTTTTGGAGATAATTCAAGTGTTTATTATGTTGAGTATCCCAATCCACGAACACCATGTATCTTATTTCATTAGATCTTTGATCTATCTAATCAGTGTTTTGTAGTTTGTAGTATACAAGTCAGATACATGTTGTATTTACTCAAAAGTTTTTGAATGGTAATGCATTTCCAATTTCAATGTCTACTTGTAGTATCTAAAAATACAGTTGACTTCTGTAGTCTGCGTATCTTGTATCCTGCAGTCTTTCTGAACTCCCCTATTACTCCTAAGAACTTTTATGTAGATTCATTGTGTTTTGTCAGTATAGACAATCATGTCATTTGTAATTAGGGATAGTATTATTTATTTATTAAATAAATAAAATCTTACACAAATACATAACATATGTATTATACATATTATAATACATATTAGATATACAATATAATTCAATATACATTTTTAAAATGAATACTTAAAATATTTCTTTCCTCCAGTTTGTTAGTATGATATTAGCTGTTCTGGTGTTTGTAGAAGTTTCTTAACAAGTTGAGGGTGTTTACCTCTAGCTCTAATATTCTGAACATTTTCATCATAAAAGTGTGTCAAATTTTGTCAATATTTTTCTATATCAATTGATATGTTCACATGACTTTTCTCCCTTAGCCTGCCAATATGATGTATAATATGGGTATATTTCCAAATGTTAAACTATCTGTGCACATCTGGAATAAATTCTACTTGGTGATAGTGCATAATTTAATACATTTCTAGTTACAATGTGCCAATGTTTTTGTTGAGGATTTTTGAGTTTATGTTTATGGGGACTATTAATTTCTAGTTTATTTTTTTAAAAAATCTTTGGTTTCAGTATCAGGGTAACACTGAACTCATATAAAGAGTTGGGAAATATTTCCTTGTCTCCTATTTTCTGAAAGATATAGTATAAAATTTGTGTTAAATCTTTGAATGTTTATTAGAATTATCCAGTGATTGGAGATTTTAAATTATGAATTCAAGTTATTTAATAGTAATTGGACTTGAGATTATCTATTTTATCTTAGTGTGTTTTGTTTAATGTAGCATTTGAGGAATTGGTCTCTATCTTCTAAGTTATTGAATTTGAGTGCAAAATTTTTTGTAATGTTATATTATTCTTTAATAGCTGCAGCATCTTTAGTGATATACTATCTTTCATTTGTTATTTTGGTGATTTGTTTCTTCTCCCTTTTGATTTTCAACTCTTGCTAGAATTTTATCAACTTTACTGAATTATTTTTTGAAGAACCAGTATTTTGTTTCATTGATGTTCTCTATTGTTTAACTATTTTAAATCTCTTTCATTTCTATTCTTATCTCCTTTCTTCCTTGGATGCTTTGGTTCCATTTTGCTTTTGCTTTCCTCATTTCTTGAGGTAGGAAATTTGGCTATTTATGTGAGACCTTTTCTCTTTTCTATTTAATTCTTCTGTGCTAGAAATTTCTTCTCAGTACTATGTCAGAAACATCCTATATATATTAGATATTGTATTTGTGTTTTCTTTCAGTTCTATATTCTTTTCCCTTTGAAGTGCTCCCTTTTATCTATGTTATTTATGTTATTTAGAAAAGTATTATATAAATTCCAAGTGTTTTGAGATTTTTCTTTTGTCTTTCTGATATTAATTTCATGTTTAAATCTCATAAGATAACATAATCTATGTGAATTCCATTATTTAAAATATGTTGAGGTTGGTTTATTTTATGACTATGATTTAGATCCTGTTGTTTGGTTTGATTCAGATCTTATATATTCTTGCTGATTCTTTATGTCTAATAGTTTTACCAGATGCTCAGAGGAAGGTGATGAAGTCTACAACATGAATTGAGAATATTTTTATTTTTCCTTTCAACTCTATATGTTTTGCTTCATGAATTTTGAAATTCTGTTGTTTGGAACATACACTTTAGGATCATTATATTTTTCTTGTGGAATGATGTCTTATCACTATGAAATGTTCCTCTTTGTCTCTAGTCACTTTCTTCACTCTGTAAAGAGTAAAGAAAAAAGTAATTTATGTGGTCGTGTTAATGTAAGATAAAGTAATGTTTGCAAGGTAAATAATCCTTTTTCCATTCCTTTACTTTGAACTTACCTATGTTATTGAACTTGAGGTAAGTTTTTCTTATAAACAGTTTCATATCATTAAAAAAAATTCTACTCTGCCAATATTTGTCTTTTGTTGGTGTATTTTACCATTTACATTTTTACATTATGTCCACAAAACGAACCACATATAAATATATGTGCATAGATTTAAAACAGCTTTAATCACAATCACCAAAAACTTGAAGCAGTCAAAATCCCCTTCAATATATGAATGGGTGAAGAAATGGTAGCACATTCATAAAATGGGATACCATTCAACAATTAAAAGAAAACAGCTATCAAGCAACCAAAAACATCAATGAGTCTTTAATGCATATTGCTAGGTAAAAGATGTTGGTCTGATAAGGCAACATAAAGCCAAAACTACAGGAAGTATAAAACAATCATTGCTTGCTAGGGTTTGGGGATGGGGGATCTGAATACATGAAGCACTGGGAATCTTTAAAACATTTAAAGTGTTCTATTATTATTATGCATAATCTTTTAATGTGGATATATGACACTATGCTATGATAAAGCCCATAGAACTTTACAACAAAAAGAGCGAACCCTAAAAAATATAAATTTGAAAAAAAGTCATTGAAGAATGCAAAATGGTACAGCCACTTTGCAAGGTAGTTTGTCAGTTTCTTACAAAACTAATGATACTCTTACCATAAGATCTAGAAGTTGCACTTCTTGATATTTGCCCAAATGAGTTAAAATTATGTCCATACAAATCCTGAACACAGTTGTTCATAGCAGCTTTATTCATATTGCCAAAACTTGGAGGCAACCAAGGTGTCCTTCTGTAAGTGAACAAACAACTGTGTTATGTACAAACAATTGAATATTATTCAATGCTAAAGAAATGATGGATATATAACCTTCTGCATTTGTCAAACATTCTATGTCTAAGAACCCTAATGTAAACTATGAACTTTAAGTGATAATCACATGTGAATATAGGTTCATCCATTGAAACAAATGTATAATTCTGGTGCTGAATGTTGACAGTGAGGACGGTTGTGCATGTGTGAGGTCAAGGGATGTTAGGAACTCTTTGTAGTTCTCAATTTTTCTGTGAACCTAAAACTGCTGTAAAGTCTTTTAAAAAGTCATTAAGAGGTTCAGGGAAAGCCTGATGGGAGTCAGCATGTGTCAAGAAAAATTAACTGTATTACAAATATGTAAAACAACCGGCTGATGGGGATGGGGAAAGGTGCTGAGCTACGAAACTTTGGAAATGAGTGGAGTCTGAAAAACTAAATGCAAAAGGAATCTAACAGAAGCATTGTACTATGGTTAATAAAATTTTGCTCCCTAGGTTAACAATTCTGATGCTGCTATCCATTTGTGCTACAACTAAACAATTAAGTAAAAAGATGGCACATGGTGGAAGCCAGATTTCTTACTCCTGAAGTGAGAGTTTATAAATAAGCAAGGAGAGAAAGCTAGGATTATCCACGTGGTAATGGATTAGATTTGGACATATCAGTATGAACTCATGTTTAGCTTAATACAGATACAAATCGTTACATATAGAAATATTTATAGATATACATGGGTTGGTAACAGACATATATTTCCTTCCTCTCTCAGCGTAGAGGGCCTAGAAGCACTGACATCCATTAGCAAGGAGCACACCTATCATCCTGATATCGTTTTCTAATATATTCTCAATGAAAGGAGCAAGTTGGTAGTAAGCACCCTTGATATGTTGTGATGAAAACAGCACTTTATCTCTTTGTGTGTGTGTGTGTGTGTGTGTGTGTGTTTTGGAGAAAGACCACTCTAATTATGAGAAAAACCTTAGACATATCCCAATTCAGAGGTTTTATACAAAATACCTGACTAGTGCTCCTCAAAACTATCAAGGTCATCAAAAACAAGGGAGGTTCAAAAAATTGTCACAGCCAAGAGTTGCCTAAGGAGACATGATAAGTAAATATATTTTGATGTCCTGGATAGGATCCTGGAATAGAAAAAGGACAATAAGCAACAAATAAGGAAATCAGAATAAATTATAGACTTTAGTTAAAAATAATGGATGAATAAGTGTTAATAAGTTGCATAATAATGTAAGACCTTCATGCTAGAGGGATATATGGGAACTCAGTACTATCTTGAAATTTTTTCTATAAATGTAAAAATGTTCTGAAATTTACATATTAAAAACTTATTTTAATCATTTGGAGAATCAATTGGAACACGGAGAGGAAACAAAAGTTAGGAATCTGCTATAATAATCCATGTATCAGGTTATAGTGGTCTGTCCTAGGAAAATACCAGTAAGGATGGAAAATTGTAAACATCTTCCTGAAATATTTAGGAATTAGGGTAAAAGTAATGAGTTATTGACTGGGGTATAGGATACAGTGTCAAGGAGTCAACGACTGTGCACAGATTTTGGTGACTGAGTGAATATTAGTGGCATTCATATTTTAAGTGGGGTTTTATGAATCTTGATCAGTGATTTAAAAAGAAATGCATCCAAACAATTGCCTTAATGTTAAGCAAGTTAAACCAAACAGCAGATGAGTGTTTGGCCATGGTCAAACACTGGTTTTTGTTGTGGGTTTACACTGATTTACCTGTTATGAGCACATAGGCAAATGATAAGTAATTTTTTCAAAACTGCTTTCCCTCATTGACATGGTTAGCTCATTTTAAAATTGTTTTCCCATTTAAATGTTCATACATGTTTTCACTATTTATAACTCTTAGATAAAAAAGAAATAAAAATTCAAATGGAATACAAAAATATTTAAATGAGTCCTGGAGACTCTGAGTATTCTTTCTGAATTTTATATGAGACGATATAATAAATGATTGAAACGTGAAGTGCATTCTACTTTCCCTGAAGTGTAAGTTTAGATAAAACTAACACTCATCTCCCCTCTATAAGGACTCGTGCCCCTTGCTAGAGATTTAATACGTTAAGTGAATGCTATTTTTAAAAAAATTTCTATATATTGATCTATTTTAAGAGCAAAATGTCTTTAACATTATCCTATTTCATAGACGTAAGGTACATTTTCTGACCCAAATTAAAACATCCAAACCAAATAGAAAATGACTGTATTGTAAAATAAATGATTCACTCCATTAATCATTTGAATCTCAACTAATTCCTCCAAAGTAGCTTTTGTCATTAGACATCTCTGGCACAGAGCCAGTGAAAATATACTAATGTTATGATGGAAAAAATAAAACTTCACTTCAGTTAAAAAAGACTATAAAGCTGATAATATCATTAAAGGCATGGCTCTCATTCCCTGAGTTTTAAACTATTTTGTTAACATTTTTTAGTGAAATACATCAACAACACCACATGGATACTTTGTATATTACAATTATTTGACAATAGCTGGACTTGCAGATGTTTCTTGATAATACATTTTTTTGCTTTAGGGAGTGATAAGTTCTCAGTTGTAAAGCTGATGTCAGCAAACTCTACAACTTTGATCTTCATAAGGTTATGCCTTGAAAATTAATGGGACAGCTACATATGAAATCAAAATCAATTTACTATTTTCTGCAGTGGGGCAAGAATGAATTATCAATATAAAAGTGTGGAACACTATAAAGGCTGCAATCTCATCTCACTATTCTTATGTTTTTTTAATAAACTGTTCATGTTTTTTCTTACAGTTTATGACATCAAAGGGGCTCTTCTATAAAATTACAGCAATAAATTTCACCTTGTGCTGGACAGATTTTACTTCTTTTCTCTCTATCTGTCATCCTGTTTTGCAAATAATCAAGACATGACAAAATTGATTAAAGATTTATCTTGTCTTCATGAAATACAATAACTGCCTTACTTAGTTAAAAATGGCAATGTAAAAGCAGAGCTAAGTTTAGATCAAGTTGCTACAATTCATCACCACTCAGAGTTAAGTGATATTAAGGTAAACTAAAATAGTTGCCTTTATTATCACTGAATATTTAATTCCTTGTATTCTAGGATAAAGTGGATTTCTTTATTACTACTGGCATTTGGCAAAAGTTGTTAATCAGTTATAACAAAATGCATTGTTTATTACCATCTGCTGTCACATCTGTTGTACAAATTCATGGCTCCAAACAGATTATATATAGTTTGAACACAGAACGGATAGTTTTTGATGTATTTTTAAATGATAAAGAATTTTTTTCAAAATACCTAACACCTGAATTTTCAGGATTTTTGTTAGAACACCAAAAAATTATCAATTTTTTTACAAATTACTATTTTACCTATTTCCCACAAGAACTTTAATATCTAATCATTTTATGACTCATTATCTAATTAAGTTGACTTTTTCATAGAAACTGACTCATTATAAAAATTAGACTTTCCTCCAAAGTGCAGTGTTTATAGTTTTGCATTTTCCCCATCTCAATTATCATCAATCTGAGAAGATTGGCAAATTTGTATTCTTACATTTGATTACTTATTTGTATAACTTTTTGCATCTAACTTTCCCTCAGTAGTATCCCTGTCAAATTCTGACATCTCCAGAATAAGCATATGGATATGAACAACATTTTACTTCTGGAATAAGCTTTCTTGTGCACGTTCCTATTTTATTTTTTATAATTTGTTGACTTTTTCTTTGTACTTAGACCAAACTAACAAACCCTCATTTATTCCCCCTAACTATTTGGTCACTAAATACTATGACTAAGTGTTGCTCACTAATACTAGTAAAAGCTCATCCACTGTCATGTACTGTTTCACATTTTCAATGGTACTGCTCCCATTCTCTTGGAGTTTTACCTGCCTCCTACCTGGTCTCTATGCCTCCTAATTTTTCATTTCTTTAATGCAGTAAATACCACAAGCATACTGATCTTCACACTAATAATTTTAATATCTTACTCTTCTGCTTCAAAACTTCCAATTAAAAAACCCTCAAACTTCTTATTTTATTTAAAGTTCTTCATATTATGACTCTACTATTTATTTCTTCCTGATTTCTCTCTTTCAACTATAAAGACAAAGAAAATATAAACTTTCTTTGTACATATAGTTTCAGTTTTTCTCTATTTCTTCCCTGTAACAATATTTAATTCCCTATCCTGCAAGCATTCCATTCTTGTCCTAACGGTTCACCGCATAGACATTGCCTACTTCCTACTCTTCTACACCCAGCCTATCTTATACCTGTTATGCTCACTCTCTTGAAAATTTCTGCCTTGTTTTATATATTATAGAATTCACCACTAAATGGAGTTTTAATAGGTATCCACTCTCATCCATTACCCAGCATAGCTTACAATACTTGCTCTACTCATGTGCAATATACACCAGCTTTTTTTTAACCTTTAATGTTTTACCTGACGTTACTTTTAACCAGCGCTTTGTGTATCACGATGCTGAGATACAAAGCAGTAGTCCTCTGTAATTAGTTCTGCCATGAAAAAGCAGGATATTGAAGGGCATGGAGTAATGCATATACTAGCAAGACAAGAATTTACTATGTTACACACACTCATTAAGGAGACCTATTTCAAAATAAAACATTATGTTTTATAAATGGGATAATTTGCTCCAGGATTTAACTGAGGACCACCCGATTCTGAGATCTCTAGATAATACTACTTACATCTCCCATGTAAGCGACACTTCCATAGGTAATCCATAATGTTGGTCTACAGATTCTTAGATTATAAAGCCCCCAATTTTCTTCCACTGTGTCTTCACCCAACACCTTCTCTCAGAAATTTCTGACCAATCCCTATCCCTGCTAAACATGACTACTTTGTCATTCAGATTCATCCAAGCATCCCCTCATAGCCTAAATCTCTTCTCTACCTGTTCTTTCTACCTGTTTTGCTTTTTGTCTCTCCTATGAGAATACTGCTTCCCCTTTGGCATTACTAAATTTTGTCTATTTTCCCCTGACTCGATACCTAGTATAGGTTCTAGAGGTGGGGTATGGGCCCCTTTACTCCATGCTACTTTCACATCACTCATAAGAAGTGAAAAGATAAGAACTAAGTTTACAGTTAAGTTGTCTAATTTTAGAATGTTAACAATGTAGAAATTAATAACTGTGTCTCTGTTAATTAGTATTGTACAAAACTAGTGGTGGAATAAGTCAGATATTATCAAATACTAATTTGTCCTTAACAATGTCTTAAACATAAAAACAAAGTTTTAAGAGACTGTCTATGAAAGTTCTTTGCAAAGTCTATGCCTATCTACAAAGTCTGCTGAATGAGAAATGTCCATGAACTTTATCTGGATCCTTCAGTGCCTTCAAGAATTATTATTGAAATTAATCATTATGTAATATAGTAAAGCTTTTTTCCATTCATAATTAAAATGTTTGAATGATCGTGATGCTTCAACAGAAATGCCATGTAATTTAAACTTGTCTTTTTATAATGTAAATATTCAAAAACCCTCAAATTAAGAACCAATTTAAGATTTGTAGCTCTCTTGAATGTTTTAGTAGCAGGCAAATGTGACAGAATGCAGAATGTGAATTGCAAAAGCAAATAAGATTTACGTGTCAGTAAAGCTCATTACAGAAATAGGCTCACAGTGTTCCATTAAGACGCAACACCTGCTTTTGTTTAAGTTCTAGTTTGCAGGAGAGTAAATTTATTCTATATAGCAACTATTCCAGTAAAATGCATTTGTATGAAACATAATACATGAAAACCAATTATCGAAAATATTGACTCTGAAATATGCATGTGTCTGTAAAGCTTTGATTTCCATTTTGAAACGTGTCCTTGGCACAATATTTCATGACTTTATTTAAAAAAGAAACTTTATAGGTGTTATCTATTCTCATTTTAATTTAATTCTCATTTTTAGTTTTAAAATAAGGTGATGACTTTCTAAAAAAATTTGATACAGTTTTATACCACGTTAAAAATGGATAGAAAAAAAATTTAATGCAATAAAGCAACTTGCATTACTGGATAGTTTCCTCAATAATAGTTAGCATTTCTATCCAAATAAAAATAAGCAAGTATAACTATTTTTAAACATAGCCCTAGTCGGTACAGGAATCAGAGTCCTCAGAAAACAGAAAAATATATAAGGATTAAATGAGACATCTTATTTGTGGCTTACAGCATATTTATTTATTTATTTATTTTTAGCATGTTTATTGGTGTATAATTGCTTCACAGCGATGTGTTAGTTTCTGCTTTATAACAAAGTGAATCAGCTATACATATACATATATCCCCATATCTCCTCCTCCTTGTGTCTCCCTCCCACCCTCCCTATCCCACCCCTCTAGGTGGTCAAAAAGCACCGAGCTGATCTCCCAGTGCTATG